>NC_045804.1:55354490-56032885 GCF_009873245.2 Balaenoptera musculus | reverse complement strand
TCAATCAATCAATAAATCTTAAAAGAAAAAAAAAAAAAGAATGAATCATATGTTTAAAGTAGTAAATAATAATCCATAACGGTGCAGGTGGTGTGCTATGTCAAGAGAAAAGAGATACGGAAATGCCCTCTTGTCCAAACCCTTTTCCACTCCATCCCAAAGACAAGGAACTCCAAATGACTGACGTGAGAATACTCTGAAAATGTGAGAAGGGAATGCTACCTTTCCCCAAATCACCAGGCAACAGTGCCCTGCTACATGGCACCCATGGTGTGACACACGCCCACGCATGACAGCCCCTCACACCCACCCTGGCCAGACCCTGAGGCACTGAAGTTGTAGCACATGGCGTTCTTGGGGTCCCATGGACAGTCTCCAGGGGGCAGGAGCTCGCTCACTGATCTTGCAGCCTTCAGAGTCATTTACAAAAAATCTACCCCAAATACTTGCAGGCTACTTGGATTTTGGATCAAATCTTTTAAAATACGAAAGATCAGCGTGCCTTTGGAATACCTTTGTGTGTGTGTGCATGCATGTGATTAGTTATTCAATCAAACACCATTCCCTTGCCCATCCACAACATATAATAAAACACAGAATTACCCACAAGTTGGTAAAATATATTTTATTTGTTCATAAAAAGAAATAGTATGAATTACCAGAATTTCATTTTCCTAGAAACATCTTTCTCTGTGTAAAATTAATTTGTGTTATACATAGGACAAAATATTTGATTTAATTTTTTTTTCTTTTTGTACATATTGGTTATTCTAACATCCAGGTTATAGAGGACACACTGCTAGAATTTGCAGTATTCCAGGTTACTGGGCTGAATGAAACTCAGTCATAAATTAATGTTACAAAAGTGAAAAAAAAAATCTAACCACACCTTGAAGTTCTACTGACCATCTTTCTTGATCAACTAAAAAGAAAAAGGACATTGACTTCCATGTCAGCATTTTAGACACTATGTGTTTCTAGTTTAGCGGAACCTTCCATTTTCCTTTCTCATGAAAATATCCTGGTAGGATCTGAAACTGTGTTTCTCCAAAGGCCTATAATGTACCTGTCACTCAAAATGACTTCATAGGAGGATCCCATGAAGAAGACAACTTCTCTTCCTTCATCTTCCAATTAAACGTTTATGATGCGGTCACTACACCTAAACACCCTTCCAGGTACCACTTACCAAGTACGAACACCTCAAAGACAGCATGGGCTCGACAGGAACAATAACAACCTCCAAATTTTTTGTTAACCTTTTTGTTTGTTTTTAAACAAACTAAGCGGAATCAAGTACCCCATGAATATCAGAGCTTTTCCTGTAATCCGGAAGAAACCCAAAACGTGTTAGGACAAATTGCCAAACCAGAAATGGTGTTTGTCTTCTAGCAGCTAAAAGGTTAAGTCGGTGGTCGTGCAGATGGCTAGAACAGGAAGAAAGTCAAAGCCTAATTTTATGTATCGCCCAACTTCTCCAGGAGGAAGACACATGTGCCCTGTAATAAGTATCACGCGATGGGGGTGTAACCTTGGGGCCGACGCTGAGTCAGGAGCCGTCAGGAACCGTAAGCCGTCAGACTCCTCGGAAGAGATGCACAGGAAGTCTGATTTATTTGTCTTCCACAGAAAAACTCGCTCTAGTCCTTCAGTGCTAATTATCGACATCTGTTTGGATTCAAGGATTTGACCCAGAATAGAATCTTGACTCACTTCAGTGTTCATGACTAAATGACCCTCCTTCTCTCTGAGGATTTCCTGTTTCAGTTTTAAGGCAGGGAATAAACAACTTAATCGAAAATGGTCCAGCTTAGAAAGACAAGCAGGGACCTGGAGGGGAAGGAAAAGTTCATGTGCATTTCCCCGCTGCTTTGTGGCAAACCCTTCTCTGAACTTTTTTTGCAAGTTGACATCACACACAATGTCAGAGCACGAGAGTAGACAGAAAGCGGACAGGGCCGAATCGGGTGGCAGATGTGGGCTGGCTTTGACTTTGAGCGATGTTATGCTGTAACGGAAAAGAGGTGTTCCCAGTTTTACTTCTAATGAGCCTTCTGATTGGAGAAATGCACGATCAATTAGCACCCTCATGAAGATGTCTTTGACACCCAAGCAGCAAGAGGGAAGAGCCATGCCATGATTATGGGCGTTCCCCTAAGTGCAGGTTCTACACGGCTTGGTAGAGGCAGTAACAAAGCTATGAAATGCACACAGCATCTCAGGAATGCACAGAGCTCCCGCCTCCACGTCCCCGTGCCCATCCTTCTACACCTTAGCTTTGCAGCTAAGCGCTAACTAGCTACGTCGGGGCTAAAACTTGTGGGCAAAGACAGACCAGATTATCGATAAGACATCCCTTAAAGACGAGTGTTTTGTTTCACTGGCGAGCGAGTTATCCAAAAGAACATACCAAAGTGTCCTTTGGAAATATCACAACCCAACCATTTTGACAGTATCTTCCCATATGTTCCTTAGTGAAAGTAGAACACAAATGACAGTTCTTTGATATTGCTATACGGTTACCCAACTGCCACTAGCTGGTCATCACAAATGACCCCTCCTCTGCCCCCTCCACAGAGAGGTAGGGGAGGACATTCTGCGCCAGCAGCCACAGTGCTGGCACCCCTTCTGCCAGGGCCTGCCTAAAACAAGGGACAGCGGCACAGGCTCGAGCGCTTGCAGGCAACATGGGCCAGCGTTCCCAGTCTCTTTTTACAAGAGCCTCTCCTGGTTCTCGCTGTTTGGCTGTTGGCTACAGAGCGTGTTGTCTGAGATGAGCTAGGAATTCCAGGGAGGGGAGTTCCAGACACCAAACAGGGGCTGGCTCCGCACCTAGTGGCACCTTGGTAGACTCAGATGGCGTGGGATGAACCTGACCCCTGCAGGTCTCGACACCCGGCACCCTTGGTTCGATCCGGTGGCTCTGCTGGCCTAGGGGATTCTTTGGTGTGTCAAAGCAGAACCGTCTGCCTGGAGAACGGAACACGATGCACTCGCATGCAAATTATAAGGGATCGTCTTTATTTCTAAAGCAGCAGCCAAGCATCTCACACACGGGACCTGCAGAAGTGGGGACTGATAATTTGCATACACTTCAAGCCGGTTATTGAACCAGGGATGGGGCAGAAGATGAGGCAGGGGAATCCTTCAGAATCAAAAGGTAAAGTCAAGGGCCCTGACAGGCAGACTCTCAAAGGATGTGGAGGTTCCTGCCAAGGTAGTGATTCCCCTGTGTGCTGAGCGGACTTGGGGGGAAAACCGAGCGCTGTGGTTTGGAGTCTACGCCCTTGGATGTGTCAGCACGTCAGCGAGAAAGCTGCTATGTGAAGGTCTGGCGGCCCAGAGCTCCCAGAGGTGCCCAGGCAGGAAGGGAGATGGAAGCTTCCATATGAGGAGGTGGGCAAGTGCATCCAGACAGCGATCGAAGGCTGCATACCCGTAACAACAAAAATCTCAAGTTGTGCTTTTCTTCTTTTTAAATACAATGGGTAGAAAGAAAGAAAAAAAAAAAAAAAAGGAAGCACCATCCATTGTGAAGACAAGAAGAAAATATTAGAAACACTTTGGAATGTTAACAGATTAGGTGACTCTCTAAAGAGCGTGGCTAGGCAGCTTAGTGAATTAATTGCTTATGAATTAAAAATAAATTATTATAAAATAGATTTCTGTACATTTTACATACATATAATCTCTCTCAATATTTCCTAAGCCCCGGGTAGGGGAGGCGGGGGGTGGGGGCGGGAGGGTCTGATCAGTCCCAGCCGAAGTCGTGGCCCGTCATCTGGTAGAACTTGCGGTTGAAGGGCCGGTAGAAGTCGCGCAGCCGCCGCAGGACCTGGCCGTCGATCTCGGGGTGGGGTCTGCCCTTGGTCTTGCCCAGGCAGTGAGGGCGGCCGCTGCCCTCGGCCTTCTTGAGGCAGGGGAAGCCCTTGGTCTGGTTGAAGTAGAAGTGCTTGTCGGAGATGATGCGCTTGAGGCCCAGGAAGTCCTGCACGCGGCCCAGCTCGCCGGCCGGGTCGCGCACCAGCCGCTCGCCGCTCACGAAGAGCAGCTGCCGGGCGGGGAAGTGGCGCAGCCAGCGCTCCAGGTGCTCGGCGTACAGGCCGATCTGGATGGCGCTCCACGCCCGGTCCACGAGGCCCGCCGTCCGGTTCCTGAAGGCCAGGCTCTCGAAGCTGGGGATGTCGGGCCGCTTGGACAGCGTCTGCGTGTAGTCCGAGACGGCCCTGGTCACCGGGTCCCGCACCACCACCAGGAGCTTGGTGTCCTTGGACATGGCCGAGATGCGCGCGGGCGCCTCGCGCGTCACGAAGTAGCTGGGCGTCTTCTCCATGGTGATCTGCCCCTCCAGGGTCCTCGGCATCAGGTCCCTGGGCGGAGCAGAAAGGCACGTTAGAGCCTGAAGACTGAGCGCCTTCCCCTGATTGCCACCGAGAGCTCCTTCCCGGGAGAGGGAGGCTCTTACAGACCCGGAGCCTGAGTTGAGGTACCGACCGCTCCACTTAATAGAC
The DNA here is from genome assembly GCF_009873245.2 of Balaenoptera musculus. NCBI lineage: Eukaryota > Metazoa > Chordata > Mammalia > Artiodactyla > Balaenopteridae > Balaenoptera > Balaenoptera musculus. The sequence continues at coordinate 56,028,374 of NC_045804.1, read as the reverse complement.
GTGTGACCGTGATCGCGGAGAAGTCGCACAGACGCAAGGCTGTGCACCCCTGGTTCCTCGTGGATGCACTTAATGGGAAATAATAATACTACCGATCTCCTACGGTTGTTGTGATGATTAAACGTATTAATATACCTCAACAGCTTAGAAAAGTGCCTGGTATAGGCAGGGAGACTTGTATGATATCTATCTTAGCATAATTTAAACATAACTATGTAGGCAAAACTGCTATAACCTACAGGAAAGATAGGACATGATATGTGGACCAAAAAGCAGTTCTATGTGGTGATTAGCACTAAAAATCACAGGAATCAACGATGTAAGACTGCACCTGATTTGCTCCCTGAGTTTCAGCATCCGAATATGTGAAATGGGAATGATTTCCACCCACTGCATTCGGTTGTTGCGGGGTTTGTAAAATGGAAGCATTTAGCTTAACATTTAAGCACCGTGGGCTTGGACATCAGACCGCTTGGGTTCAAATCCCAGCTCGGTCACTTATAAGCTGTCTCATTTTCAGCAACTTACTTTCTGGCCCTCTCTCCTCAGCTGTAAGAATAAAGATGATAATACCAACCTTATGGGAGTTTAATGAGGATTAAGACAATTAATGATCACAATATGCTTTGAACGTGCCTGGCATACGTTATATATTCGATATTCACTAGCTGCGGCTACTACTCCATTATTATGATCATTATGACCGTGTTCAGTACACAGTTTACAGCACACAGTAGGACCACGCTGAGCATGCGTGTGTACACGTTGGTGTGTGTACATCAGAAGGAGATGTGTTACCTAATCGGACACTAAGTAGTGGTCACAGATGTACAATCTTCCATTTGCTATGGGATAGAGATTTCTGATTGATTCCAACCTGGGCCCAGGAATTGGAAAAAAGACAATTTCCACATCATTTCTGACCAAATATTTACCTCTCAGTAGGACATTCTGAACTTCCAGCTTCAAGCCATCCCTAATCTACTGAGACCAAAATCCCTCTAGGGAGACATTTATAGAAATGACGATATATGACGATATAAACTCTATTGCAAGCGGCAGAAAGGGCAACGGGTTCCTCCTTCATAGCAAGTTAGAGGAAGCAGGCTTCTCCCCGAAGGACTGCCTTGCAGCCCTGCAGCTGCCCCCGGCTTAAGCTAAAGCTGGATTGACCCACTTTGCCCATTAACCACTTAGACGAACATAGCCATGTCATCAGGCTAATGTGATGAAGGATTAAAGAGGGGCCCGGCTCTCAACTTATTTTGCATTTCACTCAAAAGCAGGTCGAGTTTGCTCAAGTCCGAGTTGTTTCCAGTGTTCAGCCATTTGCACCTAGACTGAGTCTACAAGAAAGGGTTTAATATTCAGCATCCAAGTGCTATACCGCTATGACTGAAGGAAACCCAGCCCGCCAAGTTCTCCAGGGCCAGGGCAGATGGAGTGGGTTTGGGGTCTGTCTTCAGAGGGTCCGTCTGACCTGGCGTGGGCGCCGAAGTCCAGCCTCCGGTCTGAGTCTCAGCACCCCCTTGATTGAGGGATGTGCCCCTCACCTGTCCATGCCTCAGTTTTCTCATTTGATCCGTGAGATAAAGGATGATGCCCACCCCCCAGGGTTCCTGGGAGGCCTGTGACACTCCTTGTGACCAAACCTGGGTGCCAAGGAAATGCTGTCAATTCCCTTCTGTTGACAGCGTCCGGGAAAGGGTGTAAGGAAGCAAGGTCTGCACATGGAGACTGGTCACTCCCTCGGATCTACCCCACAGAGGGGCCACGGGGACGGCCCCCGGGAGCAGCAAAGCTGCAGGAACAGCGGGCGTGGCTCTCAGCCTGCCTGGGCTCCAGAACCGTCTCTGAACTTTTGCAGCCTGCGTCCCCTCAGTGTCCTAAAACAAGGGCCTGGTGGTCATGGGACAAAATGGCCAAATAAGAAAGCACGTACCAGGACCAGCAGAAAAGGAAGGGAAATTCTCACCGTCCTCCGGTCCAAAGGCACAGCCCCCTCGGCCATAAACAAAGGATCCCTGAGCCGTGGGCAGATTCTTGGGTTGGACCACCCACCGGTCACCCTCGCCATCCTGGGGTACCAGCTCCAAGGGACCCCGCCTCCCCAGGATGGTCCAGAGTTTGCACACATATGTCAGAAAGCACTCAAACTTTCTCTGATTATCAAATAACAGCCGGGGAAATTGCTGACACCAAGCCTCAGCCCCCGACCACCGCAGGCTCCACGGTCACTCTCCTCGGGGCGTACTTGGTGCAGTCGCCGAGGAGCTGGTGGGTGAGTGCACCACGGGGTTCTCCATCATTTCGGCAGGTGCCTTCCGAACCCCTTCTGCCGGTTTCCGGGGGCACTTCCGTGGCGGGGGGGAAGGGAGCCGAATACGCCACCCGAAATATGTCTCTTTGGCATAAGGGTTATTTTAGGCTGATTATTTTTAAGAAACAGCAGACGTAGAAAAGCTCTGAAAACCAGTAAAAGTTACCCTTTAGTAAGAGAAGTGTACATGTATAAGGGAAATGTAAGAGTGTCTTCCTCTGTGTACCAGGAAGAGAAGAACAGGTACGTCTCTAGAAACTCGTATCCGGAGTTAAATCTGCCTAACAACTGTACCCTTATCTACTGGGCTTTTCCCCACCACCTCCCAGAACTGGCCTCCCCCCTCCAAAATCTTGTTTTGTCTTCAGCTGGAGATGGCGTTTAAGATGGCGGCTTGGGCCATTTCTAAGAGCTGCTCAGGTTTCCTGGGTATCTCCCACATACACAGGAGATACACATGTTCTTAAACTTGTTTGTTCTTCTTGTGTTGCCTGTCTTAAACTTGTTTGTTCTTCCTGTGTTGACTGTCTTTTATTACAGGGAGTGAGGGGTCTCAGCTCTAGAAGGGTGGAGGGAAAATTATTTTTCCTCCCCTACCCAGGTCCTGGGCTCAGACAGAGCTGGGCATCTCCCCAGCACAGCCCTGTGGGCCCATCCAGCGGGGAACACAGCACGGCCCGAGAAGTGTGCGGAGAGCTCCTGGCAGAACCTTCCGGGCAGTTACAGGCAAGTCCCCTTTCTCGCCTTATCAGCTCTTCTCCCACGCCCGCCACCTAGTCCCAGAGCAAAGCCCTTACCATTCACTTCCTGGGCCCAGCTTCCGCCTCCCTGCCCTTCACTGGCCGGGCTCTCCTGTCCCAACACTCAGGACCTCTCGGAGCAGAGCAGTGGCTCGGAGAAGAAAGGACGTGGCCGAGGGTGACCCCCGCACGTGGACCCTGCGCGCCCATCCCTCCAGAGGCGGCTCCAGCCCCAGGCTGGTCTCCTGAGCCAGCAGGGAGGCTGCAGCTTAACTGAGCAGCTCACCAGGAAAGCCAGTTTCCCAAACTGACAGTCACAGCTAATAATCATGCGGCGCTCTGGGGCTCCCAGAGAAACTCTCACACACACCATCTGATCTAATCCCTCGCACAAGCCTTTGAGGAGGCATTGCCAGGCCCCAACTTACTGAGGAAGGAGCTGGGGCTGGCGGGGAGGGTCCCCGGCCTCCAGGCCGAGAGCTGAGACCCAGAGTCAGGTCCTCTGACGCCCCTCATCACAACCGCCGCCCCAGCCTTCTTTGTTTTTCTTACTGTGATGAAATTTACAAAGAGCCACACACCTGTCCTCTCTCTAAAGAGATAACCTGTATTTCTTCTTCTCATTCAGAGACTAGCATCTTAATAATAGGTATTCCAGAGCCAGAATCACACGCCTACCATCATGATTGTTCAAAGATCAGTCAGATTTCGAAACAATGGATATCTCAGGGTAACACACGCCCGCGGATAACTGCATGGGAAGGGGCTGGGAGGTCAGGACGGTGGCAGCAGCTCCTTCTGCCAGCACCGTCCCCCAGCCCCCTCCTCCCCTCTTCCACCACGCAGGCGGGAAGGGACACCTCTTCAACACCTGGCACGTCCCCCATGGGTGCTTGTGAAGACAGTGGGGTGCAAGTCTCAAGAAGACGCATGCTCACACCCACCAGAAGCTTCCCTCGGGACAAGCCGAGGAGATACTGAGCAGAGGTGTCGGGTGACCCTCACGACATTCAGGCCTGGGGATGACCAGCCCGGTGACCTTCCGGGAGCACCAGGGCCCTCAAAGAGCTGGGCCACGGAGCAGGAACTTGGGAAACTGGTGGGTTTGCAGGGGGCGTTTCAGGCTTTCAACGTGTTTCATGAAATTCACAGGAGAGTGATGTGCCTCTCAGTGGCGGCCAGATTCACGCTGGATGCCAAGGGTGCCAGGAATTGGACGCCTGGGCCCAGCCCCAGACCCACCGAATCAGGCCTGTGTGGGTGGGGTCCCGTCGCGGGAGTCTCTCCAATGATGCCAACCTGCAGCCAGACCAGAAATCGTCCCCTGGGGCACCTGTGGACCTGGCAGCTGCCGTGCACTTCAGCCACTTATTCTGCTGATGCCATGTGCACCTACTGGGGGTGCTGGGTGGGGACAGAGACCCCCATGGTGAAAAAAAATCGAGAAAACAATCCGGTGAACAGAACAAAAGTTGTTCTGCTAATCCAAGGCATGATTTGAGTCAAAGGCCTGGAGTGAAGTCTAGAGAACTCGGAGTCATACCCTCACCGCTGAAAGCAGACCACGCCCCAGAGTGAGTGACGGTGACGCCCCGGGATCTACAAACCACAGAGGAGGAATGTAACAAACAGAACAAACAAAATACAGTCAGGTTCAATGTAAATAAAGGAAAGGATGTTTGTTGCCCCTAAATACATGCATGTGTGCATACACATAGAGATACACACACACACACACACACACACACACACACACACCACACATACACACTACAGAGTTAATTATCGAACACAAATTGGGCTCCCAGTAAAACAAAATGAGGCAAACTGAAGGAAGTAGAAGAAACGTAAGGTTGACTCTACCCGTGTACATAAGAGACTAAAAGATGCATCTAACTCTTTCATCGTCCAAAGTTAGATAATATCAATATAAACAGAAGAAAGATAAAAAACAAATAGGTGAAGAATAGTACAAGTCCCAAATTATCTGATTTATGCCTTTGTCAAACTCAGGGCTTAAAACAAAACTAAGTTCTCTTTATTTTTAAAAACTCCAATGAAACTTGATGTCAAAACGACCACTGGGCCATTTTCCTCTTTCCTAATCTTGTGGCAGGTTGACACGGAGGGTGTCCAGAGTCAAGTGTGAGGATTTAGAATCTCAGCCCCAGGTCCGCGCTGACCTGTACCGGGGCTTCGCCAGACTCAGGAGCGGCTGAGAGGTGACCTGTGGAGTCAGCCTCCCACAGGGGACTGACTGTCACGGGCTTTGCAGAAGCCCAGACTTTACAGCTGATCATCCCAAGTCTCGATGGGGCTCTGATGTGTTACTGCAGGGAGCAGACTCTTAAATAAAACAAACCTTCGGGCCTAAACGCGTAGGAACTTTGAATGAACCAGAGAAGTTCTAAAAGCCTTATAATTCTGATGTTCTCCAGTAGCAAAGGTTGCCCTAATTTTCTTTTTCTGCTTATTTTCTTTCTTCAGATGGCACACCTCCTCCCAGGGTCCAGCAAGTGAACTTATTGTTTGAACTGGCCAATTACACCACAATAAAGAGGAAGGTTATTGAAATGGGTGTAACCCAACGCACTACAGCCGAACAGATGCCAAGATGTTGACACAAAGCAGATGATGAAAGTGAATGAACTTGAACTTCAGAGAGGGGACAAGCTGCAAGCCACATTGGGTTGGGGTGGGCCCATCTCCCCCTTGGACTGAGGAAAACTAGGAAGAGTTAGGGAAACATCCGGCCCCCTGTTTCCCTCTCCTGGGGGGAGAATGACCTCTTGCTTGGTTACAGAAATACCCCACATATGCACACTATTATAAATAAAATAGATAACCAACAAGGACCTAGTGCAGAGCACAGGGAACTCTACTCAATATTTTGTAATAACCTATAAGGGAAAAGAATCTGAAAAAGAATATAGATAGATAGATATAGATATATGTATAAGCGAGTCACTGTGCTGTAACCTGAAACTAACACAACGTCGTGAATCAACTCTACCCCAATAAAAAAAAATACTCGCACGTTTCCTGACCTCCAACAGCAATCTTTTTTCTTAATTCTAAAAATCTACTTTTTAACCTACATACAGTAAATAATCATTCTTGGTGTCCAGTTCCATGACTTCGGACACATACATAGAAATCTTTAACAACCAGCACCACGATCAAGATCCAGACCAGTTCTATCACTCCCAAATCTTTCCCTTGTGCTGCCCCTTTCCAACGAAGAGCTTAAAGCAAACTCCTTCCACAAGGCAAATCCCCTTACAAATAGCCCGAGGCTGCCCAAATCCTTGTTTGGATACCGTTGGAAGGAAAATCTTGATTGAAAAGAGAAAATGGTCAATAGAGACTTAGACATTTTGACATCACAGATCTATTTACTGTTGCTTAAAAAAAAAAAAAAAAAAAAGAAGCTACAAGTTTTCACGAAGATGAACAACCCTGGCCACATTCCTGCCTTTCCAGGCCTCAGCCTCCTGGTCTGTGAATTAGCACCGAAGAGGAGGTCGCATTCTGATAAACTGCTCTGAGGGCAATCCCACTGTGGTGTCAGGTTGGTAACCGGCCAGGAAGCCGAAATGCCGCATCACTTTTAGCTGTTCCCAAAGCCCACGTCCAGCCCCTGAGAATTCAAAAAGCAACAGAGTAGCCAGGAGAAACCTTTACACCCAGAAGAATCAGGATTTCTAGGAAGGTTACACCTCTCCTCCCCACCCTGCAAACAACTAAATAAATAAATCTTCACAGTCTGAAATCCACGTGGGGAATAATGATGCCCCCCGCCTTTTTTTTGAGCAGCTGATAAACCCGCAAGTATCAGCAGCAAAACTCAAAAACACTGGGACCCCCAGAGATGCAGGGAGAGGTGGGGCTGAACAGGTAGAGCACAGAAGATTTTTAGGGCGGTGAAGATACCGAGTGATACCGTCATGACGGATACGTGTCATTATGCGTTTGTCAAGCCCACAGAACCGACATCTCCAAGGGTGGGCCCTGCTGTAAACTATGGACTTGGGGCGATGCTGACTGATGTGTCAGTGTAAGCTCATCGTAACCAGTGGACCACTCTGATGGGGGAAGGCTGTGCTTCGGGGGGAGCAGGAGGCCTATGGGAATGGGGTTGAACCCCAAATTCATGCACCGGTGCTCGGTTTCTGGAACTCTGCGCTTTCTGCTTGATTTTGCTGTGACCCTAAAACTGCTCTAAAAAAATAAATAAATAAAATCTGCTTTAAAAAAAAAAAAAAGGCAGCAACCCCGAACAACCCTGAGATCCCCTCTCTCCTTGGCTTCCTGTCTGTGAAGGCTGGTTTCCTCCTTGGGAAGAACGGGGTCGCACACCCTCGCACCCTCAGCCCCGGCCTCAACGCAGGTGCAGCATGTTCATGGGGACCCTTTCCTAACCCTCACCTTCCTCTGCGGCTCCAGTTGAAGGCTCTCCCTGGGATGCTGGGATCGCGGCACCTGTGCCTTTGTCACCTGTGACCACTCAGGAAAAAAGAAAACCCTTTCCTCCTGGGGAACACTGAGGGCTGTCAAAGGTAGCACATCTTAACCTGTGACAGGCAAGATCAGGGACTAAACAGCCAACTTCCTGCCTTGAAAGTACATGCCAGAAAAACTCAGAAAACGAACAAAAAATAACAAGTCTTCTTTTATGAAAGGACACCCTTGGGTTACTGGGATCTGACTGCTCAGCTGCCCAAGCCCCTCCCTCATCCTTTCCTCCTCCAGAGGCCTGGCCCACCCTGCCTGGTCCCCAGGGAAGGCAGTTAGGCTGAGGTTAGCTGAGTGCCTCAATCTCCCCATCACAGAGGCCGGGGAAGCACTCAGCCGGCTAACTTGAAAAGGGCAGAAGGGCAGCTGGGGGGTCGCAGGGAGGGGACATTGCCAAGGAGCAAACTGCAAAGCTGTGGACAGTCCTGAAGGTGGCAGACACTGGCAGGTTCGGGGGCGAGGAGAGGGCACACGTCCCCAGAGGCTAGCGGGTGCTCTGGAGTCCCCAGGGTCATTAGAGTCCTAATCAGAGGGGTTTCTGTAGTGACAAGTGTGCGGGAAGCTGCTGTCACCTTCTCTGAAGGCGGCCTTGCTCACCACGATACCACCGATGCCACACGGCTGTCACCTTTTCTGAAGGCCCATCTACCAGCCCTGAACATGCACCCCAAACTCTTCCCCGGGGAGGTGCCTTTCTACCTTGTGACCTTATAAATTACAGTGGACTTCGGGGGGAGGGGGTGCAAAGACAAAGGTCCAGCCTTGTAGCTTCCATCCCGACAGAAAGATGAGACACCCAGGGATGAGAAAGGAACTCTTCCTGTAAACTTGACTGTGGACAAGGAGACACCGGCGGCTCCTGAGACTTGTAACTCAAGCTGTAAGTTGTAACCCTGGGAAGTTTCTTCTTTAAAGCAGTTTTCTTCCCAGGGGAGGAGTGGGGGTGGGGGAGGGAGGAAGATGGGAATCAGTTCAGCCCCTTCTTATCTGGAACCTTCTTCCTTTGTAGGAAGTCTCTGAGCCCACCAGATCGGAGCTCCCCTTCAAAGGGCCACATCTCCATAAATAATTATCTCCATTTGGGCGAGATGTTTGCATATCAAAGAACTCCTCTGGGAGGGTTTCAAATAATTTAAAATGAAATTGTAAATAGTCTGTTGCTCTCCACGTCTCTCTGGTCCCCGGAGCAGTTGGGCTCCGGAAGTGATGTCATTATTCATTATAAAGTTTACTGGGTCTTTTTACTTTCTTTCTTTTTTTCTTTTTTTAAGGTAATGGGTAGGAAAGAAGAAAAATAACAAAGGATGGACTCCCCCCGGGTCCCCTCCTTGGCCAACCCTCTCTCCTTTCTCCCCTCCCAGCCCCCAACCCCACTGCAAGGATTTGGCCTCCATTGTCCTAGAATTTCAATACTGCCCAGAAAATGAAAAGCCTTTGAATGCCATAAGGGGGCGGGGCTCAAAAGAGCATCTCACTCCTCTGGGTCAACGCAAGATTCCTTTCATTTTGGCAGAATCCTCTGTTATAGACCCTGCTTCACAAAGGCCTGAGTTCCTGTTCCTGGAAGGGGCTGGGGGGCTGGGGGGGGTGTGGAGGGAGGGTTTCAATTAAAAGCTAATAGCCTTTTGTGTCTGCCCTCTGTGGGGCGTTGCTCGTGTTTATTGGACCTCACTGTGTGCGGGCACAAATCATGTGAAATCAGAGTAATCTGTGTCCCGTTTCCTGAAAAAAAAAAAAAAAAAAAGAAAAAGAAAAAAAACTTTTTTCATCAATAGAAAGAAAGAAAAAAGGTTCTCTGGGAAGCACACTCCCTAGAAAGTAAAATCAGCCGTGCCATTGGGCAGAGGCAGGGCAGAGCAGAGGACCCAGAAAGGGGAGAGTAGGGCACCAGAGGCAGAGGCGGAACGGCTGCCGCCGAAGCAGTTCTGCTCTTTCCTGCTTTGGCAGATTCTTCCCTGTGTAGACCTGACCTGCTCATCAGGGATGAACTCTGACCAGTGCGGGCTTCCCGTCTGGAACCGGCTCCTTTTCCCTGGGGCGCTGGGAGCCCCAGCTCTGTCTGGGTTACCTGCCAGGCAACAAAGGGCCAGCCCTCAGGCTGTTACACGGGCTGGTGTGTGTCACAGGCTCCGGTAAATCCTCTCCCAGCTCCCTGCTTCATCCCAAGAAAGGCTGCCTACCCTGTGCCCTTGGCAACGAGGTGCAAATGTTTGTAAACAGGCCCTTACTCCAGAGCTTCTGAGCCATTCCACACCGCCCGTCAACACAGCGTGGACAAAAATCACTTCCCCACCAGGGAAGCACCGCCCCCTGCCCCCCCCCTTCTCCCAGGGCAAGGGGAGGGGACTTCCTGGCCCAGCGAAAGCCCAGTGGGCACTGGGCACATGAAGCCCTGGGCTCTGGTTCCTGCCCTGCCACTGACAAGAGCCTAAGACCTTGGACGAGGCACTCAGAGCTTTGGGCTCAGTTTCCTGTGTATAAAAATTAACGGACTGGGGGACTTCCCTGGTGGTGCAGTGGTAAAGAATCCGCCTTCCAATGCAGGGGACACGGGTTCAATCCCTGATCGGGGAACTAAGATCCCACATGCCGCGGGGCAACTGAGCCCACCTGCCACAACTACTGAGCTCTCACGCCTCAACTAGAGAGCCCGAGTGCCGCAAATTACATAGCCCACGCGCTCTGCGGCCCGCAACTAGAGAGACGCCCGCGCGCCTCAACAAAAGAGCCTGCATATCACAACTAAGACCCAACGCAGCCAAAAAATAAAAAATAATAAACAAAATAAATATTAAAAAAAAATAATGGATTGGTTTAAAAGGGTGTTCTTAGGCTCTAAAATTCTATACGGGGACCCTTACAATCTCCATCTCTCCCTCCCCACCCTCATGCCACCTCCTCCTCCTCCAGCCAGCCATAGGTTGGCACAAGTTGGTAAAGGAGAACCTATATAAATATTCGATGACTGAACTGGTACAAAGTGTACTTCAAAGTGTACCTTGGGGGTACAGATCAACCCCAAGAGTGCAATTCCGGTGGAAGTCAATGTCAAGGGTATCTTAAAACTAGGCACTCACTCGTTAGGCAACCTGGTGCCCGGTGGAATAGAAAGGGAAGTAGGGTTCAAGGTCAGGCTATGTGTCTTCAGGCAAGTTGCCTAACATCTCTGAGCTGTCTCTCTGCGTTTGTAAAATGGAGATATTTGTCCTGCTTTAAAAAAGAAAAAATTAGGGCTTCCCTGGTGGCGCAGTGGTTGAGAATCTGCCTGCCAATGCAGGGGACACGGGTTCCAGCCCTGGTCTGGGAAGATCCCACATGCCGCGGAGCAACTGGCCCCGTGAGCCACAATTGCTGAGCCTGCGCGTCTGGAGCCTGTGCTCCGCAACAAGAGAGACCGCGATAGTGAGAGGCCCGTGCACCGCGATGAAGAGTGGCCCCCACTTGCCGCAACTAGAGAAAGCCCTCGCACAGAAACGAAGACCCAACACAGCCATAAGTAAGTAAATAAATAAATAAATAAATAAATAAATAAAAAAGCTTGCTTTAAAAAAAAAAAAAAGAAAAAATTAGACTCAAATGTAGTTCATATGTGAATAAGCTCTTAAAGCAGCAAAACCCTTCCTATGGGTAAGGTGGAATGAACCCCACTTATGTCCCCTCTTTATTATCTCCTTTGACTTATGGCTCTAGATAGTAGGGATATTTCTAGGGAAATATTGTTAAGGAAAAAGAAATTCCTCATTGGTTCTTAAATTCAAAGTCTCCTGTAAAACAAATATTTGAAAAAGTCTCCGTTTCCTGAAATTCTTCACTTGTGCTAGGAAAGATCCCATGTTTGGACCTTCCTTCTTAGATCCCCGGTAGGACCTTGGAGACCAAGAAAAACCAAATTCCCCTTCTTGGGTTGACATCACTGAACGGATGTAATGATCCAAGCCAAAGAGGAGCAGGAAAGGAGGCAGTCTTTCACGTGAACACATCCTACTTTGGAGGGTTCTTTCTTTCTCTCTCTCTCTTTCTTTGCTTCCTTCCTTCTTTCTCTCTTTCGTTCCTTCTATCCTTCTCTCTTTCCTTCTTTCCTTCTCTCCTTCCTTCCTTCCTCCTTCTCTCTCTCTCTTTCTTTCTTACTTTCTTTCCATGGCACAGAATGAGGTTTACATGAAGTAAAACAGCCCACTTAGGGGCAGGGGTCCATCTCTGGCTGATGAAAAGAAACAACCCAACTGCTGAAACCAGGTCCACAGAATGAAGAGTTGATAGAATTCATTACCTTCCTGCCTCCTGACTGCAGGGACAGTAGGAGTTTGAGATGAGAGAGAAATCCCAGTCAATCCTCGACTTAAGTCCAAGACAATGGCTCCATCCCTCTCCCTGCTCCCCTTCTACTTTACAAACAGAACTCCACTTTATGGTTATCAGTTGAAAAGTTGATATAAAGTATAAAGTAAATTAGGTCAATAAAAACCCCAGACGTAAGTTTGAGTTAAGCTAAACTGAAGGGAAATGAGAGCAAATAAACTTCCCTTATCACAGGCTTTAAATAGCTCGAGAACATTTTAGAGAAGAAAAGAGGTACTTTCTAGAGAACATCCTTGGGAGTGTATACACCTGGAGACACTGCTGACAAAGAAAACCCTGCAGTTTCTTATTTTCACGCCAATAATCAGCAGCAATTATTTCTTCCCAGTTGGTCTGACCTAGTGCTTGAAGCTGATCGGAAGGTGTCTAGAGAAAGGAAGTGACATGGCAAGGCCGATGGAAACTCTGAAGACACCCATCAGGACTTCCCCGGTGGCACAGTGGTTAAGAATCCGCCTCCCGGCTTCCCTGGCGGCGCAGTGGTTGAGAATCTGCCTGCCAGTGCAGGGGTGACAGGTTCGAGCCCTGGTCTGGGAGGATCCCACATGCTGCGGAGCAACTAGGCCCGTGAACCACAATTACTGAGCCTGCGCGTCTGGAGCCTGTGCTCCGCAACAAGAGAGGCCGCGATAATGAGAGGCCCACGCACCGCGATGAGGAGTGGCCCCCGCTTGCCACGACTGGAGAAAGCCCTCGCACAGAAACGAAGACCCAACACAGCCATAAATAAATAATTTAAAAAAAAAAAAAAAGAATCCGCCTCCCAATGCAGGGGACACAGGTTCAAGCCCTGGTCCGGGAAGATCCCACATGCCGCGTAGCAACTAAGCCCATGTGCCACAACTACTGAAACCCATGCGCCTAGAGCCCACGAGCCGCAACAAGAGAAGCCACCGCAATGAGAAGCCCGCGCACCGCAAGGAAGAGTAGCCCACGCCCGCCGCAACTAGAGAAAGCCCGTGTGCAGCAACGAAGACCCAATGCAGCCAAAATAAATAAATAATAAATAAATAAATTTATTAAAAAAATAAAATAAAGACACCCGTCAAAGTGCCCTCTCTCCTACCCTTTTGGGGATTCTCAGCTTGTGAAGTACGGAAGCTTTCCAGAACCAGTTTTCATTATCACGGTCACCATTTTTTATAAAAACTCAGTGCATCTGTAACAGATTATAAAGTCCAACTTGCTTGTGTGTTTCACGTCCAAAGATAGGACAGATGGAAAGTCTTGGAGGCTGAAGCTCTGCTCAAGTGTTCTGTATTACTTGAGCGCGTCTCATCAAGATTGTTCAAATTTTATGAGAACTTCCTGATAGACGGTGAGTCTTAAAATTTCCAGCGATTCTTCTGTGCTTGAGACAAAGCGTTCCCTCCCCCCACTCCACAACTCGCACAAGGCAACAAAACTGTAAGCGCCAGGGAGATCAAATAACCAAATGGTTAGTGAGAGGGCTGCTGAGAATTACAAGCAAGATTAGCCTTTTACCCTGCATTAGCCCCCGTGAAAAACTAACCCTGTAACTATTTTTAAGCCCTAATGACGATTTCTAAGATCAACATGTTTGGTTGAATCTTATGGCCCGCCATGTTTTGTTTTGTATTTATATGGACGGTGAATTGTAAAGATTTTTATCTTCAAAAGAAATACAAGAACAAAACCCCGCAAAACACCCAGCATAGAAAGCACTGGAAAATAATCTGCTGAATGAACACATAAATGAATGAAGAATGAACACATAAATGAATGAATGAACACATAAATGAAAGAATGAACACATAAATGAATGAATGAAAGGAAATGAACTAGCAGTGCTTAAAGCTAATGACTAGAGGTCACAATGCAAATATGTAAAGAGAATTGGGGGCAACCTGGGATAATAAGTTACCATGCGGGCCAGGTTTGAAAGTGGTGACCATCTCAGGATCCCAATGCTCAAAGTAGTTAATTCTAGAGCAACATTTATATATCATCCTACCCATTATATTACGTGACACAATTACATTACGAGGCCGTACACATAAAGAAGGACTTGACCGTGAGTGCTAAGCTACAGCAAAGAACAAGTTCCTTATTTCACCTGTGGGACAGAAGCCAGCCATGAGCGCCTCTCACTTTCGAACTTTGGATGCACCACCTCTGGGGGCCGGTAATAAACCACCTTCTCTCAAAACGATAAGTGGTCGCTGTTAACAACAGTAAAAAAAAAAAAAAAAATGACTCTAATAAGCTGATGTCTATTCATTACCATTCTACTTATTATTTTGCTTAAATTATTAAAATTCATTTGCATTCATCAAATGATGGTGGGGTGAGATACCCCAAATGTCTCTCCCCTGGGTCTCAAAAAGAAAACAGACCAGGAATGTGGACGTAGTCTCTCTCATGGATGGTTAAGGAATCAGTGAAATGGCACGTAGCTATCATTCACGGGGATGATTCTTGCCCTCCAGGGGCTTACTGTGTATTTGGAGAGAAATTCCACAGCCAGGAATTTTGCCAGTACATATTGCATTGAAATGTGGAAAAGAAGCACCCAGAAGTCATGTCCTTTGGGACATCTAAAGCTTCCTTGAGCTGGTCCCAAGGGCAGGTGGAAGTGAAGACATCAAGAACAAAAGATACCCGAGTGTAGGAACATAAGACAGTGATTGAAACATTGGGCTTGGACTGAAGTTTGTTTGTTTGTTTGTGGAATGGTGAGAAATAAGGCAAGAAAGATTGGAAAGCAGGCTGGAGTGGTCCCCTTTCCACTCTGCTTGGCCCTCCACCCCTGCTTCCCTGACATCTTCCCAAAAGCCAAATCTAGAAACCTTCACAGCTTCTCATGATGTTGAACATGACGTTCAAGCTCCCTGCCCAGGTGTCTCCCCGCTTTTCCCCAAGGACATGCTATGTCCCCTACCTTGTTTTTTCACCCTTCACCCCAGCCATGGGCAAGCAGAGCCCTCCTCCTTCTAGTACATTCCTATGGCACTCATTCCTTCCCCAGGCTGGGCTAGCAATTCTGCTCCCCTCTTAGGACCACCACCCTCCCTGCAAATACACATATGCGTGTGTGCACACACACGAACATTAGCATAACCTTTCTCTAGCTGCTCTTATAGACTTCGAGGGGGCTGAGGATTGGGCTCTGCCTTATTTGCACTGTGGCCAAAATACATGTCTCTTAGATGAATGAAGGGTAAACGAATAAACGAACAAATGCCAGACAGAATTTGGATTTGATCTCAGAGGCCATGAGAAGCCACATCAAACGTGGGAGGTGAGTGGCTACAAGACATATCAGGAGTGGGGGAGACTGTGCTTCCCAGCAGCATATTTTAAACAGATCTGGGCTTTTAGATGATGATAAATTCCGTGAGGTTACTGAGGACTGACACAAGAAGATGTAAAGAAATTTGGAATAGGCAGAAAAGATTACTGGATATCTCCAGCGGAAAACTGTGCCGTGTGTTTTCTGGAGCTAGCCTTTTTATTGCCTTTGAGATATTTTGCAACTCTGTAAATTATAGGCAACAACATAGCAAGGCAATGTAAGTCTTGACCATAGGCATGCATGTAAGTGTTTTCCGGTGGAACTTCTGTGGGTTTCCTTCTCCACCTCCCACTACATGGAAAAAGCCAGTTTCCACTTATTTGTAATTCATCTCAATGCTCCTTTATGTCAAGGAAACTTAAGTTCTTTTGACTTCTCCTTTGGACCAACGGTAATATCTGTCTGGTTCTCATTAATATTGGGTTGGCCAAAAAGTTCATTCCGTTTTTTCTGTAACATCGTATGGAAAAACCCGAACCAACTTTTTGGCCAACCCAATAATAAGTAAAATAAAATCCTTCACGTGATCATTAAAGAAATATAATCCTTAACATTGTAACTGGATGAGAGTCCTGATTTTACCTTTTGCTTTTAGAAAATTACCCTTTACCAAAAAGGCTGGATTAGCCATGTGCTTTTTATAAGAGTGTTATCCAAAAGAAGATGTGGTACATAATAGACAATGGACTCAGCCATAAAAAAAAAGTCATTTGCAGCAACATGGATGGACCTAGAGATGATCATACTAAGTGAAGTAAGACAGAAAGAAAGACAAATACCATATGACATCACTAATCTGTGGAGTCGGAAATATGACACAAATGAACTTATCTACGAAACAGAAACAGACTCACAGACATAGAGAACAGACTTGTGGTTGCCAAGGGGGAGGGGGTGGGGAGGGATGGAGTGGTAGTTTGGGGTTAGCAGATGCAAACTATTATATATAGGATGGATAAACAACAAGGTCCTACTGTAGAGAACAGGGAACTATATTCAATATCCTGTGATAAACCATAATGGAAAAGAATATGAAAAAGAACATATAGATATGTATAACTGAGTCACTTTGCTATACCGCAGAAATTAACACAACACTGTACATCAACTATACTTCAGTAAAATAAATTTAAAAAATAAAATAAAAGTGCTATCCACGCCAGTGGCTGTTACCCCCCAGCACCCTCTTTATATAACCCCCTCCCCAACTTAGTACCAAGAACAGTCATGCTTTCTTTTGAGCAAACAGCTTGTTTGAGTGATTTGTGTACCTGAGGTTTGTCTGTCTGTGAAGGCTGCCATGGAGCTGAGGGTCATGTCCACTGTCATTTGAGAGACATTTCTTAGGCCAGTTCCTGGCTCCATTTTATGGCCCAACTATCGATTCTCCTGTCTTACTCTCACATTTTATGTGTTTGTGGCCCTTTCGGTATCATTCAAAAGCCACCTGGAGTATGTCTTCAAGAAGGGCAGATACACAATAAATGCAGTTCCGCAGATCTGAGTGGGAAAGCGGTGTTGGGGTGAAAACGACAGAACGGCTGATTCGAAGACACGCAGATGGAAGGAAAAAAGAAAAGCTGGTAACAGGCTAGAGACGAGGAAAGACCTTCAGTTTTTAAGCAAGATGTACTGAGGGCGCGGCCCTTCTGCGTTCTGAGTTCACCCACAGAAACTGTAGCTTCCCACACAGTGTTCAGGGTGAGAATCAGAATATAAGGTCGGTGTTCATCCCAGAAATGTTATAAACAAACGAGGGCTTAGGTTTTTGTGTCCGTATGTAAGAAGCGGAAATGGAGAGAAGGTGAGCATCACCCCAGTTTCTGAGCTAGAACAGGGTTTCTGGGTCCAGGCAGGCCAGCCTGGGGTGGGGTAGGAGCCTTCCTAGGAGGCCAGCCGGAGGCCGGGGGCCGCGAACAATGGCTGCCTCTCCCTGAGATGCTCAGCGCTGTTCTCCATTCACGCACAAAACCAAATAAAGACCTTTAAGCTGCTACTTTCCCAAATGGATCCACTTCCAAATCCGGGGCTGGGAACACGCAGCACTAAGCCCGTGAGCAAACACCCGCTAAAGGAGAGAACAAGAGACACCCTCTCGGCTGCCCCATTAGCACGTTTGGGAAATTTATCAACCCCCCAACCCCTCCAAGGACGTGGTTTCCCTGGGCTGGCTGAGTGCACATCGATTAACTTCTCACATGGAAGCAGGTAGGACGACCAGGTAACAAAAAGAGGCGTGGAATCAACCCACTGTATAAAGGTGCCCAGAGCTGATGCCCCAACCATCTTCTTTTATTCTTTTTCTTTTTTTTTAAATGGAAGTATAGTTGATTTATAATATTATATAAGTTATAGGTGTACAACATAGTGATTTAGTATTTTCATAGATTATACTCCACTTAAAGTTATTATAAAATATTGGCTAGGGCTTCCCTGGTGGCGCAGTGGTTGAGAATCTGCCTGCCAATGCAGGGGACGCGGGTTCGAGCCCTGGTCTGGGAAGATCCCACATGCTGCGGAGCAACTAGGCCCGTGAGCCACAACTACTGAGCCTGCGCGTCTGGAGCTTGTGCTCTGCAACAAGAGAGGCCGCGACAGTGAGAGGCCCGCGCACCGCGATGAAGAGTGGCCCCCGCTCGCCGCAACTAGAGAAAGCCCATGCACAAAAACGAAGACCCAACACAGCCAAAAATAACTAAATAAATAAATAAATAAAATTTTAAAAAAAAATTGGCTAGATTCCCTGTGTTGTACAGTGTTACCCTTGTAGATTATTTTATACATAGTAGCTTGTACCCCTTCATCCCCTTCTCCTATCTTGCCCTTCCCCCCTGGGAACCACTAGTGTGTTCTCTGTGTCTGTGAGTCTGCTTCTGTTTTGTTATATTCACTAGTTTATTTTTTAGATTCCACATATAAATGATACCGTTAAGTATTTGTCTTTCTCTCTCTGACTTATTTCACTCAGCATAGCGTCCTCTAGGTCCATCCATGTTGCTGCAAATGGCAGAATTTCATTCTTCTTTATGGCTGAGTAATATTCCACTGTATATATACTGCATCTCCTTAAGCTGTCTCCATGAATCTGGAATTCTAAGAGATTTCTTTACAAGACAGGGTCTGTCCAAGGAAGGACCCCCTTTCCTGGGGCCCCGCTTCCTCGGAAGAGAGAGGGTTTTCCTCTTACTCAGAACAGAAATGGGGCTTGTTAATGATCATGACAGAATGTTACCCTCACTGACAGGCTGCAAGTCCCAGAGCTGTGCCCTCAGAGCGGGGCGCTCCCACTTTTAGGGGTTACAGAGAGTTTGGGAAAAGGGCTGGGTGCTAGAGTGCACGTGTGCAACGTGCATATGAGCCTCAGGACCCAGGTTCAGGGGGATTACAGACCCGCGGGGGCCGCCCACGGGCCCAGGTAGAGAGCCCCGAGATGGCTCACCAGCAATGCGCCAGCCGCCAGCCAGCTGCTCGACCATCAGAAGCCCGGACGAGGTGGTGTGGTTAGGTGGTCAGTGTACTCAGCACGGTGGACACGTGTTCTCCATCCACCTGTGAGGTCAGCATCACAGTTAGGACCCCCAAGCTTCGCTCACCCCCCCAGTGCTTTGCCTGAACTACCTCCAAATGGGATACGCCTCTGTGTTTTAGTGACATCGATATGATGAGCTGGCATGACAGTGGTCTGCACGTGGTCCTGTAAAGCCACAAAGACACACTGCCCACTGGGATGCTCAACAGGAAAGCCAGTCTGCCTCCAGGCAAGAATGACTAGGCCTCCTTGTGATCAGAAGATGCGTCTCTCTCTTCCTTGGCCGTTACGAGGTCAACTCTAAGACCCGCGCGGCACTTTATCCACCAGAAAAGACTGGGGACCCAGGCTCTCCGAGGGGTGTTTGCTCCACTTTAGAGCCAGGAGAGTGAGGCTGAGGGAGGTTAGATGGAGTTGCTCCAAGGATCCAGCCATGGCAAAGCAGGGACTCGGGCTTCAGCAGGTTCAACTCCGAATGTCACGTTCATCCCGGTTCTCAGCAGTTCTAAGGACCTCCAGGATTAACACGCTCAAATACAGCAACCGTCTCCCCAGACCCATCTGACCCATCTATTATCACCTACCCCCTTTCTAAAGAGGCGTCCATCTCCCCTCTTTTTCAGGCAATAAAAAAATAAATAAATGGGGAATTATAAGGGTAAAAATTATAATGGAATAAACATAAATATATATATATAAACATATATATATGGAGAGAGAGAATAATTTAGAAAGTGAAAGCTAAATGTCTCACTGGTTCCCTGCACTTCTGCCCTTTTGCCTTTATTTTAGGAGTTCATTTTTCACCCAACCCAACCGAAACAAATGATCACAAAACTGAAAATCATCAGACGAGCCTTCCCCAGGCACAGCCCTAATTCCTCTGTCACTCTTCCTATTCTGTATCGCATGCTTTAGCCCTGGTTTTTTTCAACAGTATTTGTCTCGTAAAGAAATCTCTCCAAAGTCCAGTGTCCTGCAGGAGGAAAAGCACTCGCCCTCCAATCCTAGGACCAACATCACAGACCAGGGCGGCTCTATACGGCTCGCCCAAAAGGCTTTGCTACCCACCCTGCTGGGGCCAGGGAAAGAATCAGAATTTCTCACAAGGTGTTTTCAGGTATCTCGGACAGAGGAGCTGACCTGAGTCTATACCCGCTCTGCCCTCCTTCTTCCCTTTAAACAAACCAGGTGTGTAGAAGGCAAAGCGAGCTGGTTCTAAATGGCCCGAGGGCAGAAGTCACGACTCAATCCATCTTTAGAAGCAGTGAGACACAAAAGCTGTGCCAGGCTGAACAATCCACTCCAACCAAGAAAAACAGGCTGATAAAGTAGTCTTGGGGAGTCACCGAGCAGAGCCCCCAAGAATCAACTCAATAGGCTGCCTCCTGTTCTAGCCCATTAACTATTTGAGATTACCATCATGCGGGGAGTCACCTGTCAGCTGGAAATTAAATTAGCCTGGCTATAAACCAGGAATGTCAAGTGGAAAATATCTGATGAGCGATCCTGGGGAAAAACTCCACCCCCAAACCCCACCCCGCCAAGAAGCAGCCTTCCATCCTCCAAGCTGGGCCCTTCTGGGCAGTGTCTCTTCTGAACGATAAGAAGCACAACACAGCCAAAGGGGTGAGACTTTCCTGGTTCTGGCTTTCAGAGAAAAGCACAGTTCACTGGGGTCACTCCTAGTAAAACAGCCGAAGAGGTGGCCTCATGGGACAAAATGGTCAGAAATGTGGCATTCAGAAAGAGACGGAGTAAGAAATGTTCAGATTAGAAAGAAAGGAAGGGGGAGGGTGAAGAGAGAGAATGGGGGCAGGGGATAAACACACATGTGCACCCAGCATCCCTGGGGATGGTCTGTGCAGAGGCATACGCTCCAGTGAGGGGGCAGCAGGCCCTACCTGCACCTTCAGAACAGGTGTGTGCTTGCAAAGCTACCTTGTAATTACCAGGTTTGGCATTTGGCTGTGGCAGCCAGGCCCCGAGCAGCTTCTAAGATCGTTGGAACCCAGCATCCGAGGGGCTGTTGCTGGGCAGGTCCTCGAGCTGAGAAGTGGAATTTCTAATTACACGGCATTGGGCTCTACCCTAATGACGGGCTCCATCCAGGCAAGCAAAAAGCACCCAGCTTAGAGGATGTGGGTCCCCGAGCACATCCCAAGAGGATCCCAGCCTTTGCCTATTTTTCTGGGGGGTGGGGCATATTCTCTGATCACCAGCAAAAGCAATTCCTATTTCACACTATTCAGTGGCACTTTGTAAATCCCGCTTCCAAGTTGAGATGCTTGAGAGAGAGAGGAAAGATGCATAATGAACCGTACTAGTTACCCTTTGAAGTCATGATGTTAAGGCCCACTCACCAAAGCCCTCAGTCCCCCTGACGCTGTCCCACTCGCCTTCCTTTCTCCCCTGCTGGTCCTTCCCTGCGTCCATGACACTTTTTCACATAAACCTCCTTGGCTTTTCACATGTGTTCCTTCTGCCAAGAAGACTCCCCCTTCCTCACTTGGTCTGTACACAAACTCCTATTCATCCGTCAAAACCTTGCTCTGCGTTACCTCTTCTCTGAAGCCTTTCCAGGAAAGATCCTTCCCCACTTCGACAGATTTAATCACCCCTTCCTCTGCAATATTTCTTTGCCTTGAGCATCCTTCTCTTTCTGCCTATATCACGCACCGCACGACTGTATTTAGCCATCTCAACCCCCGACTTCACTCACGAGCTCTGTAGTCAATATCCATGGTGTAGTCCAGGCCCTGTCTCCGCCCTCATTTATGGAACCCTCAACTGGCACCCCTTTACACTGAGAACACACTAAGAACACAGAGAGCTTCTTCTCTGCCCCTAACCGGCCCTCTTTCTTCGATCTCTGATCACAGTGACTTCTCACAGGGACGTGATCCCATCCCCAGGGCCCCCAGATGCCCTTTCTCTTCCTTCCGGTCTCTACCCAACATCACCTCTTTAAAAAGGCCTAAAATAGCCCTTTTCTCCCATCATCCTCTCTCCCACAGCTCTCCATCCCCTCTCTCTGTTTTATTTCTCTTCGTGGTTCTTATCACTGCAGGAGACCTTCTCTTTTTATTAGTTTGTTTGTGTATCAGTCTCCTGCCCATCTCCCTAGTAGAATGTAAGTGTCAGGAGGGCAAGATCAGTGTTCATAAAATAGGCACTCAATAATAATCATGAAATGAATAAATCTCTGCATCCCCAGAGCCTGGCACAGAGTAGCTGCTCAATTAATTGACAAAATCAATATGTAACTATAAGAAGCAAAACTGACATCAGTGGCCATTGTAGTCCAGGGACACCACGAGCTGAGTGAAATCAACTGGATTCGTCCCCAATTCTCTGTCCTCGCTGCTGGCTTCCAATGGACACAATCCCCAGGGGTGTCCATAATGTCTGTTTCCCCCAGGTTGTCCTCTTGATAGACTCCACTGAGTAGAGAAAAGACAAAGGATTTTACTATGAAGACAAAACAGCATCAAATCTAAATTAGAATGTAACTGACAAGCAACCAGCAGCTGGAAAATTCTCTACGGAGGTCACGTGCAATAAAAATAAGTGGGACTGACTAACCCAAGCACACCGCTGAACCTGAATGGTGCAGTCAGGTGGGGAGCATCTTTACCTGCAGCCCAGACCGCTGGGTCCACTAGTGCTGGGTCCACAGCTCCAGCTCCTGGGGCCCGTCCCCCAACACAGCTGGGGGCTGAGCAACCACAGAGGACGCACACCCATAGGTGCCATGCCCTTGCACTTCCCATCCCCCCCAACCAACATCTCCCAAAGACACCATCTGGGGTAAGATGAGGTGGCTTTGATCAGAGGCCTCAAAATGAATGCAAGCTTAAGTCTCGAAGAAGCTGGCACACGTTTCTCCCTGGCAAATGCTCCTTTAACAGAACACAAAAAAAGCCAAGAGCCTGTTCCGTACTTCTGTTTCCAGCTGGGACTGGAAGAAAACAACCCTAAAAATGTGAGTGACAGAACATTCCACCAGAGGGGACAGATGGGGAGAGACAGGGCCAGTGCACAGGGCCCACCCCCGCTCACACTGGCAGCCCCCTAACCGGGAGCCCTTAGCCGGGCTCTCCTGAGCTCACCCCTCGGCCTCTCGGATCTGTTTCTTCTAAACAGAAGTATCCCCTGGATCTAAGGGAAATGCAGTTCTAAGCCGGGATTGATCAGTAAATGCCACCACTTCTATAAGGTAACATGGGAGGCTCCCAAGCTTAACTGAGTTCCTCCACGGTGAGTGATGGGACTAGAATTAAACCGCTCTGGGGATGCTGGCGACCGGGAGCCCAGCGTGCTTCTCTCAACTTGCCCCGGATTCTGAGACAGCGGCCAGGGTCAGCCCCAGGGAGTGGGGGCCACGGGCATCTTTCTCCCCTGGTTTCCTCTGCTCGCTCAGAAGTCCCCCCCAGTGGAATGACGGGGCTCTCCCCGACCCCCAGCAGAACTAGGGACCAGAGGAGGAGGCAGGCGGCCCTGCTTGCAGGCTGTGGCCATCTGCTTCTTACCGGCCTCCGGAGCCCAGTTGGGACCTGGGAAGAAGGGCTCTCTTTCCCCCAAAGCCCTGCGGGACAGTCATTCAAGTCACCCAGAGAGGCAACAGGGAAGAGGGGTGTGTGGGTTCTGTCACGAGTGAGGAGGCGTGGCCTGTCCCTTCTCCTGAGCACCATGGGGACACATGCTTGTCCTGGAATTCCAAGAGCCTCATAGAAACCATCCAGTGGGGCTGGGTGTTGATCACCCCAGAAAACCATCTATACATTTTCTTGCTTTCTCTGCCTTGGAAAGACCGAATCATTTCCTTTTCCTCAAAAATATATTCATATGATTCAAATGCATAATTCATGTCACGTCTGAATTTCTTCAGTATGGGAGGCTCTGCTGCCCCAAAAATCTTCCAGTGAGCTGAAGACCCATCCTCAACATAACATTCCACCTCCGAGCTGGCCTCCTGGGCCCTCTCCCCATGCCCCCGCATGTCCCCATCACTTGGCCAGAGCTTGCTCTGGGCCTTTCCCACAGAGCTGCTCTGCCCTGAATCCTTTTATCAGCTTTCTGGGACAATCAGCCAGCCAACTCCTATCCATACGTCAAAGCCCAGCTCAACAGTGACCTCTCCTTTGGGCCCCCTTCTCTCTGCTCCCATGGCATTTCTCACTTTGTTCTATATTATCTCTCACTATGGCCCCTTGAGCAAGATCGTGAGCTCCTTGAGGCATCTGATAACGGGTTAATATCTGATTCTCCCAAGTGCTTTCATACTGCTTGGCCCATCCCAGTTGTTCCAGACTGTCTGGTGGATGAAATTAAATCACGGAGGAAGGAATGGTAGACTCCACGGTATCCCATTAGGACCGCCATCTAGACGCTCTGGTCACGACTTGGCGAGAAGGCCGCGTCGTTACTGCCTGACGTTCACAGGCCCCGTAGGAAGAGAAGGTGGGTATTAAGTGTCCCGGTAAAAGATACGTAACTTTATAGGAGAGGAAGTGTGATAAGAATGAAAAACTAGTCGAGAGTACACCATCCAGGACCCCACTCTGGTGTGAAACTGTTCGCCTCCAGACCGTGGGAAACACCTTAGCCAGACACACCCCCAGACCCAGAAGCGAGGTGAGGGGGCCACACAAACAGGAGTTCGGATTTCGCCAAATACGAGGAAGGGTCCTTGCTAAGTGTGTCAGGAGATAACAAGATCGTTCAAGCAAGCAGAGTGCGTGGAGGGGAAATCCAGATTCTCCTGTAACTTAAG
Source organism: Balaenoptera musculus (assembly GCF_009873245.2). Classification (NCBI taxonomy): domain Eukaryota; kingdom Metazoa; phylum Chordata; class Mammalia; order Artiodactyla; family Balaenopteridae; genus Balaenoptera; species Balaenoptera musculus. Next base: position 56,003,819 of record NC_045804.1, on the reverse strand, counting down.
TTTTGTACAAATAGGTAAACTAATCCCCCACCTCTCTCTGTAAAAGGTTCCACTCATCTCCTTTCCCAGCGACACCTAATCTGAAAGTTTCCTTCGTTTCCGGTGCTGTAAAACTAAAGAACACTTTTCAAGTGTCCCCCCTTGGCCCCGACACAAAGAGGGGGAAATGCATGTTTAAAAAAAAAAAAAAAAGCAATTGGCTTTGTTTGCAGCTCAAGGCTACCAATGTTTCTTCGCGGCCCTGCTGTAATTTCTCAGGATTCCGTGCAGGGCGAGCAGTCAGCCTGGTGTGATAATAACACGTGTACAGACCACGGAGGTGACCCTGGACCAGGCAGGGTGCAAAACAGCTTGGCCCCTTTATCCAGCATCATCAGACATCCTGCTCCATACAAACAGCACAGAGGCGAGTGCTTACCTTTGAAAAGAGACATAATAATCTTCTTGGAAAGCTGAACCGGCAATTAGCCTGCTGAGGGAGCAACGGTGGAAGCCCAGCTAAAGAAGCTCGTAGCAAGACCCAGCTTGAAATTCTCACCCATCATCCCAGGAGCAAAGGGGGTGCAGACACAATACATTTGAGGTGATGTCCCAGTGGCACAAGTATGGGATCTAACTCCCAATAAGGAGGGGCGGCTGGGACTTCCCTGGCGGTCCAGTGGTTAAGACTCTGCGCTTCCACTGCAGGGGGTGAGGATTCAATCCCTGGTCCGGGAACTAAGATCCCACATGCCGAGCGGCCAAAAAAAAAAAAAAAAAAAGAAGGGGCGGCCTGTTCCAAGGGGTAAAGGTGGAGAGACAGAGCCCAGGGTCAGGGGTCAAACTCTTGAACTGCAAGTGACCTTGGAGACCTGTTCTGATAACGTGCCCCACACCGGCATTCGACAAACACCCCTCCTCGGGTTATCAGTCGGCATTGAAAGAAAAGAGGATTCTGTACTCGGGGGAAACGCTAGGTTCAACACAATTAAACAGATTTGGAGGTTTTTCTTTGGTTACAGTACTTATCAGGGCCTTTAATGTGCTAACATGGAACCATTTTTTCTACATCACCTATTAATCTTTCAGAACTTTCTTCCACTGAAGAAACTTGAGACAGTGCGTCTCAAAGTGTGATCTGTGGACCACCTGCCAAGGGTCCTCGAGGAGATAAAGATAAGGCCTGAGAGTAGGCGTTTAAAGCTATTATAAGTCCTTTGACGTGGCTACAAAATCCAAGGCCCTGATCAATGAACTCACTGGGCAGGGGATAGATCAGCGTGGGTGTTGACACCAAAGAGATAAAGTGACTTGCTCGAGGTCACAGAGTGTCCGTAGCAAGGAGCTGACCCTAAGGGTTGCCGACAAGAGGAGGCCACAAGGAAGTAGAGTCTGTTAAAGAACTAAAAAAAAATTGTAAATAGGAGAAGCATCCATTAAAAATCATTGATGATGGTGATTCTGATTTGAAATGGCACCCAGCCAACAGAGCTCCGTGCTTCCTCTCCCAGGACCCCTACAGAGGTGTAAAATGAAAACTAAGTCAAGTCGAAAAGAGGCTAAGGCCAACATCGGACGAGAATGTCCATGAGGAAATTCAATCCTGAAACAGCACACACCTGAAGGAAGGGGGGACAGGTTGTAGCCCCCCACTGTCTGGCATTGAGCTGGACCAGGCAGGTGACAAATGAGTGAAGCAGGCCAAGTGTGAGACAATAAGGAACAGTGGAAACTGTGTCCAAGGAAGAGAAGATGCCCCTGGTCAGACACAGCTGTTCTCCAGCCCCAGCCAGCTGCTGCCATGAGAAAGGCAGGCCTAGAACTGTCAGATCCCTTATCAAAAAAAGAAAATCGGGGTGGCGGGTGGGTGGCAGGGAGGAGGGATAGTTAGGGAGTTTGGGATTGACATGTACACCCTGCTATATTAAAAATCCAAGGACCTACTATAGAGCACAGGGAACTCCGCTCAATACTCTGTAATAACTTAAATGGGAAAAGAATTTTAAAAAGAATAGATACATGTATATAACTGAATCACTTTGCTGTATGCCTGAAACTAACACAACATTGTTAATCAACTATACTCCAATATAAAATACAAATTAAAAAAAAAAACAGGGCTTCCCTGGTGGCGCAGTGGTTGAGAATCTGCCTGCTAATGCAGGGGACACGGGTTCGAGCCCTGGTCTGGGAAGATCCCACATGCCGAGGAGCAACTAGGCCCGTGAGCCACAACTACTGAGCCTGCGCGTCTGGAGCCTGTGCTCCACAACAAGAGAGGCCGCGATAGTGAAGAGGCCCGCGCACCGCGATGAAGAGTGGCCCCCGCTTGCCGCAACTAGAGGAAGCCCTCGCACAGAAACGAAGACCCAACACAGCCAAAAATAAATATAAAAATAAATAAATAAAAGAGCCTTCCCTAAATTAAAAAAAAAAAAAAGCAGCTTCATTATTAAAAAAAAAAAAAAAAAAACAGAAAATCTGCACTTGTATGTGAAATCTCCAAATCTGTCAATATTGGCAATGAATTTGCATGTTTTTAACACCCTACAAATATTCAGTCAAGGATTTCATTTTTATTAAGTCCAACAACAGGCAAACCAATCTGTGGTGGTAAAAGGTAGGAGAGTGGTTATCCTTGGGACAGGGACCGTATTTGGAAGGGATCTTAGGCGCGGCTCTGGGGACCCTGGAACGCCTGTAACATGGGGATGCAGGCTGTGAAACTTCATCAGGGCGCACACTTCTGATTGGTACACTTTTTTATAGGCATGTGAATAAAATTTTACTAAAATATATATATATAGGCCAGATATATAGGTAAAATAATATGATGTCTGTATTTTCTTCAAATAATATAGAAAAGAGAGAATACAGCACTTCCTGGAAATGATGGAGGGAAGTCTTGGGCAAAGTAGAAATTAAGGCCACACCGAGAGGTGATTGAACCAGTGGAATTCCTACAGATGCTGTGATTTCTCTGGAGTTTCTCCCTGTGTGTGGAGAGACATGTTAACCGATGCCTGAAGTTAGAGGACATCATCATAAGGACCAGCGCACACGGGGCTCCTGGCATGGGTCGGGGCTGGTGACCAGCAGGGCTGGCAAGCTGTAAGGTCCGAGTTCTGGGCGAGGGTAGGAACTCAGCGGGCCAGGGCTGCTCTGGGATAAGACCTTCTGCTGCCAGCTGCTGGGGACACTACCAAAGTGGGTGTCTGCACAGCGGGGGGAGAGGGTGTTTAGGGTGTCAGATGACACAGCAGATGAAGAGACCATATGAAGTGAGTGGAGAGGGTTTCAGTATCATCTTGAGAACTAAGAATCTGAGTGTCCTGCTCATGGCAGGGCGGCTTCCAGGGACAGATGAGAGGAGAGATGGGCTGGCAGACAAGGAGATGGAGGGAGCTGAGGTCAGAAAAGGGGCATCAAATATACAGATCCCATCACGGGAGGAAAGGCTCCAGGGATGATGCCAGAGCCCCGGGTCGGTGCAGGGGTGACGGGCATGAAAACTACCAGCCTCTATGCAGACATCCTTGCAACAGAGACGGGGCAGAGAGTGAGTGTAAGTTGGGACAGAAAAAGAGAGAAAAAAATATAATCTTGGGGATATTTTATATGGAAAAGTCTGTGTTTGGGGGAGGAAAGAAACAACAAAAGACATGGCTTAAACTGGTCCAGAAGGAACATCAGGTCACATTTCAGCCACGGAGAGAAGCTCCATGTTGTAGAGTTTGAAGGGCCCTCAGGGAGGCACTGGGTTCAGGAGGCTAAGCCACCTACAGATACAGCTGTATGACCCTGGCCATCTCTGTGAGCTCCCCTTTCCTCCTCTGTAGAATGCGGAAAATCACACAGGAAGTATCACTGCTAAGACGAAATGCACGCTGGCCACTGGCCTGCACACCACAGGCCTCACTTGCTAAGGCGGAGCTATCTTTTTTCCTATTACATCACCTAGTAACTGACATTCCCTCTCCTTCCTTCTTCTCCTTAGCTCTCTCTCTGGAAGGTTCCCGGAAAATAAAATACAAAATCACATTTCTTAATTTTGACTATTGAATATTTTATCACACGCACTCTCATCTCCTTAAAATGGTTTCTAGATGTATTAGTGGTTCAGCAGGACTAATGGTTATTTTTAGCCAGTGCCGAACTTGCTTTGAGACCTCTTTGAGCCTGTAGAGTTTAGTTCACCGACTAATGGGGCACCTCAAGGACAAGTTCACATCTCTTGAACCTCCTTGGGACCTCAAGTGCTGCCTGGGAGAGCCCTTGCTAAAAGTAAGTGCTCAAACAGGGCATTTTTAGGGCAATGATACTTTCCGTATGACACTATAATGATGGATACGTGTCATTATTTATTTGTCAAAAGCCATAAGATGTGTAACATCAGGCGTGAACCCTGATGTAAACTATGGATTTTGGACGACAGTGGTGAGCAGTGTAGGTTCATCAATGGTAACAAATGTGCGGCTCTGGGGCTTTAGGTTGAGAGCAGGGAAGCTGTGTCTGTGAGAAGCAGGACATATATGGGAACTCTGTCTTTTCAATTTTGCTGTGAATCTAAAAGTGCTCTAAACAAATTAACTTTATATATATATATTTTTTTTAATAAATTTATTATTTATTTATTTATTTATTTATTTTGGCTGTGTTGGGTCTTCGTTTCTATGCGAGGGCTTTCTCTAGTTATGGCAAGCGGGGGCCACTCTTCATCGCGGTGCGCGGGCCTCTCACTATCGCGGCCTCTCTTGTTGCGGAGCACAGGCTCCAGACACGCAGGCTCAGTAGCTGTGGCTCACAGGCCTAGTTGCTCCGCGGCACGTGGGATCTTCCCAGACCAGGGCTCAAACCCGTGTTCCCTGCATTGGCAGGTGGATTCTTAACCACTGAGCCACCAGGGAAGCCCAACTTTATATATTTTTAAAAGCTAAGTGCTCAACAAATACTTGCTGGAATAGGTTAAAAAAAAAAAAAAGGTCAACGCGATTTATAAGAATGACTGACTACAGAAAAAGACTTTGGTCACCTTTCCCTTCCTCCATTAAGTATTTCAAATCAATGACAAAGTGATGAGACCTCCCTACCTTGCTCTCCCACCCCTACCACACACATTTGGGCATCTATCTGTAAAAGCTCTTCGGTGGGACACGATGTTTATTTCTTTGTGTATCTGTGTTAACTGGCAGCGCCAACATATACTAAGTGTCTGGAGGCTGGAACAGTCAGATGGAGGGCACCAGGGACCCAAGGACCAGCACACGTGAGAGGAACGGTTGGGCTGAGCCAGGACGGGTTTCCAGCCAGAGGTGTGAGGATGGGGAGGGAAACGCCTTTCCGCTGGGGGGTGGGGCAGGCACCAGGAGTGATCTGGAGGTTACTGTTCTCTAATTGTCGTCTCCCCCAGGGAGACTACTTTAATGAACATGGGGACCAAATCCTGCATTTCTTCAACATCTCCTGCAGCAACAAGCAATATCTTAAGTGAGCTTCCTGCCCTTTTAAGACAGGTCATCTCCTGCACCTCCGAAAAAACTTCCGTTGGACAAGGCTGCCTCATCCAACTCCACAGCAGAACTCTCAACGCCACCCTGTAAAGCCCACCCCGAGAAGAGGCATTTTCGGGCTGGGATTCTGCCTGGACAGCACTAGGGGAGGGTCAGCTGGTCAGTGCCCCCTCCCCCAAGCTGGGGGAGCAGAAAGGCGGCTTCCAGGTTGCCCCGGGAGCCATGCGTTACCACTCTGGGTAGGGGCAGAGGGAAGGAGGGCGGGCGCCCCGGGAGTGCGTGTCTTCGAGGACCCTAGGGGAGCAGCGGGGACGGGCTGCGGAGGGACGGGCCCCCGGTCTCAGTCGAGCGGAGATTCAGGAATCGGAAGGGGGCTGAGAATTATTTGCTTTTCCTTTCCCTCCTCTCCGATCCGTCGGACTCTTTCCCACTTTTTCTCTTCATCCCGTCACTTAACGGGTCACATTATGGGAACTAACCTATTTTGGGTTATCTATTGAATTTGCTGAATCGCATTTTAAGTACCCTTTATAGAAGTGGGTGAATTGAGGATTATATATTTCTTTCCCCAAAAGAGAAGAAGGTGAGGAGGGGGGCTAAGGGGCGGAGGGGGAGAAAGAAAAGAAACGTGCTGGTTGAAAACTGACCCCACCCTCTTCCGCGCACAAAATAAGGCCCTAAAAAGACAAAGCTTCCACTTCCGGCTCTGAAGAATTCATTCATTCAGACCCACATCCGACGCCACGGTTGCAGGGACGGGAGAGTCTGACTCCGTCCTCACTGCTCCACCCAACAGAGGCAAACGTTCAGAGAAGAGACACAGAGATCAGCAGATAAGCCGGCCTTGGAGAGCGGCTCAGCATCCGCTCGCCTCCCGGAAAGGATGCGCAGCAGCTGGGAAGCCTGGCCTGGCCCGGGCGGGGCGCGCCCCTCTGCCCGCCCCTCTGGGCGGGGCCATCGTGCAGACGGGCTGCCATTGGTCTCCTGACAGCTGCTAGGGCCAATCAGCGCGGGGCCGGGCCCGCCGGCATCACCCTCTGCGAGCGCGGGATGCTCGGCCCAGCTGCGCCCAACAGGTGAGGCGGGAGAGCAGGGCTCGGCTGGTCACGTGGTCGCGGCTGGCGACCCGCGGAGCGGAGGGGCAGCCAGGCCGCTGGCCCCGCCCCCGACACGAGGCGGCACCGCCATCTGCCTCCTCGGACCAGATGCGGGGGTTCCACGCGACCCAGGGGCCGTGCTGACTGGTCCCCGAGGCATGCCCGCCGCGGAGCATGTCCCGCGCCCTCGGGTGCGCGTCGCCCACCCTTCCAGAGCCGGGGGTCCGTGCGGACGCCCCTCTGGCTGCCAGAGAGCAGACACGTGGCCCGTCGCGCCTGCTGGGCCATGTTGGACACTTCTGTCACCAGTGCCTCCCTCCTGCCCCCATTCATTAAGTCGAGTGTGCGTGAAAAATCTGCTTCTTCTACTTCTCTTAAGCCACTGTGTATGTGCGGGGTTTTTTTCACTCTCCATTTGTTGCCCCAAGCTTCGTATTGCCCAGAACCATCTTTCAGCATTTTGTGGGTTTCTAAGTAAGTGTAACCCTTGTAAGTATTGTGCGGCAAAGATCTGGGGAAAAAACAGGGATTCTGAATCATGTGCCCCCAAGTTGCTTGCTGAACGCACATGGAATCATTCACAATCTAGTCAGAGGGGTTTAAAAGTGACCCCTTGGCACAAAACAGTCTAGCTTGGGCTGAAACACAATTTACAAAACCAGAGTCTTATTTTAACACATTTGCTATAGGTACTTAGGGACAAAAATATTTTATGCCAAGAGTTTATCTGTTCTGTAACAAATGTATCAACTTAAAGTCACAGTGAATACGTATGTGTATACACACATACATACTTTTAAAATGCAGGTAGAAAATATAAATGCCTTGCTGGCAGTACTCTTTATACCAGCTCCCTCTCCCCAGATCTGGACTCCTAATTTTTAAAAGCAGCTCTCTTTGAGAGGCAACAAACTGCATTCCAACTTTGCTATTTTAAAATGCTTCATCCAGGACAAAATGAAGCACATTTTCTTAATGCCCCAGTAACTTAGGCTATTTTTAATATTTTTCAAGTCACAGAAATGTGTATTTAAAGGAATAATTTCAGATATAATATAAAGGAAACCAATGTCACTCTTATCTATGTACAGAGAAAATTAATGGGGGATATTATTAGCACTAGCAGTATTTTCACACAGTCTCTTGGCTGGAATGAAAATTATTTATTATCACATTAGTAGGCTAGTAATTGCTCCTCACATCCTAAACTTTTCCCCAAATCTAAAATCAGAAAGAGAAAGGAACATATGCTAATACCAGTTTTATTTGATGTTAGTTTTATTTTGGTATAGTTTGAGAGGAATAGGAGAGCTCTAACAAGGTAATCTTTTAAATATATATTTTTTTAATGTTTCATGCTCTACTCCCGAATAGTTTTCAAAGATATCAGTATCTTATTTCTTTTCGGTCATGGTAAATGTTTTCATTTGAGGTAGGTAGCATATTGTACTCATTACCCTTGAAAATACGGCACATACTTGGGGAATTCATTTTGCTGGGATTCCTGACTATCTCGACAGCCTAGCACTGAAATTTCCCTTACTGTCTGAAATCACTGACTGTTAAAAGAGAGAGGTAGCACCCTATCTGGAAACTAAGTCTATTCACAGCAAAGGAAGTGCTCATTATGCTGTGCCTTTTAGAGTGGACTTTTTGTGTTTCTGTCAATCAACTTAATTTCCATGTTCACAGAATTGAGAGCATAAAGTATTGAAAAACTACTGACATAGAAAGCAGTGAGCAGGAAGCCTTGGTCACGTATTTCAGTCCTGAAGCTTTAAATAAATGCCACTTCCCTGATTCATAACACTAACCGACTGATGAATCTTTTTTTTTTTTTTTTAATTCCTGGTGTGCTTTTAATTCTAAATAATTTTAGTGATTCAAAGGCTTATCTTATATAATCAGAAAACCTTATGTTCTACAATGTTTTCAACAAAAAGGTACATCAGCATAGATATTTGAAATGAGGTTTTTTGTGACATATTGATTTTTCAAACTATCTAAAAGCTTTTCTTCAGACAAAAAATAAACACACCAAACCAGAAAAAAACAGAAGCTGTGACAGCTCACTTTAAAATGGCAAGTAATACAACTTTAGCTGGGAAAAATATCCTTTATAAATATTAGTCTATATTAAATTATAAATTTTCAATAATCAGGCTCCATTAAAAAAGCAAAATCTAGTTTAGTAGCTTAGTCAAATTGCAGTATTCTATTTTGATATATATTTTTTAAGACATGGGCTGCAACCTGATTTTTAGAGACCTGTTCAATAATAGCATATCATCTGGAAGATAAGTGTAATTTAATTCATGCACTTCAGCATTTTATTCACCTAAAACAAATAGGTTGCTATTTAATATTGACTATTTTATTAACTCAGAGCATCTGGGAAAACACTTATGATTAGGTTAATTTATGTTATATTTTCCCCTCAACTTGTAAAAGATTAATCAACCATTTTATGGTCTAATTTAAGTGCCTAATTGAAAACAGAGTCCAACACATGCTACACTGTCTTGCTAATAAATCTTGACAGCTTTGTAACATGATGGTTTGTATTTCAAATTGTTGCATATAAATGTAGATTTTTGATCTTCACCCAGCAGCCTGAAGTGAGCTGCATACTTGATTTAAACTCCTGGACTGAAAAAATGCAATTACTTCAAAAAGGATTATCCCCAATCAGATCTTATCTTAAATTTCCCTTAGGGAAGACTGAAACAGTCTTTGCCACCAAGTTTTTAGAAATAGAGTAGGAAAAGAGGGGAGAAATTAGTTTTCTCAGCATTTGTTAAATTTAAAATGTAGGGAAAGTTCTCTTTTGAGACAGAGATTTCAGAAGTTACTGGGTTTTAGATTCTAATTCTAAAGAGCTCTATCCAAGTGTTAGTTGTAATTTTTGTAATTGTCTTCTGGTTAATAAAAACAAGTTTTCAGTCTTGATTTGAAGCACTGTACTTTTTTAAATGAATAAATTCATTCCAAGAGCTTTTGGAACATCTCATTTAACCCTGTATTCTCCCATGTCTCCCAGCCTTAAAAAGGACAAATAGAAGAGAATAAATTTACTCTCCGTGGGGACCCTTGCCATGTTTTCTCAGCCTTTATACTTGAGGATATTTTTGTCATTTTAATGACTCCATTGATTCTCACTGTCCTGTGCAGGCAGAGAAAGGAAACTGCCATGGTGATGTAATTATCCTCACTCTGATTATAAACTAACTTTGGATGCCCTCACTATCCTGTTCTGGAGCTGGTCTTCTTTTAAAGTAAATGACAAAGTGAGCAACCTTCACTGAGGTCACTGGAGGTGTAATAGAAAACTCAAAAAAAAAACCAAAAAACAAAAACACAAAAAAACCCCCAACAGCTCAGTTTTGAATTCATCATATATGACCAACATCATGTTCCGTCATTTAAGCAAGGGAGAATGGCCCAGAGTGACCTCTGGAGCAGGACTGCCTGGGTTGGTGTATCAGCTTTGCCACTTTCTAGCTGTGAGATCCTGGGCCAGTTGCTTAACCTCTCTGGGCCTGTGCTTCTTCATCTGTAAAAGTACCTACTTCACAGGATGGTAATGAGGATTAAATCTGCTAATCCTGTAAAACTTGAAACAGTGCCTGGCACATAGGGAAAACATTCAGTAAGTGTTAGCTACCAAGATTATTAAACCACACTCACACACACACAGCACTTTTTTTTTTCACGTGGCCACAGCATTAAAGTGTCAGCTTAGTTTGTACAACCAAAAATGGAAAGGACAGTCAAGGTGGGGAAGGAGTTTCTGCCACTGTAAAGTCTAAGGAATATTTCTATATAAAAAAATAGTAATTACACAATATTTGGCTAACTTAAATCTCAAACTGAGCTCATTAAATTTGTGAAAATCTACCAAACTTAAGCCAAATCAAAAAGAGAAACTTATTAAAGAATGTATATACTTAATTTTAGACCATTCAGAGTTTAAATCAATGTTGAAAGCCTAAATGTACCGGGTGGATGTTTCTCCATCTTGCTATGTGTGAGGTTCTCCTGAACCACTGGCGTCTGTTTCTCAGACACCATCACCCCCTGCAACAGAAGGTAAGGGCCCGTTTAAACGGAAGTCCTCATAAGCCACTCCGTGGGGTCCTCATAAGTACCTGCTCAGTTTGGGAGGCCTGATTCAAGAGTGAGCTGGGTGATGAACTGGAAAAGTAAACCCCGAAGAGTTTTCATCCCAGGCTAAAACAAACTCGGGTTTCAGGGCAGATAGACCGTCTGATTTTTGCAGCGGGGGAAGGCAGCGGCAAACCGCCCACCCTCTGGCCAGTGGCGGGTCAGCTCCGCGTGGCCACCACGATGGGTTCCATCCCACCGCGATCCCTCCCGTTGGGGCTGATGGGGTCTAGTTCTGCCACGTGGAAGGAACTACAATCAACTTGGGAGACTTCAAGCAAATCCGCCCAGGCCCTGGGTTACTGGTTAGGCCCGGAGCCGGGCTGTGTATCAGTCGATGAAACTTACTAACCACTCGTTCAGACATAGGCAAGATCTCATTCTCCAACCGACGACGACGCTGACCCTCGGATTCAACCATCCGTGCCCGAAGTTGTTTAACGCCTTCAAGATGTCTCTCCTGTCTCCTATTTTCTAGCTTTGAGGATTTGCTTTAACTACTTGTTTCTGAACTGCAACTCTGGCTAATTACTATTTATACTCTTCTCCAATCTGCTGCCTGATTGCACAGATGAAGCCGAGCAGTGCACCTCTGGCGAGCAGCTGGGCTGGGCCCAGCGGACAGAACTCTGGGGAGAGGGGGGAGGAGGGCGAAGGGTGTTCCCTGGACACCGGATTTTAGAAAAGCCTTCTGGGTCAGGCTCTTCTTCCGGTGTGTCTGTTTTTCAAGTTAAAACGGCCGCCTTCAAAATAATTAAGTCCACACATTTGCCCAGACATCCAGGATATTCTAAATTAATTTAAAAGTTGTAATTAAGCAGATGGCATTGAAAAGATTCTTTTATTCTTTTTTCCTTAAAACAAAAACAAAAACAAAAACAGAAACCCACTAACCCTGCGGCCACGCCCGGCGCGGCTGGAGCAGCCCGGGATCGCAGCTTCGGGGGCGAGCCGCTGCGTTTGCAGTTCGCTCCTCCAGCCGCGCGCTCCACGGGGTCACCGCCGCGGGCCCTGGGCCTCCGGGCCCAGACAGTCCGGATCATCAGGGTAGGGAGGTGGCTCCGGAGGAGGATGCACTTCCCGCTCCCCGCAGCCCGGCCAAGCCCCAGCGCCCCCCAAGCCCAGCCGCCCCGCGGGCCGCGATGCGAGCGGCCCCGGGCGCCGGTCCCGCCCGCCCGAAGCTCCCGGGCTGCGCGCCCCGCTGCAGGCGCGCGGCCAGCCTTTCCAGGGCGACTTCGTTCTTTCTTCTGCGTTGTTGAGTCAATCAAAAGGAACGTGGCAGGTGGAGGGCGGCCACCTAAGAGACTGCGCGAATCTGCCTGTGGTGACTTCCACTGCCCAACCCAGGTGCTTCTAGAACCGCCCGACATTAAGGGTTCAGTTCTTTTCCTGCCAGTTCCTCCCAGCCCGGCCCCCACTACGTCTGATCTCAGAAAATCCCCGGCTGCCTCAGGCCTCCGGTGGGTTCTACCTGGACGGGCGCTAGTTACAGCCTGACGTCCCGGCCCCCGGCATCGCCCTCCGAGGAGGAGGAGCGGTGGTGGCAGAAATAATGACAACAATACGATCGATGACAATAGCTGGCAATTAGAGAGGCCCCCATCTGCCAGCCAGGCACCTGACCCGCGCGTCGGAGAACCGGGCCGCCCATTGCACAGGTGAGAGCAGTGAGGCCCGCGCGACAAGCCAGCTGCCAGGGCCGGGACGTGGACCCAGGCTCGGGCTCCAGAGCCCCCATTCGCAACAACCGGTGTCGAGGGCCCGGGGACAGTGGGAAGGGTGACTGTCACGGCTGGCTAAACCTCGAGACTTGGGCAACTCCTGACAATAATAAAAACATTAGGACAAAAGGGAGGGGGAGGGCGAGGCTAGGAAGAGAGCGGTTTTAATCCGCTCGGTCAGCCCCCTTTTATCCTCCAAGCTCTCCCGGTCCCCGAAGAGGGGCTGCGGGCAGGGAATGGGGTTTGGTTCGACTCTCCCCTTTTGTTTTCCGAAGTCTCCACCCTCTTGGAGGCTAGCTGGGCCTGGAGGGGTGCCGGGGGCTCGAGGAAGTCATGTTTGCGGGGCTCGGAGATGGTGACCGCGGAGAAGGGGTGGGGACCGGTGGCCGGGCCCCTGGTTGGCGACGAGATTTCCCAAGGCCCGAGTCTGGACCGCGGGCCCACCCGCGCCTCACCGGAAACTCGAGCGACCCAACGGCTCACCCCAAAGACTGCGGGAAGCCTTGAGCAGGGGTCGTGATTATGACCCCGAGGGGCCCCTGTCCCTTTGAACCGAACCACAAGCCGACCGGAGAACCGACTTTACAGAAGCCCCGACCTCTGGGCAACCCGCATTTCTCAATCAACGGGCCCCGAATATTCTTTGCACCCCAAAGTGTCAAGGGCCCGCGGAGACACGCCTCCCTGCCCTGGCTCTCTCAGCACCCCGGCCCGGGAGGCGGAAAACGGGAGGGCGAGTCCCGGGCGCCGCTAAGCCTTCAAAGCCGCGCGCCTCCCGCCGGCTGCAGTGCGCGCCTTTGCCCGACAGGGACCAGCACCGCTCCACGCGCCGCGCGCCCGCTGGCTCACCCTCCGGAGCCCAGGCTGCCCGGCCGCGAGCCGGTCTGACCCCCTTCGGAAAGTGAACAGACTCCCCGCGGCCCCCGCAGGCCGGCGTTGCTCTCACCCCATCCCCATCTGGGCAGCAGAAGCTGCTCTAGAAGTTGGTCTGGGGCTTCCCTGGTGGCGCAGTGGTTGAGAGTCTGCCTGCCAGTGCAGGGGACGCGGGTTCGAGCCCTGGTCTGGGAGGATCCCACGTGCCGCGGAGCAACTGGGCCCGTGAGCCACAATTACTGCCTGCGCGTCTGGAGCCTGTGCTCCGCAACAAGAGAGGCCGCGATGGTGAGAGGCCCGCGCACCGCGATGAGGAGTGGTCCCCGCTTGCCTCAACTAGAGAAAGCCCTCGCAGAGAAACGAAGACCCAACACAGTCATAAATAAAATAAATAAGTAAATAAAAGAACGTGAATTTCTTAAAAAAAAAAAAAAAAAGAAGTTGGTCTGGGGCGGAGACGGCGACCGGCGGGGCGCAGACCGTCCCGGATCCGAGAGGAAAAATAAAATGCGAGCGACGCTGGCTGGATTCGTCTGGGCCGCGGCCACAGTTAGAGGGTCGCGCGCTCCCCTGAGCACCGTCGCAGTCACTGCCCTCCTTCTTTTAGGAGAGATCGCCCGATTAATCTTAGGGCACCGTGGGCCGCTGAGCCCCCAGAGCTCCTCGAGAAGTTTCTCCGGACTGTGGCGAGAGCGGAGCCCAGCGCACCCCGTACGTACCGCGCTGCGGGCCAGCACCGCGCGGTCGTTGCTCGGCCCCTCCCGGACCCCGGTGGTCCGAAGCTGTACCCTTGTCACTTCCACCAACACATGCCACGTCTCCCTCCTCTCCCCGTCGGGATCACGGCTGGCGCCCCAGGCCCCAGCCCTGGCCCTGCCGGGGAAACTCACCGGTACCAGGCGAGGCCCTTGTCGTAGCTGCGGTCGAAGAAGTGGGGCTCGGCGCCCACGGCGCGCACGTCGGGGTGCACGCGCAGGAACTCGAGCAGCGCCCGCGTGCCGCCCTTCTTCACGCCGATGATGATGGCCTGCGGCAGCTGCTTGCTGCCGGACCCGCTGAAAAAGCTAGAGATGGGGCTGGGGGAGTCCGGCGCCTCGGGACTCTGCTCTTCCTGGCTCACGGCGCCCTCGGCCGTCTCCCCGCCAGGAGCCAACTGGGTGGCTGGCGCCGCCGGGAACGGCAGCCTCGAGGGAGGTCCGTCGCGACCTGAGGCCAGGGCCGGCGGGGCGTGGGCGGCGCGGGACCCCGAGCCCAGCAGCAGCAGCCCGGGCGCGGCGGCGCACGAGCCGGCGCACGAGTACAGGAACATGTAGAGCCAGATGCAGAGCATGGCGAAGAGCAGCGCGAGCTTCCTTCTCACCGGTGGCGGGGGCGGCGGCGGCTGCGGCAGAAGCCGGCCGGGGACATCGAGGCAGGATCGGCTGCCGCTCAGGCGCTGCCCCATGCGCTGCCCGCGGGCGCGGCGAGGGGCATGGCTCAGCACATGGCGCGGGTCCCGCCGGAGCCGTGAGCGCGGAGAGAGTTCCCTGGACGCCGAGTAGTTCGGCTTATTGCCCCCGCGCGCCCGCGGCCGCCGCTGCTGCTGCTGCTCTTCCCCAGGTGGCGGCGGCAGCTGTAGCGGCGGCGGCTTTTGACATGCTGCCCGGAGGAGCCGCAACTGGAGCGAAAGTCGGGTGGCGGCAACTGCTGGTCGGGTGCTGCGACGCCGCGCTCGGGGCCAGCAGAGCGCCGCACTCCCGCGCCCGGGCCCCTCCAAACGGTGCGCGCTGCACGGCCGCTCGCCGGGGCTGCCTCCCCGCGGTCCTGCGAACCGAGCCTTGACTGCAGCCCCGGCACTTCCCCGCGGAGGCTGCAAAGTAGAACTGCGCAGGAAGAGAGCCGGGGACCCAGGCAGAGTGGGCGGGCCCGGCCACCGGGAGTGACGGGTCGCTCCACCTACCAGAAACACGGAGCACCATGCAAATCCAGCCGCTCCGCTGAGGGTTCGACAGCCAACCGGCTCACGGAACGTGGGGGTGTGGAAAGGGTTTGGGGCGGTGGAGAGCAGTCGGGGGTTGCTATTGGCTGAGAGACAAGAGGCGGGCTCCGAGGGGCGGAGCCAGGCGCTGGTGACAGGAGCAGCTGGAAGGAAGGACGCTGGAGAGACCTAGCGCTGCGCCCCGGCTTCCGCGCGCACTTCCGCACTTGCTCCCCAGGAGCCAGCCTTGGCTGCAGTTGTCCATGTGCGGGGACGCAAGTCCCCATCCAGATGTTTCGCGGGCGGAATCGTGGTGTGTGCGTGTGTTAGAAATAGGGAGGGGAGTGGAGGAGCGAGAGTCAGGCCGGAGATGCCCGCCCACCCCACGCCGGGATTCGGAGGGGGGACCCTTCGGGACTGGCACCGGTTTAGGAAGTTTAAGTGGAAATCGCTGTCAAACTTTTTTTTTTAATTTTTTTTAAGTCTTTGCTTCTTATTCTTTGCCAGGAGTTGATCTCTCTCCAGCTGCCGGTTAACTGGGGTCGGTGTAAACCATCCTCAGGAAAAATTCTTCCCTCGCTTCCCAAAGTGCCGAGGAAAGAAAAGTCGGGAGAAAAAAGGGAGAAATTAACAGAGAGTTAAAGGCTGGGGGAAATTTTCCTGGTCGAAAAGTGAGTGTGAAAGTCACGTGTAGAAAGTTTTGTCCGGATATGAGGCTGTTGAGGACGTTAGGTGAAGAAAGTGTTCTCCCTTCCCATGAATAAATATCAAAGCCAACATTCGCCCTCATTTAGGAGACGGTTCGGTTTGCTGACCTGTTACACGAATTATTAGGTGTTGTTTTTTTTACCACCGATGTTTTTTTCTAAGTCAAACGTCAACTCGGAGCAAATCGATCCCTGAGTTGCACTTCAAGTCCACTCCAAGCCTCTCTCCCGGGTTTTCCTCCGCAAAGTGACCCTCCCGGGCGGGGCGGGACCGCGCTCTGCTGCATTCTTGCCCCGCGTTCCGGTTGGAAGCTCGGGTGCTCCAGTCACCCCGGTGGCACTCAGGAAGTTCTGGATGCCGGCGACCCGGAGGGGCCAGCGGGCCTCCCACGCCTGGCCCCGGGCGGTTCCGGGACAGAACGTTCCTTCCGATCCCGACCCCCGCGCGGCACCCGGCTGAGCGCTGCCCCCGCTACCTTCCTGGTCCGCGCGGGCGGCGGAACCACCAAGCCCCGGGCCCCCTGCTGCGCTGTCCCCTGGCTGTCCCCTCTCGAGGTAGTGTCCCGAGTCCCGCAGTCCCGCCCCGGGCCCGGTTCCCCTCCGTCGGGAGCACACCGAGGAAGCCCGTAGGCCGTGAGGATCTCTGATCGAGAGAGGGGGACGGCGACCCGGGAGGGTTCCGATGACCCTGCGGCCCCCCACCGGGCCCCCGCGCCCAGCTGTGCTCCGCGCGACCTCCTGGTAACTCTCAAGCCCAAGACATCTTCTTATAGAATGGCTGAGGGGAAAATAATTTAGGAAGAGGATTTCCTCCTCCTTTTATACTCGCAGGGAAATTTTCTTTCCCGTCCTCTTTTCCCCTCTCTTTCTTCGGAAGTGATTTATATACCTTTAGTTTTTTAATTACATTAAGTTATTATAAGTTTATTTTAAACTTCTAAAACATGAGAATATATTTCTGAGCGTTAGCTTAGCCCGACTTTTTTTTTTTTTTAAAGCGACAGGGAAAATGTTAGTGTCTCCGAAGGGTTTCTTCAAATTCACATTATTTCGGGGAGAAATGAAGTCCCTCCTATCCGGAGGCGGCTTAGAGTTTGTGGACTTCTGTGGGTTTGGGGGGAAGGGAATAGCGGTTTATGATTTGTGCGTGTTCAGGCGAATGTAGCTCCCACATGGCTAACTTCAGGCCTGGTTGGGTGTGAAAGCAATGGTTTAAAAAATTTTTTTTGTTTTTTTGATAATCCTAACAAAAATGGTCCCTGTCCTGCGGGTTAGCAAAATCCAGTGTAAAAGAAAAAAGAGTCCACCGGCTATATTTAGGACTTTTTTTTTTCCGGGGGTGAAAGGAAGGAGAGAGAGGAAGCAAAGACATGGGCATCGGAAATTGCCCGGAGAGTTCCGCGGAGCCCAGCGCCCCCCGGGCCAAGTCGCCGCCCGAGCGCTTTCGCCACCCGAGCGCGTTCGGCCCCGACCGCCGAGCAATCGGCAGCGCGCAGAGCTGGGCTCCGCGGCCTGATGCGCACGGTGATGCGGACCTGAGCAGCGCCCGGCGGACCGTTACGTGGGGCAGGGCGGGGCGGGGCGGGGCGGACCTGCACCGTGACCCCGCGCTCTGACCCTTCCGCCCACTCGGCTGGACCGCTCGCTGCGCTCTCCAGAGACGCGCCCCGAAATCTCCAGGCGTGGGGGCCGCTGCAGGTTCTGCGGAGGCGCAACCCGAGGTCAGCCTGTGCGGAGGTGGTGGCGAGGCTGACCGTGAACCCAGTTGGAGCCTCTGCCCGCAATCATGGCTCAGCAGTCAGGGGCGCCCCACGCCCGAGCCTGGCCGTCAGCAAAACGCGGCCACCCAGACCCGGAGAAAGGGTTCCCTTGGATAAACTTATTCAGAAGTTTTGCCCTCGGGAAACCCGCAAAGGAGCGAATTGAGTTTGAGCACAGCTGTAGGGTTTACGGTTTCTTTCGGATGGCTTGTTGCGCTTACCTATGGGGTGCTCGCCTCGGGCCTCGGTCGGGCTAGCGTGGCAGGCAGCCCCTCTCCCTCAGAAACGCACAGGCCGCCCCAGGGGCCACCGCCTGTCCCTCTTCCCCCAGGTCCTGCTGCCCACGACCTCCGTCGGGTCACTCTCTGGCCCTAAAATTCCCCGCCTGTAGAGTAGGATACTTGAGCCAAAAGACGCCCGCGATCTCTTCCGCCTGAAGGTTCTCTGGTTCTGGGCTCGAGCCCCCGCCACTCCGCCCACCGACCCTCCAGCTCCCCCGGGGGCCGGGCCCCCCAGCTTCTCGCCGCAAGGGTCGCACTTTCTGGGCTGCCTGAGCTGATGGCCCGGAGCCCGGTTCCCGTCACCGAAACCCGTGTCCCCCCCGACCCCGCAGCGAGGCGGGCCCCGGGTTGGCGACTGCAGGCTCGCTCCGCCCTGTGCCCCACTGCGCCCAGATGCCCGCCCGCAGGGGTCGCTCCGACGGCTGCGGCGGTGGGGAGACGGTCGCGGCGCCCCAGCACCCAGAGGAGGGAACCTGTCCCCGGCGCGCCCCGGACCCGCCCTCTCCTTGCGGGGAGCTGCCGGCCAGAGGCGAGCCTTTGCCCGGGCCCGGCGCTGCGGCTGGCCAGGCAGACGCGGGATCTGACACCGCGTGGCCTGAGGGCGCCGCCGAGAGGAAACCCTTTCCCAGGCTGCGCT
Source organism: Balaenoptera musculus (assembly GCF_009873245.2). NCBI lineage: Eukaryota > Metazoa > Chordata > Mammalia > Artiodactyla > Balaenopteridae > Balaenoptera > Balaenoptera musculus. Next base: position 55,985,133 of record NC_045804.1, on the reverse strand, counting down.
CCAGCTGCACCTCGGGGACCGTGTGCCCACCGGGCTTAGTTGGACCCATCGTCCCGCGACGTCGCAGGAGCGCGGCCGTCTAAGAGGAGCCCTCGGCACACCACAGAAGAGGGATGGTGGCTCTTGTCTTATGGATAAAAGACGTTTGGTGCCCCGATTGCTTTGGTGGCTGGTGTCCAGAGGAGTCAAGGTCGTGTGCTGATTCCGGCTCCCTGGCCCTCGTGGCCCCCTGCTCTGGGCCACAGCTTCCCTTGCCCTCGGCCAAGGGGCAGGGCGTGGTGGGGAGACTGCAGAACAGATATTTATGCCCCAGGCTCCCTCTCCGCTGGGTCATCAAAGGCTGGTGGCTTCCATGTCCTGCAAGACACAGCTCCTGTTGGGAAGTCCTCCCACACAGCCTTGCTGTCACCAGGTTCTGGAATGGCTGTCCGCCTGGCCTCTGCGGGCCTAGGGTGGTGACGACACCTCCCCTTTCCAGCGCCAAGGCACGTGCCCTCCCTGTGTTCTCCCCTCCAGCATCTTTTAAGTAGTTGCCACATTACCCAGCGGGAGTGTGCCACGTCTTTCCTGCCAGGACCCTGACTTTGGTACGCCAGGGCTGCATTACTTTCTCTCATCTGGTTCCCAACCAGTTACCGGCTGTGTGACTTTGAATAAGTTCCACACCTCTTCTGAGCCTGAGCTCCTCTCCTACAGAAGCCTTCAGCCCCATCTTCCTCCCTTAAGCTCTCCTGGCTGTGGAAATACAAGGCCAATCCTGCCTTCACCCTTCTGGGCCTGAGCTACTGAGTTGCGGGAAGAGATCGTGCCTTAGGGATCATTGGTCCTGTTTCAGCTTCCCCACCACAGCCTTCCACGGGCACATAAGGGCGCAACTCTCCTAAATGTCCCCAGGAGGCCCACTTCCCCAGCTCCTGAGACATAGTTTCTTACCTTTGATCCCTCCAGCGTTTCTCAAAGCCTCTTTGAGAACGTAGATGCTGACGGGGATTGTCTACACCTTCCTACCACCAGACATCCACGCACATTAGCACTCACCCAACTCCTTCCTACCCCTCCTTCTTCCCTCTCGTTGCAGTGGAAGAAGCTGCGGGCCAGCCTGACACACAGTGACCCCCAGTACTGCTCTGGACCTCAGCCCTTCTCCCCTCCCATCTCCTTGTCCCTGACACCAGTCTCTGCTGTGTGGACACGGATGTGCCAGCCAGACCCCGTTAGCGAAGGACGCGTTGCCCCAGCTGCGGGAGCGCTGTCAGCACACGGCCTTCGGCTGTCAGCACCTCCAGACTGAGGGCCGGAAGTCACGCCCCTTCCCAGGAGGGCCCCATCCAATGACGGAGCAGGGAGAAAAGGCCTGGTCGTCCCAGCAGGCTCCCGGCATCTCTGAGGGCTTCCTGCCCAGTTGGCAGAGGACGTGGGGCCGGTGTCACAGCTGGGATCGCCCCCTGCCCAAGCCTTCCCCCTCCTCTTCCTTCTACAGATGTTGGTCCCAAGGGCATCGCCCAGGAACCCGACCTGACCTGTGTCCCCCCCTCTCTATGGTATGGTTCAAATCAGTATCCAAACATACTCCTATGTTTATGTATATAGTGTATATATATATTTGTTTGTTTGTTTTTTGCTCCTTTTCAGAGCCAAACACGTGCAGGTTCTACTTTCTCACCTCTTATTTCCTCTTTATAATGCCAGTTATTCTTTTCTAAAAATATTTATTTATTCATTTATTCATTTATTTGGTTGCGTCAGGTCTTAGTTGCAGCATGTGAACTCTTAGTTGTGGCATGCATGTGGGATCTAGTTCCCTGACCAGGGATGGAACCTGGGCCCCCTGCATTGGGAGCACGGAGTCTTACCCACCAGGGAAGTCCCATCTTTTTTTTTTTAAACAATGAGCAGCTTATGCATACACTGAAAAATCTGTAAGAAATACAGAGTAGAGTATGACTCTCTAACCCCGATCCTCAAGTTTCTCTCTCCAAAGGCAACCACTGTTGCTAAACATTTTATGCAAATACAAGTAAACAAGTATACATTACTGTGTCTTTTTTTTTTTTTCCAAATGGGAGCATTAAGTAAATAGTAATGCCATGATATGGGTGATCATTCCATGTCAGTGTGTGTGTGTGTGTGTGTGTGTGTGTGTGTGTGTGTGTGTGTGAGTTTTCAATAATGCTAACTATAGATAACTTCCATTTGAAAATGAAGGAATTATTGAAGTAATAAATGTCTCTTTATCCCTGGGAGTATGGTTTCCTAAAAGATTCTGCTAAAGTTAAGAAGAAAATAACTTTCTAAACTACATATCTTACTTCTAGACAGTATTTATTGACTCCTTGCTTTGAGAAATAATTAACACACTTATATTTGCTTTCACCCTTTCTAAGTTTAAAAAAAATTAACTAGTGTATATTTCATGTTGTCAAGAAGAACAGACACCAGAGAGCTGACACACACTCCCCCTTTCCTCCTTCCCACCCCCACTCCCCCCAAGTGAGGACATGGCAGCAGGTGGCCGTCGGCAAGGCAGGAAGAGAATCTTCACCAGCCACTGAATCGACCGTCACCTTGACCTTGGACTTCCCGGCCTGTTCCAGAACTCTCACAGTTCCAGGATGGTGAGAAAACAATGTCTGTCATTGAAGCCAACCAGTGTATAGGATTTTGTTACAGCAGCTCGAGCTGACGAAGACACCCTGCTTCCCCTGGAAGTCAAATCCAGTGGACGTGCTTCTGTCTGAATTTTCCATGAGGTCTAAGCAGCATTAGATTCGGCTGACCATTGGGTCTTCCTTGACACTGCTCACGAGCCACCAGTGTTTCCCCAACAAGCATATAAAATCCTCACCCTTTACCCCAGCTTACAAACCCTGCCTGCTGCAGCTCTACTGACCTTCCCAGCTCATCTTGTTCTACACTCCAATGACCATGACAGCCCAGCCACACTGGCCTTTATCAACTTCTTAAATATCCCAAGTCCCCCCTCCCACGCCCATCACATGCCCTTTGCACATGCTGATTCCTCTCCTTATAATTGCTCTTTCCCTCCATTTTGCATGACAGGCTCTTTCTAATCCTTAGTTTTCAGTTTAAATATCACACCTTCAGAGCCCTTGTCTGATCATTTTATCAAAAGTAGGTCTTCTTTGAGCTCAGCTCCACTTCGTTTCTTCCCAGCGCTTTCAGTAATTTATAACTGTTGTCGTTATTTTGTTTGTTCATTCACTGTATCACTGTACACCCCACCGCCCTTGGCTAGGAACATACTTGCTTTGTTTATCACTGAACACCTGGCATAGGGCCCTGGGTAGGCTTTCAATGCGTATTTGTTGAATAAATGAATTAGTCCGTAAGGACTGAATTAAAATGCATATAAGGTGTCTAATAACGTGCCTGACACATTGTACAAGTTTAGCAATGATGAGATTCCACCTCATTGAGAGTGCGGTTATTTCTACAAAGGTGCTAGGTGTTATTGGTGAAAATTTCAGCAAATTCCCATTGTTTTTGGAAGAAAAAATAGATACACTTTATGGAACCCTTGGAGCAGTGGTTCTCAAAGTGTGGTCCTTGGACCAGCAGCAGAAGCATCACCTGGGAATTTGTTAGAAAAGAAACCTGAAACTCTGGGGGCGGGGCCCAGTAGTCTGTGTAGTAACAACACTGCCCGGGTAGCTTCTGATGTGTGCCTGAGTTTGAGAACCATTGCCTTAGGGTATTTTTTTGTTTTGTTCTCTTTTTATTTTGAATTGTGGTAAAAATACATAACATAAGCTTAACATCTTAACCATTTCTTAATGTACAGTTCAGTAGCGTTAGCTACATTGACACTGCTCTGCAGCCAATCTCCTGAAATCTTTTCATCTTGCAAAACCAAAACTCTGCTCCCATTAAATAATAAGTCCCTCTTCCCCCTCCCCCTGGCCCCTGGCAACCACCATTCTACTTTCTCTTTCTATGAATTTGACTACTGTAGGTACCTATTTAAGCAGAATTATACAGTATTTGACCTTTTGTGTCTGGCTTATTTAACTCAGATTATGTCTTCAAGGGTCATCCATGTTGTACCATGTGTCAGAATTTCTTTCCTTTTTAAGGATGGATAATATTCCATTGTATAAACCACATTTTGTTTATCTATTTATCCATCAATGGACAGTGGGGTTGCTTACACCTTTGGGCTATTATGAATGATGCTGCTACGAGCAAGGGTGTACCCATATTTCTTCAAGACCCTCCTTTCAATTGTTCTGGATATCTACCCAGAGGAGGAATTGCTGGATCCTACGGTAATTCTCTGTTTCACTTTTTGAGGAACCGCCATAACGTTTTCCATGGCAGCTACTCCATTTTACATTCCTACCAGCAGGGCACGAGAGTTCCACTTTTTCCACACCCTTGCCAACACTTGCTATTTTATTTTTTCTGATAGCTGCCATCCTAATGGGTGAGTTCACCGTGTTTCTTTTTAATTTGCATTTCTCTAATAATTAGTGTGCTTTAGAGTACTTTTACACGTTGATATGATAACCTTTTTGTAGTTTATAGGCCCTGTTTATAGGATGGCAGAGTACCTGCAGCAACACAGGTGGGGAATTTTCAGTCACTTCAACGTTTAATATTAAATGTAGAACAACCCAGATTCTTTATCAATGCCCTTAAAATCCTGACCTATCTGTATTTTTCAGCCATCAAAATGGGACCTTTTTTTTTTGTCCCACTTCCACCATCACAGCCGTAAAGGCTGACAAATCAGGTCTGTACTGAAGCCCACCTTCACAGACTGCTCCTTCCTTCAGGCAGAGAGAGACAGCATGTCTAGAAAATGGTAGAAACCGCACCCAGGAGTGCAAATGTCCTACAGTCAATCGCTCAGGGGACTGAAAGCGCTTTTGAAGTAGCAGGTGGCAGCCTGAGAGCCTTTGAACCAGATCCGCCTTACTTACTGGCTAGAGAGGAATCCTGTTTTAATCAAAGAGAAAATCTTTGGAGGTATCTGGGAGCACCAGTGCTTCTTATAACTTATCTCCCAAAGGTCTGTGTACAGCTCTCAGGTATTTCAAACCGGTCCCTCTTCAAGCGGCGGGAAGCAACGGGGTACAGTGTCGTGTGGACTCCAATGTCACATCCACTTCACTGTGGACGCTTTCTCCTCTTTCGTTTCCAACCCTTCTTTCCCACTTTTCACTTTCTCCCTCTGGAGATCACCTTTGTAACCTATTCTTCATCTCCGATTCCCAACAGTCCACAAAGAGGCTGAAGTAACAGATAAGTGAGTTTCCCGTTGTCATAAACGCCGCCGGCCATTTCCCTGGCTTTGCTAACTGCATTACTGGAAAAACTGGCCTTAGGAGGAAGATGGGTTTCCTGTTGACTTCCATTAGCGCTTGATGAATTTCTTAACTTCGAGCCTTTGGGAAACCCGTTTGAAATAGGAACGCCTGGTACTTTTTGTGAAGTAAGAATATGAGTAGAAGATAGTGATGCTGACTTCCATCGGCCACCTGTGACAATTAGTTATGATATAGAAGGTGGGCTTTGTCTCCATAGGGGTCTGCCCACCTCTCAAAATTCCAGGGGCCAGTATCAGACTTTCAATCCCGTCTCCATCTGAAAGGCGCAACAGCACAAAGGTGAATCTACCTAAAAAATGAGGTTGGTTTGTAAAACCCAGAGCTGCCTCTTACTTGGTTTCCCTAAGACTGTGTCCCGAGGAGGTTACCAGTATGTTGAAAGTAACACACTGTTCTGGAGTAAAAGCTCTTTGTGGAAATTGTTTGACCATCAGTGTTTAAACCAATGAGTGTTTAACCTGCTGGCTCTGCTCTGCCCACCTTGATTAACTGCACTCACCAACACTGATTTCTACCTGTCACTCTTCCACTCGAAGACTTTCCGTGGTTCTTGGTTGTGTGCACCTGTGGTTCTCAACTCTGATTTCATCTGGACAAGGCTGTCTGCTTCTGTCACCTGCCATCCTAGGGCTCTTTGAAAAGTTACTAATGTCTCTGTGCCTCAGTTTCCGTCTGTAAAATGGGTTGGTAATGCTGTCAGGGCTTAGAGCAATGCCAGACCCGTGCTGGCATTCAAGGGATGCTGGCTCTCCTCATCACACGTAAATAAATGACTGTCACACCCCCCTCCCTTGCCCCAGTGCTCGCCTCTGCTCCGTAGCTCATGATGGCCCGTGATTCTCAGATGAGGAAGTGGAGAGGGGGCACCTTCGGAACCTCTGGGGCTGAAAACACACTCAGATGTTCTGATCTAACTCACTAGGGGGCACTCTCCCGCCCTCCACCCCCACGGACATTCCCTCATGAGAATCACGTGAACGCCTCCTGTTCAGATACCTGTCCTGAAACTTGGCCGACAGTTTAGACCAAGCCTGGCCAGGTTAGAAAGGACTGAGAGGCTGAGTGAACAGGAAAGCAGCAGACGCCACTCCGGGCTAGTGGGTCGCTGTTGCCAGATCTCCCGATTTTTCCCAGCAAAGCTAGAAAACTGGACCTTTATGTGAAATTGCCTGCACTTTATACGTGAGGAGATTTTAAAAGTTACATGTTTGAAATAAAATTTAAGAACAGCCTTGGGGGTCATTAATATCTGAGCCAAACACAGGTAGATCAGACGGAGGAAATCCAACTGCCAACCTCTGACCTTTACAAACCCCTGTTCCTTCCAGAGAGCTCCTGAGAGCAAGAGAACTTCTGACTCTTGTTTACAGACGCGAACACTGATTTTCAGCAAAGCGAAGGTCATCTAAACCGCAGCAAAAGGGGCCATTGATCCCCCACTGCCTCCTCCCCACCACGCAAGAGCCTCCCAATCCAGCCCCCTTTGGGAGACGCCCAGACCGCTTGTGCACAGCTCACATCCCCCTATTTGCACACATCGCCATCCACACACCAACTCTCCCACTTCGTGTAAACCCTCCTCCAACCCGGCCCTGGCGCTGGGCACCGTCCCAGACTGATAGTCGGTGGCCAACGAATTGTTGCTGCTCAAAGTAATTAAAGTAATTAAGCACGTTGGGTTATTGCATTAGAGTAATAGCTTACTTAATGGCCACTTAAATACTCTGTAATGTCAGTCTGTGGTCTGCTGTGGAGCCCCTAGATTATAAAGTAAGTGAGTTTCTGGATTTTTCACTAGCTCAAAGCCTTTGCTGATTCATCTGTTCATTCATTTATTTGTCCTTTCTTGAGCTACCCCTGTGGCTAGGCCCTGTGCTAGTAACAGAAATGCAGTCCATGCCTTCATACAGCTCACAGTCTCCAGAACCATCTTGATAGCTTTAAGTGTAGATATTATAAAGGTATCTATTTATTATAAAAGTGAAAAGGACAAATTAATTTAATACATGGATACGCAGGGGGAATTCAGTTGGAAACTGAGACAGCTGTGCACAAGGAATCTCTTCCCCCTCCCCAGGCCTCCTATCTGGTGGCTCAGAAACAAATAGTTATTTCCTAAAGCAACTGAGGAAGCCTGAATGATTCCTGCACAGAGTTGGCACCAGAGGAGCAAAGATCCAGAAGAGACCTTGCTGAGCCTTTGCCCCATCCAGGAAGGAATTATTGACCTTTGAAGGTAGCATTTCATGACCTTCCATCTGTCTTTGGCCTCAAGGACTCCTGAGTATAAACACAGGTACTACCTAAGTAATGATTCAAGCAATTAGATCCCATTGGGTAATTCCAGAGAGAGTTTGTTTTGGTGAATTCAGCCTTGCCCTGCAAGAAATAATAAAGGGACTCTTTCAGGTTGAAATGAGAGGATGCTGGAGAGCCACTTAAAGCTGGATAAACAAATAAAGATCTTTGATAAAAGTAAATACATGGGCAAATATAAAAGCCAGTATTATTGTTATTTTCTACATGTTTTAAAAGACAAATGCATAAAAATCAACGTAATATGATGTTGGACACACAGTGTATAAAGATGTAATTCGTAACAACAATAACATTAAAGAGGTGGGTAAGGAGTTGTATAAGAGCAGAGTATGTGCTACTGAAGTTAAGTTGATAGCAATTAAAATTAGATTGTTATAACTTTAAGATTTTAAATGTGTCATAGTAACCATGAAGAAAAGATCTATAAATATACACAAAAGGAAGTGAGAAGGAAATCAAAGTGGATCACTACAAAAAAATCAACTGAACATAAAAGAAGGTAGTAATGGAGGAAATGAGGGACCAAAAAATCTATAAGACATACAGAACACAAATAGCAAAATGGCAGATGTCCTTCCTTATAAGTAATTACATTAAATGTAAATGGATTAGACCTTCAAAAAGCAGATATTGGCAGAGTGGATAAAGAAAACATTATCCAACTATGTGCTGTCCAGAAGAGCCTCACTTTAGATCTAAAGACACAAATGGTTTGAAAGTGAAAGAATGAAGATATTCCATGCAAATAGTTAAACCAAAAGAGATAGTGATATACTATCATCAGACAAAATAGACTTTAAATTTAAAAATTGTTATAAGAGACAAAGGAGGACATTATATGTTGATAAAAGGGTCAATTCATCAAGATGATATAACAATTAGAATCATATGTGCATCGAACAACAGACACCCTCCCCCCAAAATTTATAAAGCAAATATCGACAGAAGTAAAGGGAGTTATATAGTGATAGTTGGAGACTTCAATACCCCACTTTCAATAATGGATAGAATCATCAGACAGATGACCAATAAATATGGAAATAGAGGATTTGAACAACAATATAAACCAACTGGAGTTAATAGACATACAGAATACCCTAGCCAACAGCAGCAGAATACACATTTTTCTCAAGAGCATGTGGAACATTCTTAGGATAGACTGTATGTTAGGTCACAAAACAAATCTTAGTAAATTTTAAAAGACTGAAATCATGCAAAGTATCTTTTCTGGACACAATGGAATGAAACTAGAAATCAACGGTAGAAGTAAAATAGGAAATTTCACGAATATGTAGAAATTAAACAGCACATTCTCAAACAACCAATGGGTCAAAGATTAAATCATAAGGGAAAGTTAAAAATACCTTGAAACAAATGAAAAAAAGAAACCAAAATGTACAGGATGCAGTAAAATTATCCCTTATTAATACTGATGCAAAAATCCTCAATAAAATAATAGCAAGTGAATTTAGCAGTATATTAAAAGGATTATACACCATGACCAAGCAGCATTTATTCCTGAAATGCAAGGGTGGTTCAAAATATGAAAATTAATCAGTGTAACACATTCCATTAATATAATGAAGGAAAACTAAAAGTAGAACTACCATACGACCCAGCAATCCCACTGCTGGGCATATACTCTGAGAAAACCATAATTCAAAAAGAGTCATGTACCACAATGTTCGCTGCAGCTCTATTTATAATAGCCAGGACATGGAAGCAACCTAAGTGTCCATCAACAGATGAATGGATAAAGAAGATGTAGCACATATATACAATGGAATATTACTCAGCCATAAAGAGAAACGAAATTGAGTTATTTGTAGTGAGGTGGATGGACCTAGAGTCTGTCATACAGAGCGAAGTAAATCAGAAAGAGAAAAACAAATACTGTATGCTAACACAAATATATGGAATCTAAAAAAAAAAAAAAAAATGGTCATGAAGAACCTAGGGGCAGGACGGGAATAAAGACACAGACCTACTAGAGAATGGACTTGAGGACACAGGGAGGGCAAAGGGTAAGCTGGGACAAAGTGAGAGAGTGGCATGGACATATATACACTACCAAATGTAAAATAGATAGCTAGTGGGAAGCAGCCGCATAGCACAGGGAGATCAGCTCGGTGCTTTGTGACCACCTAGAGGGGTGGGATAGGGAGGGTGGAGGGAGGGAGACGCAAGAGGGAAGAGATATGCGGATATATGTATATGTACAGCTGATTCACTTTGTTATAAAGCAGAGACTAACACACCATTGTAAAGTAATTCTACTCCAATAAAGATGTTAAAAATATATATATATAATGAAGGAAAAATTTTTAAAAACACTCATGATCATATCAGTTGATGCAGAAAGAACATTTGACAGAATTCCACACACTTTCATGATAAAAAGCACACAATAAACTAAGAATAGAAAGGCGCTTCTTCAACATGATAGAGGCTATATACATAAAGCCCACAGCTAACATCCTAACCCTAGCCCCTTTGAAGGCAACTCAGGGCACAGCTGTACGGAGTCGCAGCTTGATTCCTCTGGAAAACAAGGCTTGAGGCGAGCAGCAACATGCTAACAATCTACTGGAGAGGCACAAGCCCACAGGGTGCGGACCAGCAGCCACGGGAAGTGAGGCCAGGGAAGGAGAGAGGAGAGGCTGTACTTGTGGGCGACTTGGAGAAGAGCTTGGAAGAGGTAGGCAGCCTGGCTCATTAGCCTTCTTTATTTTTATTTTATTTTATCTTTTTTTTTTTTTCACTAGCCTTCTTCAGAAGAGTGGAAGGAGGTCCACAGGATGGGACGGGGGTTTATCTACCACTGGTAGGGGTTTCCTCCTTCTCTTGTCCCCCATTGGTCAAGGTCCATCAGTTGGGAGTTATTTCCTCAGGCTTCCCAGATTGCATCACCTGGCCCTTTGTTGGCTGCAGCAAGCAGCCCCCACGCCCTGCAGCATGCTGTGTTTTTCAGATTTGGAAGTTGGAGAGGTGCAGGGGTCTGAATGGCGGTCTCCCAAAAGGTATGTCCACCTGGAACTTGTGAATGCAACTCTATTTGAATAAAGGGTCTCTACAGATGTAATTAAGGTAAGGATTCTGAGTTGAGATCATCTTGGATCAGGGCGGGCCCTAAATCCGATGACAAGTGTCCTTAGAAGAGGATGACATGGAAGAGAGGCCAGCGAAGACAGAGGCAGAGGCTGGAGTTTTGCTGCCATGAGCCGAGGGATCTCCAGAAGTTGAAGGAGGCCAGGGGCCCATCCTCCACCGGAGGCTCGGCAGCCAGCCAGGCCCGCCTACGCTGGGACCTCCAGGACTGTGAGAGAATAAACTTCGCTGCTTTAAGCCACCAAGTCTGTGTAGTCATTTGTTACAGCAGCTCTAGGAAACACGTCCTGACGAATACACCGATGGGACCGTCCACAGAAAGACCGGGAAAGGAAGAGGGCAGCTGCGGAGATTCGAGGTGAGCAAAGGTGTGTCCCATCCAGCTCCTCCTGCAGACCCGTGTGGAGGGAACAGGGGACCTAGGGACACAGGTCTGCTGGCAGGTGGGGGTGGGGTGTGAGGCTGGACCTCCAGTCGGTGGGGAGGCTGAGGGCTGTCAGATCAAAGGGAGTCACCGGTTCATTAAAAATGGATGCTGTTGTCCATGAGGATGGCGGCAGGGGATGTGGAGAGACAAAGCGGGATAAACACAGGGTTGAGATGGTCTCGGGGGCGGGGGGGAGCTGAGCTCTCGTGGGAAGGGGCTGTGGGCAGGGATTATCTGGCTACTATTGAACAGATGAACGGCTGGAGTTTTAGGTGCTGATAATGACATTGAAAAACGTCCCCCAAAGATATCAGGCCCTACTCCCCAGAAACTGTGACTACTACATAGCAAAAGATGTGATTAAGTTAAGGATGTGGAGATGGGCGGGCTAACCTGGATTACCTGGGTGGGATCTGGCTAAGGATGTACATGTCCTTCTAGGAGAGAGGTCGGGGGTGGGGGAGATTTCACACACACACACACACACACACACACACACACACACACACACACACACACACGGGAGAGGGCTGTGTGAGAAAGGGGGCCGAGACTGGAGTGTGACGGTCATGAAGCCACAAACCAACAAACACCAGCAGCCACAAGAAGCTGGAGGAAGCAAGGAAGGATTCTCCCCTAGAAGCTTCGGAGGGAGGTTACTCCTGTTGACACCCTGATTGCAGCCCTTGATACCGACCGACTTCAGACTTCAGACCTTTAGAACCGTGAGAGAACACATCTCTGTTGTTTTTAAGCCCCCTAGTGTGTGGCAATTCGTTACAGCAGCCCTAGGAAGCTAATACAAATGGGGAGGAAGTCAGGGCTGATTTGGCCCTAAGTCATAGCTCCTGCAGGAAGGAGGGACCAGGAGAACTTAGGGCCACGTGTAGAGGAAAGGAAAGTGGAACGGACGACGAGTCAACTCCATAAACAAGTTCTGTAGCAGATGCTGTTTGACGCCGTACATGCTCACCCTTGAAAAACAAGGACAGAAGTACAAGGTATTGAACGCCCAGTACAGATTTCAGGAGGAAGCAGGGTGAGCAGAAAACCGGGGTCCCCTATAGGAGGTGCTGTTGAGTGAAGGTGAACTCAGGCGTCTAAACAGAAACAGAAAAGGACCTGCGAGGAGGGGGCGGGGGGGGCGGAAACAGAGCCGGACACCCTGCAGGGCAAACCCGCACACCCGCCCGCCCGCACCCCACGTGCGGAAGCATCGCCGTTCTGTTTCCAGTCTTGCTCTACTTCAGAGCCGCGGGCTGTGTCTGCTCGGGGCCAGAACAGCTGGGCAATTCAGGAAAATCATTCATCGGACAGTTCAGTGGGGCAGTGCAGGACGGAGCAAAGCGTGCGAATTACTTGCTCCAGTCCCGTCCCCGGCCTCCCTCACCAACTTCGGAAACGGCAGGAATCGTACCGCATTACAGACGGGAACTCGTAGAGGTGGGAACAGACCCCTGCCCGGGGGCAGACCCGAATTCAAACTTGGATCTGTCTGCCTCCTAAATGCATGATTTCTCCATCAGTGTGTGGAGGGAACGGACATATGTGCTCTTTGAAATTTCTGAAGCAGTCGGCCTGAGATAAGACATGTGTCAGCATGACTAAGACACTTGAAAAGAGCGAGGGAAAATCTGTTGAGAGCCACCTCCCCATATTAGAGACCAGGGGGATCCATGGACCCTCTGAAATAGTTTGCAAATTTGTACAGGCGTGTGTCCATTTTCTAGGTGGCAAGGGCCTCACCTCCTACGCCTTAAAATACGTGAATCTTGCTGCTCTAGACATAGGACACCATGCCGGGCTCTATGAGTAACCATCAGTCTTTCTAAATCTAATGCTAGTTGGGTGCCCATAATCCACAGACAAAGACAGTGCTTTGGGAAGAGGCTATAAAACTGACATATAAATATGTTTGTTTTACTTCTCAGCCCAGGCACATCTGTCTGGGCAGTTCTGGTCACACGTAGGTATGATATAAAGATATAAAAGGTGCCCCCCAAAAGGAAACCCAGAAGTTACCAAGTCATTCACAACTACATAAAGACTCTATCAAAATTCTTTAAAGCCTTGTGTCTACATGCCCTACTCGTCTCCCTGAGACTTTCTAAACTGCTAGGAGCCCTTCTCAGTGAGGCGACAAAGGTTAATTAACAGGGCGGCCCCTCTACATCAGAGAAGCATAGGCAAGTAAGGGAGAGAAAGCTTGAGTCAGCGTGGGCAGAGATGTCATCCTTACACATTTGTTCTGCCAAAACCCATCTGGATGAGCCTGGGTTCTCCAGAGGAACAGAACCAAGAGGACTGAGGGCTTGGCTGGTTGACAGGAATTGGCTCCTGCAGTTATGGAGACAAAGTCCCAAGACCCGCAGTCGGCAAGCTGTTGACCCAGGAGAGCCGATGATACGGTCCAGTCCGAGTCTGGGAGCTGTGACCGGTGTCGTCCAAAAAGAGAAAAAGATTTCCGTCCGTGTCTGCTGAGGCTGCTCACGTTCCTGCAGCTTAAGAACACCTGTTGGCACCTCAAGGTGGGCAAGAGGCCCTGGGTCCAGCCTGCTTCCTTAACTCTCCTGGAAAAGGAGCCGACCTTCCAGCCGCATCCATCTGGGAATCAGGAATTATAATCACTGAAGGGACCATATCGGATCTCAAGCAATTAGGTGGGAAAATCCTAGTGGCCACCCTATAAATCCAGATCACAGGCGATAGCTGAATACACCAGATGGTGGGTACTGCTGTGTGCTCTTGGGGAAGATGAGTCAAGTGGCTCAATTCTAGCCCGTGGTGTTGGCAGGAAGATGTCCGTCCTTCTGTGTTCACTGTCCTTTTGTCCATGTGGGGCACCAGGGTCAGGACTTCTGGAGCACATTCCTTGGGGCTCCCAATGGTACCCCTGTGTAAAAGAGAAGCTGCGGGAAGGCAAAGTGGATGCCAGAGTAAGTAAAGGGACGGGGCTGTGGGACAGGCCCGGGGTGGTGAGAGCAGCCTGAGACCCAGGGAGCCCCGGGCTGGCTTGGGACCCTCCGCAGAGAGGGCTGGCCACCTGGCCTCCTGCTGTGCCCAACAGCCAAGGTATTTTCAGCTTTTCGATGCTGGGGGCTGCGGGTCTATCCCTGGTCACGTTTGTCTCCAAGTGAAGTGGGCTCAGGGAGCAGATGCACCACGGTCCCAAGCGAGAGCCTGAAGGGGGAGGCCCTCCACCTCTCCTGCCACAGCCAGCCCAGAACTCAGCCGCAACACCCTCCTACTTCTCCCGAGACCCGGCCGATCACAGATCAGAACTGGCTAATCCTTTCCTCCCCAGCCGGCCCAGCCTCGGTGTGTCAGAGCTGCTGCCGGAACGCCGGATGCATGAGTACAGACGTTAGCGCCTTTGATCTCCGAGCACGACGACATAGACTTATCAAATGTTTGCCTCTTTCTGCCTCTTCGAAAGGCTGATTTATAGGACGCAGCCTTAGCCTCCCTTCCTTTCTTGAAATATGAAGTGTTCGTGAATAGCCAGGGTAATATTTAATATCCTGCCAAGGAGGCTTTTGCACTGACTAACAAATGCACTACGTCCCCGCCAAACGGACCACATCTGTTTGGGTTCCTCTTTTTCGACTAAACAAATTAGCATTAAAATGCCTCGCGGAGAATGCCAAGTGTCCGTTTCTAGATGAGGGGGCAGGGACAATTCCGAGGGAGCCCGGCTTGCGGCTGATGCTTTCCTGTCCCGCGTGTCTGGGCAGGAGCCGGGTGGTTGGCGGGAGCCAGGGAGCACGGGGACCCCAATGCCCACAGAAGCTTAGGGTTGGGGCTACTGGAAAACGGACCCGCCTGGCTCTTTCCTGGCTCTTTGATCCAAAGTTTTCCCTAAACGATTCCTGAGAAAATGGAAGTGTCTTTCAAGAAGCACTTTACTTGGAGAAGAAAGCAGCTGACTTTAAAGGTGCTGAGGCAAATGCTCTCGACAGGAACTGACTTAGCTCTGAGGGTGGCCCTGCCGCCCTGAAGAGGGTGCCGGCCTGGGAAGTCCTGGGGGTGCGGCTGACTTGGTGTAAACAGCAGGTAGTAAAACGCCCTGGGTTTTCACCTTGTTAATGGTCTTGTAATAAGTGGACCTTTACCCGGGCCTGTATATAAAGGAGGTCCTTCCTTACAATGAGTCGGGGACCACAGGTGTCAGGAGGTCAGGACAGGCTTGCATCGTGGTGATGGGCGGCGGCATCTGAGGGGCCGCATAGCCGCTGGGCACTGCCTTCGCTGGGACGCCTTTCCCGGGGCCTCTCCTGGGGCCCACTTCCTCATGGCCCTGACCCCAAGGCCTCTCCGAGGACCAAACTATGAGGTGGCCAAAAAACTCATTCGGGGCTTGCCAGAAGATGTGATGAAAACCCCGAACGAACTTTTTGGCCAACCCGGTACAGTGTAATTCTCCTTTGTCCACCCTCGTCTCACCGAGTTCCTCAAACCTTCGTGGTGGGAGGGGACGGCTGCGTCCCGCACGTGGGCTGATCGACATGAACCAGGCCGGAGGGGGGGGGGGTCAGGAATCAGCACAAACCCTAAATCAGGCCAGACAGGGCCAGCATCTCAGTGTCCACTTTCCTTTTCTTTAGGTTTGAACAAGCAGCTGTCTCCAGTCACCCAGTGGCCCACCGAGGAGGCGACCACAGTTACTGGGGGTTTCTGTTTTCTTCTCGAGATATCCCAGGCGGGAAGACAGGGAGGTTTGTTTTCTTCACTTCTGCACCCCAGCACCTCACCCGAGGTAAGTAGTAAACAAGTATTTGTGAATAAAGGAATGAATAATTGTTTAAGGGGTGTCTGCTTCTTAAGGGGAGAGAGCCTGCCAAGAGTGGTGACAGCAAGTGGAGAGAGCTTCTGCCGCCTGGATCAAGCCGTGCCTGGTCTCCCCTGGCTGAAATGCGCTAGCCTTTCTCCAGCCAGTGACGTTACAGATGGCTTTCTGGAGCCGACGGGTGACGATGCTTTGCCCCCAGAGTTGGTTTCTTATTTTTGAAACACACTGCATTGGAGGGGAAAGAGGCCGAGGGCCTCGAAGGTGCAGAGCTGGACCCCCGTTTCCTGTAGGACGTCGGAACGTCGCTCAGAGGACACGTGACAGTGTGTCCAGGGCACCAAGTGGGGAGAGGCTTTCACGGCACGAGACAGCTCGGGTGCAAGCTGGGACCCCACCGTCTGGAGACGGATACCTCTCTTAATGAAGGAAGAGATTTTAGCAAAACATAAAAAGCGTGATGCCAAACGAGGAGATGAACCACCAAGCAAAAAAAAAAAAAGGCTAATACTATGAATGAAGGACTTGGAAGACAAGCGCTGAGGTCCAACCCACAAAATAAAAGAAGTTATTTGCACAGTACTGCCATGAATCTATACACCTTTTATTTTTTTTAAATCTCTTAAAATTTTTTTTATTTATTTTTAAAATGTTTGGCCACGCTGCACAGCTTGCGGGATCTTAGCTCCTCCACCAGGGATTGAACCCAGGCCCCTGGGCAGTGAGAGCCCGGAGTCCCAACCACTGGTGCCAGAAAATGCCCTACACACCTTTTAAATGTATTCAGATATTTTGATTTTGCAATAGTCTTTCTAATTTTGTTATTCATTTCTCATGTACCATCATGTCCTTTTTAACATCCCTCTTTTATTTTTTGTTGTTTTATCTTTCAGCAAAGTTGCCTCCCGGCCAATTAGTCGTGTGGCCAAAGTACCTAGAACAGGAGGACTTTGGGGAAGAAGCTGGAATGCGCCTTCCACTCCCTCCCTGAGAACTCTCCAGAGAGTGAGCTCCTGGGGGTCGCGGCCAAAGCTGGGTTCGTCCCTTTGTCCCACACCAGGCCCGGCTCACGGCACGTGGACGGTCACTTGCTCAGTGGATGACAGAGGGGCAGGTGCCTCTTCCCTCACGGACGCTTTGTTTGGTTTGTGTTTGTCTGTTTGTTGAGGGTGGGAAGGGTGGAGGGCGTGTTTGTGTTAGCCCAGCTAACGCTCCCGGGATTGTTCATCTTGTCACCTGGCCCCTCTTTAGGTGTTTGGGGTAGGGTTACTCAGCCAAGCACCCTGCTCCGTCTCCTCCAAAGTTTCCTCTGCTCCCCTCCCCTCCCCACTCCTGCCCATCCCCAGCTCTGTTCTGGGCTTTGCTTTAGAGAGAGCAGCTGTCGGGTAGGAGCTGTCTGCTGAGGACACACTGGCTTTTACCAAGACCCTGGCACTCCATCTTCACCCCCAGCCTGGCCGACCTGCCGTCTTGCACTTGGGATCCTCCCTCTCTTGGCTTCCACTTCCTAGGCAGCCCCCCAGCTTATGAGCCAGGTCGGGGTCCTATTCCTTTAAGCTGACCTGGATGCATGGGCTGGCTCTCACCCGCCGGAGGTGGGTGACGATTAGGGAAGAAGATGGAGCCAGACACTAGATTCTCTGCTAATGCATTTGAAAAAGCAAAAAGAGAGAGCAAGAAAAATCGAGGCCAAGAAGCCGAATGGACTAAGAACTCCTTGCTGCTAAGTCATTGAGCCAAGACAGCCCTGAAGACACAGGAAAGAGCGAAAATGTACCACACTTTGGAAAACAAAGACTGAGTAACATCAGGAAGGAATGATAGTAATCATCTTGGCTCGACCCTGGCTGTTTTCTTCACAAGACAGGTTGAGAGCTGCGTCTGCCCTGGATTCAGTCACATGGGGCGTGTGCCCTACTCACCCCTCCACCCCGCGCTGGTCCCAGTGGAGCCGAGACAAGTGTTCCTCCGGCCCCAGCACCTGCCCTAAAGCCACCCATCCATTCCTTTGCCCACTGACGGAGCACCCGCCTCGTGGTCACTCCCAAGTCCCTTCTATTCTGGGTGCCCGTGGATCCAGCAATGAGAAGCAGACGCTTTTGCCTTACTGGGCTTAGGATCTGATGGTGGGGCAGGGAGACGGTGCATGGACAGGTGAGTAACACCTGCAGCCTGCACACTGACAGGTGCCCCAGGAGACACAGCAGGAACGGTGGGGCGGTGGGGGGTTGGTCTGAAGTCAGAGAAGGGAGATTCCAGAAACAAGAGAAGCTGTGGGTGCTGGTCTGGAAGCGGGGAAGGGCCCTCTGGTCAGTGCAGCCCCAGACTGTCCTGCGGGGGTGGGGGGGTGGGACCGGGGACTGTCCCAGCAGTGGGATAAGGACGGTTTACAAGCCATTTTCTCTCACGAAACTGCTTGTTATAAACAGCTTTCCCAATCAGTTCCTTCTTGATCCTGGGCTAACAGACCCTGTCCTTCTGACCACAGGGGCCTCTCGTAGACCAGATGGGGTTATTCACTCAAAAAGCACTTACTGAGGGACTTCCCTGGTGGCGCAGTGTGGTTAAGCATCTGCCTGCCAATGCAGGAGACACGGGTTCGAGCCCTGGTCCGGGTAGATCCCACATGCCACGGAGCAACTAAGCCCGTGCGCCACAACTACTGAGCCTGCGCTCTAGAGCCCGCGAGCCACAACTACTGAGCCCACGTGCCACAACTACTGAAACCCGCACACCTAGAGCCCGTGCTCCGCAACAAGAGAAGCCACCGCAATGAGAAGCCTGTGCACCACAACGAAGAGTAGCCCCCTCTCGCCCCAACTACAGAAAGCCTGCGTGCAGCAATGAAGACCCAATGCAGCCAAAAATAAAAATAATAATAATAATTTTTTAAAAAGCACTTACTGAGCACCTGCTCTGGGCCAAGCACTGCTCTCGACACTGGGGAAAAAGTGCCGTGGGGCAGCAGTCAAGTCGATTGCTCGACCCTGTTTGTTTTCCACTTGCTTTTTATTTAGTTGCCTGTCAGTTGACGCCACTGATCCTACAGGACAGATGGAGAAAACGTGCCCCTGCCACGAAGCGCTTTGTGGACGATCGCTAGCTGGCCGATGATTCCAGAGAAGAAGCAAGGCAACATCCCAACCCAGTTCTTCTTTAAGTCAAAATCTCTTGGGCTGTGAGCATGTCATTAGAAAGGTCAAGAGGGCATTTCCCGAAAACCTTTCTCCCCTGAGTCCCTCCTGCCGTCAGTTACAAGTGTCCTGCTGTAAGAGGAGCGTGCTGGGAAGGGGGTGGGGTGGGTGGAGGTCAGAGGACAGAGACCCTGACTCCAGCTGAACTCAGAGAAGTGTCTCCCATCACACCTGAGTCAGCAAGCAGAAAAAGCTTTGCTGTGGTCCCAGCATTGCCATGGGGCAGAGGAGTGCTGAGTCCCAGCTATTTTCTTAACAAAGCAAAAGGAGTGAGGATGGACTGAGAAAAAATAAACGGTCAGAGGGAAATTCAACTCTGTACATCCGCAGAGCAAAGCACAGTTTCCGACAGTCTTGTTTTTTCCCTCTAGCATCAGGGCGTGGGGCACTCAAAGTGTATTTGAAGTGCAATGAAGGTGTTTTGATTGGGCAAGGCAGACCCTATTTTTATGTCTGGAAACACAAACCAATCCTGGGAAGAGGCAACGACCGGCATCCCCCTCACTGTCGGCCTACAGAGACGGACCCTTTGGTGAAATTTGGTTTTATCCACAACGGATACAGTGGTTTTACTAAAAGGAAGTTGGTACAATTTTCCCAGAGTCAGAAGGAATACCATGTTAAGAATCGTGTTTCTTAAAAAGCTAAATAAGGAAACTGGACATGACCCCTTTCCTTGTCATTAGTTTGCCATATTATGAAATAAAGCCCAAGTGCAATCCCGTTTCGAAGCACAGGCTCCTGCTCCTACCCGTGTGGCCCCCCTCCTGAGTCAGGGCCCCCGGGCTGAGTCCTGTCCCTGCAGCCACTGGCCCGACAGGCTGAGTGAAACTCTGCACATCAGGTCCAGACAGTGTGTCCCAGGCTGGGCTCCCGACATGGCCAGGGCATCGCCAGGATGAGCAAACTCAGACCCTCCTGTCTTTAACCTCGGGTCCCTGGGAGGTCCTCTGCATGTGCTCGTGCCTCCCCAGTGGGGTGACAGGACTCCCCAGAGACCTGCCGAGGGATGCTTGGAACACAGGGGCTTCACCGTCCGGGAAGTGCTGCTGGTCGTCGGTCAGGGTCGGAACACCGGGCCGTGGAGGTGAAGCCCTGGGACGTCAGGAGCCCAGGTGACCAAGCAGCTGTCTGGGCTCCAGGGCTGAGGGGGTCTTGGGAGCGTGAATTCCACGTTCCCGCAGGGATGAAGGGGCAGGGGTCTGGGAAGGTGGTCGTCTGAGCACAGGGTAGCCCCAGGGAGGTGTGAGAAGCAGCATGGCGGCAGGGTGGGGGGGGTGGCAGTGAGGGGTTCCCGTGGAAGGTTCTCATCCTGGGGTCTGAGCGCCAAGGAGCTGAGACATCATTTGTTGTGCAGACTGCGCATTGGGCACTGTATTTTCTGAGCTGGGGAACGACAAGTCAGGAGGTCAGAGAGGCCCCAAGGACCATTTCTAGGGCAATGGTTTTGAAGGGAGGGGAAGGGAGAGACTGGGTGATCCAGAGCAGAGGGTGGGTGTCAGGCGGATTCTTTCGGGAGCGCAGGCTGCTTGCTTCCACCCCCTCAATAAGAAACACCCCCGGGCGTTCTGCTCTCCTCCCAGCTCATGAAAGTGAGGCAAGCGTTATCGGTTCCACCAGGAACCGGAGATGGAGTCGAATGACGCCACACACACTACGGTTTGAGGTGCTGGTTTATTGCAGCAGGAAGAGAACCGACTCGCTTTACAAATCTGAGGGCTGTGGATGTCCCCACCAGACACACTCGTGCCATTTCCCACAGTGCGACCTGGACGCAGCCAAGAGGTGATGTTTCAGGTAAGCGGAGACAGAGATCAGATGCTATCTGCAATCGCTTTGGAAAGTTTTGAGAGAACAGGCATATTGCAGGCACTGTTTAAGGGTTGCATAAATTCCCAAATGGATTCCTTCAGGGGCACTGAGTAACTGAAGTATCCTGTTAAGCTTCAAGACCTTCGGGCAAACGGGACAGACAGTGGACAAGCAGGTGGACGTGAGGGCTGAGGAGACTGCTGGTGGCGGAGGCCACCCCTGTCTGCGGGGACCCATGGGCCTCCCGGGACCATTCAGCATCCCCATCCGGAGTCCGGCTCCTGCTTCCGGCTCTCCAAGCCACCGGACGTGTGGAGGCTAATTTCTGAATTTAGAAGATAGCAGGATGGAAATGTGTTCCTCACTAAAGGGACAAGAATGTGAGCTATGTGGGCCGGCTGGCCCCTTTCTGATTTCCCCTCTCACTCAGCCTTGAGCTGAGCCGATGACCGCAGCAGTGACTAGAGAGGACGAGATGGGTCAGAGCCGGAGGGATTTCTAGCTTTAAGTCTAGCATGACCCTTCCAGAAAGAAACGCTCTGACACCTTGCATATTTTAAAGTGAACTTTAAAGATGCCTTTGATTCCCTGGCGTTTCTGAAATGCCGATGCGTGATAGGGTGGGCGGTGGGTGGTCCAGCCTGAGATTCCCCAGACAACCGTTTGGAATTCTTCCCGCAGACGCTGGGCAGCAGCTTGTCCTTGGTGTTCTGTTATCGTCTGAGGGAAGATGAGGCTGAGGGTGTGTGTGGGACGGAGGAAGCTGGACCCGGGGGCCCTGGCTCATTCACAGGAAGGGGGGCTGCGACTGGCAGCCTGCATTGCTTCTGACAGCCGGCGAGGGACCAGAGGCCACGGAACCACAGATACCAGCGTGCGAGTGTGCACCTCGGCCGGCCAGCCCGGTCGGCAGCTGGGGAGCGTGCGTGGAGGGGCTACGAAGGGAAGGTGCGCTCCCACTTCTACCTGAGGGAGAGGACAAGTGGGTGGGGTTAGAGGAAGAGCTCCGTAAAGACCCTCAAAGAGGAATGCTCTCCTTACGTAAACCTGCGGAACCAACCCAGTTCTTATTTGGGGAGCATTTTGGATATCACCGTGGAAAGAGTTGTCGAGTGATCACCGAGCACCAAATTAGTTTACAATCTCGTTCTCAACGCAGCGACTTCTCTCCTGGTGCATTGGAATTACCAAAATATCCTTGCCTAACAGCAAAGGGGAAAAAAAAAAAAACCTGTGCGTCTCCCTGGATGTGTTTCGCTTCTCCCCACGCGCCGGTCTGCTGTCAGCTCTGCGGCCCCCCCGCGTCGCCCTGCGCAGCCGGCCGCTTGCAGGTCAACATCAGCAGCAGGAACAGGGGCAGGTGCCAGAGGCTGCAGAAGAACAGCTTCCGGGAGCTCTTCCGGTCTGCGTCCCTGTAGAACCGAAAGCCGAGGTAGGAAATGTACAGGTTGATGGGGAGGGCGATGACGGGGAAGGTCCACGTGGTGACGTCCAGGGCGGGGGCCGCGGCAGACATTGCGACCAAGGCCAGGCAGTGGCGCAGGGCGACGCGCCGGCACAGGTCCGGGTGGGTGACCGACATCATGCAGTAGCCGCCCCGGGAGTAGTCTTCGCGGAGGCCCCAGCTCAGAGCGTTGAAATGAGGAAACTGCCAGGAGTAGAGGATTCCTCCCAAAAGAAAGGCTCCTGCACAGAGGTTTGGGGAAGCAAGACACGTTGTCATCAGAGATCTACAGAGGCCCCCTTTCCGACAGCTGCCGGCCCTGGCGGTGCGCTCCCACCCCGCAAGCCGGACTCCCTCGGGTCCTCGCGCGTCTGCGCTCCCCTCCCTGCTTGGAGATGGAGGCGGGCGGGGGCGGGAGGCTTCCCACAAGGGTGAGCACCTGTGGCACCTGACCGCCCCCCGCCCCCTGCGGTGCCAACACCGGGACAACAAGGGAGGTCACGTTCAGGGGTGGCCCAGTCCCAGAGGGCCTTCAGGGCCGGGCTTTTAGCTCTGTTTCCACCAGCCGGCTCGCGAGTGAGGGGCTTGGGCAGCGAGGTGGAAGGCCGCTCCGGGCAGGTGGCACCCCCCGCTCGGCACCGACAGAACCGCAGTCCTTATGGGCGGCACCGGGGACGCGGCGGCAGCAGGCGGGGCGCACGGCCCTCACCGCAGGGAGGGCGGGGGGCTCCCCAGCGCAACCTGAATACGCAGAGCGGCGCAGGGGCAGAGGCTGTGCGGTTTCTCAGGACAGGTGAACACCTGGGCACCCTTTCTCCGGAACTGGATCTTGCCCCCAACACGGTGGGGTGAAGGCTGCCAGTTACTGAGTGCCTCCTTCTAACAAAGACTTCTACAGTCACCTCACTTAATCCGACTGCAGGACTTGAGGTAGGTTTTATAATCCTCATTAAGCAACCGAATCAGATGATGCTACGTTCTCCAACAAGAGGTGAAGGAGGAACTCAGCGGGAGCCCGTCTGCTTTCAACCCCGGCTCCCCCGCGGCACTGAGCCGGGTCTCTGGAAGGGGCTACAGCCATTCCTGAGCGGACGGTTCATTCCTCCTCTCCTGACACAGGGCGCGTTCCCCCAGTGCCTACTGAGAGGCGAGCGCAGCCTAGGCACCGCGGATGCAGCGTGGGCGCCAAGCCACGTGGGCCGAGTTCCCCCAGAGCCGCGCATCCAGAGGCCCGCGGCGGCTGTGCGGAAGCATGTGCAAGGGGGGCACAGGGCACGGGGCGCAGCGCGTGGAGCGAAGCAGACGTCTAGAGGAGGACGTCTGCGCCCAGGGAGTAGTGACCAGGCCAGTGCGGTAATCAAGGCCCCCGGGCAGGAGGCGCGGCAGTCAAGGCATGACAGGAAGACTAGGGCGTGTGTTAGGATCCACAGAGCTGTACAACAAAACAACAAGGTCGATTTTACTGTATGATAATTTAAAAAGTAAATTAAAATAAAGAAGGCAGGCGTGTGTCTGGAGTGCAGAGAGCAGCGGGGCCAGGCTCCAGGATCAGCCAGAGGGACAGGCAGGGCCACCCGCCCCCGCTCTGCAGGCGGTGCCAAGGACTGTTCCATCCTAGAAGCAGCAGAAAGCCATGAAGGGGTCTTAACGCGTGAGTGCACGTGTGCGTGTGGCAAGAGGGGCTGAGGAAAGGGGCCCTGGTGAAAGGAGACACAGGAGGGGCCCAGGCAGCTCTGGATGGATCACTCAGGAGAGGAGAGAAGAGAGGGGAGTGAGGACCAGGGCGGTGACAGTGGAGCAGGAGAGATGGGCCTGAGAGGGACCAAGGAGGCAAAGGTGACAGGACGTGAGTGCAGAGAAGGGAGGGACACGTCGGGAGCGATTCCTGGGCCCAGGGGTGCCCGGAGACCCCGCGCCCTGGAGGACACACCCGGAAGCCGTGCAGGGCAGCTCCTGAGGGTAACTCCGGTGTGTTCGGTCTGACACGCCCTTGGGACATCCACAGGGCAAGTCGTGAGGAGGGTATGGGCTGCGATGCGTCCCCCACGGAGTGAGCCACCTGTCCCGTCATTACCTATTTCCTTTTCCCTCCGGGATGTGAACTCCGTGAGGGTCTGTTCCTCTTTCTTTCATCTCCAGAGAGAAGCACTGCATACCATCGGGCAAAGGGTCCTCCAGCCCAGCCCCGGAGCCCATGTGCATAGAGAACTGCTCCACAAAAGCCATTCCCAAGACCCCCGTTTCCAGCACTGACGTGTGAACCTTAGGACCGTATACTGCCCCCGCTTCCGTCCTCCTCGGAGGGTCCCGGACACGCTGACTCACTCGGGGTTCCCTGTGTCTCAGACCCCCACCTGCCTCTGGGGCCCCTGATCCGAGAACTGGGAGCTTGAGGACCCACTGGAACCCACCCTGGGAAGCACTGTCCTGCAGGGGGCTTGAGCATGTGCACCCACTGTCCTATCTTAGGTGGTGATGCAGATCTTCTGAGCCCCTCGTCTGTGGGAATGTGCAGAAAAAGAGGGCGAGGTCCGGGGGGCGGGGGCGACTGCTAACACAGGACCCTCACCAGGAGAGAACACAGTCAAATCATTGAGAGTCCTCCAGAAAGTAAGTGTGGGCTCCCAAGTCCTGCCACGCACCTGCCGGCGAGGATCAGAGGAGGGAACCCGCTCTTCATTTTGGATCTTTATTTATGAGTCAACCAACGCCTGGTCAGCCTTCCAATCCAGGAGGAAAATAACAAAGGCTTGCCCTTAGGGTCCCTATTTCGGTAGGGTGGCTGTCACATCCCCCCCAGACCATTTTAACCGTGTCTATAAGTAGCACATATATACATCTTCGTTCATGTAGACACACTCCAGTTTGAACAGCAAAAGAAGCAGCTACTGGGACTTCCCTGGCGGTCCAGTGGTTAAGACTCTGCGCTTCCACTGCAGGGGACGCAGGGTCGATCCCTGGTTGGGGACCTAAGATCTCGCATGCCACGGGGCCAGGAAAAAAAAAAAAAAAGCAGCAGCTACTATTTGTTGAATCTGGTGGCAAACAGAAGACGGCGTCAGCCACCCACCAGGTACGACCCTGGAGGCCAGAGAGGCAGCGGCCAAAGCGACAGAGCCCTGCACGGGGTCCAGTGGGAGGCGCACACGATGAGGCGACACTGACGGCTGCTACTCAGAGAATCAAAAGAGGGCGGCAGGACGGGCGACCTGGGAGTGGCTGCTCAGGGAAGGCGTCCCCAAAGGTGGCGTGTGAGCCACGTCCCAACTGCACTGATCCTGGGAAGAGTCACTCGTGTCTCTGGGAGACGTGCAGGCTGCGGGGAGGCACGGGGAGTGAGGAGACCGCCAACAAGGGCGGGGCCGGGTCTCAGGGTGCCTGCACACCCGATGGGGAGGGGCATCTCCCGCAGAGCAGTGAGAGCAGGGAGGGGGGACAGGTGGTAGAGACCACCGAGAGGACAGGTGGTCGGGGGGCACTGGAGTGGCACACGCTGATGCCTTTTCCTCCGGGGGGGACCCGCACGGTTCACAGTGGAGACGTGAAGGTTCTATCTGTGGCCGTTTTAGGTTTGCCCATCAGACATCCGTCCCCACGAAGGCCTGGAGGCTTGTACGCAGGCCCACGGAGGGGAATCACGTGCATGCTCTCCTGCTCCCGGCACCTTCCTACAGGCACAGCTGCTCTCATCTCATAGATGAGAGAGATTAAGTAACTTGCCCAAGGCTATTCAGCACCCCTGGCACCACGTACCAGCACCTTCTCCTAGAAAGCTGTTGCCAAACAGCAATTGAAAATGGTAACAAGGGACTGCCAGGTGGTCATCAGAATGCCAGTGGAGCAGAGTAGAGGAAGGCTCGCTGGAAGGAGAAATCCCGTTTACTAAGATAAGAGTGCTGGTGACTTAAAAAAAAAACAAAAAACAACCAAGGTTGTTCAATTACAAACACACAGGTAATATTTTTCTTGACAGTGAGCACCCTTGGGGAATTAGCCAAGACAGAAGGGAAGGGGGCACCACCCAGGTACAAGTGAAGTGGAAAACAGAGCGACAGAAGGCGACTTCTCCTTCGTATTCCGATGGCAAAATAGAGCCGTCTCTGGATGTCAGAGGGGCCAGCACCGAGAAGGCAGCGTGACTGGTTCTCGGGGCACCGGGCCACTCGGAGGCTTTGAGCGCAGCCCTAGCCCAGGGGGGCCGACAAGACCAAGCTGTGTCCCCACAGGAATGGCATCAGGGATCACGTAGAGACGGGGGAGGGGACAGGTAAGTCAGGGCTCAGGGGCTGTTTTGCTCTTGCAATAGCCGAGAAAGAGCCAATTCAGCCAGGAAACCAGGCTTGAAACGGTTAAGACATCAGGCTCCCACGTGGAATCTTGCTTGTCTTTCTCAAAAGCCGTCTTTTTTCCTGTGCCAATTGGAGTATTCTGTTTTGCTCAATACACGTTTTTAGTTATGCTTCTCCTTCAAATAACATAATTAAAAAAAAATCACTTTCGTAAGAGTGGCATGCTGCTTTCTCTGGGAGAGGAAATTGGGTAGGGGTTTGGGTCATGTCACAGATGAAAGAGCTTTAGAAATCACAGCTTAGCCTTCAAGGAGTGTAATCAGAAAACCCCACCCCACACAGCTCTCCTGGATGGGCTGCAAGGCCTCGGCTCCTGTAAAAGATGTAAAACAAATGACTGTCTCCATCAAGATAAGGCGAGCTAGAACAGGAAGGCTGGAATTAGTCCAGGGGCCTTGGGGGAACCCACCTTCCTCGGGGGGGAACATAAAGCCCTCGGTTTCCTGACTCAAAGGCTTCACCTCAGCCTCACCCCCACAAAGCAATCTGTTTTTACTGGGCCCATGGTCTGTGACAACAAATATTTACTGTTCGCCCACTATAGGGCAGGCACGGTCTACTCTCAAGGCCTCTGCTGGAGTCTGGCCAGGGACAGACACAACACACAAGGGATCACAGCCCAGGAATGCCACCTTCGGTGCAGGGCTTCAGGGGAGCACACAGGAGCAAGACCTCAGTCGGCCCTGGAGAGGTCAGGGAAGGCTTCCTGGAAGAAGTGGTATGTAAACTGAGATTCAAAGATGGTCTCTGAGGTTCAATCCATTCACACAAGCCATGCGTTTTCTCCTTCTTTTCAATGTGTGTTCTCATTTTCCTACCGGTCTGCAGAATCTTCATACATACTTGGTTTAATCGTATCCAGAAGAAATGTCTGCTTCCTTTCTTTTAATCAAATATCTGTTGGTCTATGAATAGACAGGATACGGGAACCTGTGAGATAGTTGGCCTATCTATGCAAACGGACTCTCCAGAGGACAGCAACTTCCTGAGATCGTGACGCCACGATCCCAGCTTGGAGGCAACTCCAGAGAAGGGCCAGGTGTCTGCGGCCTTCCTTCCTTCCCTCCACACACAGAAAACAGAGGTGAGCTCATCGACTGTGCTGTGTGTGACCAGCTGAGGGGAACCCTTATCTCCTGGCACCCTCTCCGATCAGGGGGGCTCCTTAGGTGAGGCAAGGCCAGCCAGTGTCTTCCCAGTGACTCTTGGAAAATACTCTCGGAACATCTCCCAACCATCTCTACGCCACACCGGCAGGCGGAGACCCTCTGCTCAGGTCCGTAGCGTACTTCCATCATTTTGTTGGCAAACAAAGCCAAGGCAATCCCAGCCAAATGGCTTCCCGACAGAGTGGAGACAAAAGTCTCCAAGCTGGAGCTCTGACACTGTATGGGCTCTTCCAAAACACAGTCCTCTGGAATGGAGCTCAGTGGTTTCACCTCGCTTTCTCTGCTGCCTGGCGGGCTTACGTCCAACCCTTCCCACCCCGACCCCAACCATTCACTGCCCTTCGCTGCCCACGCAGGGACTTGAAAAGGAGGAGAGACGCAGGTCCAGTGAAGCCCGTGCTGCGCTCGGGCAGTCCTCCCTCTGCGGACAGTGGGTTCCCTCTCCACGCGGCCCTCAGCAGCTTTGGGGTGTCGTGCTCATGTAAACTGGGGCTGGCTGGGGGAGCACAGCCAAGTCCAAAGCTTCATGGTCAGCGATTTCAAAGCCCTTCTTTTGAGGGTGAACACAAGGCGCCTGTGGGACAGGTCAGCCTCCCCCACGTGATGAACTTCCACAGCGCCGCAGAGAAAGGGAAGAGGATGGGGGCCAGTTCATCAACTGCATGGCGACAAAGGGGAGATGAAAAGTCCCCTGGAAATAGGAAATAGAGTCGGCAATGGCCGCCTGCCCTTGAAGAATGCTCTGGCAGTGACTGGGGAATGGTGAAGAGGCACGGCGAGGAGAAGGGATGCTCTTCCTGCCCTCCCTCCACGGGCCACTCTCCGTGGTCCCCGCCCCGCGGTCCCTGCCCCGCCGTCCACGCCCCGCCGTCCATGCGGAGCCACCCGGGGTTTCATGTGAAGCACACTCGGAAGCAGAGGCAGCACGAAGCCCCGACTCTGAGGAAGGTGACCCCTCTCCTCCGCTTCCCCCCGCTTCCCTGGGGGCTCCGAGCCTCTGTGGGTGCTCCAGGAAAGTCACCTGCTCCCCACTCCTCAGCTCACACTTGAAGGCCTGTCCCTTTATCACCCGAGCATTCATCTGTTTGTTGAACAGAACTGATTAAATGTGCACTGCGGGCCAGGCCTCATCTACTGTGGTCCAGCTCCTGTGATCCTGCCCAACTACGCGACCCGGGGGTGACAAGGCCGGGCGCATTTTGTGCCAAACGGTCGCCAATTACACCGCCGACCTCCGGCTCGCTGCGTGTTTCTCATACTGTCCTTCTCAGACTTTTGTTCCTTCGTCTTTGAAGAGAAGAGGGCTCTAAATATCGTTTGGTTTGCTAATATTCCTGTAATGTCTCTTGGTCACTCTGTCTTTAGAAATGTCATTTATCTTAATCAATCTCAAGCTCTAAGACTAGTTATGGAAAAATCTCACACAAAAGGAATTTACTCGTTTTCGAGTTTGATTTCAAAGTGAGGCAGTGTTTTAAAGGAAATCTTCAAAAGGGCTTGGGTTAAACAGCGCCTGGTACTTGTAAGCCCTCAATAAATATTTGTGGAATGAATGAGTGAGTAAATTCTATTCTACCTTCTCATCCCAGAATAAAGGAGGTAAATAAAGTGAAACAGTATTTAACATTTTGTAGTTTACCAGCTGAGGCTAAAAAAACTCATTCTCTTTTTGTTACTAGAACCATCCATCTGTCAAATGTCACTTCCTGATAAGAGTCCGTCTCCAGAGTCCTCATTTGTAACTGAATGTTGGCTGACATAATTAATGTTGACCACACAACAACATCTGAATTACAAACCAAAGGCCATTTACAAATCTCTTCAAGGCAGTCACCAGAAGCATGCCATAAACACCCAAGACCGGGGATTTATCCAAGTATAGGAAAATGACAAAACAGAATCTGAGCCTTTTTAAGAAATGGGGGCGATGGGAAGAGAGGTGGCTTTGGCACGGGGGAGGGGGAAGGGACTTTAACCTGAAGGCTTCGGGATAAACTAGACCGTCTCTGGAGGTGAACGCTGTTGAGAGGCTACCGTGTGCGGCTCCAGGCCGGGCCGAGCAGGAGCGTCTGTGGCCGGGCACTTATCCGCGGTGTGCCCCCCACCCCCAGACCCCTCCCCAGGGCGTGCAGGTCACTTGTCTCCCTGCTGGCCACTGCCTGCAGAGTCAGAGCAAGCATCTCCGTTCCTACGGCAGCAAGCTGGCTGCGCCGTGGGCCAGCCCTCTTTACTGGGCCTTCCTGAGTTTTAGTTGCTAAGCATTTTTAATGTTTTCTGTTAACAGCAGTTAAGCCCCCCCCAAAAAAAAAAAAAAAAAAAAGCAAAGTAATTAGGCAGGTGGGAGGAAAGGTCTAAGCCTGGGTCTCAGAGAATGGACACAGGAGAAAATTCCACTGTAATGATCACCTCTATTGACACAAAGAGCGCTTTTGGGGCTGGCACACTCTGAAACACAAATTCCACTGGGAGAGAAGAGCTAGCTGTTCACAGTTCTTTGTGCAGCTACAAAGCAGCAAACACCAAGAACACCTAACGTTTGTTTAGCTTTTACAATTTCCATCTGTTAGTCTGTTTGTCTTCACCTCACCCGCTCCCCCTGCCCATCAATCTCGCCTCACTCGCCCACCCACACTGAGCTGGATTCTGAAGGGTCATATCAAGCACAGGCTTTGGACCCACACCACTGGGGCATCTAGAACAGCGAGAAATTCTTTTCCACTAGTGGTAAAAACAAACAAAACCAACAACAACAATGCTGTTGTGGGGAAAAGAAATCAGAACCCCATGGCTGTCTTATGTTTCAAGTCTTTACTGGAGGCGGGAAGGCAGCACCATCTCTTCCGTGCTCGGGCCCCTGGAGGTCTTGATTGGCCCCGTGGCCACCACAAAAACCACAGAAAGATCTAGATGCTAAGAAGGGAGAAAGGGTGCTTCCGAACACTATTTCTTCACTCTGTCGGCCGTCTGGGAAGCACGTGGTTTTCTGTAGCTACAAACCTGGTATCTTTCCTCCCAACCAGAGTCAGTTCCTTCGAGGCAGGACCCTGAAGGTGAGGCTTCAGGATCCCCATTGCACACGGCCCCGAGCTGCTGCCCCTCCAATCGTAACCAATGTCTGCCAAGCCCCAGGAAAGGGCTTCAGCCCAAGTCCACCTGGTCAGGGGGACGGCAACTGAAATGAATGCCGGGGCTGGTATGCGGCGTCCTGGGGCGGAGGCATGGATTCGGTCGGTGTAGACTCGCATGCCTACCAACCCCTGTGCACACACTTTCTGCTGCTTGGAAAGCACTTTCCCTCCTCAACTAACGGGCCGTGACTTAACTCAGAAGTCAGTCGGCTCCGAAGTCTTCCTGGGCCGACTTGGGGGCCAATTTAAGAGAGCCCGGAGCCCCCGCTAAAGCTCTCTGCTCAGGGAAATACTTGATCACCGGCCTGCCTCTCCCTGAAGACTCTTGAGACGTGAGACAAGTGAGAACCGGGACTGGGTTTCAGTGACCCTGCATCTCTCAGGGCCCCGCACGCAGTGGCGGCTGGGGGGACAGTTCGGGAAGGCGCGAGCCGAGCGGGCCTCTGTCACCTCTGTCACCCACCTTCCCCTCCCTCCCCAGCAGCAAGCTCGGCAGAGTTTTCCAAACACTTCTCTCCTCGTGGCTGCTCCACAGTGACCGGTTTTTGGAGGTTTAAAGACAAGATGGTTCGGAGATACCACAGAAGAAAGGAAACATTGCTGGCTGTTTTTTCTCAGAAGGGCTCCTTCAAACAAACACGTCCCCTGAGATAAGAACCCAGAAGGGATGCAACAACCTCGGTGAATAATACAGATGACACTGTTGGCGCATCTCTGATGATACCATCTGCCACGCCCTTGGCCCAAATCCCTCGGTATTTCCCGGGCATTCTAACAGCAAGAGCGCTCGCTGGTTCTGCCTTTTCAGATTGGCGGTTCTCAAGTGTGGTCCCTGGACCAGGGGTATCAGCATCACGTGGGAACTTGTTAGAATTGCAGACTCTCAGGCACCTCCCCAGACCCACTGAGTCAGAAACTTTGGGGGAAGGGCCCAGGATCCTGAGTTTTAACAAGCCCTCCATCCAGGTGACTGATGTGCACTAAAGCTTGAGCACCATCGTGTTGGACTTTGGCTAGTGGCTGCCACAGTACAAAGTGCAGTTCGAGAAGACGGTAAAAGTATATCAAGTCATAGCCGACTTAGTCCCTAAAATCCAGGAATAAAAATCTTTCAACTACATTCTCTCAGATTCTGCCTTATTTCTTTGTGTCATTTCCTTCTGTACTCATAGGTGATGCTCAATATATATCTGGCGATTGACCTTGGAATACCTTAGTTCTTTCATCTTTAAAACGGAAGCTACTTATTCACTGTTTCATTCATCCATTATTTCATTTACTCAATTCATTCAAAGATCTACTGCTTAGCTCAAGTTGGCTCTACCTATCGAATTAATGTTTTGAAACTTTTGAAGCAATTGCAAGCATTATTTAAAGTAGCATTCCTCTTTCTGTATAAACCTCACAAGGCTTTGGGTATGTGGTTTGATCTGTGGTGATTAAGGATTCTGGGGGCAGTAAACCATGTTGTCATTGTGTGCCCCACAATGCACCTTCAAGATTTATACAAAAGGGATATAATAGAAGTCAATCGCAAAAACTGCAAAAGGACCTTCTTTTGTGGCTATACAAACCTTTCAGGCTGCTCTGCTTTACGCCAGGGTCAGTTCAGGTAGATGAAGGGTCTCGTTTCTCAAGACAAACGTGCATTTTCAGGCCGCTACCTAAACAAGGTACAGCCTGCCCCTGAGCTGCTCCTCATGAATGAGTTTGTATACAAACGATTAACTTTGGATTGCAGAAACACTATACCTCAAATTAAAAAAAAAAAAAAAAATTAAATATGCCCATTAGCAGTTTGGCCAGATCCGGACTGTGGCTGAACAAATAAGGGCTCCAACTGGATGTGCGTCCTAAGTGGGAGGAACTGAAAAGCTCCTTCTCTCTCTGGCCTCCGGGGAGGCAGCTCGAACACATGCTGAAGCCCAAGCTCTTTGCAGGAAACTGCCAGGGGCCTCCAGCCTTCAGCAAGAACCTGGGTCCGAGGACCCTGCGTGACAAAGGTGACTGAGTTCTCCACGGCCCTGGACTGGACAGCCCTCACATACCTCCAAGCGATACCTGTCCCTGGGGCTGTCACACTTGGCCCTGACCCTGACCCTGGCCCTGGCTGGGATTCCCTGGACAGAAAAGGTAGTTTTTGGTGCCTTGTTCCTTGTGACAGGTTTGAGGAAACTGAACAGGGTCTGGGCTGTGTCCATCAGGCAGGCAGCTGGCTTGGAGCAGGCATCCGAGGGCTTAGGCAGGAGGACGTGGATGGAACAGAGCACACAGTGCGGGGCGGGCGGGGAGGCAGAGCCTGGGAGCGACTCGCCTGCTTTCCAGTGTCCGGGCGATTACTGGAAAGGCTTGGAGGGCACAGCAGGGGGCGGCTAGCTGGGTCAAGGGTGGGGATCCAGGCGGAACTGAGCAGCAGGAATCTGACCAGGAGGTTCGGCAATACCCAGGTGGGCTCTTTAAATTTACAGCTGACACCAGGGGTGGGGGGAGCTCATGCATCATCTGGTCCAGGGATACCAGAGCCGTCCATGTTTTCCCCCCCACTTCCCTCACCCAAGACACAGATCGCTGATGGACCCAGTGCTCTTCCCCGCTAAGCCGGGAGGCATCTGCCTGTCCCAAAACAACGGCCAGGGAACAATCGGGAACCGCTCAGAGTCTGCCAATGAATCACATCTCACAACCTTCCTTCATCTGTACTAATTAACACCAGCTTTATGATTGAGGGAGATTTAATAACAAGTCAGCAAATCCTCACAACAGCTCCATGAGAAGGGTCTTTCTAGCCCCAGGTGGGAGGCGAGGAGACACCGCGTAAGGAGGTCAAGTTTGGCTCTGAAGGGCAGCCAGCTAAGGGCGGGCGCGCTCTGAACCCAAGCCCCATCCCCCAGGGCCGAGCCCTTCACCGAGGGGCTGATGCCGTCTCCCGCTCACAGGAGACTGGCTTCAGGCTCATCACAGAACAAACGAGCACGTACGTTTCGAATATTATATTCGCAGATTCATGAAACGCCAATATTTACAGGATATTAAAGCCATTGTAAGAGACAATCCGGTAAAGGTGCAATTGCCTTTGTAAGCTTCCAAATGGGAGTGTAAGAGCTTTTACAAAAACGTTTCAGAAACGTGGCTTCTAGGGCAACGGTTTATGGTCAACAGCTTTTTGATCGCTCATGTGAAAAATATGTACTTACATATATTGCAGGAAACCTCACCACTTCCTTCCTAAGCGTCAGTCAAAAACACTAATTACTTGACTAATTAGACTGTGAAACTTCCCTTACAGATGGTAAAAAGGAGCTATTTTCACCCCACAAATTTACTTGTGACATCCCAGCCAAAAAACTGGAGGAATGTTTCAATGGTTTTATTGTAGACAGCATGAAAAATGTAAGCAAATCATATAAAAATAAATTAGAAACTAATGAAAATAGTCTGTCCTCTCCTAAGAAGGGAAAATAGTCTGGTTCTGGGGGAGCGAAGAGCTGGTGCAGGAGGCCTGCTGACGGGGCAGCATCCGCTGTGCGCGGGCCGGCCCTGACACCTCCTCCAGGACCGGGACCGACCCCACGCAGCACCAGGCCTGCCTTGGCTCCTGACTTTCAGGTGCTTTCTTCTCATTCTACCTGTTGCCCTTTGTTTTCTCTCGGCCCTTCCCTACCGGTGAGAGCATCTGTTCACCCGGAAGCCAGGCTGACACGGTCTCCCTGCAGCTCTGCGCTCGATACTTCCGACGGCCACAACCGCACACTTGCCAAAGGACTGGTACCGAACGGAACGGCACCTACCACCAAGTACCGCAGCTCAGGGAAGGCAGTGGCCTCTGACC
This sequence comes from Balaenoptera musculus, assembly GCF_009873245.2. Taxonomy (NCBI): domain Eukaryota; kingdom Metazoa; phylum Chordata; class Mammalia; order Artiodactyla; family Balaenopteridae; genus Balaenoptera; species Balaenoptera musculus. Next base: position 55,950,217 of record NC_045804.1, on the reverse strand, counting down.
AGCGGTGTTAGCGCATGGAAGAGCCCCTGAGCTCGCGGGGCCAGCACCCAGGCCCCGGGTCTGTGGAGAGGCGCAGAGACACTCACCAGCATCCAGGCTGCCCGTGGCCGCGGTCCAGCCCATGAGGGGAGGGATGGCCCCCACGACGGCTCCCACCCACGTGTTGGCAATGCTGATCCTCTTGAGCGGGGTGTAGCAGCAGGTGTACAGGAAGATGTTGAAGAGCCCCAGAGCTCCGGTGAGTGGGTTTACGCCCCAGGTCAGAAGGGCGACTCCCGGAACTGCACAGCAAGCGGCAAAGGACACAGCTAGCAACGGGCTGGAAGAGAGCAGAGGACACAGGGCCGTCACCTTCAGCTCCAGGCGATCGCGACGTGGGGCACAGGTACAGGGAAGCGAGCTGGGGGGCGGGGCTGGCCTGGCCTCTGCCCTGAACCAGGACATCCTCCGGAGGACGTTTAGAACGAGGAGGGACTGGCTTGCAGGAGCTCGGGCTGCTCCTCCTGGCTTTGCCAGCCGGGACTAACGAAGTGAAGGGGGTGGAGGCCGCCGAGGCCCTGCCCCACCTCCCAGGCCGCGGACCTCCCGGCCTCCCCGGCCTCATCCGAGCAGCAGTGACCGCCGCCTCCTCCCAGGGCTGACGCGAGGGCTGCCCGACACGGCACCCGCTTTGCACGCGGTTCTGTTGCACAGCTGGTGGGAAGTTAAGTGAACGTGACAGACGAACCCTTCGGAACCCAGGATTTAGGATTTGGGCAAAAACCAGTATCTTACTTCTGGAAGCCGTTCTGTCCATTTACTTATTCTTTATTTAAAAACATCACCCAGTTAGTACTAATGCGTAAGGACAGTGTGTCTGAGTACCACTACATGTAATAAATTACAGGCTCAGCACGGCACCAGCTCTGTGCCGGCAATGAGACACCACGGGCCGCCCGTGGTGATCGCGCTGCCCGGCCAGACCGTGGTTTATGGACACACAGCTTTCAAAAGAGGTGGCACAACGCCCTACACGTAAATTGTCAGATAAAAGTCTACAGCGCTAAAGATGACCGCAAGCCTGCTTCTCAGCAGAACCTGCTTTTGAAAGTGGACTTCCAGGGCCTCTTGTGAAAGGCTTTTCCGAAGTGTGGATAAATTGCATCTACTAGTCCCTGCCCATCTGCATGCTTCTTTACTCCCCTGAAGAAACCTAAGGAGGGAGCTTGAGCCTGTCTCCTCCTTGGAGAAGCCATGGCTCACTCGCAGGCCTCAGCACGTGCCCGCGGGGACGAAGGCGTCACGGGTGCAGCTCCGAGGGGGCTCTGGTTTTAGGGAGGCCGGCTCGCGTCCTGCAGGCACGCGTGTGGGTGCGGCCGCGTCCGTGACACTGCCTGCCTGTCCTTCGAGGAAAAACACGAGCTGCGGGGGGGGGGGGGTCCGGGGAGCAGGAGAGCCCACGGGCTGGAGACCAGGGGCCCTCGGGGCGGGAGCCCGTGAAGGGGGAAGGGCCCTTGCAGAATCCTGGCTCCCACTCTGATGTGGGGACCGGCACTGACCCCCTCCTCCCAGGCTGTGACCACTTGGGCCCGCAGGTGGAATCCAGCCAAATGGGAGTCTTGATGGAAAGAGAAACTGTACAAGGGGTATGCTGTTGTCAAGGCGCCGCTGATGAAGAACCAGGAACCACACCTGAGACTCGGCACGTGTTCAACCCCGGGGGGTGAATCTCCATCCCGTTCCGCCACCTCTTCTGCATTGTGCATGCATGACGCCTCCCATAGGCCCTCGAGCTGCTCTGGCCCCCCTCCAACACTCCCACCCGACGGCCCACCGCGCTGGGGCTCAGCCAGGGCTCTTCTCCCTTCCCGGTCCTCAGCGTGATGGTGGCAACTTCTCTCCTACTTCTCAGGGCCCCAGACCCCCTCCAGCCCCCAACCCCTCAACAGACATCCTTCCCTCTTACTAAGAGTGATGGATACTTCATCTTGACTTCTTCCTCCCATTTTCTCTCTCATTTTTAAAGGTAAACGCTCCAGTTTTGCTCTTGTGTAATCCCCTCCCTGGTCTGTCTTTCACCTTCTCCCTCCACTGAGCCACATCCTCATGTCAACGGCCTTGTTCACGTTTCTCCAAGGTCTGACCATCCCCTCCAAACCCAAACTAGCCTTGACTTCCCCATCCCTCCCTCTGCTATCGGCCCCAACTCTCTCCCTCACACCTACTGAAGCAGATTTCTCTCTGCTGCGACGTGGATAACACCATGTGATACACACCATGTGACCTAGACCACCTAGCTTCCCTGTAGAGCAGAACACACAGTTTTCCAGGGGCACGGGGAGGAAGACACCTGGGGTCACCTCTCACATTGGTCCAGAAAGTAGAACTGAAATGGCTAAGAAGCAGTGCAAAAATTGTAACCGCTGTTCTTCTTTCAATCAGGTACTTTATAGCTTATAAGAACAGATTTTTTTTTCCCCTATGGGACTCTGAAAAGCTAGTTTTATTTGGGTGGAAGAAAAATGTGGCTCATAAACATTTTTATTTTTCCTGAATTGGACCTTGTGGAAAAAAAAAAAGGCTGTTCACTCCTTCTCCAAGGACTGTGGAAGCCAGTTGGATTCAAAGGTATTAGTGTTGTAAAAAGCCCTTTTACAAAAGTGAGCGTGAATTTAATTTATTGAGATAGGCGATTTTACGTGGAAGTTTAGTTTCTGACCCTTGTCGGAATCACAGAAAATCATGAGACTCAAGTTTGGTGTTTAAATCCGTGCTCAGGGGCACGAATGAAAATTGGGTAGGTTGACAAACCATGTAAACAAAAATGAGGATATCCACCCAGGTAGGGATGACCATTCTCAGCGCCCGGGTACTCAGGGAACCCATTTCCTTCCTGGTCCAAGGAGCCTGGGGTCGGCTCATGTTGTGGGTAAAAGCGCCCCAATGACTAATTCTGTGAAGTGTATACTCCTGTGCTCTATTTTTCATAAACATATATGTTTAGCAACAGAGGAATGGTAAAGATGTGGTACTTATATACAATGGAATGTTACTCAGCCATAAAAAAGAACAAAATAATGTGCTTTGCAGCAACATGGATGGAACTAGAGATTGTCATACTGAGTGAAGTAAGTCCGACAGAGAAAGACAAATATCATATGATATCACTTATATGTGGAATCTAGAAAAAGGGTACAAATGAACTTATCTACAAAACACAAGTAAGGTCACAGATGTAGAAAACAAACTTATAGTTACCAGGGGATAAGGGGGGGGGGAAGGATAAATCAGGAGACGGGATTGACATATACACACTACTATATATAAAATGGATAACTAATAAGAACCTACTGTACAGCACAGGGACCTCTACTCAATACTCTGTAATGGCCTATATGGGAAAAGAACCTAAAAAAAGAGTGGATAGTTGTATATGTATAACTGATTCACTTTGCTGTATACCTGAAACTAACACAACATTGTAAATCAACTATACTCCGATAAAAATTTTTTAAAAATAAAATTAAATTTAAAAAAATTAAAAAAGAAGTACTTACTCTCCCCCCTATATTTGAGGAAAGGAGGGAGAGAGGGAGAGAGGGCGGAAGAAAACCCATAAAAGTAACATATGTTCATTTCCAAAAATTTGGAAGGACAGAAAATCACACAAAAGATTCTAAATTAGCTTTTCAAAGAAACATTGGTTTATAGCTTTCTAGCCTTTTTCCAATGATACATCTACTTTAAAAATAACTGAGAACAGGGACTTCCCTGGTGGTGCAGTGGTTAAGAATCCGCCTGCCAATACAGGGGACACAGGTTCGAGCCCTGGTCCAGGAAGATCCCACATGCTGCGGAGCAACTAAGCCCACGCGCCACAACTACTGAGCCTGTGCTCTAGAGCCCGCGTGCCACAACTACTGAAGCCCGCATGCCACAACTACTGAAGCCTGCGTGCCTACAGCCCGTGCTCCGCAACGAGAAGCCACCGCAATGAGAAGCCTGCGCACCGCAACGAAGAGCAGCCCCCGCTCACCGCAACTAGAGAAAGCCCACGTGCAGCAACAAAGACCCAATGCAGCCAAAAATGAAGAAAGAAAGAAAGAAAGAATTGCTTTGCTTGGCTCTTTAAAAAAAAAAAAAAACAACTGAGAACACAATGAATTGTGGTTTTGTTGCTTATTCTATTTTCAATATATCTTAATAATTTCCCTATGCAGTTAAGAATTATTTTACACCATTATCATTAATAGTTACATAGTGGCCTATTCCGTGGATATACCGCAGTTAATTCAATCAGTATGTCTTTTTGGACACAGCATTTTTCCAGTTTTTAATTAGAAATAATGTTGGGATGAATATCTCATAGACAGGTCGTTGTTCACAGCTCTGACTATGATACATTCTGAGGATAAGTTCCCAGATCACTGAGTCAGATGATATGAACATTTTTAGGGGTTTTGACTTGTACCCCAGCCTGTACCCAAGAGTTTACACTAGTTTACACTCCCACCAGCAGTATATGAGAAAGCCAATTCCCAGAACCTGTATCAACACTGGGCACGGCGGCATTGAACACAAAACAAAAATGAACAAAGTCAAACAAGTTTACTGAGGTAGATAGTATTATCCCCATTTTACAGATGAGAAACTGAGACTTGGAACCAGGACCTGTACTCGGGCTTCCTTGCGGGCTCACTCAGGTAACCCGGGGTTCACCCTCTAGCTGGTACGCGGGGGGCACTGGTCTAATACCACTTACTGGCGCTCTCACTTCGGGGGGCTGCAGGGCGCTGGGCGGTTGGGGTCTTCAGCCGGCAGCAACCTCCTGTGGGCTCACAGCTCCTTCAGTTCACCCCACTGCCCACGTGGCCTAACGTCCTGCTGCATTCCCTGACGTGGAGACGACTGGGAAGCACTCCATTTCTTTGAAAAAATGGACAGACCTGGGATGTAACGCGGTGAGCAAGACAGACATGGTCCTCATCCTGGGGGTGCTTAACCCAGAGTGGGAGACAGTGAAACAGGTGGGAACAGTCCAGTGAGGGGCGAGCCTTCCGGGAGCAGGAGCCCAGTGTGAGCGCGGGTGCGGAGCGGACACGGGAAGTTCGGGGGATGTTGAAGCCGAACCCTGACGGACGGATGGGAGGCGGGCAAAGGGTGGGGCAGCGTGCTTTGGGGGCCAGAGGGGTCAGAGAGCAGAGGTCGGGAGGGCCACGGGGAGGTCTCTGGGCAGATGCAGAGTCCACGAAGCTCCCTCTGCTTCTTAAATCAGGGACGGAAACGATCAGACCTGCTTTTGAGAAGGAGCCCTCTGCGTGCCAGCAGGGCCAGCATTCACTCCCCTCACGAGAGAGGTCCCCATTAGGCGTGTTTTTGAGGAAAATGAATCGCGATCACCCCGCCGCACCAGTTTTATCAAATGCTCAGTTGAGAGAAACAGCACTCAGGTAGCCAGTAGCCGTAATCTACCTTCCAGACCCCCAAACCCACGGTGGGTAAAGCCGGCCAGCAGGGCCGGGCCCCCTCCTCCAGGCGGCCTTCGGCGGCTGACCCCAGGGCGATCGCGCCGCCGTGTTTATTAGCTCCTGGTTTTCCCTCTCCTTGTCTCTCCCATGTCTCCTTTTTGTTGACTTTTTTGATCACTTTTGTTACATTTTATGTAACTTTGGAAGTTAAGAGAAGCATTGTTTCAAATAAGGCAGAATAAAAGAGTTAAGTAAACGAAGGGTGACCCACAGGGTTTTGGTTAGAATCTTTGCACACAGTGAAAATACATCAGTAAAAGAAGCGAAGGGTTCTTTTTGAAGCCGGAAGTAGGAAGAGGACGAGCAAGAATAAAGAGGAAATACATCAAGTGGTATCTGGGTTATTTTTTCAAGTTGGATTTACCGTGAAAGCCTTAAATATCATGGCGATATTAAAGTTGCTTAAGTTTAGCTGTTTTAATAAAGAGATCTATTTTTGATACAGAAAAAGATTAGGAAAGCGCACTCCTTTCTCATCTCTGTTAAATACAACTATGATTTTCTGCCTTAGTCTCATAAAATGTGCTCAGAGCTAAATCTCAGAGACCTGAAAGGCAACATTGTCAAAGACTGATTTCCTGTTATTTTAGGTCAATTACTCAGAGCACTCTTCCTGCTAATCACACTGCTCAGCCCTTGATCAAAAAACCCACCTAGTCTCCCTGTTCATGGGTTTTGGAAAGTATCCCAAAGCTGGGGAGAGACACCCCACCCCACCCCCCGCCCCCCATTATTTCTCCTTTTATTATTTGTTCTTTATTTAAAATTTTTGTTGACATTTTTTTTCCTCACTTAAATTCCTCAGCAGTTCATCCACACTTCAGGTGGTACTCGGAGGCCTGATTTCTAGAGGTAAGACCAGAAGGAAGGCGAACAGGAAGCTTCCTTGGGTTTCCCTGGGCTGCGGTGACCCGAGGGAGAGGGTCTCGCTGGGACCTGCTGGCAGACCCTCTGCACCTGTGGTTCTGTCGCGAGCATGGTCCTTGGACCAGTCACAGCAGCAGCATCACCTGGGAACTCGTTAGGAACCCAGGTGATCTGGAGACCCACCGCTACACTATCACCACCGTGACGCCGGTCCTGCCTGGCCTGCGTCTGGCCAAGCTGACGCAGGCTGAGCCCACAGGACCCTTCCGGTGCTGACCGTGCTGGCCTGGTAAGTCGCCCACTTTCACTTGTCCTTACATGAATGTCACTGCAGTGGAAAGCACTCAGCGCTGTGAACTAGACCTGCCATCAGCTAACGCAGGAACTCGGCTGTACCCCTCAACCCCTCTGTTCCAAAGACCTTGATCTAACCTAGTCATGTGGCTTGATGTGTTTTGGCCACTGAAAGGGCGGGATGAAGCAAGTGTGGCACAGTCTTGATAACTGTTGATTCTGGGTGATGGGTGTCCTGGGGTTCAGGGTGCTCTCTCTACCGTTGTGTCCCATGGAACATTTTCACAACAAAAATGTTTCTGAAAATGCTTTGATACTCTTTATTCATATTATCATTCTGGTTTCTGTATATGGCATAACTAAGCACGGTGTACAGCAATCAGGTGGTTCCGAGTTCTCGCATGATAACTCTGATGTTAACTATCTATATAAAAGCGGGCGAATTATTTAACCTCTCTGGTCCTTATTCCTGAACTGTAAAGTACAGGTTGTATTAGGACTCTTTTGATGGCAAGATTGCAACCCGAGTCAAACTGGCTTACACATAAGGTTCGGTAACAAGACCACGGGGAAGGCAGGGGTTTTACCCCATGGAGCTATGTGACCTGGAGCAAATTACTTAACCTGCTGGCCTCAGTTCCTTCATCTGTGAAATGGGAGACACTTACGCCACAGAATTGCTTACGAATTACATGCAATAATGTAAATAAAGCACTTAAGAGTGCTCACTCAAGGTGTTCATTCATTATTCATTCAAATCTCTCACTGCCTACACAGCCAGCCGCTACACTAGGTGTGGGTACAGCAGCCGTGAACAAGACAGAGAGCAGAGTTTAGTCTAGAAAGGAAGACAGACGTTAAACAAACACAAGTACTATGAACTCTGAAGTTGCAACATCAGCTATAAGAAAAAGAACAGGTGATACGAGACAGAGTTATTAAATAGAGGACTTATTTAAATAGAGCTGGAGGTAGAGGCTGATAAACTTGCAATAAATTGTTTCCCCTGATTTATTTTTTCAAAATTATAAAGACGTAACGGATATATACTAGAATATGAAAACTCATGTATATATACTCAAGAATGTCAGTTCTTAATCATAAATTATAAATGTATGATGGCTGTGAAGCATGTTTCTAATAACAATTAAAATGGCAGAATATTTCTATCTCCAATTATAACTTTAAATTAAGAATTTAATTTTATTACAGCAAATTACAAAAAAATAAACCAGAACCAGGAGAAACTAGGTTGATCATCTGCAAAACATTTTTAAAAATTTATTTATTTATTTATTTATTTTTGGCTGCAGTGGGTCTTCGTTGCTGTGCACGGGCTTTCTCTAGTGCAGCGAGCGGGGGCTACTCTTCGGGCTACTCTTCGTTGTGGTGCGCAGGCTTCTCACTGTGGCGGCTTCTCTTGTTGCAGAACACGGACTCTAGGTGCGCAGGCTTCAGGAGTTGTGGCTCACGGGCTTAGCTGCTCCGTGGCATGTGGGATCTTCCCGGACCAGGGCTCGAACCTGTGTCCCCTGCATTGGCAGGCAGATTCCTAACCACTGTGCCACCAGGGAAGCCCCCGAACATTTTTTTTTTAATGTGCGCTTACACGTCTACCACAGTAGCTGTGATGGCTTTTATTAAGAACCGAGGAGTTAATATCTCTGTGAGTGGATGTTGCTGGAGTGAATTTATAAAGGAAAGATCAGAAAAGCAGGGGAATGGGGTGTGAGAACGGGGTGTGACAATGCTGCAAAACATTCCTAATTGTCAATAAAACAGAAAAAAAAATGTGTGAATAAGGAAAACAGCACAACTTGATGGGGGCGGGGAATGGTGGCAGAAAAAGATCTAGCAGTTTTCTTGAGCTAAAAAAAATTCTTTTGTATCCGTTCACTCACTCATGCAAATAGGTTCACAGCTCACGCTGAGGGTGGAATGATGATTTATTTCCAAACTCACATCCAAAACTGAGTTACATTTTAAATTGAGAGATCTTTCTACTGAGCATCAGCGTGAGGTCTTTCTGCTTGTGCCTTTCCTGGCCAAGGCTACCGTGGAAAAGAAACTAAGAGATACGAGTGGGAGGGGAATTTGTCAACACATTTCTATGAATTATTTATTCCTCCCATAAAATCTAGTATTTCTTTGTTTGCTAAAGACCAATCCTTAGTAGCTCTATCAAAGTGGAATCTATAGAAATTAGGAACAAATGAGAAAATACAAGCTTTAATATGATACCTACTCATTACACTTAAATGTAATTTAAATTACCTGACTTTTAAATAATTTACTGGAGAAATGTGGCCTTTCTGTTTAAGTAATATGTCAGAGAGGTCTATGAAATGTTACATTAAATCAAGAAGGCTTTATATTTTAAGCAGCTCTGCAGGTAATTGGTTTAGACAAAAATTAATCTCATACTTCTTGGTTATTTTTCCGGAATAAATGATTTTTAAATTGTAAAACGAAATTCCCTTTCTTCAAATACAAAAGAAAACTCAAAACCTTAATCAAACCAAGCCAATTTAACTTTAATTTCCTACATAAATCCCACATTTGAGCTTTGACCTGAGTTTTTGGGAAGAGTCTTAACAAATAACTGTTTTGAAAATATCCCCCCAGAATCTTACTTAGGAATTTTCTATTTCTGAACAAGTCTCAAGTTATAGATACTGGGAGGTAGCAGGGGACTGATGTAAATTTAGAATTTAAGGAATATGTGAAGACAATGAGGACACAAAATATATTTTAAAAGGAAATTAGTTACAGCAATTTTTGAAAGACTATCAGTTATATATAAAATGATGGTAACCTGCTTCAAGAAAAAATTAAATTTTACAACATGTTTAAGAGAAATGCAAGAATAAGTATGTATTTCTGGCATGATTATATTTAAAATATGGGGACTGTGGTACTACATTAAGTAAAACTTTAAGGAGGAAAGCAAAGCAGGTCTGAGCTGAATGAGTTTTTGAAAACTGACTGAAGAATCTTATTAATCTAGGGGGAAGATAAGAAAGATAGGTTAGGGGAAAAAAAAAAAAACCACTCAAAGGAACACTGGCCCGCTGTTGACCTCTCAGATTCAGCCTTCTAACTCAGGGAGGAAGCGAATGGTTACCTCTTGAATGACGCTACATCGATTCAGCGCAAATTAAGAATATGTTATTTGTACGAAGACTCTGGAATTTTCAAAGAGAAGATTCCTATTGTTCGATCTCCTCCATGAAAACCAAGTTCCTAGTGTAGTGGTCCAATCTCAGTGTTTTCTCACATCCTTGAGGGCGGGACCACCTACGGAATTCCTCCATTACCCCCAGGCCCCCGGGAGGAACACCTAGGCTTGCCTAGGTGGGAGACACATACTTTTCCTTTTTCCTGGTTGACCCAGATGGTTTAATTCTCTGACCCCCCTCCCTTTTTAATTTATAGGAATCTATAAAAAAAAAAAGCAGCTTTGTTCACCTACATAAACTTAGGGTCAGTGAATTGTTAGGAGTCTTTGAGAAGCTTTAATAAAACACAATGTATAAAAAATGAAGCTAGGAAATAAAGTATCCATCCCTACAGCGCTGGAGACTGCTGGAAGCTGCATGCACTGCAGCTACTTGGACATGAGGGTGCAGATGTGGGAGACTGCATCTCCTGCACCGCCTGGCACCGGAGCCTTTGGTCCAGGACAGTGTTTGCAAACACGGACATCCGTAGGGACCAGGCTGGCAATGTGAAGGCGTAAAGTGGGCGGACTTAAGAAAACACAGGAGGCGTGAGGACCGTGGGAACTGCTCGTCAGGTTGCTCGGGCAGATTCCATGTGGGAGCGAGCCAGAGAAGCCTAGAAATCTGTGGTTTTATGTTCAAATTTTCTATTTTTAAACATTGGCAACTGCAGAAAAGCAGTGTACCAAACAAAAAAGTGCCTCCTCGGCATCTGGTCTGGGGGCTGCTGTTTTGCAGTCTGTGGTCTAGGTGGAAGGTCTCTGCTGTCGAGTGCATGCAGCTCCTCTGCCCCAGGACGACCCCACACCCTGCCCCCGGCGACACTTCTCTTATCTTTGGTGTGGCCGTTTCTTACTCATCCCCCAAGTTCAGCCTTGACATCAAAACACGTCCTCCAAGGACATCTTCCCTCACCCCTCTCTCCTCCCTGTCCGCCCCCCATGGGTGGTCCACGTGCCCTCTGCTGTCACAGCACTTCTTGGTCTCACACTGACCTCCTCTGCTGCCTTGTCTACCCATCCCCGACGTACACTTTTTCAGTGCGACTCTGTACCATTCATCTTTACATGCCCTGTACCTAAGGCTGGGGCCCAAAATGTTGGCTGAAACAAACCTTTACAAACCAGGCAAAAGAGAGAACATGATCTTAAGACTACTGCTCCCGTAACAGCAGTCAATGGGAGTAGCATTTGATGGTGTCGAATCTTTTCACATCATCATCTTATTTGAAAAGGGAGGAAATAAAGTGATAGGACATTAGACCAGATGACTCCAGGTTATTAGTAGAAGGAGTGTTTGCTCCTATGACTTATTTCCCACGTGACTGCAAGGTACTGGCTATGTCGCTACGATACGATAGTTACTCTGTATATTCATGTTTCTTAGAATATCTAAGTATTGTCTGGTTATAAAAAGGGGCCTGGGGGCTGAAGGATTCCCCCATCCCCAGGACTGCTGTCAACAAATGCTCACAACTCACGATGCTTTCATAAATGCTTTCTTTCTTTTTTCTTATGACAATGAGAGAAAAGCATGTTAACTATCAGAAAACTCCCGTGTTCCTCTCATACAGCCACTGTGATGACCTGTCACAACGACGTGCACACAGGCCTTTTGCTGGTTCTTCCTAGCATGGTTCATACGTTGAATGATTTTATTTTAAGGATAAAGTTCTGTCTGTTAGTACCACTATTATTGAGACCAAATCTGTTCTTCCTGCCACTCCAAATGACTGGTTAACACTAAAAAAAAGAAATTTCTACACCTATAAAATGTTTATGTTCTTATTACATTCTCATTATATACACAACGAGAGACTAATCGTAACTACCCAGAAGCTCTGCAGAGCTTCACCCGGGCCGGCTACGTGTCTACTAGACCAGCGTGACGGGGGGAATGAATAACACTCCCAGGTCCCCTGCAGCCCGCAAGATGTTTACATTTGCTTAAGTGCTTACTGGTAAAACCTTCAGTAAATGTGAAAAGTGTCTCCTGTAAATCCCTATAATACTTCAGCTAAACCCCGTTCTTTAAGTTAATAATGCCAACTAAACAATCCATTCATTTCACTCCGAAAACTCAATCTTCATCACTCATTTCAAAACCAGGTATGGGCGGCCCCCAATTCCAAGTGCTTTGATTCATCCGCTCTGAGTAACCTTCCACTCTGCTCTTATCGCTGTGTCTCTCCGGCTCACAGCCCACACACCTCACACTTACAAGTTATGGACCACTCTCGTCGGAGCCATTAAGTTGGGGAAACTAACGCTGACATGTAGTCTTTCCCTGTCAACATGACCGAGCTGGAAAATGGATAATTCAAGGGAGACGGAATCAAAATAACAAATAAGGCCCAGCCCACGCCTGACTTCTTCAGGAAGCTTTCACTGCCCAGCTGGTCCTTATCCGAATCTTCCCTCTCTGACCTCCCGGAGACCTTCTTGTTTGTACCAATTCATTTATTTCCGTCAACACATGTTTATAGGCTGCCCCGTCTTGTCTGCTAAGCATTTTATGCATTTGGCTAATTTTTCCACCCAGATTATAAGCCTTTTGAGCACGATAACAATAAAACTGACAGTGCTGGTTCCATTCTAGGTAATCAATAAATTTTTGATGAATTAGACAAGGGAATTATGTAACTCTAAAATATAGAGAAGATACATTTGGCCTTGACATTCTTAAAAAAGATTAATTTTAATTAGGGTAGACCAGGAAAAAAGGTTATTACTTAAAAAAAATATATAAGCTGTATAAGAAATTTAAGTCTGAAGGACTTCAACTCAGAGAAAGATGTATCCCTCTGTCTTCTTTGAAAACACACGGGAGAGTGAACAGAAAACAGAGAACTGCAGCTGTGACAGAACCAGGAAACCCTCCTACAGAAGAGCTGCCAGACACAGGAGGGCAGTGAGAGGACACACAGGTCTGCGCACTGAGGCAAACGGTGAGCGCCTAACCCAGGTCTTCCGGAGGCTCTGACTACAGGTCACAGAAGGGATCCGACGTCAGGTGGGCGCTCTGGGGCTGGCGGAGGCGGACCCCAGCTAGAAGGTGGCCAAGGAGAATGAGGGCCGGGGGGCTCAAGCTGTTGGAAAGCTGCCCCGGAGGAGTGGCCTCGGGTGCTCTCTGTGCCCCGTATCCCCGCCCCCGCCCCGCTTAACTGCCCCCACCAGCCGTGCCCTTGGCCCAGGGCACTGGACCGGAACTCGGGCCGGCAAGTCTTCTCACGCTGGGCCTGGGAACTGGGACAGAGGACTCGGCCGGAAGACCTGGGGGCCAAGGCTGAGGGTTCCATGTCTATGATGAGTCAGTTTAAGTGGAATTGGGACCTGAAGACCCAACAGGCAGAGAGGAATGAGGTGGAAGCGCAGAGGGCAGCAGCCTCGACACGGGGGTGGGAGGGGTGAGGGGTGCCATGCTTTCCGGAAGTCTGGCTGTAAAAAGAGAAGAAAAACCAGACGGAGGGGCTGACTGAACACTCTTCTCTATGACAGAAGGACCACTTGTCCAAATATTAAGTCAGAAGGAAAGGAGCCGACGGGGCAGAGGGCCTGGGAGGCCCAGGGAGCCTCTAAGCCAGGCACCTGTGCTCTGCAAGCTGTCCTCTAGGGCTGGAGCTTGGGGACCAGAAGGAGAAACGGGGCCCCAGCCGCCAAAAGTAAGTGTTAGATGCTGACAGCAAAAACCTGTGGAGAAGCACCTGGTCTCATCCTCCCCGGAAGAAACGAGGGCTGTCTCAGGAGGAACTACTGAGGACATTCACTTTGAACCAATCATCATCTGCCCTCCCCTCGGCCACCCAAAAGCTACGAAATCCGTTTTATCCAATTAGGACCAAGGTTGCAAGTCAATACAGAGTTTCATCACACGGAGGGCGTTCAAGGACACTGGATACGCGTGTGACATGTAAGCAGCAGGAAGGAAGGAAGTTACTTGTGAGAATACAAAACAGCAGAAAAACGGGGGGCCCAGAGGTGTCAAATTCCTTCTTGATTTTGCCTCGCTCAACCCCAAGTCATCCAGGCTCCCAGAGCCGTGGTCCCCTGGGCGGTGCCGCGGCTGTGCCGACACTCAGCCTCAGGGGCACAGATGCAGGGGTGTGGCCCCCAGTTAACAGAGGTCAAGTCTGCAGAGAGGAGCCGGTCCTGGAGGTAAGACAGCGCCGTCTGACCCCTGCAGCCCCTCTCCAGACGTCCTCAGACGCAGACGCTGAGCTCTTTACCAAATGCACCGAGACTCCGCGACCAGCGGTGTGTGTAAGGGATGCACCTAAGTGACGTGGGGACAACGTACTCAAGTTCACCAAGTGGCCCCCGAGCCATTAAAGACTCTGATAAATAATTCCACCATAAAGGCCCCGGAGCCGGAGTAGAAAGCAGAAAGCCATGGGGTCAAGTGTTTCCACAGGAAACAGAAGCTGCAAAGGATGTCTCTAGCAACCACCTGCAATTACTGTGAGCCACAGCGCCCGCTAGACGAGACCACCGGAATAACTCATAACTGGGTCCCTGAAAGAGTTAAGATGAATTCAAACATGCCATCTAAATATAAAAATGCCTTTTCTTTCCCCTAGTGAGAAAGACATAAGAAGCAGTCCCAAATGGTTGACACTTCTTTTTTTCAACTGTAAAAATTTTAGACACACAGAATTGGTATTTTATGTAGGTAACGAACAGATAATTAAAAGTGCTGTCCTCTGTATCCTCCTTGAGAAAATGAAGCAAATAATAATTCAATTTCATAGATTTTTATGGTCATCAAATGGCATTTTAGCTGTAAAGATTTTTTCCTTTGATCCTCAAAAATATTAGAGAAAATTTCTATGGCCTAAGATGTAAGGGGTGTGTTTTTACTGTAATTGACTATTTCAAAAATAGCCAATTATCTTACTATGCCTTGTTTATTTTATTTTATTTTTTCAATTCATTTTTTTAAAATATTTATTTTTGGCTGCTTTGGGTCTTTGTTGCTGCGCGTGGACTTTCTTTAGTTGCCGCGAGCGAGGGCTACTCTTCATTGCGGTGCACGGGCTTCTCATTGCAGTGGCTTATCTTGCTGCGGAGCACGGGCTCTAAGCATGCGGGCTTCAGTGGTTGTGGCACGTGGGCTCAGTAGTTGTGGCACGTGGGCTCAGTAGTTGTGGCACACGGGCTTAGTTGCTCTGCGGCATGTGGGGATTTCCTGGACCAGGGCTCGAACCCGTGTCCCCTGCATTGGCAGGCGGATTCTTACACTGCACCACCAGGGAAGTCCTGCCTTGTTTATTAAATATGTATTCAGTGTCACCTTCTCTAATATCTGAAGCAACAGAGACAAACAGCAGCTCAGCAAAAAGAAAGGCAACAGGGGCTTCCCTGGTGGTGCAGTGGTTCAGAATCCGCCTGCCAATGCAGGGGACACAGGCTCGAGCCCTGGTCTGGGAAGATCCCACATGCCACGGAGCAACTAGGCCCGTGAGCCACAACTACTGAGCCTGTGCGTCTGGAGTCTGTGCTCCGCAACGAGAGGCTGCGATAGTGAGAGGCCCGCGCACCGCGATGAAGAGTGGCCCCCGCTTGCCACAACTAGAGAAAGCCCTCGCACAGAAACGAAGACCCAACACAGCCAAAAAATAAATTAATTAATTAATTAAAAAAAAAAAAAAAAAAAGAAAGGCAACAGCATGAAGCCTGGCGAGCGACACCTTGGGAGGATTGGGTGCGTTTCCCTTCCTTGAGACACAATTGAGCTGCAGTTCATTCAGCCTATGTCGGTCAGCCCTAAGGTGGAAATATATTCTACTCAAAATCATCCTTCATGACCCACCGGAGTCAACCATAAAGTACATGCAAGCTTATATATGTACAAATCTGGAAAATAATGACTAAGTCCACTAAAGTTTGAGAAGCGCTGAGTTAAATTAAAAGAGAAAAGAAAAGAAAAGTCTATATTTAGGTGGCTGGGTGCTCAGAGCATCTGCCTTTGAGACGACTCGGCAGAGGGGAGGTGGAGAATTCTACAGGGTTCTGCTTCCCTGCAGGGCGTGTGCCCTTCTGTCTTAACGTCGACTGAACAGGCATGGACTTCTGCTGTGGTCGTGAGGCTGTGAGGCCACACCTTCCCTGGGGGTTGTGTCCTAATGCCTGCTTTGCTTCTCTACCTTATAATGAATCTGTGGTACTGGCACAGAGGGCTGCAGAATTTAAGAAAAGTGAGAGGTCGAGAGCAGACGGGTTACAGCTCAGGGAAGGGGTGTTACGATCTCACACTTCTTTGCCTGGCCTGGTCTCACTGGGGGTGGGTCTCCGGGGCAGCTCAAGCTGTCACCCCAGAAGTGCAACTCCTAGAGTTGGTTTTTGCCTACTTACCTTGTATCTGGTGCACTTGCTAAATTCACTTACTAGTTGTCCCAGTTTTTTTGTCAATTCCTTTGAATTTTCCAGGTAAACAATAGTATTTGTCTGTTTCATTTCTTCCTTCCTAATAGGGATGACCTTTGTCTCTTCCTGCCTTGCGGACCAGCAAGTCAGGAGCTCCAGGACAACGCGGACAGCACTCCACTTCCTCCAGGCGGCCCTCGCAGCTCAGCTGGCAGGCACATTGGCCTCACCCTGCTTCCCAGCTTTCCTTCCTCACTATTCTCCTCCAGGAGCCCTTCACACCAAGTCCAGCCCGCTCATCTGTTTCCATCCTGAAACACGTATTTGCACTCCTGCTCTGCTCCTCTGCTCGCCACGCCCACCCTGCCTGGCAGGTCCTGGCTTGCCTCTCCACCTACCAAAGTCAAGTTGTCCTCCAAGGTCCGCAAGCTCCCTCGAACCTTCGGCCTCACTTTCTCTCATTAATTCTCCACTCCCGTCCTTCTCGTCACCTGATGTCACAGGTCATTCACTCCTCGGTGTCTGTACTTCCCTCGCCTGGAGGTCATTTCCACTTCTCTAATGTCTATCTGTCCGTCCACCCACCTGCCCATCCCTCATTCAGCACCAAGAGATCTGCCACTGCCACGTGTGATGGCGAGCAAGAACGCTCCATGACGTCCGGGGTTTTTGTCTGTTCTGTTGTCTGCTGTGTCGCAGCATTAAAAATCGTGCCTGGTGCACATGAGGCCCTCAGGATGTTCGTGTTATATACATAATCCTATGCACTGGACATAAACAGATGGAAGACTCAGTCTTTGTCTTGGAAGAGCTCACCACATGGTAGTGGGAGACGCCCAAGGACAGGTGTGTCGTGTGCTGAGTGGTGCAGTGGCAGACACAAGCACAAAGAACAAGAAAGCCACCAAGACCAAACCCCAGCACCCGCTTACTGGAGTGTGGACAGAGCGATCTGTCCGAGGCAGCCCCACTTGGCTGAAGACCGACCCAGGCATGGAAGGGCAAGGCTAGCACAGCTGGCAGGGGGCAGAGAAAGCAGGGCACTTTGGTGGAAAACGCAGCAATTCCACTTAGTGACCGACCGGGCATGGAAGGGTAAGGCTAGCACAGCTGGCAGGGGGCAGAGAAAGCAGGGCACTTTGGTGGAAAACGCAGCAATTCCACTTAGTGACAATACAACATGAAAGCGTGAAGAAAAAGGAGAACAGAGGGATGAGGCCGGAAGGACTAGGAAGGATCAGACTCTGAAAGGCCTTGTGTGACATAGTAAAGAATTTAAAACACATTTTTCCCCCAAATATGTTTGGAAGACCCCAAAAAGTTTTAAGCCAGACACCAGTGTGATGCTTATCTGCCAGCTGAGTGGAAGATGGATGGAGAGGGGGTGAGTGAGAAGGCAGAGAAGGCGGCTGGGACACTGCTGTAATCACCCGCACAAAACGGAGGATGGTCAAAGGGCAGGCGCCAGGGCGATCCAGGTGGCGGAAAAGACACAATGTGTTGAATAGTCAGATGAAGGGGATAAGAGAAAGAGAAAGTCTAGAATGAGTTCCAGGTGCCTGACTTTAGAACGTAAATTAACAAGCACAGAAGGAAAAAGACAGATTTGGGCGAGAACATGATGAGCTTACGGAATGTGAGATGTCTCAGGGCGCCCAGAAGAGAATTTCAAGGGGTCCAGGCTCGGAAGAGGAGACTGGGCTGTGGGCACAGCAGTGTGGAGGGCAGCACCTCAGGGGAGGAGTGAGATGGGAAGAGGACCAGTGACAGGGAGCAGACAGGGGAGGCAGGAGCAGAAAGGAGAGCCGGAGGCCCCGTGCCTACTCACCCTTCCGTCCTCAGCTTCAAGACCCCACTCCCTGATGGTCACCCTGACCTCCTCGGTCTGGGTCAGGTTCTCTGTGCTCCCACCTCCCCTGGCACCCCCAGCACACGTTCTACCACTACCCCTCCAGTGTCTGGCGTGGGGCCTGTCTGCCTGGCAGGTGTATTCAAAAATTACATTTGTTGAGTGAGCTGTACCTTGGACAGCACTTAGGGTCCTCATGCTTGTGTGCCCCCCTCTCTCCAACGGGATTCCACGAATGGAGCCCATGTCATTTGCCTCTTCGTCACTCTAGCAACCAGCACATCCTCTAAGGGACGACATCCTCCGTAAACGCGTCCTGATAATGACAGGATGAGCGAAGCATTCACTAACCTGCCACGGGCTGGACCAACTTAACCGTGAAAATGGAAACATGCACTTTCATTTTCTGAGTTCCCTTATCTGCCAAGTGTTTTGCTTCCTTTTCCCCATCCCTTGAAACGAATCTGAATTTCTTTTTTGTTATTGCCTGATAAGTATGAAAATATTTGTATTTCAAAGCAGGTTTGGAAAAAGATGAAAGTTCTGCAAACAACTCTACGTTCCTCTGGAGTGTCAAACCCGCTCCCCAACAATGCACTTCAGTTTACATGGTTTTATCGATCTTACGTTGTCCCCCCAACAATGCTACGAGATGAACAAGGTAGGAGATACGATCTCACCCTGCACGTGAGGAACTGGTGGTGTGGGAAGAGCCATTCACTGACTTGCCCAGGCTCAGTGAGTGAGAGAACGTTTTTCCTAGACTGCAGTGACCACACGAAGAAGATCTGAAGACTGAGATGTTTTCTATTACGTAGTTTTTAAAAATCGCTAATTCACTTTTTCCGATCATCAAGTTAAAATTGGATTATACCAAATCTGACTTTTTTCTGAAAAACTGAATGAGTCTTTAAATTCTATAGTGCTTTACAATTTTCAAAAGTCTCACACAGATGTTTTCATTATTTCCTAATATGATGGGATTATATGACTTGCTTGATAAGAAGGTCAACTCCTCTGACATTTACCTTCACTACTTGACTTTGAGTCTGCAGATTCAACCTCCTCAGTGGGTTTGCTCACCGGCAAGGTGAGTTCTGCTGTGCGGCAGGTGAGTTCTCGGGTGTGTTCTCTGAGAATGAAAGGGAGCTCTAAGCCCAGGTTCCCCCCGCACAACGATGACCAAAGCCACGACAGTCTGGCCAGGAATGTCCAAACAAGTCAGCTGACCTTATTTATCTTTTCCAATTTAGAAGACATAAAGATATTGAGAGTCACTGAATAAAGAGCTATTTAAAGGGGTCGGTATGACAGTGTCTACCCGCAAACTGACTTAGGTACATCGCGCCTTCCATTTACACTCTTTCTTCTCTTCGAGGCAAAATAAACAATTGGCATTTGTATGAAACACCCTTAAAAGTAAGGGAATTCTGTGAACATCACAATTGCCGCCGTCACTCCCTTCATGTAGGTGGCATTTGGTCACCACTCAAACTGGACACTGTTGACAGGGAGAGGGGACACCTTCCACAGTTCTGCTGGGACAACGGGTATAAAGCAGGCCCGTCCTGGGTAAGCCGGGAGGAAGGGCCCCTCGACTTCAGCCCACATGCCGGTCCCACTTGTGGCAGAGTGCCGTCCCTGAGCATCTCTGGTCATGGCCCTCACCTGGGACGCACTCGCGCAGGCAGCTGCTCTCCTCTTTCTTTCCACCATGTCGGTTCAACCCTGGGTCAGGCTGAAGGGCCAGTGAGTTGATCCCCCTCCCCACTCGTGTCGAGGCCACACACGCACTCGCCGTGGGTCCCACTGGGAGCTGGTGCTCAGTGTCCTGTCTCTGGCTTGTACCCAGCGACGCCTTTGAAATCCATGATTTGCCGCCTCTACAGAAGTCACTGAGGACGCTCCTCTAATATCATCCAAGTGCCCCTTCTTTCTTACTTTTTAAGAACTAAGAGGCAGAAGTTTGGTCTCCCTGGAGTGGTGTTTTCTTCTCATGGATAGAGAGACTTTTACAGAGAGTTATGTGCAGCTGTTAGGAACTCAGGGTGTGGAGTCAAGTGGATGAGGCCAAACTTATTCATCGTACTTGGATCCCCAGTTTTCTCACGTGAGTACTGGGAGGGATTTAAAAGCCTCTACCTCACCGTGCTATAGTGAGAATTAAATACAAATAACGCGTATAATGCTTTTCATTATGATGTAAGTGTGGTTTCACCAGGAAATGTAGAATGACATTTACAGTTCAACCTTATTAACTATGAGAATTTGATAAGCTTTTCTTGTGATCTTACCATTTATCCCCATTCTATTTTCTGTAACCCCGACTTTCTTTACATATTTCTCTACTTTACTAATAGTCTTATGAAGCCTCTAATCCCTTCTGGAATAAAGAATAAAATAAGTAAGCAAGAAGGCACTATCTGCTCCGCCACCTCTGGACGCTCCCTGTCGTGTTTTTCGAGGAGGGAAGCCTAGGAGCGCAGAGAAGGCAGCCAGGCGCGTGCAGACTGCACCGACGGTCCACACAAGCAAAGAGCTCCTTCAGGGGACTCCCCCGGCTCCTCGAGAGCTCTCAGAACGACCAGTCCAGGCATGTGCTTCTTTCCTTCAGGATCGCTATACTACTTTAACTCCCTAGAATAGAATTTAGTTCACTTAAACAAAAATTTTCAAAAAAACTGCCATTACTTGAAAAAGTTAATGAAAATAAATGTCTACAGTATGTCTGCCAAATGGATGCAACCAAGCTACGGACACAGGCTGTCATCAGCAAAAGACCTTTAAGAATTTCTTCCCCAGATTCACTTCACCGCTGCCCATCCACAGTGGCAGGGATCACACTTCACCTGCCAAACTGTGGACTAAGTCTGCGAGGCTGTACAGATTCATACTGGCCCAAAGCAAACGGGACAGTAAACACCAAAAGAGAATTTCAGAGTGAACTGGCCAGGCTTTGGACTTAAGGCCCAATAGCCGTTATGAATGGGAGAGCCACCAAAGCTGAGAGGTAAATGTTAAAGGTCGTCTACAAGACTTTCTACTATACACCTACGGCCACTCATTTATAAAACATCTGTGTAGAAGGAAATAATTTACTGAATTACAGTAAACACTAAATGGCACGATATAAAGTCTTCAGTTTTAAAACTATGATTCTCAATGCAAGATTTTGCCCCAGACTCATAATAGCTCCTTGTACCTATTTAATAAAATACATCCTAGCTAGAAAAATAAGTCTGAGTCTAGCTTTTTCAGGCCTATAATTTGCCCTCTAGAAGAGCAATTAAGGTTCATTATCATAAATGAGATTCCGCCTCGGTCATCTTGCAAACAAAAGATAAGTTACAAGTCTATCAAGACTAATAATCATACTGTAGCCTCTTCCTTTATCGGAAGGGCACTGCCAACACCAGCCACCAAGGCCGTGATGTTCCTCCCTCCTGGATGTACTGAGAGACTGTGCTTTCCTGGGTGCAAGGAAATGAGCACACTGGGCCAAGTAAGACGAGCTACTAGAAGAATGACGGCCTCTATCTGATGACCATTCCATGCCTAATGGCTGTTTGCTGGGCTTATCCCGTTTCCCTTGGTCCTAAAGGAGTACGATTTCACTGAGGAAAAAAGCCTGGACAGAAATTCCAAACAAGTAGGAGCTTACCTGTGATTTCAGCAGTGGCAGAAGCACCTTTTAGCTTTTAAGATGGCTTACAGGGCTTACATGTGCCCTCTAAAACGACTTTACTCAAATCAAAGTGCTTCTGACACTTTCTAAACATAAAGACAGCAGAGAGCTGCATCAGATCTCAAAAAGGGAAATAAAATATCAGTCAGATATGAGACTTCTGTTCTTAGGTATTTTCATTTGGATCTACTGCCCTTTTCAATATTTAGATTCATTTAAGAACTGAATGGCTGAAAGCAGCAAATACTAAAAATTATTTTTACACAGACATCTGACTGCATCTGAATTTGTTTCCTTTATTGTTTTGCTTGGGATGTATGATTATTTGATCCACAAGCGTTACGCCAATAAACCTGAAGCTCCATGAGGGCTCCACCGGGACAGGTGGACAGAGGGTTCTCTGACTTAGAGCAGTCGTGCAGTATGAACCACTGGCTCTTTCTATTCTTCTCGGCTTGTGCTGCCTATTAGACGTTAAAAAATATTTTAAAATGCCGGTTTTGAGGTCTCCAGGAAGTAAAATGTTTAATTATTAACCATTAGTGGTATTAAAATATTTATATGCCTTTTGGTTCCACTTAGTTGAATTTGGTGGAGAGGAGAGTAAGGGACGCAGTGCTTTGCTCGGGGTCTAACAGCGCTCTCAGTTCATCTGAAAACATAAGGCTGCAGACAGAGCTTTCTGCTGAGACCCTGTATGGGTCTGTCTGAAATCACCTGTGTCAATGGAACGTTTTTACCTTTAGCCACTATGAGCAAAACAAGCCCACGTCTCAAAACCGAGTCTAGTAAGGAAATCCATCGCGTCAGTTATTCCCACAGCAAAACCGCCCATCTCAGATCCATTCTGAGCTGCGAGTCCTGCACTTTGGTCAGAGTTGGAGAGCACTACATGTCCCCCTCCCCGTATGTCCCTTTGGGGGTGGGGTGTTCTTTTCACTTTACAACTCAAGGCAAAATACTGGGAAATGATTCAGGACAGACAAGCAAATGAATGTTCTGTAACATGGAGGAGACTGACATTCATGATTTTACCTGATCTGTCCACGAACCAGAGGTCTGCTCTTTGTCCTGTTCATGTTTGAATCAAATGGAACCTCAAAAAACTGCAAAAAGAAAACAAAACAAAAGAAAACATTAAATACAGTGTGAAACAATTATTCTCTTCTGCTTTAGCTCTACAGGTTTTTTTCCACAGTAAATTTCGTTTTAATTTTGATACTACAAACTCACACTCTTGGTACTCTTTAGAGGAAAATTCTCTGGGAGAGACACATTTAAAAAAAATATATGCACTAATTGTCAGGAACATGCACAGTTCTACTTTTACCCGCTTTGAAAACCACGTGTTAAACACACAGTTGCATTCCTCAAAGCCAGTGTTTCAGGTTTAGAGCGTTAGTGCCGTCCACGATTTCAGAACTTTTCACACATCCCAAAGCCTGTGAATCAACCAAGAACCAGGTGACCACGGGAAATGGGCCACCAGAGCCAAAGCCAGGTCTGAAGGGAGTAAGATGCCAGATGAAACCATACACAAGTGACGGGGATACACCGAGACTAGGGCCACATGCCCCTCTGCCTGGGACAGCTCTCCCGTACACCTGAGACCAGGGTGTCACACGGGTCACTGTCTTATGAACACAGCAAAGTGCCCATGGGGATGGAGACTTAGGTGGCTTCTAGGTCTGAGGCTGCAGGAAATATTTAGTGTCAGGAGCCTTAGTTTCCTCAGCAGCAAATGAGAACAGGTGCTCTCACCTACCGACGTCGGGCAGCGTGGCACGACCCTGCTGCCAGGCAGGCCGAGAGCTGCCGCTTCTCCCCCACGCCTGCACCCGCCCACAAGACTCCCAGCCCCTCACAAACCCGACCCTTCCTGCAAGACTAAGGTCCGGTTTAACTGAAGCCTGAACCTCTGACCTGATGTGATCCCCTCCTCCTTTCAATCCCCATGGCGCCTGCCTGAACCACTTGGAAATGTGGCTGCACCTGAGGTGAAATCGAAATGCTGCAAATACAACAGTCACTTGTCAAGAATGACAGCATTTAAAAGGTGATAAGTCTGTTTCTGATTTCACATGATAGCAGTGTCACTCTAGTTGGTAAATGAAAATACAGATTGTCCATTTTTTGGTTCAATCTTTTTTTTTTAACTTTACTGAGGTCCACTTGATATACAATAAACTGCATGTATTTAAAATATATGATTTGGTTAAGTTCTGACATATGTACACACCCATGAAGCCACCACCACATGAAGACACCGCACACATCCATCTGCCCAGAAGCTTGGTCATGCCTCCTTGCAGGCCCCTCCCCCACCCTCCCATCCACACCTCATCCTTAGGCAGACACGGAACTACTCTGTGCCCCTACAGACTATCTGCATTTTCTAGACTTTTACGTAAATGGAATCAAATAATATGCCCTCTGTCTGCATTTTTTTTCACGTGGCATAATTATTTTGAGATTCATCCTATCGCTGAGTGTATCAATAGGTCATTCCTTTTCACTGTTAATATTCCATGACATGGTAATACCACAATCTGTACATCCATTCACTTGTTGCATATTTGGGTTGTTTCCGGGTTTTGCCTATTACGAAAAAGCTGCGATGAACGTCTGTGTGTAAGTCGCTGTGTGAACACGTGCTTTTTATTTCTCATAGGTAAACACAATGGAGTGAGTCATCAAGGAGATGCATGTTGAAACTACTCAGGAAACTGTTCCACGAAGTGGATTGCCACGTTACCTTCCTGCCACCAGAGTATAAGAGGTCCAGTCCCAGAGCCTCCAAGAACTAAGATTTGGGTCATCTCTTGTGGCAAGGAACTACAGCCATCCAAGGACAAAGGGCACGCAGACTGGCCAGCAGAAGAAGGTGGTTATAAACACCAGCTACAACCCTGCGACCAGTTGCAGAAACAAGGAATGTAATAGTTCTGAGTATTTTCTCCTTGTTTTACTATAAATATGTTTGTATATATAAACCACATTTTTTATTTGTCTCCCATTCTCCTACCATTGAATATATGCTAATAGTATTTACTCTCATGCCTCAGTATTGAAGTTACACAGGATCAGCTGGAAGAGAGAACATTCCCCCAGAGACGAATAAAGGGACTTTGCGTCCTCTTTCAGGGAGTGGATCAGTGAATTGCTGGTTGTGAGGGGGAGAATTTCATCATGTTCAGCATACACACAACTTTTTGCTATCGCCTTATCTGGAAGTACGATGAAGGGTGTATCCGAGCGCCAGGCCGACAAGGGCGAGCTGCGATGGGTCTGCGCCGTGTTGATTTAGCTCACCGGGAACCAGGCTGCCCGGAACGCCCTCTCCCCGCAGCTGTAGCTTAGGGGCAGCCATGGAAGCACGCGTGAGGTCTGGAAGGTGGGGATGCAGGAGCGGCCACGTTTACACTTGCAAAACTGGTGTGAGGTCAGGGTCAACTGCGGCTCACACAGGGCGGCTGGGATCCGTTGGCTCGCCTTGCTGGCCCGGAGCGGCACGGGGCCCGCAGCTGACCCCCGAGCTCGTCCACGTCTCGTGATCCTGGGCCAAGTCTGTGTGCTGTTCCATGGTCAAGTGCATCCTCTCCTGCAGGTCAACCTGCATCATCAAAGGTGCAGGCTTGGAAGCGGCAGGAAACAGACACGTGGTCCAGTTTGTTCTCATTCACTTCTGCTCCTCCTTGCGGATTCCGGGTCACTCCTGCTCTCCTCTGCTTTCCTCAGGCCTGGCACGAGGTACAGGGGCAAGAGGCTTACGGGACTGCATCACATCCATGGTCCCACCAGGCCTAATCCCTTATATCTCGCAAGTGGTTCCGACATCCTGATCAAACCTTAACTGATGCAGGCCTCTTCTCTAATACTTTCAACAGGGCCGCTGTTTAAAAGTAGTTAACTGTTCAGTATGTCCATCTTATGATCTCAATGACAGGCTTCCTGAGATATGTGAATTTCCCATCCTTAATGTTAAAGAGAACTACGCAAATAGGCACTCGATAAATAATTAAATAAACCATCACTGCAAGTAAGTATATTTGTAGACTGAATTACATGTTGAAACGATTTACAATTTATAAGTGTTAAAAAATTCTTTGAATGTGTTCAAGTTACACATAATTAAAATGTTCTGTCTGTCACATTCCCTCCCTTCCCCAATATTCAAACACATTCTATAAGTATTTGAAATAATCTTTCCTTCATGACCTATTAATTTAATTTCACAGGACTAATGAGGATTCCAATTACAGATCATGTTATTTAAACGCTGGTAAGGTGTTATCCAGTATAACACAGAAACTCTTGTATAAATAACTATCTTGGCAGTTCTCAAGTCTGTGCGCGCGCGCACACACACACACACTTAGTTCAGGAATTCTAATGAATGGTTTCATCTGGATGAAAAATGATGTTATATTTTCTCTGTTTCTGGCAAGTCAGCCATCCAAAGATGGGAACTGAGGTCTAGAACACAGCAACTGAACTGCAGGGTGCCAGAACTTGGCAGTAGCTTCTGACTCCCACGAACGCTCGAATTTATCAGGACAAGCGACACCTGGGTAGAAATACCACGCTGACCAAGACTTCTGGTTCATTCCAGCGAGGGCTAGACAATTCCTCCGAGCTCGTTATGCTGCTTTACGCTGTTTTTCATGCGTTTCCTATAATGCCTTTCAGCTAGGTTCACTGCTTTGGTTTAGCTATTGAAACCACATTCCCAAAACGTAAAGCGGAGGTAATACAGATGAGAAATTTAAACATTTTAGAACATATAGCTGGCTTGATAATCTACTCACATTTTTCCCCTGTGCTTTGCAATTTTTTCATAATGTTATTATCATTTCAGTTGGCTCCAACTACGTCCGAAGCAGACAAGTAAAACTCCTACAACTTGTGTTGAAAATAAAATACAAATGTTGTCTTACCAACCCTTAGAACACACTGTCCGGCCCGCCTTTTCATATACACTTGCTGCTTCGAATAACACCCCCAGTGACATGCTTCGGTGAACACACTTGGGCAGCCGCTCAGCCAGGCCTGTCCTCTCGGGCCCTTCCTTTAGAAGGCTCTGGTCATTAGGTCTCAAATGGCCATGTCACCCAGTACTTTACCCCACGCCTGGACACAGTGACTGGTTTACTGAGTGGGTATCTGATTCAAACAGAGTCTTTCCTTGGGATTTTACAAACCAAAAGCCCACGAAGGTATGTCCTCTCTTCTCTTGGGTTGCCTGTGGCCATGGAACAGGATAAAGGGAGGTGGAGGAGAGGCCCAACACTGATTGCTTGGGTCAAGTTACCTCCAAGGCTCCACCTCCGCCCGCCCTTTCCAGTCAAAGCCAACACCTTACGGGTCAGTCCCTCTTAGTTCCAACGTCCCAATACAGGAAAGGCTGTAAGAACTTCAAACATCAGAGCAGTGCATTGCCCAGGAGTGAATAATACTTGCTTTTTCCTTCAGCAAACAACTTATTTTCTGTCTATGTTCATTTCCAAAAGAAATTTTTCTCTCAGCCTCTTTCCCTCATAAAAATCCATTGTTCTTCTGGAATTCTTTTCACTTAAAATTTCCCCTTTAATCCCAATTCCCCACCCCACCAGCCTCCATCGGTCGACACTCCTCCTAGTTTCTTGCCCCCCAGCTATCCTATGAGCTGCTATATGAGTCAGGCTCTTGGGGCTGCAAATGGTAGAAACACAACCCAAACAACTCAAAGAAAAAATGGGGCTTTCTTTCTTACTACAGGGCTGTGCCTGCTTTTAGGAAGTACTGGGTCCGGTGCCAAATGTGCTGTCATGATGCTGGCTCTCTCCGTCTCTTGCATCTGCTCCGACTACCCCTGCATGCCGGCGCCTTCCAGGAAGCAGGCAAAATGGCACGGGCAGCCCTAGACTCTCATCCTCCTGGTGAGCCTAGCGGAACGTTTACTTCCTGATACCTCCAGAAGAAAAGTCCAGAACCACCATGGCCATGAATCCTCACAGCTAGGTGATGATGCGACTAGCCTGTGACCACGGGGAGGGTGCAGGTGGAGAGACACAGTGACACTGTATCGCCCTCGAATCGTGAGTGTTCTTTTCTCGATAGGAAAGAACAATTCTATTACCAGAAGAAAATGGGAAGATGTTAGGCAGACGGATGCAGTGAAATTATTTCTAACTCACTGTAAAGCTAACGGCCCCAAATCATTTCATCTCACGTCATACCTATAAAATAACTTGCCTACATTACTCCTAGTTTAAGTATCTGAAAGGCATTAATCATTATAAACATAGTAAATAATTTATATTAAGCTTTGTCTCATAATCAGTTTGGGGGATCAATAGTTCTATCTATTTAATAGAGGAGTAAATGGATTACTTTTTTAAAGTAAATGGATTACTTTTTCCTCCTCATAATCACATTAAGATATGGGTCACGATTACACCCATGGGTAAATATTTATTAGATTCCTAATATCAGATTTGTGCTTTTCTATTATACCATGCTTTTATATTAGTAGATAATTATTATTACTCCAGAGAGATGCTGCTCAGATATAAAGTATACTTACTAACCCTTCTAACAGATAACAACATACTTACGACACTATTGAATTTTGTGAGCTAAAATGACACAGACACCAAAAGCAGGTCGAAATATAACTTGGCCCAAGTGGTGAACTTCCTATTCCTATTTTGATTAATTATACGCTATGCAAAAAGTAGATGTGTTCTAGAGATGTCTGCAAGTCAGGCTCAGGAAATATTGACTTTGATAACGAGGTGCAACTTTTCCTTCCCCTAGGCTAAATAATGGGGGCAACGTTCTTCTAAAGACTCAAAGGAAAAACAAACGTGTGAACCCTGTGGGAGTTTGTTTTTCCATCCATCTTCTCAAAGCTGTCAACAAGTGTTTGTCATTCCAGTATGGCTCACAGCCTCCCGGGTCCAAGATAATGTCTCAATCGGTCTCAGACCAAGTTAAAAGGGATGTTAACAAAAATAAATAAATAAAGCACCAGGAGAGGCACCTTATCCAGCAGGGTTCCACATACCATTACTTTCAGCTTACAAATCAGTTAAGATACGCGGTCAGCCATGGCTCTTTGGTTGTTACCAGCGCTCCACTGCCATACCAAGAATAAACAAATTAAGTGAGACTTGCTGTTCCCATTGATTTTTCCCCACGAGGTATTTGAAATAAGGTGTGTGTGTGCTCACGTGGTGCTGGGGTAATGTTCTCCTCCAAACATGCTACTCAGGCCATCGCTCATTAAGCTGTATTTTAAGGCTTCGCCCTAAAAGGTCACCCAGCACTTATCAGAGGCCTGAAGTACCACATCCTGTAAGTAAAAGAAAACTCAGAAAGTTGCATTGGTTTTGACGGGCTTCAGAAATGGTGTTATAAGTCACCCTTTCTCCTGCCAGAGGGAACTCAATTTGTTAACACTGCTTTCTGAAAAGAGATGGAAGGAAAACACAGCAAAATATTTACAAGATCTGGGTAGAGAGATGTGGGGTGAATATTCTTTTTGTATTTTACAATTGTCTATAAAGACCATGTATGTTCTACTTAGGAAAAAAAAAAAGTAATAAAAATTTTTACCTAAATGATACAAATATAAAATCTGGACAGACCTTCATTAGGTTAACTAATAAAGAATACCTAAACTTATCTAGTAGAAGGCCAATATCAATGGAGCCTTAGTCAATTAGAACCCTTTTTTCCCCCAGAAAGAACCACAGGATAAAATGTTGATCCTAAATATTTCACAAGGACACCCGTTTCCCTCCATCCTTGGTGCCACTCCTTTAACTCAGTCGACCATTTTATTTTGCCTAGATTACAGCAGCCTCCCAACACTTCCTATCTGCAGTATTGATTACCCCTGTCAATTTCTCACACAGCAGCCAACGCGAGCTTTTCAGGTACAGACCTGGTCATGTTAGTTCCCAGCCTAAAACTCTCCATGGCTACCCGCTGCCCAGGGAGTAAAGTCCAGGCACTCACGTGGCACAGAAAGCCCTTCACAGAAGCTCTGGCCCCTTTACGTCCCGGGGCCTCATCTTCTCTCGCCCCTGACTGCTCCCCTCTAAGGGTCTGAACCTCCTGACAGGTCCTCGGGGGCAGTCTGCCGTCAGTCCTTCCTACAGCCTCCCTTGCCCGCAGGGACCCTTCGCGGTAGCTGTGCCGCATCCATCATCAGCGCAGAGCTGACTTACTGGTCTGCCCTACATTCTGCTCCTCTGTGTGTGCCTCGGCAGTGGAGCTCTGCCCGAACGACCACCGACAGGACAAGAGGATTCACTTCAAGTGCAGAGTCACCAGTTTCAAAGGCGGCTCGTACCACTCCCTGGCGAGCCCCCTCGACCTCTCTAGCCCACGGGCTCTGCTCCTCTTCACGGGAGGGTGGGGGGCGAGTTCAATCCGGTCCGCTCTCAACCGATGGGTGCCACCTCCTCCTTCCCTCCACCTGGGCTGGCGACCCTGTTCCCTGCCACCTCCTATGAAAACTAGCCCATCAAGCACCCCTCTTCCCCACAGCATGGTGTCTTGCAGCTGGATCTTTCCCACCCCTACCTCGACATGCTTAGTTCTCCCCCAAGCCCACACGTCTGCCGGTGTCGCCAGCGGACTTGAGCACAAGGTTAGCATGTGGAAAAGAGAGGCCGTGGTCTCTGCCGCTACCGCACATGAAGGTCGGGGCCCTCATCTCAGCCAGCACGGTCCACGGCAGGAGGTGTCCGGCGCGAGGCTAAGGACCCTCCAGAAATCTCGCAGTAAGCTCCAAGGGATTTCTATTCTAACAGCTGCCAAGGACCATAATTCCATCTTTGCAAAAATCATTTTTAAAATAGTTAATTCTGAAGGCCAGTTTTGAAGAACAATAAATAAATGCATTAAAGTCCACTAAAGGCGACTAATATGAACAGACTATTTAGATGGAGAAATTTTTTTTTTTAAACCCAACTTTTTAAAACTTGGGTCTCACAGATTAAAGGAACCTTTCCTCAACTAGTGCTACTTCATCCTAATCTAATGGGGACAAAAGACTAGCAAATTAATAAAGTCTTGCGGATCCCTCTACAACTATAAAAAAACAGGCATGCTTACTGAAACCATTAATGGTGATAAACTATCAATAATATGACAAGTCTGACCTCTGAAACAGTTCCCTAAAATACTACAAAGAGTTTAAATGCCACCATTAAAAAAAAAAATAGAACATGTACATTTTAAAAGGCAAGAAATAAGTAAAATCACCTTTATCTAGGATCCATGGCAGAAGAACGATACGATACTCAAAAAGAAAAGGTTATACCACAAGGTGAGCAATAAAACTGGCAAATCTACAGAGATTCAGCTGCTGCTCTGATACACATCTGGTCCCATCGGGGCGGGGGTGGGAGCTATAGAAATCATTAAGCCATCGGAGACATTCCAAACAAAGAAACTGTAAAATTCTGAACTATAAAGCAAAGGAAGCACACTTAATCCCTCAGGGGTTGCAGTATGTATTTCAACTGGGTGATTCCCTCCCTCGTGAGGACACGGCAATACACCAAAACCTGGAGTGACACAAAACCTCCCCCGTCCGCATGTGGCCCGGAGCCAGCCTGAGCTGGCACCCCGGCCCTTGTTGGTTTAATCGTCGCGTTACTCTACACACCCAGGAGGGGGCGGCAGAGAGGAGGAGGCTGGGGGAATCGGGGAAAAATGTGTCTCACTCGTTCTGCCGATCAGAGAATATATACCTTAAAAATATAGTTTCGCAGGCCTTCTGTAAATGTTCAATAACCTGTTGGAAGATTAACACATTTCTTCTAAGATTACGGTTTATTTTTTGAACTTCAGATCCTATACGGCTGCAAAGGGAAATGATTCGGCTTCTGAGGAGACACCAACCACCTACTTACTATGTTATCGTCAGCAAAGTGACTCGAAACCGCTCTTTAATGACCCCATTCCCCTCTGTCTCTGAGATTCTGTGATGGGGGTACAATTATAGTGCATTTCAACTTTAGTAAAATTTTTCTGCTGCCTATTTTCCCCTACAATCCTCAGTCTCTTGCCGATTACCTAAAATTATTTTTAAATAACCTTTTGAAAGTCTTCGTGCTGAAAGCAGGTATATTACAAAATGAGCTTCTTTAGGAACTTAAGTGAAAAAGAAAAGAAACTGGAATGGTGAATAAAAACAATGACTATTACATCAAAATAATAATAAATAAATAATAATGGAAATAATACTTGAATCAAAAAATAAAATAGCACATAAAATATATTGGGGCATTTTCAAAGGCTTAAGAAGGGAACACAGGTGTTTTATAAGTAGTCATTAAGTGGAATACTTCTGACAGCCTTTCATAATTGTTTCTGTTCCTATATTCCCACTGCTTTCCTTTCAACCTGATTACTGGACATGCCTTGATTCTGTGTCTGATATATTCAAAATATATATCTGAGCATAGAGTTGGGCCTACAGAGAAGGGCCTACAGTCCCTTCACTGAAACACAGGAAACGGCGGAAAATTCTTCTGGTAGGGCAAGACATTTGTCATGGGCAAGGGAAGGATACTGAGAAATTTCCCAGAACCGAGAAAAGTTTAAGTATATAACTTCTTTCCTGAGAAGCCAAACAAAAACCTGTGACGTGTTATAAGCATGGTTACCGTGTTCTGAGAGTGTAACACGTGCATTGACCACCTTACAGAATGATGCCGAAATAACACAGTGGTTGATCCACGGAAGAAAAGCTTTCCATCCACACACAAAATATTTTCAGTCTTCCTGTTAAAAGCAAACCGGGGAGAAATGTTTCCTTTTCTAAGATATGTGGCTAAAAATTCCAAATTACTTGGAGTTTCTAGGAAAGAAAAGATATAAGAGGGTTCTGACGTTCACTTTGAGCTTTTCAGTGGGAACTTTTTTAAAGTTTTAAATTTAATTAATTAAAAATGGCATAAAGAGAACTTAAATATTTCTAACTTTTCTGTCAAATATCAATATAATCCCAGAAGGCAGGCAAACATTTAAAAATGCCTATGAATTACAGTAACTGATATGTGACTGTGAACTTATTAGTATGATTATGCAGCTTAGGTGAATGGCTAAGCTATTTATTTGGTCATCAAATCCCAATACTTAAAGAATTGCAACCGATTACATGTCCATGTAGTTTGTCAGCATCACAGTTTTTTGCCTCAGAGGCAATTCTTAGAATACATATGATTTTCTGTGTTTGCACAACTATCCGTGTAAAGTAGCAATCTAGTTTTCTAATAAATATGAGTTAAACGGAGAGCATTAATGTCTTAATGAAATACTTCCAAACAGAAAAGGTTTTAATTTTAACGACCACCTTTACCAGTTTTAATTTTTTTTTTTTTTTTTTTAATTTTAATTTTTTTGGCTGCACCTCACGGCTTGCAGGATCTCAGTTCCCCGACCAGGGATCAAACCCGAGCCCCCAGCAGTGGAAGCCCGGAGTCCTGACCACTGGACCGCCAGGGAATTCCCCTCCAGTTTCCTTTTAAATACACGCTAATGGGAGGGCAGGCTTTCTAAGAGATGCAAGCGCTCCCTTTCTCACTGTTGGTGACAGGAGACAGTGAAAGCAGCAGAAGGAAGCCTCCACACTGAGGATGGGTAAAAAAGCAAATGGGGAGGAGCTGGCACCAGGCTAAGCTCTAAGCGGTACCCAGAGTCAGAGTTTACGGATAAAACGTGTAAAAGCTTATTTGAGTGCACGTCTAATCAGAGATCTTACTTTAGCAATACCAAGTGGACCACCGTTCTCCTATATTTTAAAAAAACCTTCCAGATCATGTACTAGTTTCTCTTCTGTGAAGCAGAGAAACCCTGAATTTATGTGCCAGGAAAACAGTAACTACCACTCCCACAAGCGCCACAGCAAACAGAAAGGCAAATAGACTTTTATAATTAAATCTGTAATGATGAAAAACAATGTTGGGTAATGAATGTCTTTATAAAAACACAGTCTGCCGAAGTACCTAACCATTAAGACATTTGTTTCAGTTTATCCGTTGACAGTGACTTTTATTCCATAACGAGAGGTGACTAAAATACTTCTCATTCTTTAAAAGGCAGTCTTTACAGGTATAATACAAATTAATAAGACAAGTCACACTGGGAAGAGGGGGGTGGGACTTTGTCAACTGATCTTTAACAGATAAATTAGCACTATAACTTATAATTAGGCTTAAAAATCCGAGGCAATATCCACATATGAATTCTTGAAAGAATATATGAGGAACAGCAATAAAGCAGAGTCTAGTTTATACTAGTATAATTTTTCAAAATGATAGCTCTTATAATTAAATATATTTGAGAGAATATGTACCTTAAAAATATATAAATGAGAATATATACCTCATTTTATTTATCATTTATCATAATGTGATGACTTAAAAATTAATTCTATTAAAAGTTTTTTTAAAAAGAAAATTACCACCACAAATCAAGATTTTCAAAGCTATGCAACCAAGAAATCAGACGTAACATTGCAATTAAATGAACAGGCTAGGCTCGCTGAAGATTTACTGACCATATATATTACACGATATTTAACAATCTAAATTTTGTATTGCTTCATAACAAGTCAATGAGATTACTATTAAGAATATAAAATGCCTGAAATTAAAAACAAACACAGGAATATGAAAATAAGAATATATTATTTCAATATCATTTACAAAAGAAAAAGAAAACGTTCTTATGAAGGGCAGTAAGGAACTCTAAATTTAATGAGTTTAGTTCGTTTCTAATAAATTCCACTTCTGGAACTACATATTAAGGAAATGATCTAGAAGTATAGGAGAAGACTACACGATAAAAATTTAAAACGTCTGCTGCAGGGTTGCTTTTAACAGATAAACACTGGAAGAGCACTAAAGGAACGGTTACAATGTGGTAATAAGACACCTTGATGGAACACCAGGCAGTCATTAAAGATGGTAATTAAGACTAATAATCTGGGAAAATGCTTCAAACGCTAATAATATAGTTTATAGTTTATAATTTGTTCAGAGTGGTGGGTCTATGGATTTTTGCTTTCTTTTCCAAATTTTGTTTTATTATAATAATGAGAAAAATAATAAGCACAAAGAGTAAATTATACAGATAGATGTGGCTACATTTAAAGAAAGATTTGCAGATGGTTTGGGAATATTTTAAAAAATTAAATGTTACATTACATTTTCCAAACCACAATAAATCTTTTAGGTTTTCCAAAACACATTAGAAATGTAAAAGTTTCATCACAAACGCTTTTGAAGGTTACTTTGAGGGAGAAAGGCCCTTATAAACATGGCAGGTCAGGCGGACTTAAGGGAAGAGGCTTCTTTTAGAAAAGGTTTCTTCACTTTTAAGAAGTCCTCAAACCTATATTTTCCATAGCTTTATTTGTTTATTCATGGCTGTAGCTCGCTAAGGCCATATTTCTCAGAAGTTTTGTTTTATTTTTACTATCAGAGCATACTCTGATTTGCTCAAGAATTTACAGACATTTAGTCCAGCAAGCTTAGGACTACCAGCCGAAACCATTTCTGATACTAAATATTGGAGGCGACAGACGGATTCTTCCAGGTAGAAGGCCTCAAGTGTGCACATCTGTAGTTTTTCCACTTTGAGCTGCGATGCTGATGAACAGAATATCTAAGTTTGCAATCACTATGCAATTTTATTTTATTTTACTGCCAAAAAATCCGCTGACTTAATTAGACATTAAAAAAATATATAGCTAGGTTATTTCATTTGAAACTGTCTTATGAAAGCTTAAATAATAAAATTGTAAAACCTTTTATTTTGATCAGCTTTTTACTTGAAAAACAGTGCACATTCTCAGCTATGGATTTAGTAATGAAGGAAATATATTTCCTTTGAGGTGACCAGCAAATCTGCTATGCATAAAATAATTGATGGATCCTGGCTAATATCTTGAGGGTTCATTCAAATGTTAGCTTCTCACGATAACCAGTCACAACTTGAAGCAGGTGAAAATCTATAGTTAGTTTCATGACTGAATGAATGTAACAGACAAGCAAACACAGAAGAGCAATGGGAAAATGCCTTCTTAATACTGATGAGGCTACAGCAATGCACTGACTTATTCTGAACAAATCAGGAATAACTTACCGCTATTAGCTATGACTCACCGAGGGTTTACTATACCCACGCCTGAGCTCAGTGTTTTGTGTATTAAGCCTTATCTCCTGTAGGTGGGTATTACCATTATCTTCACTTGAAAGTCGAGATAACTGAGACCCAGACAAGTAATTCACCAGGGTCGTAAGGCTTGGACTTGAACCCGGGCTGCCCGAGTGCCTGTGCTCAATCATGGCCCCACATGCCAGCCGGCACAGGCGGCTTGAGCAGGAGACACGGCTGGGATGCGGATGCTCTGAGGGGCCGTGAGACGGAGACCCCGGCCCCGGATCAGAGTCCAGCTCGGGAGATACGACACTTAACTTATAAGATAATAAGAGGCAGCACGATACGATTCACAGAGATGCAGACGATAACTGCCAAAAATAAGGTTCCGAGGAAGGAAAGACGATGAGTCTCAGAACTGGTACATTTGAAATCTGGCCCACCAGGCACTGGGGTACAAGACTCCTGAGAACTTCTAGCAAAAGTCTGTGTTTACTTGTGCAGCTAGCGCTTAAGAATTGGTAGGGCTAACCCTTCACAAGTAAGAAATACAAACTTAAAAACCACTTCCTGCCACCAACATACAGCAGTTACCATTAGGGGTATAATAATATAAAGAATATGTTTCAAATGATTTTATTCTTTTCCAAAAGAACCACTGACATGCTTAACTGCAATGGAAACACAAAGTATTGGACACAATTCCAATATCCAACAATATGGGCTTAGTTAATGTAAATTTTGCTTTATTTGTATAATGGCATAATATACAAAATGTTTAAAGCCTTTTAAAAGCAAATGATATTGAGTGACTTGGGAAGTTCATGATTCGGTATTAAGAGAAGAAAATAAAATTAGGATATGCCATATACAGTATAGTGCCTATCCGTGTATGTGTACTGAAAAAGATTGGACAAGAGCTATAAACCAATATATTATAACTGAGGGACGCTATTCCCTCTCTAAGGAAATTTTATTCATGTGTGTCCCTTTAATGATCATCACTATGAAATATTTGAAAGAATACTTCAAGAACATTTTGGTATTAAAGAGCTCTGATAACAATCACAAAACTGTAACTGTAAATCTGCATGGAGAAAAGAAACATAGAAATATAAGCAATTTGTCTAAGGGCATGCGGATGAATCTCGATATAAACTGCATTTGACAACTGAAAATAGCAGTGATTTCCGGATACCGAATTGAAGAGAGCCCCACTCCACCCCAGCCCCCGGAATGTCAGGACTCAAATCCCTCTGTCCTTCTGACACCCCAGATAGTGTGCTTTCCAGGCTATCTTAATGCTCTTTATTTTTTCTCCATTCACCCATTTATTTTAAAGGGATTTGTTTTAGAAAGTTCTTACAGTCTGTAGATAAGCATGCGTCAGAATCCTAACCACAGTCTTTTAACACTACCCTTAAGATTTTCTGTATTAAAACATTAAATATATAATAACTCATAGGGAGAATTATTTTTATTCTCCTTATCTTTGTTCAGTGTTTTAAAAGAAGTGTAAATATTTGTTTACTTTCACTTTATATACATTCATTTCCAAAAGGAAAATTACTAGGTTAAAAGCTATAAATACTTTTGGATCTACCACTCATATACATATACATACTGTATTCACTATAATAATCTAATATTTGTTGCATAACACTCACAAACTTACCGTGTCATTAAATGCTATTTGGAAATGTGACTTTTATGATATTCACAGTATGCCATTATATGGATAAAACATAATTTAACGGAGCCCATTTTTGTATGTTGAAATTATGTCTAACGAATTTTAATACATAAAATACATGCACATATTTTGATAATTTAAAAAATTTCTAGAAATGGAATTGCTGGGTTGAAGGGAATGTACATTTTTAACAATTTTAAACTATACTTCCAAAATTTCCCTCCAGAATGATTGTCCCAATTTACATTCTCAACAGCCTGAGAGAGCCTGCCTTCCAGCATCCTTGCCAGCATTAGGTAAAACAATTTAAAAAAAGAAAAGAAAAAAAAAAAACAAACCTAAAACATCTTTACTCATTTAATTTCTCATTGATTTAAAAAAAGATTTCTCACTGACTTAAAAAAAGATTTCAACATAGGATGTAAACTAAACCTTACAACTTTACAAAAAGTCTTAAGTTAATAAAGCATCGATTGTTAAAATGAAGTCATCAGCACATGCAAATATCTGTATGAACAGACTACAGTCATGCATGTTTTTCTCTGTCTCCTTTCACTGTAATTAATTCCTAACACTGTGAGTCAAGGTAGAGTTCTTGTTCTGCTAACCTCATAAATAAGATAATCACAAAAAAGAACACCCCAGCAAAAAATGTATTTTGGAGGAGGAGATTCACTCTAAGTTTTGACATGCACATATCAAGAAAACAAATAAGTACAGCATTCAAACAACCAAAGTCTCAACTGGGCTTTACGGTGAGAAATTTCCTATAACATCAGTATGGTGCAGCCAAGCCAACAGCAAAAAAGGGGGTTAATAAGCAAACTGGTAATGAATGAAAGCAAATCTAGACTTTTGGGTTAGTAGCAGGAAAAACATCTGAAAAAAGGTGTATATAATTACCCAGCTTTTCCTTAAAAGGATGCTTATTACTCAGAGATCAAGTGAATAAGTCACACCTCATTTTTCTGTCATCTCTGAGAAAGAAAATGATGCACACAAATTAATTTTCTCGATTAATGAAGTAATTTTCTCGATTAATGAAGTAATTTTCTATTCTGAATAGCCAAATATTTATAAAATTACAGTCAGTTTTTGCTGGAAATGTTTCTACAACTCCTCCTGTCTCTGAGCTTGCAGAACAATTTTCTGAGCCTCGTCTGACCTTGTTTGCAGTGACTCAGGATGCTTGCCTTCTCAGGAGACTGCTCGAACTCCTAAGCGTTTCAAAAGAAATCACCTTTATTTTTCTTTGTTTTGTCTTACGCCAGCGTTTTCTTCCTCTTTACCTTCATCTCTAATCCTTATTACTTTTAATTTTCTGTCATTATTTTAAAAAAAAAGAAAAAAAAAAAGGCTAGACGGGGGCGGGGGTTGGGGGGGGTGGTAGGAGAGGACAACCAACCAAACTACTTGATTAAATGCAATCATCAAAGGCAGCGCTTTTAGGGTGTTTGTTCCTCAATCTCTATTCCAAGCCCTCTACTGTGCAAATGCCTTTGCTTCTCTAGGTTTGAAAAAGATTTCAACTGGAAGACAGAGGTGTGACTGACTTGCTAACTGTTTCAGTATGGTTGAAATGGGTGAAGGTGGTCAAACGGTACAAATGTCCAGTTATAAAAAAAATAAATCTGGTGATGTGGTGTACAGCATGGTGACTATAGTTAATAACACTGTATGTATATTTAACAGTTGCTAAGAGAGTAGATCTTAAAAATTCTCATCACAAGAAAAACAAATTTGTAACTGTATGGTGATCATTCCATAATATATATAAATAGCAAATCGTTATGTTGTACACCTGAAACTAATATAATGTTACATGTCAATTATAACTCAGTTAAAAAAAATCTAAAAATTCTAATAGATTCAGTAATAAGACTATGAAAAACAGTAATTCCATATTTGAACAAAATTCTAGAAAATGAAGATGATGTTCTCTATATACATTTAGAGAAAAATATAAACATTCTATTGCTTCTACAATATAATGCTAGAAAGGCTCCACGTCTAGTACAGTGTTTTTCAAAGTGCAGTTCAGGGGCCGAGTGCATCAGAATCCTCTGCGGTACTTAATTACAAATGCAGATCCCTGGGCCCCGCCCCTGACCTTCTAAAACAGAAGAACATCTAGGAGTGGGGACTGGAGCCTGCCTTTTCCATCAGCTCTGCAGGTGAGTCTTTATATCCATAAAATTTCAGAACTACTAATCTAGAATCTAAAGCCGGTGGTGTGCTTGCGACATGCTAACACATTTTTGTTCCCAACAAAACAGCTGCATGAGCTCCAAAGAAATGTTATCATTACGATAATGGTTAATTACCAAAATTATTCAAAGATTTCAACTTCTGATTTTTAAAAAAAATCGAAGTAAAATGTGTCAACAGAACCAATAAACTAAACTGTGCAGGAAAACAAAGCCCACTCCACGTAAAATCTGTAAGAGTCAACTATTTGCAAATGAACAGCTTTACAGTATGGATCTTTGTGCCCACAAGGTAATAACAGAGATCTCATCATATATATATTAGGTTAACTTTAAAGATAATTTTTATATGTGTGTATAGTTATGCGCAGTTGCTCTTTATTCAGAATGAAAGAAAAAAATAGTGCTATGCTTTGGCCTTGTGGACAGACTCAAAAAGCATTTTGAAAACACGAAGGCGAGTTGGTATCCTGGCTATGATGTCATGTGATGTTTCTGCAAGACGCTACCACAGAGGGGAACCGGGTGGAGGGTATATGAGATCCCTCTGTATCATTTCTCACAACTGCATGTGAGTCTATGATGATCTCAAAATAAAGAGTTTAATTTAAAAAAAAAAACACCCTCCAAGGGCACTTATTTTACCCAGGTCTGGTCAAAGAACTACCGCTTTGGAAGGCACACTTTCTGCTACTGAAGTTAAGTGGCATTGCTGGCTTTTTTAGCTTATTAAGCTAGCTGATTTCAAAATTCTCTCCGAAAGTGTACTACACCACACATATTCCCTGGGAACAGGTTTAATTTCCTTTTTTATGTGCTTGTGATCCCTTTTTAGAGGTGAAACCATCTGTGTCCCACATACAAAGCAAAATTAGGCATCTTACAGTCATTCTGTGCCTCTGAAACCCTATCTGACAGAGGCGATGCTTTTCATCTTCCAATATGAGCAACCATTAAGGTAATTCTAAGACCCAGTTAATATTTTCCAGAAAACAGACATTTTCTAACACGTAAGCTGTTTACTAAAGCCAACAGATACTGTAACTTTGTATTTTTATCTCGATTTTCTTTAAGAGCACGTTAACAAGCATGTAAGCATATCATCAATAATATTCCCAAAGGTCACAAGTGTCAGAGACAACTCGATGAAATGTGAAAAACTATACTCTTTAAAGATCTAGATGGAATGGATTGTGAAGAATCATTGCTTTTTTCCTTCAGACACTAACATTCGTTGAATTTGAAGACATTATGCGGTCTACTTCACGAAGCCTTTTAGTTACAAGTAACTGAAAAACTGTTATTAATATTTATGGTGTAGAAAGGAATTCTTTAACACCAAAGCAAAGAACCAAAGAGAGCTCAGAGACACTGGCTCAGAGAACCGCCGTGAAGACCAGGGTTCCTCTCTGTAAAAGTCATGCCATTCAGCATCTAGGTTATTAACATGTTCACAAAAAGAAAAGATTTCTATATGGTAACACAGAGTCTCACTTACGCCCCATAAAGTCAATGCAGACTAAAACTTCACTAATTAAGACTGTACTAGAATTAATGAAAAATCTGAATTAAAGACTAATTTTTCTTAAAAAGGATGTTTCCTTCCTTGATTTCAATTATGATAAAGGTTTCATGAATTTAAAACTTTAATTAGTCATTTTTTTCATCACCCATACTAGAATCAGGATGAAACTGATTTCCATGTAGAAAACTCTTTCATTCTACAGAATACCATTTCGTAGTTTTAACAATATTTGGTGTTGGTAGTGACAGCAGGCATTTAAAATGCTTGATAACCAACTGTTTAAGTATCTTCAAATATATTTTGTCAAGTACTCTGTATTACACAATGAGTATAACTACAAATCATGTTTGTTAATTCAATGAATTACACCATTAGCTACAGTGGGGGCATATAAACATAGACACTGTGCCCGCACTCAAAAGATTACTCTTAATAAGAAGAAACTCTTCAAGAACTTTATTATTCTGATTTAATTTGAAAAATAATACTGGATTTCTTCAGAAATATTCCATAATTTGAACCTTTCACAAATCCAGTTAGTACAAATTAGTGTAATTTAACTGCAGCTACAGTAATACAGATTAATGGATAACCAGAGGTCCCCTTAAAGCTTCCTTTAATGTATGAGTCACAAAAGTAATTTATTAACAATTCCTTTATTTAGTCCTAAATATGCGTTTGTAAAATACTTCCAATTATTTTTAAAAATACATTCAACAAACTACAGTTATTACATTTTTGATTTTTTGTTTTCACGGAAAGTACAAAAGTAAACTGCAGCCCAATCCAACTAAATGAATACAGTCTAATTACTGAAATACTAAGTTTTAAAGTTTTACTCCATCGTTTCTAATAAAGAAAACTGCAAATAAATGGCTTATTTTTAATAAATTGCAGGGAAATTCTAGGAAAGTTTTTCAAGTTCACATTAACCCAGGCTTCATCTGGTCCCTCTGTAAAGAACTTCACAAGCATCACACATCCCCTCAGTAAAGAAGCTACAAGAGTTACCACATTACAAATTTTTAACTTAAAACGTTCAACAAAATCTCCAACTGA
Organism: Balaenoptera musculus; assembly: GCF_009873245.2. NCBI lineage: Eukaryota > Metazoa > Chordata > Mammalia > Artiodactyla > Balaenopteridae > Balaenoptera > Balaenoptera musculus. Next base: position 55,907,782 of record NC_045804.1, on the reverse strand, counting down.
CTGGACTGTACTGTTTTCTTCAGGAATTAAATAAATCTAAAAGGATCTAAACTCAAAATCAGAACGGTTAAAAAGTTCTAAAGACACAATTCTTTCAACATTAGATTATCAAATGTCTATATACAGTGCATAATTTTTCTCTAATACCACCCGAAGGTTTTGTATGCTATGATTTAGCACCAGCATAGGCATAGAATAAGTAAAAATAACCAGGATTATTCTTTGATATAGTTCCTTAGCACAACAAATTTCTTTTTCTTCTTCTCAAATAATTTAATAGGTTAGAGGTTAAAATACATATATATCCCACAGAAAATTTAACACTTTATCAAAAACTGTTCTACAATCGGCCAATGTAATTGTCAGATGGGAAAAAATACATAAAATTTTATTTTTTAAGATTAGGAGAACATTATGGTTAGAAAATTTTTAAAAAACAAACTTTTATGCTCAGATACTATGACCACCATTCATTAAAGTGCTTATAAACCCAAAGTGAGAGAAAGCAGAGAATCAAGCTAATGCATATTTAGTAATACAAGGATCATACCTCCATGTTGTTTAAAACTGATACATCAGTTGTTTTACTTCATATAAAAGTTTTTCAGGTGAATGGATTTGACCATCTACACTTATCCTCCTTCGGAATTTAAAATAACAAAATTACAGAACCTGGTTTCATATATGCATCTTAGGCACAAGTGATTGAACAGCTGTGGAAATCTACATCTCAAATATCAAAAATTCCTGATATAATAAAATGGTGTAAACTTAAACCATCCATTTCTAATCCAATTACTTTATCTCCTCATCTCATCTGCAATGATTTCACGATGTTTGGATAAAGAATGATGTGGCATTTTGTTCATGATAAAATTCTAACGTAGAATGTAGAAATATTATGGAAAAGGAAACCCAAACAAAAGCAAGTTCAAGTATTTTTAACATAACTATAAATGATGAAAATGTATAGATCACTAAGGAAATGTCTATTCAGAAGGAAGTCATAAACAATTCATTTGTTCATCATTTTATCCCCCAATTTTTTTAGTTGGAAAATCCTCTGAATGAAAGGGACTTTGTCAAAAAGCTACTGGCTTTGGTTTCAGAATCTCCTTCCTAATTACTCTGCCCACCTGATGAATGTCAAGATTGCAACACACAAATCAGCGTTCTTTATTATACTGAGTCTGTCCGTCTAACACTCCTGTGCATTTGCTACTATCACATGGTAACAATATAGGCTGTCGCATAGTAATTTTAAGGGAAAAATCTGTTTCATAATTTTTTAATATTACTGCTTTCTAAATTACTGCCATTAGAGTATTTGAAATGGAATGTTATCTGTTTTATTTGCTGCATCCAGCGTATTTTATGGTATAATGTGATCACCCGGTCACATTCAGTGACCTAAAACTATCCCACTGAGCAAAGCCGGGGCCAGGACAGAGCCCTTCCCTCAGTGAAAATGAGCTGAGAATTGGAGCTTCCCCCTCCTACTCCCTTGATTTTTGCTAAGGGGTCCTGCCAGACATGGTGGCAGTTTTAACGTCTCCCTAGCGCCCCAAGAGGGGAGGAAAGGCAGAGGCAGAGGACCTCCCGTGGATGGAGGAAATCAGGCCGGGGAACAGAAAGGACACACAAGCTAAGGCAGGGCTTTCTGCGTCTCTTCTAACTGATCCCCAGGCTCTATGACAGGCTACCCATACCTGCCTCCCAGAGCTGCTGTAAGGGTTACGGAACCGCGCGGGTGCAGCATCTTTGTCTGGCATGTGCTACGTGCTTCTTTATTCCCACCCTGCAACCGGCATTCAACAGTTTCTTAGTTTGAATGAACCTATTCCCACGGAACGTTTGAAATCTCTCCGCCTCACAGACTTATGAATAAATTACCTTTAAACAGCGTTTCACAGCTTACATAATGTTTTCACGTATGTTATTTCACTTGAAAGTGTTTTTTCATAGACACAACCTTAGGTAAAATGAGATGGGTAGGTCTGTGCCGCTTTTTGCCTCTGTGTACCATATCCTGTTTGGTCGCTTCTAGATTTTCTCTTGGGCTAAGATTGAACTGCATGAAACTGAGGTCTTTTGGCTACAAAGACTGTTGATGCAAACTTCTAACCACAACATGTAAGTGATACATAGCAGGGGCCATTCAAGATATTTAATCACCAATACAGCATGGGCCTGGGGCTCACCCAAAGGGACGGTGGCCCCCCTGCTCTCACTCCTGCTCTGATGTCTATGGAGTCCTGGGCGCGGGGTGGGTGGCTGCCTGACTTACCGGCCCACAGGTTAACAGCCGGCATCTCCTGACTAGCAGCCCTGCACGTAGGTTTTTATCCCCGTGTTTAAAGTGGACCATTTGGGTCCAGTGGTATAGACTCCACGCTTTCACTGCATGGGGCGTGGGTTCAATCCCTGGTCAGGGAACTAAGATCCCACAGGCTGCGTGGTGCGGCCGAAAAATTTTTTTAATAAATAAATAAATAAAGTGGACCGTTGGGCTATATGGGGGGGGATGCTAGAATGGGCCCCGAGAACTCATTCTTCTAATCTCATATACAGTCTTCAACTCCCTGGATGTCCCTTCTTGTACATTATACACGTTCGATGCCCCTAAAAACGGTCTTCTGTGATACAGACATCTGTACCTCAGCTGACAAATAAAATATCTGAGCTCTTACAAAGTGTGGTTTTCTACCTCCTCACATCTGAGTTTAGTTGCGCTGCTATTTTTGTCTCAACCACAGTATTAGCGAAATTATTTAAATATTTTATTGAGTCTTCTCTCATATTTACAAAATGAGTAGAAAACAGAAAATGGAAAGCATAGGAACCAGTGATCAGAGAAACTGAAGAGGAAAACCTGCGCCTAAAGCTTGTGCCCTCTGGCTTTTATTTACTGGATTAAGCCGGGAGATGGTGTATTTCACGGTGAAGAAGATGTTCAAAATTTTAAAGCACTGAGAAAATTTTGGACATAGAGTACTGAAGATCGTGTTTAATTAATAGAGTACCGAAGATCGTGTTTAATTAGGAACTGGAACTAAGACTTCAATGACAATCTTAAGCTGGACGGGAGTATTCAGAACCCCTAACAACAAGGAAATTGATCTGTTTACACCTTTATATTTAATATATAAAGCAGCTTTCTTAGGCTTTAAAAAACAGTTTCATGCTTTGTTTTCTAATTATAAAATCAGAAAAAAATAGAAAAATAAAAGATAAACCATAGTATTGATACTCACATATAAAGTTAATATATTTTTATCTCTATCTCCCTATATATTGCTCTGAATATGCTCTTTCACTTAACATTATAGAGTGAACATCATTTGTGTTAAAAAAATTATATATCTATATATCTATCTATATATATATATACACACACACACACACCACACACACACACATACATACACAGTAGATCTACCTCATCACCTATAATGACTGCAGAGTATTTCTTTCACTGGACAAATCAAGATGTATTTATACAATCTCCTTTTAAGTTTTTCTTGAGCAGCTTTTTGGTTATTCTTCTAAATTACAGTAACTACTTAGAAATGCCTTTTGACTTTCTCTTCAATAAACTGCCCTTTTAAGATGTCTATAAATCAATGGCCATTTGGCCCTTCATTTAAATGACTTGAATATATCCAAGCTACACATCACAATGAAAATCCAATCGTTCATTTACTTGAGAAGAATTTTATTAAGCATCTATTATGTGCTGCTGGGGATACGGTAGGGAACTAGGTTCCTGATCTAGGGGAACCACTAGTTAATGAGGGCACAACCAGAGACCAGCCACTGTGTGAGGGCTTTTCAAACACAGCCTAATTCAGGGGTTTTCACACACTGTTTGAAGAACCCCAAAGTTCTGTGAAGGTCCCTGAAAAGTCTTCTGTTATAGGGAATGCTGGGGGAGAAGAGGAGCAAAGGAGGAGGGAAAGATGGGGGACAGGAAGAAGAGGAGGAAAGAAAGCTGCACAGGAGAGAGAGGAGAGCGAAGATGAAGACGACAGTCAGGACGATGGCCCGGAGGATGCGAGATGGCGAGACGCGGAGGACCACAGAGACGACGGCCAGGAAGACAAACATGATGGTGAGGAAGACAGCAAAGGAGGAAGTGCTAAAACCAATTGACCTAACTTAACCCTTAGGGAAAATTCTACAGGGTAGATGTTACAGGCCTCAGTTCCTACGTGAGAAAGCTGGGGTTCAGTGAGATTGCCTGGTGACAAAAATAATACACCTAGTAAGTGGAGCGGGAATTTGACTCTGGGCCTGTTCTGCTCCCAAACTTCTGACCTTCACCAGGACATTATTTGATGGACTTTGTCTATTACAGATCAGTTGATCATTACAGAGGCAGAGACTGGGCTTCAAATCTTCCAATCACTGATGGACGTGACTCAGATTTTACCTTAAAGAGGCAAATCTACTCAATAACAGTAATATATCTAGTGTCTTTACTTGCAGAAATATTTTACAATTATGGGAGCAATGTCTTCCTAGGAAGGGAGGAATAATCCTGAGGGGGGCACAACACATTCACCCACAGGACTCTTACTTCTTCCGTGTAATTTAATTGGGGACTAAAATCTCTCCATTTACGTCCAAAGGCTTTTACTTCCCTGACTTTTGTTGAAGCCACAGACTGGCAGAGGCTGACTTCAGCACGCCCACTCCAGCCCCCCAGAGGAAGAGATGTGAGAAGATGCTGGGCTCACAGGTGTACACACCTGGGGTTAAGGAGTATCACAAGCTAACTTATGCGCACTTCTTAATATGCGACTATAGTGTTTCCTGGACAAGTTGATCCTCAGGCTGAAAAAGGAGAAGGAGGCTTACAACATTTATTCTTCAATAAGTAAAGAAAAAAAACGCCAAGCATATCTGGCTGTATTTCACGCATACTCTTCCCGACCTTTTGCTTTCACGGCTCTGCAAAAGTGGGCTTTTCTGCAGGTGTGCTTCCCAAGTAAGGAGGTCTGCTTTTGTGGAGCACAAAGAAACTGCATCTTCACATCTTCTGCTAAAGGGACGCATGGCTTACAGCGCGATGAAGAAAATGACTGAGGTGATTATGAGTAGTTTTCTCAAGGGGCCTTAAAGAAACAGAGTAAAGGCAAACAAAAATATAGGAGGCTGAAAGAGCTGGTCTACCCACATAAGCCTAAATAAAAATAGCTCTCCTACATAACCACTGAGAGTAAGATCCTGGTAAAGATTACAAAAGATGCAGATACCACAGGAAGTTTTAAGCTGATTCAGACAGTATGTTTATAACTGGAAATCAAACAATGGAATTCAGGTAGGAGAAACTGAGAACTTGAGTTAATAGTTCTTCATGGCAAAGGGCTCATCAGCTGAGGAAAGGTTACATTATTTATACACCAATGTAGAAATATAAAGTACTATTTCATCAAAGGGAAGAAATTTCATTTCTGCAAACTACAACTGAAGCATAATGGACCTGGCAATCTCTTAAATCTAAAGAAAAAGATTTATTTTTACTAATGCAAAACGGGTATTTTAAAAAAAATAAATGTAGAAATACAGATTTTAGAAATGTACCTTGAGATATACTCTTCTTGAACACTTTTGTTTGGGTTCTGTACTCCTGCTGTAACTCGGCCCAGCTGTACAATCATAAATCCATCCATAATGTACTTAACTGCCCCCTCTCAAAGCACCCTCTCCCCTCCTCCACAAACCTTTTTATTTAATTATCTAAATATCTGAGGTGAAAGCATTTTTACAAGAATTCACGCATGCATGCAAAAAAAAAAATAGAGAATCCCTACTATATGCACACCCTATTAGGAGAATTCATAATTTGTATCATAAGTCATTCAATTTTAATGGTTTATTCTGACCAAAAGAATATTTGCAAAGAGTTACTTTCTATCCAGAAATATAAAATAGCATAAAAAGAACACAAGTATTATAATCAAGTCATAACTGAAAAAAAAGATATCTGATACTTAGTATTTTTTTTAATTTATGACTGCAGGAACAGTTTTTTGTCAAATAAGCATGTTCACAGCTAACAGGTTATCACATTAAGTATAGGACAAACTAAAAAAAAAAAGATTACAGCTGAAAATGCAAATGCTCAAAATTGCAGCATTAAAATGTAGATGAAACAACACAATTTATAATCCTTTCATGTTTTAATCTACTCATAAGCATATGAGTAGTTTGTTTTTCATATCTTTTTTTTTTAACTAAAAATTCAGTTCAGTGAAATTGCTTATTAAACTATTAGAGGTACCAAAAAAGCAAAATTAAACAGAAAATGTCTACACTGTTAAAAAAAAAAAAGAACGAAAAAAGATAAATTAGATTTATACACAGCATCTGCAACAAATTTGAGGTACTGGCTGGGGCTTCAAGATTCCATGCTATAATTTAAAAACCACACACACACAAGATTCAAATTACTATTAAAAATGCAACTTTTGAAAAAATTAAAAACACTTCTGAAGGTGGTGCTAACTTTGATGTGGCTGTGTTACTAGCCTGTTTTGGTACCTGAGGGCGAAATAGTAACTTCTCAATAGCGTGTAATTAAAAGAACAACAGCTAAGTGTGCAAAAAAAAAAATTACTTTTTATTTTTAAGTACAGAATGACAGTAACAATATTAACAGTCTAAACATAGGGCAAATGCATAAATTCTCAATGCAGCACACTCACACACATACAGTTTTTATTTAATAGAAGTCACTAGCTCAAATGACTAGTTCTTAGTTTTGACCTACTTGAATATAGTAAGTAGAATGCATTTACTGCATTGGAATTTTTGTTCAATAATCTTAAAACTTCCTCTAGGGAGAGAAAATTTAAAGTGAGTACGGCTTATTTTTATTTATAAATGTTAATGCTTTACATCAGAATATATCTTACCTCTCCCTCCTCACCACCAGTATGTAAATACATGAGAAAACTGAGGTAAGAATAATAAATGGCTGAAATAACGCTTATTATGGCAGAGCTGTCGCTGACCCCCACTATAATGTCTCAATGGTATAACTTTACTTAGTGGTAGCACCAGGAAAGTAGATACAGGAAGAAAGTACAGTCTTCAGAAAATAATCTATTCAAAACATTAAATTTATAAAAACATACACCTACCGTAGAAAAGTTGGTTTAGTAAAGAAAGCAAATAGCTTAAATTTACACATTGCTCCATAATCTACTTTAAAACCAACTCTCTTTAAAAGAGCTGAAGTTAACTCAAAAGTTATACCATAGTCTTGGTCAAATTAAACTATTTTCTTTCAAGATTATATTTCAAAGATTTAAATATGAAGCCTCGCACTTTCAGTCCTTTGCACCAAACATATGATTCTATTATTCAAGGAGAGACGAATTATAGTTATAACAATCTATCTCTTCTAAAGTTAAAAACAAGTCAGAAACCAAATCAATATGATTCAGCATATTTCAGTAATGCTCATACTGATTAATAAATATTTCCTTGTAATTTTAAACATTAATAAAACATTGCAGAGAACAAAAAATATATAGATGTTAATACTGCAAGAGCTTGAGAGAATTGAACAGCGAGTCACCAAAGAACACTACCAAGTTCACCCCATCGAATTGCACCCCGTCGCATGTCTCCACCCAAGGACACTCCCCTCCCCACAAACACTCTCTCTCAGTGAGCTTAACAAAGTCGATTTTCATCAAAACAGTTGAGACAGACAGAACTGTAACCACTTCCACCATTAAACACACTTGGTTCAATTCAATGGCTTGAAAAACGGATAGTAATAAAAGCATAGAGTACCCTATTAACATATAAACACATCTATATAAAGTCTGAAAGTTGCAAAGAGAAAAAGAGTTACTTCCTGCTAATTAGCTGTGGTAACAGGATGTTTATTAAAGCTGATTTATTTTTAAAATATACATTATACATCTTTAAAACGAGGAAGAGGATTATAGAAATTAAGAACTTTTAAAAGTGTGTTTGAATGCCGTAATTCAAGAGTTTATACTGAACCTTTTATTCAATGGGTTGACTAAAGGAATTTAAGTTAGTGAGACCCAAATGGCTCAAGTTTAAATGGATATTGATGGAGAAGTAAACATTTGGGTACATTTTAAAATAAAGATGAAATGGTAAAGTGCCTTCAAACTAAACATATTTAAGATAATAAATAGAAAGTAATGAAAGATGCATCCTTACAAGGAGTCAGAGGGGAAAACAAATCCCAGCAACGAATCAACACAAGCGCCCCCTTATTAATCGCGGCGTTTTCTGTTAGAAGCGCGTCTCTAATTGACGCTGACGTGGCATTCACTACCCCAGAGAGAGTCCTCCGTGGCAAGCACTTTAACGGGGGTTGTCTGGTGGCTTCCGCTCGTATTAGAGGTGTAACCAAATAGATTTCGTGCGCCGAGTTCGCTATGGTGGTGCAGGCGGCCCGGGAACGGCTTTCCCCCTCGCCCACAGGACACGCTGGGCGTGGAGCTCTTGCCCTTGACTAATACATCAGGTCCTTTAAAACAATGCATTAATTATGCATTCGCTGCAAGTTCAGACACTGTGCTTAATATGATTAGTGCTGCTGTCTACCCGACTTAAGTACCGACATGTATTTTAAAGACTGAAAGTGAACTGGATGCCTTCAACTACCCAGAACATTCGCTGTGAAGTCTTCTCAGAGGCCGTGCAACAAAGATGGAGACACACAGGCCTCAACTCCTAACACCAGCAGGAGCCCTGGTGCAGTTCTTTAAACTCACAGGCATCCCGTTTGTAATCCGTGATCCAATTTGTTTACCTCCCCAGAGAGCTGCATTTTGTCTTCCGGCTCTGAACGCTGGCCTCTGAATATGTTTAAAATTTTACAGTGTGGTTTTCGGTATGGAAATAAAACTTTATTTTTCAATAGCCCAAATAAATGTTTTTCTTTCAGCGAACCTCTTTGGTCCAAGGCTAATTCATCAAAGAATGACTTGAACACTGCGAAAATTACCAGTAGCACCTGAAATCCCATTCTCGACGGTTTCAGGACTTTATTACATTTTTATTAATAAGATGACAATGTGGTACAAGAAGGGCATGCTGTCACCTCCTATCAGCTGTAGGAGTGGCGCCTTCTATTTTCAGCGCGTGTTGAAAACTACGGCCTCCATGAAATGTCTCAACTGGAGGTGACAGGATAAAGACATCCCTGTAGTTATTTTACTGATGTGCATTCATCAGTGACAACCTGGGTAAATACATCTAAAGATGAAGCTCGCGTTTCACTGTTCACATTTCAGGGGGAAGAAACCCAACCAGCATCTCCTAAATCAATTTGTCACCTGCTTTTACTGGCCATTTCCTATTGGATTTCAAACCAGAGTGAAAACTGATAACGCAATAGGAAGAAAAAATGAGATTTAAATAATTCTACACGAAAAGGAACATTTCTAAAATTAGGAACACTTGTTTCAAGTATAACTTATAAACTGGTTCTGATTCAACATTAAACAAATAATCTCCAGCACTGGCCACAGTCACATAATGAAAACACCCAACCCTCCGGAGCCTCCTAAGAGTGGGAAAGGAGACTCCACGTTTTGACAGATAAAGAAACCAAAGCAGAGAGAGGGGAGCCGGGGAGCCGAGCGGCACCCAGGGCACAGAGGGCGCTCGGCACCGGACCACTGACGGCAAGACCGCCACAGGCCTTCCCCCCCAGCCACCGCCGTACGTATTCCCACAAGTAATCATCTAACAAGCGGGTGCTATGAAATGAATACACCATCTTAATTATCAAGAGGCCCATTAACAAATTACATGTGCAACACAGACCGTGAGGGCAAACGTCCACCAACAAAGGACAGCGGGACTGGCGGCAGCACCCAAGCTCACGTTCTGAACAGAATGAGAAAAAATAATCAACTCTGGATTGTCCTACGGAAGTCTTAACTTCTTAATTCTATGTTCATGGAAATTAGGGAAAACCACCACGGGAAACCGCTTGCGGAATATTCTTAGGATGTGGCTCACTTCACTAAAACTATCCCTCACTTCTCAATCCTCGAAGGAATGCCAATGGCGTATAATAAACGCTAAACACTAGTCTCTCTAAAGGGGTTGTCCACCCAATTCACAAATTTTGTGCCAAGTTCAAGAGATGAAGCGATTCTTTCTATGGCTACATAGCTGTCCGAGTCTAACAGAGTGGTCACCCTGCAATATTTGATGCAACAACGAACCTATTCACAGCTGAACTGAGCAGAAGACAAAGAATCTGGTACCTGATTTATTCTTTAGAGATCCACTGTCACAGTGACAGGAGAGAGAGACGTGAAACCAACCGCAGGCAATCGACTGTAACTGTTGTAAATACTGTATCTGCTTTTCAGTAACACTAAGCAAGCCTAATTTCACAGCTCGGTACCACTGATACACGGGCACCAAAAGAGAAGAAAAGGGAAAAGCACTTGATACTGAAGGGAAAATGGTCCAAGCCTACACATCACATGGTTTGACTTAAAACAGACAGATTAAAGATACTTAAACGGCTCTGAACATACACTGCAGGCACCTGTTGTTCTCAGGCTGGCTGCCCCGCCTCACCCCCGTGAGCATGCGAACGCTTTGCCCGCACAGAAAGCCCTGCTCACACCATCTCACGTTGCCTGACTCGGAGGAGAGCGGATTTATTTCGCAATTTCACAGTTTCTTTGGGATACATGATTTACATTAAAACGTAACACCAAACAGACCACAGAAATAACATTTACATTCTCTATCGAATGCCTTTCATTATAAACTGCCTTCCTAATTTTATGATTTGTAAAAATTTTTCTTTTTAATCAGACAAATTAGTTTCGTATGCTTCCATCATGCTCTGGGCTACTTTATCCACACTAGGAAAAAAGCCTGAGTTCTACAACAAGTTTTAATTTTCACAGCTCGTGCATCAATAATATTACCTATGTGAATCCATTCTATACTCAAATAGTCTTAAGAAAATTACTGACTTAAGGCTGCTGAGAAGAGATTTATGATTTGGGGATCCATATTCATTATGATGAGTTGTGAGCCTGCAGTGTAAAGAAAAGTTCAGAAGCCGTCGCTTCCCCAGATCAAAGGTGTTTACTGCATGAGCGGGAGAAGAACCAATAGGTTCCGTGACAGAAGAAAAACTAGAATTCTGAGTTTGAGCTCCGGCACCCAAGGCAGGGTGATTTTTTACCTCTGAGCCTCAGTTTCCCAAGCAGTAGAGTGGTACTCACATGGTGACCCCTGTTCCATGCACGTCAGGGAGCTGCGGGGAAGATCAAAGACCTGGCTCAGGAAACAGCTCTGTAAACTGTGAGGTACCCTCGAAACGCAAGGCACCGCAGTATCGCCCTCACTCCCAGCCTTCTCTCCACATCCGTCCCACTGCACATCCTCTCCGGGGGCTGAATGGGCTTGGCTTCTGCTCTCAAGCCCTTGTGGAAGCAGGCAGACCCCGTGTAGAGGCGACTCCCCCAAAGGCAAGCACTGGAAGCCTTACCTCGGTTTCTTAGGATTCAGGGAGGATTTAGCTGGTTTCTGGCAGACGCATACTTAGGAAAGATCTTAATTCAACGCAGTTTACTGAAGCAGTGGTCTCCTGGCCAGTGGACTGTCCAGCGCTTGGCTTTCGTGAAGACTGAGAGGCTGGTCTCAGCCATCCCAGCACCGCCTGCCGCTTGGCACGGCTTCCCTCAGCTGGTCAAGGGCATTTTTCTTCCTCAGAGCAGCCCCACAGCCACTGCCACCGACCAGGACTGCAGTCAGCCCTGCGCCTAGAAAATCTCCGACTGTGGGGTGAGGAGTGGGAAGCTAGAGCAGAGAGAGGTACGGCAAGGCTTAAGGTCAACACGCAGAAAACGTCAGAGGAGGTCAGACCCAGAAATCCTCTGCTGGTGAAAGGGCAACAAGAATCTGCGAACAGGTGCCTTGTGTGTTGATGTTTGGTCAAAGCAAGGTTAGGAATCTGGTGGGTAAGTCAGGGTCAAGAGAGAAAGGGCTCCAGAGTCAGATAAAACTGGAAGGACTTCCAGCTCTGCCATTTGGCCAAATAACCGGAGGCAACTCACTTAACTTCTCTGAGCAACCATTTTCTCATCTGTTCCACGGGGAAAGCAAGACCTAGCTTAGAGTGTTGCTACAAAGATAAAATCAGATGATGTATGTAAAGTGATGCTATTATTAGCATCATTATGATTACGGTTATTTGCAGTGACTCACCGGGAGGCCCTGCAGGCCGCAAGCAGAGAAAAATATATATTTAATATATATATTTGAATACGTATTTATTCAAAGTATAACCCATTTCACTAGGAACCAGGAGACACAAGCACTTAGGGGTGGAGGATTCGGCCTGCATGGCCTCCGGCAGCTTTCTACACCGCTGACCACTCCCTCCCTCTTCATTATGCCCTCTGCTCCCCTGGTACCCTGCTTTTCTCCCCCTCTGTCTCCCCAGTGTCCTCGGCAAGGGCGTCCCTCTCCTCGTGCCAGGAAACAGCGCAGATCCTCAGGGCCGGGCTCGTTCATGTCCACAGCTACAACCACCATCTCCGGGATGACTCTCAAATTTCCATCTGCAACACGTTCCTCTATCCTGACTTCCAGACCCATATATCCATCTGTCCACTTGTCATTTCCCCTTGGCTATAATGAAGGTACCTCAAACTCAACATGTCCAAAACTGAACTCATGATTCTTCCATGAAACCTAGGTCCTCTGTGAGTGAATGGTATCACCATTCACCTAATCTCACAAGTTACACCCGAGGAGTCATCCTTGACAGCTTCTCTCCCTCTTTCCTCAAGTGTGAATCAATCTGTAGGTGCTGTTCATTTTCTCTCTTAAATATCTCTCCGACCTCACCCTCTCCGGCATCACTCTGGTCTAAGCCACCACCAGCTTTTCCCTAGAGAATGGCAAAGCCTCTTGACGGTTCTCGCCGTGTCCATTCTGGCTTAAATACCAAATCTGATCAGGTGATCCCTCTAGAGATTCTAGAGCGTGACAATGGCTTCCAAATGCTCTTAAAGACCTTGCCGTGGCACGTACACCGCCCTCCGCCCTCCGCCCTCCGCCCTCCGCCACGCGGCCTCCGGGCACTCAGCAGGCCCCTTCCCACCTCCCTCCAGTGACAGCGCTCCCAGCTGTCCTCAGCCACGCTCCCTTCTGCCGCCACGCTCCCTTCTGCCGCGCGCGGGGCCTGTGCGCGAATTATCCACTCTGCCTAGAACGCTCTTCCCGCCCCCACTTCCCTGGGAAACTCTCACTCATCTTCCTCAGCTTGGGCATCGTTTCCATCCCTCTCACAAACTCACACAGTACCAGGCACCTCTCATCTGCAGAGCTCACGAAAGCAATCCTGTACTTTTCAAATACAATCTGTGATCACTGAATTACTGTCTGCCTCCTCACTCCCCAGGTATCGGGGAGTTTCCTGTGAACTCCGTTGCCTAGTGACTGGTATATACAATAGACGCTCAGAGGAAGACAAAATAGTTGAAAACAAGTTGAATACCTGAACCAGTTGCTTCAATAAAGGCATAAATTACACACTTACACAAAATATAGGAAGTGGGACCAGGAGATATCACCTCGCGGCAGATGAAGAGCCCAAAAATACCAGAGTTCGGAGGAAGGGAGACCCATACCCATTGCGGCAAAGCACAAGGGCAGAGAGGAGGACTGGCACCCACGCCTGTGTTTCAAGCAAATACCGCACACCCTGCACCAGTGCAGATACCATGGCTGGAGAGACCTCTGTGAGTTGAGTGGTGAATAAACGGGGAGTAACAGTGGGACCATCAAAACCTTCCCACAGAAACAGTGGCAACAGTACCGAGAGGCAGTAGAACGTATGTTCGAAAAAATCCTACTAGTAAAAATAAAAGTAAAGTTTGGAAAGCATTTGCTTTTTACTCTCAACACCATAAAAGAAGAATTAAGGAAGACATGACAACATACTTGTATGGGAAAAAAGAAAAAGCTGCCTGAGTACAGGCAGATACAACAGAAAAATAGGTGAGAAATGGGACCTGACATTAAAGAAACTAAAAATCTAAGAGCTAAGAAAACCTAGGAATGAACATTCAAAAAAGGGAGAAGGTCTAAATTTTAGAAATTACATTTACTAAGAATATAAAGTGTGAGCAAACCAGAAAAAAATCAGTGTATTTCTTTGATTCTTCTACGTGCTTTTCTCCCCTATATTTTAACCTTTCTGAAGCTGGGATTCATCTGCAGATTGGCTGGTCTATCTAGTGCTGTCTCCTGTTATATTTGCACCTTCCTGCCCTCAAGAGTTAGCAAATAGTCTTTAGGAGCTAGGAAATGCTTTTGGATAAGAAGACTGAATAGTGCAAAGATGTCTGTTTTCCACAAGTAAATTCACAGGTACAATGTAGTTCTAATGACAACCCAATGGGTTTTTTTCTTTTAAGAACTTCAAAACAAAGATTCTCAACTTCACCTGAAATAATAAACTGATAAGAAGCACCAAAAAAAGTCTTGAAGAAGAAGTGCACTGCAGGAGACATGCAACCTCAGACATCAAAGTACATTACAGAGATCAACTTCTTAAAAGGGTGTGGTTCTAGAAACAACAGAATGAACAGATTAGTGAAACAGAAATAATCCAAATATAACAGAATGGTAGCTATTTTAAGAGTGGCAGTTCAAAATAATCCTGGGATGACAAGCTAACAATTCAGGACCACATTAAGTTAAATTACCACCTCATAACCTATTTTTTTTTGTAAAGAATCCAAATATAGGTAGAAGGTAGAAGGTCTTTCTAATTACCCTTCCCAAGGGAGAAACCTCATAAAACAACAGATTTGAGTATTTAAAAAATGTAAGGCTTCCTTCCCTATACTCCAAAATAACATAAATAAACATAAATAAAGGGCAATGTCAAGGAAAAGTTCGGAAAAATATTTGCAACAAATTATTAAACACACATAAAGCTCTTAGATATCATTTGAAAAGAAAATGTCTTCAGACTAAAATAGACAAAAGACATGACAGAACAATCATGGCAATTAACCAACAAGAAAGTACAATGACTAATAAATACTTATAATTAACACATTATGAACATAAGACTGATTTCCTTTTCTCAAGACCTAAGATGAGTGAGATGAGAAAACGTGTTGGCCAATGTGAAGAAACTGAACTTGTGGGGAGCGAGGCAGGATGTTCCCAGGGGTCTGGGGAGTCCCTGGCGGGTTCTGAGCAGAGGAGGGATGTGATCTCACTTACGTTTTAGAACGTCACTCTGGATGTCATGTTGAGAATAGGCTGAAGAAGCAGCAACCCCAGTGAGAGGCTATTCATAACCCAGGGAAGACACACCAGTGGTGGTGATGTGACGGTCCAACCATCCTCCTGCCACTCCTCATAACCTCTACAGCTAAGAGTGTGTGTGTGTGTGTGTGTGTGTGTGTCCAATCAGCATAATTTCCTGATGGACTGAATCTGGGGTTTAAGAGAAAACCAGGGGTCGTGGATGACTCCAAAGTCTCTGGTCTGAACAACCATCACACTGGATTGACTGACAGCAACTGAGATGGGCCGCCAGAGCAGGTTTACGGGGAAAGATGAGAAGTTCAGTTTTAGACATTACCTTTCCGGCATCTTACAGAAATCCAAGCAGAGCTGGTGAGTAGACAGCAGGGTATGTGAAGAGCCTGGGCTTCTGTATCTCCTATCTAATTTTTTCCTCTGGTAATGAAGTTTCTGTGAGGAAATGCATCACTGGAATATGTTCTCACTAACAGCTAATATTAGTTGTGAGCACAGAGAACACATAGCTCATTACGTCCACACATTTTGCAATTCCAATTAATGAAGAATAATTTTTTAAAGTCTTCAAATGACAAAGATGAAATTAATAAACACTCTCATTTAGTACTGTATGAAAAAACCTACTGTGCTGTTATAAATAACTTTTACATTGTCATTAACTTAAGCTTGATTCTATCTGCTCCCTTCGTATTATTGAATTTTAATTCAACTTGTTTTATTACAATCTTAATGTTAATCCTTTCAAAGATGGCTAATAAGTTTCCAAGAGAATTTGTACAAACAACAGGATTATCCTCCTCTTTACCTTGTAAAATGTGATTTTTTAAAATAACAGCTGTGATGAGGTTAGAATAACAAAGGCCCAGAGCAACAATGCTGATTTAGGCCCCTTTGACCACTGAGCTACCTTATCACTTGCAGGCTCATTTTCTCATTCAACAGCCATTCAATGAGTGCCGGGTGCCGGGAATTAAGATAAACAAAATATGCCCTTGCAGCTAGAAAGGGGCTCAGAGGCTAGTGCACATTCAGACATGCAAAACATAAAATGCAATCTAATAAACGGTGTCACAGAAAGCTACAGGGAATTATGAGATCAGGGCAGAATGCATCAAAATCCAGAAAAGGTTAAATTAAGCCCTAACATACAAGTTTATGGAAAACACATACTAAACAAATATTGATTAAAATGACCTGAGTGCAAAAGGTTAAATATAACTTCATAGGGGAATGTTTTTGTGCTACCACATACTAATCTCTAATGGCCATACTTAAGAATATCCACTTAAAGTGTTTTCTATCGAATAACTAAGAATTATATATGCTTATGACTGTAATTCTTTGATTGAATTACTTAACTCTGACATATGCCTCAAACACCTGGAGTGAACCTCTGTTAAATTCAATAAACAAGGAGCCCTTTAGACTGAGATGTCCCCAATGTCTCAGCAGCCTGCGTATGCAAAACAAAACCTAAGCCTGTAAATATCTCGAGGTGAAGAAGTCAAAACCTAAGGAGAGCCAAACACAAACAGCCAACCAAGTTCCCAAATAAGGCTCAAGCTACAGCCAATCAAATCATCTCCTGGCTTCGCCAGCCTCCTCTCTAGGAAAAGCCTTTTCCTTGGCTCCTGTCGCGGGAGCACCCCTAACCGCTTCTGGTTTGGAGCTGCCCAGGCTGGATCGATTTTTGCTCGAAGAAACTCTTGAAAAATTTAAGATGCCTCAGTTTACCTTTTAACACCTCTTTACAGAGGATTACAGTGTTAATGTCACTTGCTGGCAGCTTGAGACACTTTGTAGTAAAACATCAGTGGCATATCCAGAAACATGTCTTTGATCAATGAACTTTAAAAATGAACGCTGAATTTTTTACTGTTACACTCTCCTATGCAGACATTTAGAAAGCAAATTAAGAATTCTACATCCAGTTACTATTTAGGCTTCAATTTGACAGAAATGATAAAAGTAAGGATGCAAACAAGCATGACAGTGAAAGTGAGAATGACATGTTTACATTGATTTGACTTTCTCTTCTTGCAAAAGCAACCGTGGATTAATTGGTTAATTCAAGTGATTTTGTTAAAAGTTCACGAAAATCGTTTAAAGCTATGCTTAGAAAATAATAGAGATATTTAGAGTATCATACTTAATTTGTATGTGGACATTTGTGGGGGAGAAAATGGGCTAATGAGGGAAAGGATGATTAAGACATGATAACTATTTAAATACTTAAGCCAAGAAATGTACTACTATGGAATGGCATGAAATGTAAATTAACACAGGATCTGGTCTTTTAATTTGACAGCTGTTTGACAACTGCAAAGTGGAAAACTGACCTCAGACAACTGCAAATAAATGAGAGATGATTAAGGCAAAGAATTTCACATGGAATGATACAATATCCATTGTAGTAATTCCTCACAGGGGGATAGATAAATGCAGGCTGGAATTTTTATTGTCTTTGAAGGTGCTGATACTCAACGGACTTAAATTTCACAGAGAGCTGTGTTACTCCATTACAATTAATGTCACTTTCTGAAATGTAACGCCATCGCCATGAGTGGAAGAATAATTGTAAACACATTTGAAATTTCCAGGTGTTTCTTGAAGCAATTTTCAGTTGACCCTCCTTGACTTTCCCTTTTGGATGCTACAACAGTACCATACCCCCTTTTTTAAATTTGGAAATAATGAGCTCTTCTGTGGTACAGCTTGCGAAGACACACGTGTCCAAGAAAGGCAGCCGCTTAATCTCCAACCTGAGATTCACCGGCTTGATTCTATCTAACTTACTGAGATATTTTGTGCTTCACTTTTCTTGGCATGATGAAAATAAGGGGAGAAAAGTGCATTCCACCATTTAGTTGTGAAGAATTCCGTTTCAGAAGGAAGATTTTTCTATCCTTTCTTCTTCTTCTTAAAAAAACTTTGGTAAATGATAATATATAAATTGTGTGTCCTATTTCAAAGGCTAGACTTGGGGGTGGAGTCCTCAAGGAAAATTCAATCCACTGACAGGTTTTGTTTGGAATACACAGGGTTTCAAAAAATTGAGCCAACATTTCACACTGAAAACTCAGGAAATTTCACAGGAAAACCCAAGTGCCTAGCTTGTATTGAAAAACCGGAGGTTCCAGCTGCACGGGTTCTGCATTGATCTGGGCTGAGCACAGCAGCTGCCCCCTCGTCAGGGCACTCACCCTCGAGTTCATCAAGGCCACCACACAGCCCTCAAATGGCAAGTAAAACATGGAAGGAAGAGACTCCAAAGCATTTGTCTCTGAAAGTGGAAAAAATCACTGTGGGTAACTGAGATGAATTCCCTGTGATCACGGAAAAGGTTTAAAAAAAAAAAAAATCTCACTTCTGAGGCTTGTCTATAATCACTTTCCAGCAAGACTGTTTCCTACAAACACAATTATAGTCCCAGGAACTAGGCAGCCTAAGGGGCTGGGGGGTGCACAGCTGGATGTGCCCCCAGGTAAGTCCCTCCTCACCCCAAGACGCAATCCACAGGAAGACCGGGGTGAGCGACGAGGCCAAGCGCAGGTTTCGAGTTTGCTTCTCCGGCATCAACCCACTGACTGTCCTCCTCACGGACGGGTTAGGCATCCCCTCTGTGTGCCCTGAACGCCTTAACCACTCACCACAGTTGTGATTTTACATTTATCTGTGTCATTTTTTGACTGACGCCCATTTCTCCCACCAAACGATAAGCAACATTCATCACTGACTCCTTCACATGCTGAGCTCCTACTATGTGTCGGACTGTTTTCTAGGCCCTGGGGGAAGAGCAATAGATAAAACCAAGGCTCTTTTCTCATGGTGCCGACATTCTAGTGAGGGAAGCAGACAACGAACCAAAAAACACGTCAGAGGAGAGGGACAGGAGTGCAGAGTGCGGGCCTGCCCTTGGCTCAGGGCGGGAGCCACCTGAGCGGAAGTTGGAGCGAAGCCACGTGGACACCTGTGAGGAGGCAGTGGGCACGAGGACCCCCGGACTCTGGCCAGGAGCGTTACTGACGGGCTGGGGTGAGGGCAAGGAAGCCGCATGGCTGGAGCTGGATGAGCAAGGCTGCCAGAGGGAGGAGAGCAGCACCCAGAGGGGGGACTTGGGGTTTTATTCTGAGTCGATCCATCCACACGCCTCCGACATAACTTCCCACTGTTTGTCCAAGCTCTCTATTTTCCCATCACAGAAAACACCCAAAATGTACACACCAGTCCCAGCCCACAGGGTGCAGCCTCTCTACTGTCCTCAAGTCCAGGCTGCTCTCTGCCCCCAGCCCCCATTCACTCTCACCTGGATGCCCACCGCCAGTTTTCTGGTACCAGCTCTCCACATTCTCGTCCTCTCTGTCTCCTGCTCGGATGCTGGCCCTACCCATCTCCACCTGGAGACGCCAAAAGCGCGGCAAACATTACCCGCCCTCACCCCCCACCCCCCACAGCCACCAAATCCAGACTGCATTATTATTTCTTTGCCCAGACCTGCTCCTCCTTCTGTGTTCCCCACTCGGGCACGGTGGGTGGACGGCACTCTGTCCACCCACTCCCCCATGTCAGAAATCTACCAGGTGTGTACACACCTTTCTCTTCCGCACTAGGACATCAAATGAACGATCAAGTCCTCTAACTTGGCATCTCTCCTAGCGACGCCCCTTCAAGCTCTCGTGAGCTCTACTTGTTACCTGAACCGGTCTGTCCTCAAGCCTGGCGTCACAGAAGAGCTGAATCAATTTTTATAGAAAGAAAATCTCCCCATCGCCTTTCCTCATTCAATAAATTCCTGTTAATAAGAAGTCATAATAATTAACATTGCCTGCCTGCCTTCTAAGTACCAGGCCCTTCTCTAAGAACTAACTGCGTCATTTACTTTCTCAACGACCTCCTCTGCTGAGACAGGTTAGGTCAACCGCCTGAGTCACAGGGCTCATGGGTGGCAGATACCGAACCTCCACCAGCAGCCTGGCCAGCGAGCCGGGGCTCGACCCTCAGCCTTCCTGGCCTCGCTGAGCAGCTCCCTTGTGCCAGAGAAACAGACAAGGTCACTGCCCGCGCTGAGCTTACAATCAATCAATCACCCAAATGCATCCTTACAATCGTGAAAAGCACCATGAAGGCACGCTGCCCAGGTGATGCAGGTGGGGACCTGACGCTGCTGCACTGCCTGCTTCTATGTTCATCATGTCCTCGTCCCTGCCTGGTGTTTTCTTGTTAAAATATTTATCGCCCACCTTTTGCTTTTCCACTTAAACTCCAACAGAGGAGCAACCTTCCTGCTGCCAGCACCGAGCACAGTGCCTGGCACGACACAGGCCTGTAGGAAGCGTCTGCTGAATGAATGACACTTCAGCTGTGATGCCGGCAGACGCCACAATCTAAGACGGGGATGTGGAAGGAGGTGGGGCTGGAGAGGAAACGGACCACGCGGCGTCCGTGGGTCAAAGTCAGCGCCTTCTCCACCCTTAAAGCGCTCGAGAGCCGTTACAGGTGTGATGGCTTTATGACCACCCACCATGGCTGCCCAGCACCTACAGGGTAGTCCGGATGCTTGAGCATGGCAGGCTGGCCGCGATGCCCCACCCCTGCTGGGTTCTTCGGCTGAATCTCACAGCACAGCCCCACCCAGGGCCTCAGTCTCCGGGTCTTTACTCATGACCTTCTCTCTGCCTGGAAAGTTCCCCTGTCACACGCATATAGCTGGTAAACGCCCACCTGACCTTGGGAGGCTCTGGTCCCTTCTTGGGGAAGCTCTCCTGCCCTCCAGACGGGGCAATGACCACTCCCGGCCCCTTCCCTGTACACCTACGGCACTGCCTGTATTCTTCCCCTATACTAGTGCGCTTTATTATTCCACTGTACTTATTTACACAACTGTCTTCCCTACCAGACTAGGAGCTACTTCAGAGCAGGGACTGACCTTTTGATCACTGGCAAAAGGAGCTGATGAACATGCGAGGGTCCTTCCCGAAAATGACTTTCAGGAAGAGACGACCACCGGGTACTAGCATTTCCTACTACCTAACAGCACCCTGCTTTTTGGTCACGGGCAAATCGGAGCCTCTCTCCAACAGGCGGGGGACACCGGGGAGACTCCGACAGCCTCCCCCCCACCCCCCAGCCTCGGCGATTTTGACTTGAACTCAGCAGAACAAACAAAATTCTGCGCGAGTGAAAACCAGCTCAGTCACATTTTCCTGACTTTCAAAGGCATTAAAGCAAAGTCCTGAAGCCTGATTGTTCACCAAGTACTTACGGAAAGCGTCATTTTTTAATGCGACCTGACTTTACTTAAGCCAGAGGTATTTGGGATGGCTAAATATCTCTCTGCTGAAAAACTTAAGAACGACTTTTCTTCTTATGCGAAAACATGTTAGACTTTGGATCAGGGGACTGTCTAATTGTTCCAGGTTAACCGCATGCTTATTTAAATAAGCTATTTTGCCATTCTGTCATTTACTCAAGAGCAAGTGAAAATCAAGGAGGGAATCCAGGCTCAGTCAAAAGTGTCCTTTACTAATACCCTAATTTACAAAATCCCTGAATATTCTGATAAGAACTGAGACTCTGGTCTTAAGATATTTTAAAATTCTTAACATCCCACGTCTTGTTTAATCCCCATTATTTTAAATTAGGAGTTGACAGCATTAACTTTAGGAGAGAAATCTTTAGTCTCGTATCTTCAGCAAGCTGTTTAAGGAAATTATACACAGCACCGTTTAATCCTTCGTATTAGTTCACCTAATAACAGCAATATGAACAGTAGCAATTTTCTAGATCATCAACCATATTTTTGCTAAAAGCGGTATCAGAATAACGTAATTTTACTCAGATATATTAATGAAAATGTTAGGATAATACACTAGACTTTTATTTCAGCCGTAGTTTTCTTTTTTATAAGCTAGCAGGTAAATATCTTCTAGGATTAAAGAAATCTCCGTTGGAATAAAAGCTAAAACTGCGTATTTTCTTAGTATTGTAAGGTTACACAGTAGATTTTCAGGTATAAGGACACTCTCTATTACAAGTATACATAAATCTTATTAACTACCAAATTTTCTCTTTTGTTTCATCCTATCTTTACATTCCATCATTCAAATCCTTTAGAATTTCTTTGTTCCCCCTGTGATCATTGCTTCCAAGAGAAATCTGGCATAGGATCTGAAGGAAATGCCAGAGTGAAATTTTCCTTAAGATTAATCACACAGGTAAGTAATTTCCCCTTCTTGCCAAACAATATTTTCTAAAACTTCTTGGAAAATCGATACGACAGGACTGGGTGGCCGTGAAAATGTCAAGTTTAGGATTTACTTAATCACTTACGTACACATGTTAAAGGTCTAATGCCTTGCCTAAAGCAGCATGGAGCTCCTTTACTGGTTAGAAATAGCAACAAACAAAGGATCCTCAAAAGTCGGTCTGGATTCAAGAGCATAGGTCTAACAGATCTGTTCCATTGTCCATCGTCGACACCCTGATTCCTATTCCTATTCCTTTCAAGTGTCTGGAAGTTCAGTATGGAATTCAGAGTCATCAAATGACTCCGATTTTAAAGTAAAAATACTAAAACATTGAAATTTTTCATGTGTTAAACCCTAAAAGCAGCGACTAAGGCAAAGAGAGTGAGTATGAGATGGCTTCCCAGGGTCGGTCCACAGGGTCAAGTTTGACATCAGTGTCATCAGTCAACCAAGAGTCAACCTAACCTAGAAAACAGCGGGGCAGGGAGGCTGGTTCAGAGCAGAGAACAAACAAGCTGAAGGGATTCAGATGAACAAGCTATCAGGAAAGGCAAAACATAACTGAAGACTTGGGAAAAAAAAAAAAAAGAAAGATAATTTGGGAAAAACTCAGCCTGACTCCTGCTGGGTTGAGAAGACAGGGAGCCATCCAGGCAGGACGCAAGTTTCTAAACCTCCCACATCACAGTGAATCACAACCCGCTACCCAGAGACACAAGCCAAGAACCACAACTCCAAAAACCTACATTAGTATCACTTCCATTATTTCCATTATGTCTCAATTAAATATCTGCTTTTGTGATTTATCAACCTTTTCCACCAGTATTTCTTAGATTTACCAGCACTGACTACACAACTCCACATGGCTATGTAGTGGCAGAGGACGAATAATGCCTGCTGAGCCCAAGTCACCACATATTCCAATACCACGTGCAGGTATTACATGCTTGAAATAAATATATACGCATATTCACACACACGCATATATTAGTTTGCAAGGCTAACCCAAGGCTCTCAGTACACTGAGGAAAATATCCCATTCTCTATATTATGACCCTAACTGGACATAACTGGATGGTAACCAGATTCTGAAAGTGGGCCAGAAACAGACCACACTTTTATATCAGTAACAATAATAACAGCTAACATTAATGGAGCACTTGGCTTCTACAGGGCGTAGTGCTTCAAATCCTCCCTGTCTCACTAGAGACAGAGACATTGCCGGCCCACGACGGTTCCTTCACCTCCAGGGCTCTGCAGCAAAGATGCCGGTCACCTGGGGGAAGGTGACTCATTCAGTGGGAACAGCCCTATTCCGAGTGGTGCCCGAACTAACACATTTCAAGTGAGGGGAAGAAGCAGTGAACTGGGGGCCCACGGCCCACAAATTCTGCTCTCAATTTGACCAGGTTCAGATGTGTGATCAAGTTTTTTCTTCTACAGCACTGGGATGATGCCACTTCAGAGTTCTTGTAAGAAGCAAATAAAATAATGGCCAGTTAAGGTGGCACGTAAATTATAAAATACTGTCTATGAATATATGTTCAAATTATCGTCATCTCTACATTTGCTGGCCAAACTTCACCTAGAGTTATGCAGTTATGAATTCCCATGCCAAACTCACTCTACTTAGATGGATCATGCTGGAGTAGAGAATCAAATGTAATTTAGGAACTATTTGGGGTTGTATCAATGCAGGAAAAGAGACTCTGCATTGAAAACGCATTTTCTTTCTGACGTTGCTCAGTAATGCTCATCATTTGCCTTATATAAAAAACATATTTAGTTGGAGACTTTTTCCCACATGCTATTCAAAGACTCTGCAAAACTGATCTAGCGCAGTAGCTAATCTGAGTCATCTGAATAAGCCACAAGTTGCGGATTTCAGAAGCCTCGGAGTGAACGCAAGTTGCCCACCAGTTAAAACATCAAAGTCAAACAAATCACAACATTCAGAAGAAAAATACGTTTCTCATATTGATTTTTCTTACACACACGATATGTTCTATACATCACATTGCCAGTGTTCGCTGACATCAGCCTTCCTCTCCCAGAATACAACACCGAGTTTCCTAACCACTTCTGTTCAACATGGAAGATGAAAGTCAACTCCTATTGCTCAAGGCAGACTGCAGAGCCAAAACAAAAAAAAACATCAGAGAAAGGGAAAACAGAGAAAGATGCTTTAGATATTAATCTCATATTCACTGGGAAAACAGGAAAATCTTTATCTGTCTCTCCTCTCAGAGTTTAAGAGGATGTAAATTTTCTTTTGCCCTACCCACCCTATAATTCAGAGCTCTTCATCCAAAGCCCTTCCTTTTTACCTTACTTCAGCCATGAAAAGTCTCTCAAGTATTGTCAGTATCAAACAAAAAACAGGTCTCTTCTTGACCCTATTTTATTCACACCTCTTGATCTCTTTCATTTCCTTTCATAAAAATTCTTCAACATTCTGATACACTAGATCCCAAAGATAACATGACCTTATCTCCTTTACCTCTCTAATTATAACCTACCTCTCAGATCTGAAACTCTACTTAGGTTTTGTGCCTTTCTCGTAATCTTCTCCAAAATAAAGTCTCTGAGAACATCAATAGTTCTTCTTCGAGCTAAGTCTAGGGTATGAATTCATTCATCATTTATTTCATCTTTCAAAAGAGCCATTTTTTGAAATCCCATGAACCTAGATTTAAACAAACAAGCTAATACTTGTAAAATGCTTAGAACCTTACTTGGCATCTGGTTAAGTGTGAAATAAGTGTCAGCTGCGACTACTGTTATTATGGATTTCTTGCTACTCTCCCTCGCTTCCCCCATAAATATTCCTTTTTTTCCCAATATGACTTCCTTTGGAATTTCACCCTCCTGGCCAGCTATATGCTGTGGGAAGAGGTGATGGTTAGACAAGATCAGTAAATCATAATCACTGGTCTCAAGGAGTAAAGCGTTCCCTAGGGATGAGCTACAGAAGAATAATTTTACTGCAACACCACAAGAGCCTATTGACCACAGTTAGGAAGTGACAGACTGGGAGCACGGTCAAAAGGAAGAAGGGACACTGAACTGTCACAGACAGGAGAACAATGACCCGTAGTTTGGAGGGATAAGGAGACCGACTTTGGCTCAATAGGAGGAAGACATTTTGAATCATCAGGCTGCCCATCAATACAGCCAGTTACCCTGAGAGTAAACGGCAACCGCAGTATTCAGTATGCCAGGGATATTATAAAAACTAAAGAGATCCAACACAAAACAAGTCACCAAACTTCTTGAACAATCTACCGACAGAAGAGTAATAACGGAGGAAAACATTCTTGGTCTTATTTGCAGGCGCACACACAGCACCACAATTAGCCTGATAGTAGATCCAACACGTAACTACAGAGAGGGTGACGGTGAGGCAAGCCAGGTGACCTGGGTCCAATCAGTGCACTTGGAAGTAGAAAAGCCAGAACCCAAGCCCAAATCATTTGATACAAAGCTGCTTTTACCACACCACATTTATAGTGAAAGATGGAAGGCGTAGGTGGGCTATGAAGAGAGAAACATAGGATTTCTTGTCTAAACTGAGTTAAAAGGGGCGTTTTTAATAATTACACGAGGAACACCAGCATAAACCAGGCCACGTGGTCACCGCAGCCATCAGTGGGCAGTTACGTAAGAAGAAAGGTGAGCCAGAGACTGCCCGAGGCAGGAGCTATAGCCAGGATCTAGAGTGAAACCAAAAGTAGAAATCATCAAAGCCGTGGTTCTCAACCAAGGGACTGTAGTCCCCAAGCAACACTGGGCAACGTCTGAAGACATTTTCAGGTGTCACAACTAGGGGGTTGGTGCTAACAGCATCCAGTGGGCAAAGACCAGGGACCATGGGAAACACCCCAGGATGCATAGGACAAAGTTTTCCAGCCCAAACAGTCAAAAGTGCCAAGACTAAGAAACCCTGTATTAAAAATTAAAAGATCTGACTGCATAAACATATGAAACATCTGCACTTCAAAAAAAACCCCCAAAAACTGCAGAAAATATTCCGACCTTACATGAGAAAAAGTTAATCCAATCTACATACTTCGAGACTTCTTAAGCAAAGGCAAGCATCGGACAGCAAAATGGGCAAACAGAAATGGCAAATAAGCATTTAAACAGTCTCCGCAAATAAAAAACCACTCTACCTCCTGAGGAATCAAACCACTTTGAATTGAAAGGACACGTCTGGGGCTTCCCTGGTGGCTCAGTGGTTGAGAGTCTGCCTGCTAATGCAGGGGACACGGGTTCGAGCCCTGGTCTGGGAAGATCCCACATGCCGCGGAGCAACTGGGCCTGTGAGCCACAACTACTGAGCCTGCGCTCCGCAACAAGAGAGGCCACGATAGTGAGAGGCCCGCGCACCGCGATGAAGAGTGGCCCCCGCTCGCCACAACTAGAGAAAGCCCTCGCACAGAAACGAAGACCCAACACAGCCAAATAAATAAATAAATAAATAAATGAAATTAAAAGGACACGTCTAAGGTCACCTATAAAGCCAGCATAGATTTTCTAATGCGCAGCGTTGGTGATGAGCTCTCACACGCTGCCAAGTGGAAGCATAAGCTGATTTGGAACAAACAAACAAAAAAAGACCTTCAGGGAAGAAACTAAGCTGTACTTAAAATACATATCTTTTTTAATTTTAACTTTTTATTTTGAAAACTATATACCTTTTAATACAGTGGCACAATTTCAGGAATCTACCTAAAGAAATAGTTTTGGACATGTTCAAAGATTCAGCTACAAGAATTTCGGCTCAGCATTATTTATTTGGGCAAAAATTGAAAACCCCTAAAATGTCAAATAAGGAGAAACCGATTAAACAAATCATGGTATATCTATATACGACTCTTAAAATCATGCTATATAGCGAATATCGACATGGAAAGACATTCATAACATACTACTTAAAAGAAAAAATATATAGAAAATATACATATTATATATATATCATTTCTGTGAGAAATTAATATGAAGGTATGTGCGTGAAAAAAGTCTGTACAGTAATAACATAAATCACAATGGTAAGCGGTGGATCTATTTGGGTGCTGGGATACAAGATACGAGGGCAGGGATTTCTGCTTTTTCTCTGCTGTGACTCTCACACACAAAACAGTGCCTGGCACAAGGGGACATAAAATTAAAAATGTTACTGTTATTTTTACTTACTTATAGTTTCTCACTGATGTGCAATAAGCACTTTATTTTCATCATAATTTTTAAATGTTGCTTTTAAAAAGAATAATTCAATGGCAAAACAAAACGTTTTACAAATAGAAATGGAAATAATGCCACTTACCCCACAGGGTTGTACGGCTTAAATAATAATTTATGTAAATATGTTCTGTAAACTCTAAAGCACTGTATGAATATTAGAAATTAATTATTCTGCTAAGATCATACATTCCAGCATTAAATCATTTTCATATATGCTTTGGCTGGTAGCCTTTCTCTCAGCAATTTCACTTCCAGTATTTTGTCCTTTAAAAACAGAGGTGCGTGTGGCATTACTTGTAGAAGCAAAAAGTTGCAACCATAGAGGATTGGCTGAGAAAGTTGTGGCACATCCATAAAATGGAATCACTGTTAAAATTCATCCTGTAGAAATGCACTTACTGACATACACTCTTGACCTTTATTAAAAAAATTCATGTATGTGTAACGTAAGTAAAATAATCCCCAATACAGCTTATTACAACAATATCTGTTATGTCAAATAGCCAAGAGTTGTGATGATAATTTTCTGATAATTCTTATCTTTCAACTTGTTAACTCATTCTACTTGAATTTATCCAGCTTCTTCCTTTTGGTCTCCCGTTTTACAAGATGTGATCAGTCAAGGCCACCTATAACATTTTATCTTCCAGTCGCTGAATTTTATGGGTTGCGTTCATCCTTGGGAGGCATTCCCGCTTTCAAGCTGCCCTATGGCTTTAAATGAAGCATGCATATGGTTTACAAAACATGGGTGTAATTCCTTTTTATACTGTCATGTTAGTGGTTTCTTACATATACATGAATCTCTTTATGCATTAGTCAGGACTTCATAAATCAGAAGCTAAACCTCATTTTCCCTCCTTAAAAGAAATGTAAGAACTGTTTTCCAACGCTTTATTTTTCCTACTTTCACACAGAGAGATCACAGAAGCAGGGGACGAAGAAGAAATACTCAGAACTAAATGAATAACACCTAAGAGAAATATTAAAAAAATGTGAACTGTTATTTGAATCCTTTTATAAACGTGACGGAAGGACATTTTCTCCCTATAGAACTCTATCAGAAGCTGGAGAACGTTCGTGCACACCAACCACACATCTGCATTCTTTCAGTTGAACACCAGCTCCCTTAAAAAGGCAGGAAGGGACTTCCTTCCTTGGCGGCCCAGTGGTTAAGACTCTGTGCTTCCAATGCAGGGGGCATAGGTTCGATGCCTGGTCGGGGAACTAAGATCCTACATGCTGCGGGGCGCAGATAAAAAAAAGCAGGAAGCGCTTCCTTTTTGCCAAGGACTATTTCTTTCTTTATCTGCTGTTCAAAAACTCAGGCAAATTCTTGTGGCCTCGTGCTCTTCGTCTGCTTACACTAAAGAAAAGCGCTAATGAAAACCGCCTCACGTTCCCGTTTTAATTTTATGAGACTGCTTAACAACACTAGAACTAAAATATTTCCAACGTTATTTAGAAAATACTGTAATTTAAGAAGCTAATTGATACCATAATAACCATGAAATTCGACAGCGGTGGAAATCATTGAGATTTTTTAAGTATTACAAAGCTTCCCAGTGAAATCACAGTCCAAGGCAAGTGGGAGGAAGCAATGTGATGAATACAGTAAGATGAGGAAGTTATTCATGCGTCCAACAGCACTGACGAAGGGCGGACGCCACGCCCAACGCTGCTGCAGGGGGTGTGCGAGCGTTCCAGAAGATGAGCAGGACGGCTGTGTTCGTGAGAGGTGGGCCAGGCGAGGAAACCAGCCTACGGAGGCAATGAACGGAAGCTACAGGCACTGCCACTTGTCAGCACAGAAAGAACCCCACCAGTTTAAAACCGACAGAACCCGGGCTTCCCTGGTGGTGCAGTGGTTGAGAATCTGCCTGCCAATGCAGGAGACACGGGTTCGAGCCCTGGTCTGGGAAGATCCCACATGCCGCGGAGCAACTGGGCCCGTGAGCCACAACTGCTGAGCCTGCGCAGCTGGAGCCTGTGCTCCCAACAAGAGAGGACATGATAGTGAGAGGCCCGTGCACCGCGATGAAGAGTGGCCCCCGCTCACCACAACTAGAGAAAGCCCTCGCACAGAAATGAAGACCCAACACAGCCAAAAATAAATAAATAAATAAGTAAATTTTAAAAAAAAACTGACAGAACCCAACTCACCCCCTGCAGCAAACGTACTTCCTACAGACTGCGAACTAACACAGCCATCTAAGCTCATTTAAACTTCTAAAATTTCTAAAACCTTGGTTTATGTTCAGCTTCCACAAATTTCTGCCTAAATGTAAATCATTTATTTCCTCCAGATATTTCTTTGCTACAACTGAAGGGTTTTTCCCCGTGATGAATTCTTGAACCACCTTTTTCTTTCTGGTGGTGCTGGGAGCGGGAGGCAGGCAGCTCCAACTCAAGGCCATTCTGTATTATCTTTTAGAATATTTGGGGATTTCTGAACCGTTTGACACTTATTAGTTTCTTGTTGTTTTCTGAGTCTCCACACTTTTGTCTGGAGCCTCTATTTAAAACTCGTGTAATTGAAACAGAAGACAGCAGTTAATATCCCAAGGATAAGTGCAGTTCTTCAATTTTTAAAAGGAGCCTGGGGCTTCCCTGGTGGCGCAGTGGTTGAGAATCTGCCTGCCAATGCAAGGGACACGGGTTCGAGCCCTGGTCTGGGAGGATCCCACATGCCGCGGAGCAACTAGGCCCGTGAGCCACAACTACTGAGCCTGCGCGTCTGGAGCCTGTGCTCCGCAGCAAGAGAGGCTGCGATAGTGAGAGGCCCGCGCACCGCGATGAAGAGTGGCCCCCGCTCGCCGCAACTAGAGAAAGCCCTCGCACAGAAACGAAGACCCAACACAGCCATAAATAAATAAAATAAATAAATAAATAAATTAAAAAAAAAAAAAAAAAGGAGCCTGAAAACTAGAATGTTTTCCTGGCTTAATCTTATGACCCAGATTTATAATTACATAAAAGTAATAATTTAAAAAATATTTTGAAACCTAGACCCCAAAATAGCCACATAAATCCATTTTCCTTGTACTGCTTTTTACTCCAATTTTCATTAAAACCATGTTCATTGTGAAACCATGATCATCCTCTTAGCCAGGGAATATGGGAGGGCAGCAAAGGGTAGGCGCCACTTGGAAGAGATGGAATCATGGTTTACAGGAGGGACAGAGGAGCAGGGCTGTTTGAACCTCACTGTAAGACTGTTTTGATGTTTAAAACTGTAACAGAAAATTAACTTTATTTGAAATAGATTGATCCTTCTCCAAAAAGCTGATAACACATTGTAAAAAACACAATGATTTTAGGCATTACCGAATGAAAACGCTCATGTTTTTACAGACTACCAACTCACGCATCCACTCAGCCAAGCTGTTTTCCTGCTGGTAACTTGAATTCCAGTTTTAAAACCGTGCCAACTCCTCTTGGGTGTTCTGGTGATGAAAATGACTTTCTTTACGTTTTAGCCAAGACTTTTCCACCACAGTATCTTATGAGAAAGCCACAAGGCTGGGGCACCCCACAATGACCAGGCGGGGGGAAAAAAACTATTTTAGAGAATCACTTTGATGTTTAAAATAATACATAATAGGGAGGGGAAGATGCATTAAAAATAATGTGCTAATTAATTTTTTGATATATTCTGATTCCACATACCAAGTTTACTGAATACTGAAATTTTATTTTATTTTATTTTTTTAAGCTGGATATGCTTGTTTAAAATACACTGTTTTGCATAGTGGTGGTTTAAAACGCAAACAAGTCAAACCAAAGAAAGAACAGCACATAATAATGTAAGCTCAGGGGAATGTACCTGAAGTGAGTAAGAGGAGAAAGTCTGACGGCCCTAAAACACTTCCTAACCCCAAATCCTAGTCATTTGAGGAAGATACTCTAACGCTCTCTCCCCTGAAATATTTGAAAACTTTTCACCTCAAAAGAAAAGACAAATTGATTCTGTGCCCCAGACCTTGTAGGACACAGGTTCACAGGACCTTCCCAGCTACAGGTGCAATTTTGGAAGGTTTTTTTTTTTTTAATGTGACAATAGCATCACCTAAGAAGTAACAAAATCGTGATCCAGCTGAAAGGTGACACACTGACCTGATTGATGGAGTTGGCAGCGCAGGAAGCCAGGCCAGTTCCGACAAAAGTCAGCAGGAAGCAGGGCCAGTCAAAAGGTGCTGGGGCCAAGGCAAATCCGGCTGAGGTGGTGCTGACCACGAGGGCTGCAACACAGAAACAGAGCAGAGCTTGTCATCACACAGGGCCAGACGGTAACGGCCAAGCAAGCCCCCTCCATATGAAACAATCCACTACAGCAACACGACCTGTAGGCTGATCTTTCATTAAAAAAAAGTTTTACAAAACATTTTTCTGATTATAAAAACTATATGTGTTCACTATAGAAAAATGCCAATTTTTCCTTCAACTCCATTACACTCAAGAGTGAAAAATAAGATAGGTATTTCAGATCCAGTCACTCACTTATTCATTCAACAAACATTTACTGCACGCCTAACCCATGACCAGTACCGTGCTGGACATCAGGCATTGTTCTGAGCAGGTCAGGCTCTTTTTTGCCTCAAGGTCCTTGTACTTTTTGTTCCCCCTGCCTCTTCCCATGACTGGATCCTTCTCGTCCTTCAGATCTTGTCTTAAATATCACGTCTTAGGGAGAACGTCCCTGACCGTCTCACGTGCGGGAGGCCCTCCCCAGGTACATCACCCTTCAATTTCCTTCCCGGTACTTGTCACACTCCAGCTCCTCCCTGGAATATAAGCCCGAGGAGGCTGGAGCCCTAGCCATACCTACCTAGCAAGAGATGCGCAAAACTCAAGCAGCACCCTCCTTTGCGGAGGCTTGTCCCTCTTTCCAGACATCACAACATCAACCACTAAGCCTCACAACAGGCCGTGTTCTAGGATCAGTCATCTTGTTTTGCACAACTCAGCAGCCCTGCACATGGGTTCAGTGGCTCCTCACGTGTCGCCCCATGTGTGGCGACAAGTCAGGACTGGGAGAAGTCCTCAACACCCAGGCTCCTTCCTAGAGGTACCCAAAGAACAAAGGGTCCATGGTGTCAATGCGGGAATTCGAAGGAAAACAGACAGCAGGGTTCGCCCTCTCAAAGTGGAACTCAGTAAATTGCTTCTCTCCACAGAGTAAATCAGTTGAAATAATTCTTGACTCAATTTTGAGACCTTGAATCTTAGACCAAAAGTAGACTACTGGGCTTCCCTGGTGGCTCAGTGGTTAAGGATCCGCCTGCCAATGCAGGGGACACGGGTTCGAGCCCTGGTCTGGGAAGATCCCACATGCCACGGGAGCGGCTAAGCCCGTGTGCCACAGCTACTGAGACTGTGCTCTAGAGCCCGTGAGCCACAACTACTGAGCCCGTGTGCCTAGAGCCCGTGCTCCACAACAAGAGAAGCCACCGCAGTGAGAAGCCCGCGCACCGCAACGAAGAGTAGCCCCCGCTCGCCACAACAAGAGAAAGCCTGCACGCAGCAACGAAGACCCAACACAGCCAGAAGTAAGTAAATAAATAAATAAATTTATTTTTTTAAAAAGTAGACTACTTATAAACATCTATGGTAGTTAAAAGAGTGTAGAAAATCCATGATAACTTTCTCAATATATAATTAGTAAAATCTAGAGTCACCAAAATAAAAAACAACTTTAGATGTCTCTAAATATCCAGGTCAATATTTTGTATTATGATTTATAAATAAGTTTTAAAAATCAATTACCACCATAGTGGAAAAGAAAGCAACACAGTCACTGAACTGTCAAGCTAAAAATACTGTAAAAAGAAAATTCACTTTGTTTAAAATTGAAAAGGGTATGGAGACACACAAAAGCAGTGTGTTTCTTTTTATTTGCCCCCAGAGCATGACTGGGTAATGGACAATAAACACAGAAAGCAAATCAAATTTTTGACTGATGGGTCAAGTGGTAAGTTGAGAAGAGACAGAAAGCAGTTTACAAAAAAATGACAGAGAGAAAGGGACAATGTTTTAGTAAGACTTAGCAATGATTAAATTTACAAAATGGAAATATTGCCTCATTTAAAAATATACAAATTGTAAATGGTAATACACATAAAAAAATGTATATTTTTTTTATAATACAGGGGCCATTATTACTACAGAGGAAGAAATCTGAATTTTGTAACACATTTCTTAAAAAAAGATCAAAAGCTAACAAAGAATGTATTTATACTTACTTCATCAAAGCAATTAAAGAAAGAGAAAGGAAAAGAAAATTGATAACTTGTAAAACTGACGAAAGCAATACTCTCAACACAGCACTGCCACAACGGTAATTAAACTGTTCATTGATTTCCTGGGATTCATTACATGGAATCATTTTGCAACACCAGGATCTCATTAACAGTGAATGTAATATATTCTTTCATTCACAGCACTTGAAATTATATTTTATTTGGTAATCTCATATTGTCCCTTCACAAATAAACATAAAATCAATGTTGCCAATGAAGTGTGACCCATCCAACAGAGGCCCAGAAGCGCTGTCCTGCAGGCCCAGGGGTGACTCTGGAGGTCCAAGGAAGAGGGATACTCCTACGCCGACGCACCCACTCCCACCTGCCCCCCGCTCGCGGGTGGAGGTCCAGCCCAGTCGCAATCACCGCCATGCGGAGACTCAGCGGCCACCTAGGGAGGTGCGTGGCGACAAAGGCAGCCCTGACACCCAGCACAGCTGCAGCTCTACCCATGACTCTTTTCGGAACCCTCAGGCTGGACCTAAGAGTGGTCAGGGCCACGTCCTCCCAGATG
Source organism: Balaenoptera musculus (assembly GCF_009873245.2). Classification (NCBI taxonomy): domain Eukaryota; kingdom Metazoa; phylum Chordata; class Mammalia; order Artiodactyla; family Balaenopteridae; genus Balaenoptera; species Balaenoptera musculus. The sequence goes on along the minus strand of NC_045804.1, from coordinate 55,873,145 downwards.
CCGTCGTTGACAAGGAATGACCAGATGCAGTCTCTGGTCTGCCTGCCTCCTCCAGGGAGAAGCTCTCTATAATTAAAAACAAGTTGTTAGATTTTCAAACGGTCGCAAGCAGGCACACCCTGGCTGGCCCAGAAGCAAGCAAGCCTCCCTGTGTGAGCTACCCGAGGACCACATGGCAAAGAAGCCCAGGCGGCCGGTAGGAGCAGAGTGGTCCGGGGACCTCAGATGCAGAGATGCGAAGGTATGAGTTCTGCCAGCGGCCCCCAAGCCCCAGGGGGGAAGCATGGCCCCGGCCCACAGTGATTTCAGCCCAGGGGAACCCTGAGTGGAGGATCCGGCCAGACCACACTTGGACTTCTGACCTTTAGGAACTACGAAATAAGAACCTTGTGCTGTTTTAACCTGCAAAGTCTGTGGTAACATGGTTTGCAGTAAGAGAAAACGTGTGATACTGTAACGAGGGTGGCATTTAAGGAAGACTAGACTTCAGGACACAGAGGACTGACCGGAGTGGAGGAAAGCTCGCTCAGGAACCATGGAAAGGTCACTGCAGGGAACCGGCTGGGCAGGGACAGGACCTGGCAAGGGTGGCAACGGTGCAAACACAGGTGGAGTGAGGGATCTTAAGGCAGTGACACGGGCCTTCAATATGGAATAAGCCGAATGGGTACAGCAGAGGAGCGAAACGCAATTCAGTGACTCCAAGAATAATAAAGCCCTAAAAGGTCAGAGGGAACTTAGGGTCAGCTAGTCTCATCTCTGTCCTGATGGAGGAATGGACACTATCCCTGGATCTGGCGACAGGAAGCGGTTTCTCCCCGGGCAGCCCTGCACAGAAGGGCTCCAGCTGTGGGACAGGTCTCTCTCTCTCTCTCCCCTAGACCAAGTCAGGACGACTCCCTCGAAACAGCTCCCTCTGGATATAACTCTTGTCTCTGGAGCAACACCGAGTTACCCTCTCTTAGTACAACCTTCAATCATGCAAATGCCACTACCCACAGCCTCTGTCTCTCCAGGCGTACTGTCCACGGGACCAGCCACGTGGGGCCTCCAGGCTCCTGTCCACACTGAGTGACACCTTTTAGAGAAACACTACTTTCTAGTATAACAAAAGCACTCAGCACAGTGCCTGGCAAGTAATAAGGGCTTAATAAGCAGTGCTCTTGGTAATTATTAAAATGTGCTTCAAGATGATGTGTTTTTCCAGCCACTATGCTTAGACTTAATATTTCAAAGCGGTGTCTTAAGGAACTCTGAGAAACAGCAAAACACTTCACACAAGCTCCACGCGCCTCTGTCTTAGAACGTCCAGGGGAGTGCCCGGAGTGCAGTCCTTAAGAAATGTGGACTAACCATGATAGTGATAAAAACAAGGCTTACATTTGTGAAGCACTTTGCAATGCCAAAGTGCCTTTACATTTATTTAAGTCCCGGAAACACTGCACTTCAAAGCAGGGTGTGGATACCTACCTCAGGGTTATGGAAGAAAACTTGAGAACTTTCACTTATATTTGACTTCTTAACTCTCTCTTTTAAAACACACACTTTGTGTATCTTAAAATGAATATAATACATAGGTGTAAGAGTACATGAATTTTACTTACAAGTAACTTAACTATACATTTTTGTTATATATGACATATTTATATACAATAGCATAAATATTTTATAAATATACACACGTGCACTTAAAACTTTTTTACTGATAAAGTACACGACTAACAAACTTTGCAGAAGCTTGCTCTAAAATAAACAGCAAGGCAAGCATTGGTGGGTATTACGTCTGATTTTATACACAGAGATCCAGGCGTCAACCAGCGGCAGTGAACTCAATCTACCGTCTAACCCAGAGTCATACGCTTTATGCATAATATTTGGCTCTCTGCTTTATGGGATGTACTGTAGCAAGTACTCCAAAGACTCATTTTCAGAAGAAAATTCCACTAAAGGAAGGGAAGATATACACACGCACCACCCAGCTGATTACAAAACCACCACCAGGCCAGCAGGGCTCGCAGGACACCGCATCCCTGTGCGTAACCCACGATGCTCCTGCAGCACGGGTCTCAAGGGGAATGGCCACAGGTCCCAGAGGAGGGAGCCCCACGCTGAGGGCGCCCCCCTGCACGTGCTGGGTGCGAGCGTAGCCAGGCTCCCCACTCCAGCTCACAGTGTGCTTTCCAGAGCAGCCAGGAACCACTGAAGGGTTTCGCCTTTTCCAATAAGCAATAGGTTTTCTTGGAGCACCAGCTTTACCAGGAATGATTTTTTTTTTTTTTTGGTGAAGGCTCAACACTCTGAGAACTGCATAGTGGAGGCGCTTTCTTTTCTGAGATCGTCAGTTAGAAGTAACTCTAACGATTATATTAAAACACTGGTCATCTACATCCTGCTTTATCTCTGTCTTTCAAGGCCTCGCTATTTTTCAGCCCTGGCCCCAAAAGAATTAAGTGAAAAACAAAACTCCAATAAGTCAATTTGGATAATTATCAACTCTGATAAAAGATCTGCTCAAAAGATTGAAACCACTGGCTAAATGAGAGTTTGAGATTCTCTATAGATTTCAAATTATCCTTGTGATCTATTACATCTCATTATCCTTGATAGCAGATGCTATGCAATATTATAACCCAAATCCTACAAGCCTGTGATGAATCTCTTGAAAGCTCTTTTATGTACAAAGCTGCCCAAGAACAGGCAGTTAATGAATTTGTACGTGGTTTTGTTCACCGGTGGCTCCAAGCAATGGAATGTTTTTGTTAGCAGATCTCAAAGCTCAAAATTATACAACTTAATTAAGAGGAGAATTAAGAATTAAGTTTTTTCTGATTTTCAAATGAGCATGTATTTTTACTTGATAGCTGTACTTCATGATTTCTTCCTCTCTCTTCATTTCTGTTAACACCATAAGCTTCAAATGGTTCAATTTCTAATTTAAGTGAGTTTTTTAGCCTTCACAGCTTGGCCCTGTTCCGTGAACCTCCTGACGGTTATGTTACCCACACACGTACGGAGGAAGGTGGCAATTTTTATGCTTATTGTTATGTTCAGATGAAAAGTCAACTGATGAGAGACAGGGTATTTTTTTCTCAGTCACATTAAAGCCTGCCAATCAGGGGGTAACTGATTACAAACCATAACCACTTCTGGTTAAAAGATAAAGACTTTTTAGTGGAGATTTTTAGTAACACAGCTGCAAAACTAAGAACTTGCCGGGCCTTCCAGTTTTCCCCTTTCTTTTTTTCATACTCAGTGACCAGAGCTGGTCTTAAAAATCCTAAAACCAAATTAAAACTCCTAACTTCAAATTTCCTGAGCAACACTGCTACCAAAATGAAACATTTAAGTACAGTCCCCAGGATGCGTTGGCTTTGCACTCACAGCATTCAGAAAAGGGAGATGAAATTGCTATCAGGTCGGTGTAAATAAACATAAATAAAAGCTGTCTATATCCAAGTTAACTATGCAACACCGAGTGAGACCCTAAGAGTGTTCTTTCAATCACAGTTTTTCCTTGAACCATCAAAGATTTTCTACTTTGTCATCCTATTTTTAGTTTTCCTTTTCAAAAAAGAAATTTTTCTTTTCAATATACTTAATAACCAACACTTTACAACCTTTGTAACTAACTAAAAAACGTTTCCATAAAACTGATGCTTATCAAGCTTTTAAGAAGTAAAAACACTTCTTTTGAAAACTGAGCTTGGCAAGAAGAAACTGTTAGTTGAGCACTTTTCATTAAAATAATGAAGATTTTTCTCAGTTTCGTATCAATGACAACAGGTGAAGGTGACACTATACAAAGCAGACAGAGGAAATCCAGTGGCCCCAGGTCATCTAGTTAAGGTACAATACTTTTCAGTCACCACTAAACATTTCAACTATTATATCACAGTAAAATAATTATTTATAATTAAAAGGCTAAGCTGTTCCAAATTCTACAAATGGTGGCAACAGAGTTCATTACAGTTTTCTTTTTTTCCCATCGAGCTTCTGTTTTTTGAGCACCTGTTATGGGCAGGGCAGGAGCGAGGCCCTGGCAATGCAACAAGCCAGGAAGATGGATGTGGTCCCAGGTCTCTTGGTGCCCACAGGCTGGTGAAGATTCAGACAAGCCAACAGGCATGACCACAGAGCGTGGGAGCATGTCAGAGGGTGCAGTCACGGACGAACGCCGTGAGGGACGTGAAGGGCTCCCGACCAAGTGCCCGCTCACACTGAGGTCAGAGGTGTGACCGAAGGCTGAGGAGGAGCGGGCCTGCGAACGGGGAAGCGGGGAGACGTGACTGCGAGAGGCAGAGCGACAGCAAGGACAAGGCCGCAGGGTGAGGGAGCGCCAGACAGACCGACCCTCCTCCCCTGCACCCGTGTGAATACAGATAAAAAGCGGGCCCCTGTATTTTTTTTAGCAAATCACTGATATGTTAGCACTCCTCTTTTCATTCTTAACTTCCCAATTCACTATCCACCCGCTTAAGATATAAAAAAATAATGCTATTTTTTTAGCAAAAACTATTTTTAGTACTTAGAGATAACCTTGTAACATTCTTTTAAATTCACTTCTGTAAGTTTTTCATTCCTTAATGTCAATAAATGAGATGCTACCATGTTTTGCTTTGAACTGGAAACCAAGCCCTTGATAATACCCCAAAATGCTAATTAGGCACCTGGGCATTTCTGACCTGCAGGGCTGGGAAGCAATCGTCTCGTCCCCTCCAGAGATGCAGTAACCCACCCTCCACAGACGAGGGAGGCCTGCTTGCGTTTGCAGAGTCTAAGAGGACTCCCAGGTGCCACGGTGATGGAGCCGTCCACTGATGGGGCTGGGGGGGGGGGGGGCAGGGGAACAGGCAGAGGGGAGAAGAGGCAATGACAGGTGAGAATTCAGATGAATTCGGTTAGCAGGAAGTTGCTGAGTTCCCACTTGATGAGAACTAAAGCTCTATTTTTTTTTGAAATGTAAAGCAAGGTAGTTTGCTGAGAATGAAGATGAGGTGGTAGAGAGGGTGCTGAATGAGTTCTCCAGGTAAGAAGAGTTCCTCAAATATGTTCTGGGGACCATGCCTACCAGGGCCCTCTGTTAAAATACAGATTCCTAGGCCCCATCCCAGACCTTGAGGGAAGGGGTTTATGGAGATGAGGCCCAGAAATCTGCATTATAACAAGCGATTCGAGTTTCAGAACCACTGAAAATAGTGAAGTCCCCTAAGTCGATGATGGAATTTGGGGTGAGGAAGAAAACTTAGCAGGATGCAAAAGCCTTCAGTGACTGGTAAATGCAACAAAGAAAGGAAAGAGGAAATTCCATGGGACCACCTGGCTCGTTCCCTTGTTTAGCTCAAGTTTCACTGTCAACCTACACTTTTCAAGGTAGTCTTGGGCTAGGTGGCCTTCCTCACTGCACAGTCCAGGGCTGACAACTCCCCAGCACAAACTAGGAGTCTCAAATGTGTATCTGATTATCAAGACGACAGGGAAAGACTGCCGACAGATGGCTACACGTCCACAACCACCACTGGGGAAGTGCATGTTGGGGTGGCAAAGCAGTCTTCATTTAAACACGTTACATGTGAAGTGCACGTGTGGTGTAGTCCCAGAGCAGACCTAGGGGTGCTGTTCTATTTTCTTTGGAAAACCGGGGGTGGAGAGGTGGGCAGCCCTGCATCCTCTTCCTGGGAGGGGACACTGCATAATGAGACAGCCTGGGGGGCGCTGTGAGAATACAGAGAAGCTGGATACCGACAGAGCTGACTAGGCTGGACTTCAGATGCTTTGGCTTCTTAAATGATAGAGGTAAGAATTCTTTACAACCTCCCTTTTAGCTGGAGAAGCCATGCTGTACAGTCCTGGCCAATGAGATATAAGGAGACATTCCTATCAAAAGCTTCCCTTCCCAAGTAAAAAGGCAGCACGATTTGAGGGATCTTAGTTCCCTAACCAGGAATCGAACCCGCACCCTTGGCAGTGAAAGGGCAGAATCCTAACCACTGGACCACCAGGGAATTCCCTAAAGAGGCCAAGTCTCATAAGGAGGCTTCTGCTTTTCTACACCATCCCCTTTCTTCATTCTTTCTGCCTGGAATATAATATGATGATGGGGGAGTGGCAACTATCTTGTGGTCTTGAGGATAAAAGCCACAAGCTAATGATGACAGAGCAAAAAACAAGGGCCAGCTATGTAGACAACATCCTCGAGCACTAGCTCTGGGCTCCTAATTTCAGACTCAAGAGAGTAATAAACCTCTCTTGAGGTTTATTACAAGAGAGTAATAAACGCTTTATTTGCTTAAGTCACCGTTCTCCAAGTTTTCAGTTACATGGAGCTGAGCCCATTCTCAACTCATAGCTTTTTCTCCTTCTCTTCTTTAAAGTCATCAATGTTTTTTTGAGAATGATTATCATCCACATGAAATTTATCTCTACATTCTTCGAGCATCTACCACACCTCTTCCACTTAAAATCAATCCAAATAACATCAAACTGAATTTAAAACAATTATATCAATAGAAAACAGAATAGCCGAGATAAATGCATTTTTCATCTAACTTAGAACACTGGCTGAGGCATCTACGTGGCCCACTCCTACCAGAAACCAAATGAAATGATGGAATAAAAATGAAAATTGGAGAAAAACCTACATCAGCAATAAATTAGGTAAAGAGAGGATACTAAAACCCTCAAGAAATGTTTGTTAAATACAGTGCAGATGAGATGAGATTTAAGACAGTTGCCGAGAGCTGACCTGTTACTTCCACTATCTGAATAGCAGAAAATTAGACCACCTTAACACCAAGTGGGACGAAAATGGGTAAATACGGGAACTAAAGGCTATCTGGCGGGACCCTGCCCCCCGGCTGGTGTGGAGGGTGAGGGGCCGGAAGCAGAGGCCAGGGCGGGCCGCGGCGACACGGACCCGCGTTACGCAACGGCAGGGCTGTCTGCAGGCAGCTGCATCACAGCTGGAGCGAGAGAAGAGCAGTCGCACCGCAGAGAAGCAGGGCCTGGCCCTGACGTACTCCTCTCCGAGCCGAGGCAGAGATGAATCTGAGGACCTTAACCCGAAGAGCAAGCCCCGCACCAACACTGCCCCTGCACGGCGGGTATGCCCGGCAGGCGGGGGCACTGGGGCCAAAGCTGGGCACAGACTCACTGTGTGCTGAGCGTGGAAGCGGACGGCACGAGAAACCAGACTTGGGAAAAAGCAGGATGCTGGCTCTGTGGTTTCAAAAACACGTTGGAAAAACCTTTTCAGAGAAAAAGTTCCCTTGCTGGTTGCCTCTGTGTCTCCTTTGGGCCACAGGAATGTTTCACCAGTAATGGAAACTGAGAGCCTCTATCCTCAAGCTTAAAACGCAAGAGAAGTCCAACAACACCATGTCAAACTGGGTGGTATGTTATCATGTGCTTTTGTACCTTAAGACAACACTACTTATTAAAAAAGAAGGTCATCAAAAACAGGATAAGCATAGGGACACAAAAAGATATGCACAGAATCAGAATTTTTTAAAAAGTACAGAAAGCATTCACATTATGATCTTACTTTTGTTTAAAAAGCAAAAATAGGGGCTTCCCTGGTGGCGCAGTGGTTGAGAATCTGCCTGCCAATGCAGGGGACAAGGGTTCAAGCCCTGGTCTGGGAAGATCCCACATGCTGCGGAGCAACTAGGCCCGTGAGCCACAACTACTGAGCCTGCGCGTCTGGAGCGTGGGCTCCGCTACAAGAGAGGCCACGATAGTGAGAGGCCCGTGCATCGTGATGAAGAGTGGCCCCCCTCGCACAGAAACGAAGACCCAACACAGCCAAAAATAAATAAATAATAAATAAATTAAAAAAAAAAAAAAGCAAAAATATCTGAATGGCATGTATAGAAAAACATTCTAGAATACACCAAAATCATCAAAATGGTTATTACTTTGAGAGGGTAGACTTACAAGGAGATTCCATTCGTCTCATTTTTGCTTATCTATATTTTCTATTTGTTCTAAAAGTAAACACTTACTAATAAAAATACTGCTTTAACATTTAACAAGCATATAAATATTAAGGTATTTATTTCAAAATATACGTTAAAATTTAAAAAATTAAAATTCTACTCAACTAATATTTTTATGAAAATGAGAAAAATCCTTTATGCAGTATTCGAGAGCTGATGATTACAGTATGTTGACTTTTAGAAACTACAAACAATCTAAAATAAAATTGTATCCTCTATTCTTGGGTTCTTTTTTTTTTTCCTTTTAATAAAAAGCATCATTCTAGGTTCTAGGGGAAAAAAATCTATACACTGACAGACTGTAGTTTATATCAGTTCCATGGACAGCCTAATCTATTGGTTCCAATAAACGATCTATTTCAGCGTTCTGGTCTCAGAAAATGTGTTGTAGCTTTTCAGCACAGACATTATTCAGGAAAAAATTTCTGCTTTTTATTGACACATATTAAGTATAAACTCAGCTGAGTCACCAAAGCTTCTTATGATCCTAATCCAAATAAAATTTCTTCACCCCAGTGTGGTCCTTGCAACAAACTCCAAAAACGTATTGTAAATAGCTCAGCTGGCAAGAGAAACTCAAGGGAGACATATTATTACTTCTTTATAAACTCAGTCTTACTTCCTTTCACAGAAAAAAAAATCTTTAAATGGCATTATCTCCTGCAAACTTTGGCCCAGATCCTGGCATAAATGCCAAAGCATCATCCCACTGCCACCCTCCTATCCTGCAAAGGAAATGTGAGGACGTCACTGCGTGGCTCTTCACTTCGTCTACACTTGGTTATCCTCGGCATATCACAGCTATAAACAGAAGGAGGCAAAGAAAGGAAGACTAGTTCTCTAAAAGTGATCACTGACTCCCAGGTATTTCTGTCTCCGCCATCATTAGCTATAAACGAATTGCCCAAGATGTTAAGAGTCCAAAAGAAATCAATTTATAGATACCAGGGATTTTCTTTTAAAAAAAAAAAAAATCCTGCTGACTCCAAGACGTGTGAATTCAAGTAATAAAATAAACAGGGAGGTAAGAGGTCAAACAAGAGGGTCGGGGTCACCCAAAGGGTGCTGCCTCTTTAAATGGAATAAGCAGAAGGAAATGACTTTAATTCAATTAGCTCCTCCAGAAGCCTGGGGCATGGAATATATAAAACGCTAGAGGAGAAGTTTACTGCCCAGGGCTTTTCCATGTGTGGCTGCAGGGGGGGCTGCTGCCCGCCGCTCCCTCCGTGTACCTCGCCTGTGCACATCTCTCCTGTGTGGTCCACAGCCCCCCAGCTGGCTGCTCCCGTGCCAGTGGTGGCAAGGGCTGCTCTGGCTCACGGGAAGGGAGGGGCGAGCTCTCCCACATCCTCCAGGCCACTGGGGCTGGGCCCGGCCCTCTGCCTGTGCAACCCTTCCTTCACTTTCTCGAAGGGTGGTCCAGGACCACCTGCATCACAGCATCTGCACGCGTGCCGAAATGCAGAGCTCTGGGTCCGGTCCCAGGCCTCTGGGAGTTGATCTCTGGGGACAGCAGAAGCCCCGTTTGAACACACGTGCCACGTATGCTCCTTAGCAAATTGACACCTGGGGACCGGTAAGTCAACATGCAACATACATAGAGCACAACATGTACCATTAAAGAAGGGATTTAGTCATTGCTTTAGATTTCAGACACCATGTTTTAAATATCAAACCCTGCATCTGGAATGCCTATTCAGATATGCAACACTATAAGGTACAGAAAAGGAAAAACAATACAACCTCTGGCATGAAGGGAAGGAAAATGTGCCCCCAGCCCCCCAAATTGATCCTAAACCAGTTGTCATCCTTTCCTATCTGTCCCTAAAGAAATAAGCATTATGAAAACAAACTTTAAGACATTATTTTAAATTAAGTATTTAAAGTACCTCATTTGAGACTCTAAGAAGAAACACTGATAATTAGTTCCTGACTTAGCAGTCCATCAACGCTGACTTCCTAACCGCCAAATAAAATAACTTCATAGCCAGGCATCTTAGGAGACCTCTACCATTTAAGTGTTGGTCACTTCCTTTATGGACTGGCTTTCTTTTGGCTTCCGTGACCAAGCCACTTCCTCTGACCATTTATTTCCTTGCAGACTCCATTATACACTCTGCCCAATCCTGAAAAGGGGACATGCCCCAAAGTCCTGTCCTTGGCCTTCCGCTCTGGTCACTCTATGCTTGACCCCTGGCAACCCCGCTCACCACCACAGCTTCACAGTCAGCCCTGCGCTGAAGACCGCGTGCTCTTCCGGCCCAGTGGTCTAGCTCACCTCCTGTCCTTCACAGCCAGCGCTCGCTGGACCTCTCCACCCAGATATGCGAGCAGCAACTCGAATTCTGTGTGTCCAAAACTGTTCTCCCCCCAAACCTGGTTCTCCCTTCATTGTTCACATTCTCAAGTCTCAACACAACCATTCATCCAGTCTTCCACAGCAGAAGGCCCCAAGTTGTCCTAGAGCAGGGGCAGCAAACTCAAGTGCCTGCAGGGGCACCCAGGTGACGAAGTTATTTTTTTATTTAAGAAACAAGTGTATAGGTCTTAACATGGTCTCTTCTACACAGTTTGCAGATGTCACCCCATTTAAAACTCAGTATTGACCTAGGAAGTAGGTATCATTATTATCCCTACTTTACAGATGGGTAAACTGAGGCACAGAGATGTATGGAACTTGCTCAAGGTCACTCAACTAGTGAGAGCGAGGATTTGACGGCAGGGACTCCAGCCCAGAGGTCACTACTCTATGTTCTCTCTCAGAACTGGGCTGGGTGGAGGATAGTAAGGAGCAAAGGGCCCAGGACCGGGGAAGGCTTGTTCCACCTAACAGCAGTCAAGACTCCTTGCAAGTCCGTGTCCTAAACCTTCTATCTTATGGCCCCCAGTACTCCACCACGTCTACCTGAGGTTCTGTGCATTCCACTTCCTTAATATTTCTCTCTCTCTCTCCCCCCTTTTCTCCTTAACTCAGCCCCAAGTCATTTCTCAGTTGACCACCACTGATTTGTTTGCCATCATCCTTGCCTCTCACTAGTCCATGCTCTATAGCTGGGGTCAGCAAACTTTTTCTCTAAAGGGCCAGACAGGAAATATTCCAGGCTTTCCAGGACATAAGTTTTCTGTGGCAATGACTCAATTCTCCCGAGGTAGCATGACATCAGCACAGAACCAACGGCTGTGGCCGTGTTCCAATAAAACTTTATTTACAAAATCAGACAAGCTTTGCTCAACAGTGTAGTCACCAGCTTTCTTCGAGAGAAACACTCTACATTCCCGCACATGTGGGACAATCCCAGAGGCCCTACAAGAAGCAAAGCACAGCAGTGAGCTGGGAGTCCCAGTGCCCGTGGGTTCACTGCCCATCAAGCCCAGCAGTGCAGTCCTTCTTGTTTCCAGAACTGAAACGGAACACATTATCTTACTGCATCGTTACAGGGCAGTAGGCGTGAACACACAAAAGACAAGGAAATAAGGAGGATAAATATTCTGTGTTAACTGCAAATAAAAGTGAGACTATTTTTAGTACAATATGTTTAGGGTAATACTATTTACTATTCTGTGTAAACAGAATTCCAAAAATTTGATTTCAAATCCCGATTAAGTTGAAGAGAGGAAAAATACTAAGAGGGGACCTGTAGTTTCAAAATCATTCCTTTTGGGGCAGTAACAAAATTAGCATTTTGTTTAACCAAAAAAAAAAAAAAAACAACAGTCTCAAGTAAGAATCTGACTAGACCGGAAAAACAAAGTACCTGTGAGTTTAATTTTGGACAGCCGAGCCAAAATTCCTGGCAAATCATCCACACGCAGCTTCATCTCTTTCCACTGCTTTTCTTCTTTTGTCTCTGTTCCCACAGCTATAGAGCCTTCAATTACTGGGGTGGGTTCTAGTTCTAGCGATTCTTTTTCATTTGGCTTTCTGGACAGAGATAGGCTTGGGGGTGAAAGAGGTCTCATCTTGTATATTTCGGTTTTGGCCTCATCCAAAGATGCTTTTTCAAGGAAAGGAGATGGCACTGGTTCCGGCTTTGGTTTTATTTGCTGGTTGAAGCTTCTGTTCAGTCGTGTGACATACTGAATAAAAAAGGTACACGTTACTAGGAAACCAAGGCCCAAAATGCTCTTAAATGGTTGTTCAGTAGCACCTTCCATCAGTCCAACTTGTACAATACCTATAAGATTTTCCTATACCTTTATAAATACTCACTGAAGTAACCCGTGTTAGAGTGTATTACATGGGAATCACTCTACTAAGAAATATGGAGAATACAATTAACTGGTTTTTCAAATTCTACGGCTTAGAAAATCCTAGGAATTTAAGTTCCTTGAAAGAAAGATAAATTTATTTCATATTTATCTCCCCCAGAATTTCCCTCCATGTAGTACCAGAAACTGGAGGTTTCATATTCCAAATACAATGAAAAAGTTTTCTATAATCAAGAGCCAAGGCAACCTGTTGACTTTCCATGTTCCCAGGTGAACAGTGCATGCAGACGTACTCTGTGGGGGGCACAACCCAGGGCTCAGTGACCTCAGGGCAGTGGGTGTGGGGAAAGAATTGGATTTTAGAGTCACATAATCTCTTATTACTTACTAGCAAAAAGGAGTAACTATGACTAATATCCTTGAGGCACTTTACAGTTTTATATAACATATATCTTTAGAGTTTATCGAATACATATCTCATTCAATGTTCCCAAAAGTTGTTAAAAAAGATGGATCATTATTAATTATCTCTCACTTTAATTTTCAGATGAGGAAACCAAGGCTCGGAAATAAACTGACAGAGACGAGAATCAACAACTAGTTACTTATAGATGCCCCTGGGACTTGGAGCAACCTATCCTGATAACTAGTTAAGCAATTTTTCATTACATCACAAAGACTTGAAATTACATATACTCGTCTTAGAAAGGAGTTACAAACTCATGAATGAATTCAGAGTTCTATTTACATAAAAAAGGCATTAAGGGCTTCCCTGGTGGCGCAGTGGTTGAGAATCTGCCTGCCAATGCAGGGGACACGGGTTCGAGCCCTGGTCTGGGAAGATCCCACATGCCACGGAGCAACTAGGCCCGTGAGCCACAGCTACTGAGCCTGCGCGTCTGGAGCCTGTGCTCCGCAATGGGAGAGGCCGTGATAGTGAGAGGCCGGCGCACCGCGATGAAGAGTGGCCCCCGCTCGCCACAACTAGAGAAAGCCCTTGCGCAGAAACGAAGACCCAACACAGCCAAAAATAAATAAATAAATAAAATAAAGGAATTCCTTTAAAAAAAAAAAAGGCATTAAACATATTTGAGTTTCTCTTCTAAATATCCATTATCCTCGATCACCAACTTTAAAAGTCTGAACATTTCTGGAAATTAAAATCTCTCATCAAAACAATGAGTTTCATTAAGATTTTAAAAGTTAAAGTGGGCATTTTAAGTTAAAAAAAAAAGGTGAGAGAAATGTCAAATAGGACTTCAGAGTATGAATTTGCTATTCTGTCCTGCTTGCACTGAAATCATGAGTTTTTAGCTGTCGTTTCTTCATCCTATGATCCTTTGCCATTTGAGAAAGTGGCAAATGTAAGTTACCACACTGCCAATACCATGAAGTCGACCTGGACAAAATCCTACAAGAGGACTGAGCTGTATTACCAACGCCCACTGTAAAATGCCCAGCAAATCACAAACTCAATTTGTTTGAATCTGCTCAGAAGGGCATGTGTTTAAAAGACTTTTGAATACACTGCTGATGTTAGAAGACAGGAAGGTCACACAGTTAAAGCAATTATTTCTGTATTACTGATGTATTCACAGAACTTTAAAGAATTTTAAAAGATGCATCATAACAGTTCAGCTTTTCCTAATTGTGGCCTAGTCGAAACATGCCAGCAGTTTTCAATCTTTTCCCAAACTTAATCAATAAGTTCAAGATCATACTTTAAAACTCAGACACCAGAATTATTCTGGTTTCAGTTAAGCATAAACAGAACAAGGGATTAAAGTTGTGGATAAACTTCAGACCACATGAAATAAAAGTCCTTTTCAAAGAGTACTTCTTAAAACTCTTCTTACAGTCCCCTCACACAGGGAAAGTAAAGGCAGGGAGCACAAAGTGAGGATGGTCTTCTGAACGTACCATGTGCCTGAGGAAGTTAAAGTGCTGAAATGTAACCCACTGTTGATTGACGTTCCTGAGAAGATGCAGGAACCTACGAGGTGACTCCTGCAAGGCTCTCCTTTCTAGATACCAGACACATCCTCTTACCCAGCCTGTAATAGAGAGGAAGGGGGAAAAAATGTTAAAATCGTTAATACTTCTCACCAAGTGATGACTGGACCTACCCAGAAGCAGAGCCCGCACCACGGTAAGCAACACATGAGTGATGGGTCAGAACTTTGAAATGACTTGATCCAGACCTGTGAATGAACGGTATTGATCAGCCCTGCTCACTGTTTAAGTGAGCGTAATTCTCCAGCAGGGCTAGGGAACTTTTTCATCTCAGGATCATTAGGCTTTTATTATATCAAATGCTGAAATGACCAAACCGTAGATCTTTTTAAGAATAAAATATAAGGCTTCCCTGGTGGCGCAGTGGTTGAGAATCTGCCTGCCGATGCAGGGGACACGGGTTCGAGCCCTGGTCTGGGAAGATCCCACATGCCGCGGAGCAACTAGGCCCGTGAGCCACAACTACTGAGCCTGCGCGTCTGGAGCCTGTGCTCCGCAACAAGAGAGGCTGCGACAGGGAGAGGCCCGCACACCGCGATGAAGAGTGGCCCCCACTTGCCGCAACTAGAGAAAGCCCTCGCACAGAAACGAAGACCCAACACAGCCAAAAATAAAATATAAAAAAATAAATTAATAAAAAAAAAAATCTGGAAACATATGGCCATATCCACTATTCACCATCAACACTGGGTCATGATTGTAGGGCTTTTAAAATGAAGTGCACAGGACTTCCCTGGTGGTGCAGTGGCTAAGAATCCACCTGCCAATGCAGGGCACACGGGTTCGAGCCCTGGTCTGGGAAGATCCCACATGCCACGGAGCAACTAAGCCCATGTGCCACAACTACCGAGCCTGAGCTCTAGAGCCCGCGAGCCACAACTACTGAGCCCGCGTGCCACAGCTACTGAAGCCCGTGCGCCTAGAGCCCATGCTCTGCAACAAGAGAAGCCACCGCAATGAGAAGCCCGCGCACCGCAACGAAGAGTAGCCCCCGCTCACTACAACTAGAGAAAGCCTGCGCGCAGCAACGAAGACCCAATGCAGCCAAAAATAAATAAATAAATAAATAAATTTATTAAAAAAAAAAAATGAAGTGCACAGATAAGAAGCTGAAAGGTCCTGAAAAGTTTTTAATGGCTATAAAATTCTTTGAAGCTTTAGAAGAACAGTCAGGCATGACCACTAGGTACCTGATACAGTCCCTATTTACCCTTCTGCCACCTTCCCCCCATGCTGCTTCCATATCAAGCTCTTACAGTGGATCTTCCAAGTGGATCATAGCAGGTTGCACAGACCACTTACTAGCAGATCTTTTGGCGATTATGTTCATAGCTTCAGGAAGCTAATAAGCTGTCTGTTAATTCCCCCCATACCTGCATCAAAAAGACGGGTCCAGCAACAAACCATGTGGAATATGCAGCCCACTTACTGAACTGGGGAATTCTAAGTAGTCAGGCGGACTTGTCCTATAGGAAGCTGAAAATACAGAACTGAAAGGCAGAAAAGCAGCCAATCTTGAGGAATGCACATTGGAAAAACCTCCCTACAGAGGTGATAATTCAAGTGCTAAGAAAGGATGAGCTCTCTGAGAATGAGTGTCTAGGGTCAGGATCAAACACTCACAGTCAGGGATGGGAGAAGGCAACAAAGAAATTCAAAAAGAACTACAGACCCTTTAAATAAAATGTATCATTATGGAAAATCCCAGTCATATGCAATAGCAGAAGAACACAATGAGCCCCCATCACTGATCCCCCAGCTTCAACAACTACCAAACCTCGGCCAATCTTGTTTCATGTATACACACTCCCACTTCTCACCCTCCTGCCCTCCTTTTGAACCAGAAGAGACCTTTGAGATCATCTAGTTGAATTGCCTCATTTTATAGGCCCAAAGGGAGTCCACCTCCAACATGGGCCACCAGCACCACATTCGTCACCCATCAGTTACCATCCTAAACTACAGGGGTGGAGGGGGGCAAAACAGTTCCCAACCTCCAGTTTAATAACTCCATCAGGAGAAATTTCATTCATTCACACGTAATTATTCAGCACCAACAATGCACCCCCGGTACTGTGTCGGGCACTGGGGACACAGAGGTGAACCAGAGAGATACCGTCCCTGCCTGCACAAGGTTCAATCTCCTAGTTTAGAGAAACACGTAATAAACCGGTTATAAATAAACAACTACAGACTATGCTAACCATCATGAAAGAAACAGGGTGATGCAAGAAAAGAGGGGCGGGGGGCTCTCCTTAGATAGGGTGGTCAGGCCTCTCTGAACAGGTAACATTTGAGCTGAGACCGAGCCAAGGGGCAGGAAAGTGCATCCCACTTTCAACATATAGCTATGTCCTTGGCGTGGAGGGATTATATCAGGGACCACACTAATGGAGAAAGACAAAAGTCTGGGGGTCAGGGGGTGGTTATGGCCCGCTGTCTGAGGTGGTCATTATCTTTATCATCGCCATCATGACCCTTTATCCTGGGACAAGGCTTCCGGGTTGGGGGGTGGGGGAGAAAAGCACTTGCCCGGTCCTTACAAGTGGGACGTACGAGTAACTTACAAATGGCTAGGACCTAGGACTCTAATAAGCCAAGAGGCTCGTGGAGCCCCCAGGTTCTACCCCGTCCTCTCTCCCGCAGCCTCCAGTCTCTGAAAACTGAAAGAAGCACCGGACACCGCGCCCACCGCCCCGGGGGGAGGAGGAGATGCAGACGGTGCGGACCACCGGGGCCCAAGTGCAAGACTAGACCCTAGCTCCGTGGCCTCTTCACGTCAGGCTACTCCAAAAGTCACTTCCCGCACTGGTGCCCCGCCGACCTCGCCAAGGGCTCCCAAGGTTGCAGGCAGGCGGAACCACGGCGTCACACGTGGCAAAGAGAAGAAAATTCCCCCAAAGTGGTGCCCGAGAACGGGAGCAGTACCTGTCAGGACGCGCGAAGAGAGAGCATGCGGGGATGCGGCCATCACGCACGAGTCCGGCGGCCCCCCGGAGTCCCCGCGTCCTCTCTCCTCACCGGCTGCTGGGCGCCGCCATCTTCTTTCCCCGCCCCCCGTGAGAGGAGCGGGAGCTTCCGGTTCGTCACTTCCGGCGGGCGGGACGCGGAAGTGGAGGCCTGTGGCCTGAGGGGCGTTGACCGGCCGCCGGGCCGGAGCGCGCTGGGCCTAGGGCCCGGGACCTGAGGTACCTTCGCGGAGCGCGAGGAGCGCGGGGCGGCGGAGGCTTCCGAGGAAAGGCCACGCGCGACGGCGGACCCGCGCCTCCCGCCCCGAGGCCGGCATCCCTGGCCGGACCCGAGGGGCCTGGCGCTTGGGTAGGGCCGTCCGCGGGCTGCTCGCGGGCCGCTTGCAGTTACCTCCGGGATCCTTTTGGGCCACCGAGGCGCCGGGAGGAAAGGGTTCTGGGGACGGTGCCCTCAGCTTCCAGCCCCATCAGTTACAGCTTTACCATATTCGCTGTCAGATGCGGGGAGCGATGCACTCGGGCTCCTGGCCCCTGAGCCACGCCGAGGAGTCGTCAGGAGCATCTCGGGACGAGGAAGGTGCGTGCAGAGTTTAAGGTTCCGGGCTCTGGAGTGACCTCTGTATTCCTGGCTCCACCTCCTGGCCTCCTGACCTGTTGAGCAAACGAGCTAAGTCCCCTGAACCTCGGTTATGTCGCTGTGCGACGGGGATCATAATAGCATATGTCCCATAAGATGGTTGAGAGAATTAAAGGATGTCTCTGCAGTGGGTACCCAGCCAGACTCCTGTCACGGCCAAGAACTGATAAGTTATCATTCGTGTCTGATTAGGAGGGCAGGTTTCAGCGCTCCTCCTTTCGTCTGGTTTTGGTGTTGGAGTTCCGCAGCTAACGGTGCACTGAAGGGAAAAGATTCAGCTTTTGAAAGAGAAGAAATAGGTAACTGGGTTCTAGGAGGGTAACTTCTCTGTCTTCAGTGATAAGGTGGTAGGTGGTCACGTGGGTCATCTCGGCTAGCATTGCCGGGCACGGGGGTACCGAGAAGAATGAGACCCCCTGACTGTGTGGGAGCTGACAACGGTACCAGTGGGGCGAGAGGGGTTATCAGTTAGCAAGGTCAGTGTGATGGTGGTGATGTAGAAAGTGCTGCAGAAACCCAGGTGAGGTAGCAGTTCTGTGTGGTTGGTCAGGGAAGGCGTCGGCGATTTAAACTTGGTACTCGGTTGGAGGAGCAGTGGATTTTTCCTGCATACAAGGAAAGGAAAGGATATTCCCTGAAGAGGTAAACAGCATTAAATACTATGTTAAAAGTTTTCAAAAGGCCTTGTAATTTTCCATGTGCTTTTTAGAAACGTTTGGTGTTGACATCCACAGGAAAAGGTAACCTCTTTTGAATAACAAGTTAAGGCTCAAAGAGTTTTATCCGCCCAAAGTCACCTAGCTGCTGAGTTCCAGACCAAGACCAGAACCCCTGATACCTGTTACCACGTGATTTCCACCGTGCCTTACGGCCTTATTCACCCAAGCATCTTGAAGAGTCACAGCCTCTGTGATTTGTAAAACACAGAGAATTTCAACCTTGGCTGCCTGTCAGCATCACCTGTAGGGCTTTAAAAATTACAGATGCCTGAGCCACCTCCAGACCTATTAAATTAGAAAGGGTGGGGAATGGGTGGAATGGACCTATAATTTTCTTTTTAAAGCATCACAGGTGATTTTGGTACACGGAACTGAGAATTACTAGATTCCAACTTTTTTTTCTTTTTTTGACAACACAGCTATGTCTAAAAGGTTGATTCACATGAGTGTTAATGTTTCATGCACTCCGAAAATATGAATTCCTGAGTTCTCTAGGCTTGTGATAGACAAGAAGTTTAATAGACATGTTCCTCCTTGGCCAACAGATTTTTCTCTTCATTTTCAGTTCTTTCCAGAAATGGGGGCAAAGTCAAGTCCATGAATGAATGCATAAGTTTTTATTTATTGAGAGAAACCAGTCAGTGTCATATGGGAAAAAAGGCCTAAACGATGAATACCTTCTGATGAGATTGGTCAGGAAGTGCATTCATTTGTAATTAAGTTAGCCTATGTCAATAATCCCAAAGCATAGGCCCGGGAAAAGTAATCCCTGGAGATACTTCTGGGAGGAAGAGAATTCCACTGCCCTGTGCGGTGATTTGGCTGCCTGTAGCTGCAAGGGAGGCTGACAAAGCAGAGAGCAGGACTGCAGTGATGAGCTTCGGCCAATCACAGTCCATCCCCCAGACATCGTGCTGTCTGGAATCAAACCACAGTGATGTTAAACTAAGAAACAAGTAGAGAAGGGATTTTGGTTAAGCAGCTAAAAGGGTGTGCCACGGTTTTGTTGAACCTGTTGTTTTCCAAACATTTTGGAAACAAACCCTTGTGTGAAATACCCTGAAAACTTGGGAAGTGCCAGCCTCTCTCACACACACACACAGCCAAACATACGAACAATTTGGGGCTTGGACTATGTTTGTGTTGACAGTTCTCACTTATTCTAAGGTGAATCAGACTTCCTGATTTGGAATAATCTTGCGTCATTAGACTTACTTTTCCTGGACAGGTTTCCTTAGAAAATGCCATTTACAAGCTCTGCCCTTCAGTCACTGTAGATGAATAGGACATGTAGAGATGGGCCTCAACAGCCATATAACTGCACCTTTTCATTTTATAGATTTGGAAACTGAGGTCCAGAGAGGTTAAGTAATTTACTCTGAGTGATAGAACTTTGTCTCCAGACACCCAGGCCAGCATTTTTCCATCTCATTATATTGTCTTTCTTGTCCCTCACTCTATCTGTGGCATCTTCACTCGTGAAATTATGTAGGACTTCACAACTATATATATTTATTTGACTTTGGATTTTTTAATTTTTACATTTCAAGTAAAATAAATATGTTTCACAGATTTTTGTAGAATATGTTTTTAATTACCTGCTTATTTTGTTTAATATTGCTTATGACAAGAGACATAAAGAACTAAAAGCATTATTTTTAGCTAAAAGCATAGTTTTAATTAGCCCACAGTTACTGAAAGTTGAGTTGTATTCAATTTTATGTTAATGTGGTCATTAACTACAGTTATCACTTGCATATGTATTTTTAAACGTGATTCTGAATAATCAATGTAAAGCTTTGTACTTTGTCTCTTAAAACTAATGTTATCACGATTTACCTAGATAATGGCTTAGCACCCAGTTAAAAACCAAGCTGCCCTCAAGTCCCACTTTGTCCTGTAGTGGATTTGCGTCAGAATTTGAAAGCAGAATCTCAGAGTTTCTCCTTGGAGAGTCTGTATGGAATCCAATCTGCATTTTATTCCGTCTGATGTGACTTCTGAGTGCATGCTAACTCTCTCAAAGCCTTGATGAATTTACTGCAATAGATACAGACGTAGCTTCCTCTAGGCAAAATCCCAACCTAGTATGCAGGATGTAATCAGTTAGCACAGAATTATCCATCTAAAAGCAAAATAGATTTCAAAGCCCAAGGATAGGCAAAGGATCTGAATAGAGTTTTTCCAAAGAAGATATGCAAATGGCCATAAGTACATGAAAAGGTGGTCAACAGCATTAGCAGTCAGAGAAATAAGACTTAAAATCAAATTGGGGGCTTCCCTGGTGGTGCAGCGGTTGGGAGTCTGCCTGCCAATGCAGGGGACACGGGTTCGAGCCCTGGTCTGGGAGGATCCCACATACCCGCGGAGCAACTAGGCCCGTGAGCCACAATTACTGAGCCTGCGCGTCTGTAGCCTGTGCTCCGCAACAAGAGAGGCCGCGATGGTGAGAGGCCCGCGCACCGCGATGAAGAGTGGCCCCCGCTCGCCACAGTTGGAGGGAGCCCTCGCACAAAAACGAAGACCCAACACAGCCAAAAATAAATAAATTAATTAATTAATTTTAAAAAAAAATCAAATTGGAACCCTGATGTGCTACTGGTGGGAATGTAAAATGGTGCAGCTGCCTTTGAAAACAGTCTGGCAGTTTTTCAAAAAGTTAAATAAGGGGCTGTCATATGACCCAGCAGTTCCACTCCTAGATGGAGAAATGAAGACATACTCAACAATAGAAAGACAGGGTTCTTCCCCTGGTCCCATGATGTTGGGGGTAGGTGGTGACAAGACAGGCCTGGTTTGCTTCTTGCTTGAGGGAGGCCTCCCTCCTGCTGGGAAAGGCCGATGCTCAGGCCCCTTCCAGTGAGCTGGGCTCCCACCGGATGTAGCTCTGCTCGCCAGCGTCAGGGCTCCCACACAAGTGTGTGTGTCCAGAGCCTCAGTGTGATAATAAACTGGCTTTTACCCACGCTTATCCTCCTCCGGAGGCTTAGCAAAGGTGACCACTGCTACAGTAGGCAACTCAGGTGTGGGGAAGCGTGGAGTATTTCAGGACCCTGCCTTTGGCCGTGGCTTCATGGTGGTGATGCTGGGTCAAGTCAGGTCAGGAGACTGATGTTAATTAGGCAATCGAAAGGGTTAAAAAGAACTCTGAGTGTCACAGAGGTAGCAACTTCAGAGGGCAGCTACCACCTCTGTAACTGGATGATGGGAATGAGGCCAGGCTTACTACAGTGTGGAAACCGAGAGGAACAGGCACTGCTCTACTGATGCGCTGATCTCTGCGGGGGACCTGACCAGGCTGGATCTTAAGGTGTTAGAAAAGCTGTACGTGGCCTCAGCCGCTGCTGCTGGGGTGAAGGAGCACTGGAGTGAGGTGCCCAGGGGCCGCAGGCAGACGGGAAGCAGGTGGGAGGAGGGAGCCCTGCCCTCTCCGTCCTGCAGCGTCGCTGGCCCATCTTGGCAGAGCCGAGCGGTGAGAGAGCCTGCAGGAGCGTGGTTTGCAGACTCCCAGCTCCAGCACCACCAGGCGCCGGATACAGGGTAAGTTTGGAGCCAGGACAGATAACTGCTGTGAGTTCTCAGGTGAACAGACGTTCCACTGTACGTGTACAGATTAGGGTTTACAAATCAGCCTCCTATGAGCTTGAATAACCTAAATCAGTTCCTCAGATCTCTTAATAGTTCCTCCAAGGTGACCAGTAAGGATCCTGGTCCAAGGTCACTCCAGTCAGACATTACCCCTCAGCTGTAACCTTTTCCAGCTCTACACCCCAGAGCTGATTCCATCCAGGAGCTTGGGGACATCATAAGTGGAAAGCGAAGTTCAGGAATGCAGGAAAATGAAACAGCCACAGGGAAATGCACTTGAGCAAATACTGTTCACTGCCGCGGCCTTCCACCTTCGTTAATCAACAGGCCGCGATTTGAAGGGAAGCAGTACCTTCAGCCCAGGAGGTGAGTCGCGATGGCCTCCAGTCAAACAGAGGGATCTCAGCCACACTTGCCCAGAGTTCCTGACAGC
The DNA here is from genome assembly GCF_009873245.2 of Balaenoptera musculus. Lineage (NCBI taxonomy): Eukaryota > Metazoa > Chordata > Mammalia > Artiodactyla > Balaenopteridae > Balaenoptera > Balaenoptera musculus. The sequence continues at coordinate 55,850,583 of NC_045804.1, read as the reverse complement.
CGGGGAGGCCATATGACCCAGTTCCGGCTAGAGAGAGAGAAGGAGAAACCTGCAGACAAGGTTGCTAGGAAAAACCTCGTTCACTACCGAAGGTGTGCAAAGGGCGGTGCTCTGGGCCTTTCCCTTCCTTTCATTCTCAGGAAGCAGGGCTGAAAGTGGAATCCCTGGCACTGAGGCAGCCGTCTCGCAATTGTGAAGTGATGAAAAAACATGCCAGGGAAGGCGGAGTAGGAAAAAGAGAGCCTAGGTTCTAGATGAACTTGTTGGGCCACTGCTCCAAGCCTGGAACATCTATCTGCAGACTTACTGCTATAAGCGTACTGTTCTGCTTAAGCTCCTTTCCGGGTTTCCGGTTCGTTGCATCCCTGATGGGACATTCAGGAGTGGGGCCGGGGAGCCGAGTGACCTGCACCAGAGCTTGCCGAGGAAGACCGCATGGAGAAGCAACCCAGATCATGTCAGACAGCTGAAACGCATGCCGTGTCTAAAAAAAATAACACAAACTCAACATGGTGGCTGTTTCCAATAGGATATAAGTCCACAACGGTTTAAATAAAACAAATAAAAGACGCAGTTTTGTGCAGACGAGCTTCTTGTCTTGTTTCTTGGCTGTTTACTGTGCACCCAGTTCCTTTGCTGATGTCAAAATGTCCTGCTTCCCCACATCAGGAAAGCATCCCTTTTCTGGTTTCCTCCTCCTTGGAATCTTGAAGCCTCGTGAAGAATATAGTGGAATGCTCCAAGTGTAGCAGGAAACAAATCCTGTTGGCCACTACTGGTTGAGAAAATCATAACCCATAAAGAGCATCCCTAAACACCTAAACACACATTTTTCTATTAGCTACCAGGAACTCTTAAAAATGGTTCTTATATATTCTGGTAAATGACCTGTCAGTGTTATAAAACTAGAGAATTCCAAGGTACAAGGAGATTTGCTAAATGCAAATTAATAAGAAGAATCCCAGCAAGGTTATTCTCAGAACAAAAATAATTAGCAAGCTACTAGGAAAGCATAAACATCAGATCTTTTCTAAAATCAGTTATTAGTTCTCATCTATGGATCTTCTTTCTCCCTGCATTTGTACCTTTAAGACAATTGATAGCAGGAAATGAAGATGTTGATTTCTTTTTTGAAATAAGTATCAATGCATATTTGCAAAAATATGCCATTTCTTTAGCATTTACGGTGCATTAAGTGCTTTATCATGACATCATTTACTTTTCTCCAGAACCCAGATGTGTGTCATTCCCATTTTCAGAGGAAGAGCTTGAGACCTTAAAAGATTTTAAAAGATTAAATAATTTTTCCAAGTTCACATAGCTAGAAAGTAAGTACCACAACTAGAATTTAAACCTGCCTGATTTACAAGGGATGTGTTCTTAATCCTAATACTGGGCCGTCTCCCATATTTTATGTATTATAGAGTCCTCTTTATCTGGCATTTTTTCATACTAGTCTAGAGTTTCACATTTCATCAAACAAGTGAAGTTATTGTAGTCCGGCCTCAAAAAATTACTTGATTTTGCGTTTTCTGAGTTGGGTTCAATTTCCTTTGACCTCAGTTTCTGGGTATATAGAACAGGAATACTAATACCAGGTCCACCACTTCAATTACATTGCACTTTCAATACTTAATGAGAGTTCATGTCTGGACACCTTCAAATAATACTCATTCCAGAGACCTACCCAATCAAAAATCTTTGGGGGTGGGCCTGGGAATCCAGAGTTAAGCAAAATGACTTTATTATTTTTAAAAAATCACATAAGCTTTGTGTAAAATGTCAAGAGTACAGAAAAAGAAAGCAAGCATTCCCAGGAGAAAGGGTCCCCAAGGAAGATGGTGATGGTGGTGATGGTGGCCATGATGATGATAACAGCACAGACACCCCCTGTATTCTTAGATTCTTCCTGTGTCCCAGAATTTACGTACCTTGTCTCATCTAATCACATTTCACCTTCGCAACAACCTTACAGCTAACAGACAATTATCCACATTTATAGATAAAGTAATCGAAGCTCATAGTCTGAGAAATCTGTATTAGGTTCCTAGGGCTGCAATAACAAAGTACCACAAACTGGGTGGCTTAAGACAACAGGTGTGTAGCATCCCCCAGTTTTGGAGCCTGGAAGTCTGAAATCAAGGTATCAGCAGGGCCATGGTCCCTCGGAAGCCTCTGTGGAGCATCCTTCCTGCCTTTTTCCAGCTTCTGAGAGACCCAGGCATTCAGTTCCCAGGCTGTGTCAGCCGAACTCCAATCTCTGCCTCAGTCTTCACATGGCAGTCTTCCTGCTGTGTCTGTCTTCACAAGGCATTCTCTGCTCTGTGTGTGTCTCTGTCCAAATTTCTCACTTTTAAGGACATGAGTCTAATTGGATGAGGGCCCACCCTAAGGACTTCATCTTAATTTGATTACATCTGCAGAGATCCTATTTCCAAAGAAGGTGACATTCCCAGATCCTGGGGTACAGGACTTCAATATGTCTTTCTAGGGGACACAATTCAACCCATAACACTATCCAAGGATACAATGGCTAGTAAACTGCAGGACTGGATTTGAACTTGGGTGATGCTAGAATCTGGCCCCGTGGCCATCAGCCACCACATATCCTGTCTCGGGAAGGCACTCGGGGACATTGTGCTGCAGTGCCTCAAACAGGGGGAGGTGTAATAAGTGGGGAGAAAAATCTTGCAACTGTTCAGTAACTATTTACAAGAGAACGAAACTCTGGGCGAGTCTCTGACATTTCCTCTGCAACAGTTAGATGCCAAATGACTCCACACTGTTCTGAGGGGGAAAAAGTTATGAGCTAAGAACCTTATACCCAGCAATTTCTCTTTCAGTGGGACAGGCGGGCGTTCTCAGGAATGCAAGGGCTCAGAAAATATTCCACGTGTTGAAAAACTATTTGAAGATACATTCCAGTGGTTCAGAGGGTTTGAGATTATACAGACCAGAAAAAAAATCTCAAAAATAATTTAGAAACCAACATAGGGATTGCCAGCTTTTAACTGTGTAAAGGCATTTATAACAAATCAAACTACCATCTAGTGTTCATATAATGGCTTCATAAAAGATTGATCATTTAATGCCAAAAATATTAAAAGAATATAATCTGATAGCTACTTAAATGGAATAGTTTAGCTTTATGGAAAAAATATTTGTATTTAATATATTTTACCCCAGAGGAGCGAAGAACTTTTTCTGTAGATAAAATCTCACCCATGAATGGGTGTTTGAGAATCAGGAGCTCACAGGAACCTAAAGAAGGACAAGTGAAAATGTGTTCTGGCTAGCATTCAGGATTTATGCCACTGGGGGGAAAATATGATTTGAAACTGACCATAATCATTTCCATCTTCTCAGGAAAGTTTCAGTGGGAAAATCAGTCTTTGCAGTTGCTACTCCCTTCCACATACAGAGGGTAGAGGGAAGGAGATAACTTATTCCCTCAGCTGACATCTGGGTTTCCACTTAGTCTTTCCAAGTTCTCATGAAAATATCCATGAAAGGACCACTAGTTTAAAATAATGGTTTGCATTCGCACATTTAATTACTTCTCCCTCCCCAATTCTCTATAAAAAGAACATGTCTGCATTTCAAACTGAGGGTTTGCCCATTTGGCTATAATTTCTGAGAATTTCTGCAAATTAGAGTACAGGTGAGGCCAGAGTGAGAAAAGAACCCATCAGTCTACGATTCATGACATGTAAAGGGTGAGACTCATGTATGGAGAAAGAGGAGGGGCCGCCTAGCAAAATTCAACCAGTACGTCCCTCCCCAAACTCAGAGCCAGAGGGGCTGGGAGCCAGGACAAACAGAATCTGGAAGCCAGTGTATCAGGTACAGACACAGAGGCTGCTTGAAGCGTTCAATCACACTTATACTTGGAATGAGTTCCTGGACTAAGTAAAGAAGGGCAGCCGTGAAGCTGGCTTAAAACTGAGGAAGTGGGTGTGAGTTGGGAAATGCTGCCCTGGAGCCTTTGCCCTAGAGCCCTCGCTAAGGGTAAGCTAGAATGACAATCAGGTACTGAGACTTTTGAGGCACCATGGTGAAGTTCTTCCCCCGTATCTGTTCCCTTCCTCACCTGCTAGTCACATGGACCTTCTGTATGGTATGAAGTAATACTATGGTAAATCAAATCACAATTTCCCTATCACAATAACTACAGAGATATCAATCTGAAGACACTAAGAAATTTGCAACCTTTCCTAAGGGACTATATGATGGTAACAAGTCCTCAAATCTAAATGACTTGACACCAACAAAAGGGTTTACTTCTTGCTCACTTAAAGCCTGATGCAAGCTGGGTGACTCGTCAAGGCTGCCATCCTCCAAGCAGTAACACAAAGATCCAGGCTGCTTCTGTGTTGTGGCTCCACCATTCTCAATATGTCCTGTATGGTCACCACCTTATCAAAGAAAGAGACTCGCGTGTACGCATCAAAAATGGCAAATGTCTTTTATACTCCCAGCCCATTGCTCAGAACTAATCAAATGTCCCCAACATAACTGCAATGCAAGGGCATCTGAGAAATGTAGGTAAGCAATGAAACATATGGGTATTACTCTGCCACAGGGACATAAAAGAAGACTTCGATAAAATGAAAGGCATACCATGCTTCTGTATCAGGAGAGAGAATATTGTAGTGATGTTAATTCTCTCCAGTATAATATAGGGCTGTAACATAATCCTGACACAGTACTTAATAAAATAACCCCAGAGTTCCTCAGGAAGAATAAATGAGCAAGAATAGCCAAGAAAAGTTAGAAAGTAAAGTAGAATAAGGCAGGGCTCTCCACCAAGGGGATAAATGTATTGTGAAGCTCCAGTTGTTAAAATAATTTGGTGGTACTTGCCCAAGAATAGATAACAAGATCATTGGAACAAAATGACAAGTCTAAGAACAGACCAAAGGGTATATACACATTTAGCATATTTAGATAAGAGCAGCATGCTAAATAAGTATGGAAAAGAATATTTAGCTGAAGCATTTAGCATAGGGGCCACCGAATCAACACTTGGGAGGAATGTTAAGTCTGTACCTCACACTGAACTCCAAAATCTATTTCAGACGGATTGAAAAGTTTAAATGAGTTAACAGAGGGAAATAAAGGCTTGGGAAGGACCGTCTCAGCATGACTTAGGTCAAAGGATCCATAAAGATGCATGCGTTTTTCTTTTAACCTAAAAATTTTAAACTTTTCTCTGTCCCAAACAACAGATCAAGTTAAAAGGCAATCAAAAATGAGGAAATCAACTGCATCACATATGACAGACAAGGGAGTACCACTATTAACATGTGAACAGCTCTAGAGATAAATGATAAATGCACAAAATTATATGAATGAAAAGACATGGGGTTTTTTTGATAAACATAAAAATTTCAATATCATTAGGGTCAAAGTACAAATTCAGAAAAACTGGTGTAGTCTTCTACCTACTGAATTGGCAAAGATTAAAAAAAGTGATAATTGGTGCTGTTAGGGTGCAGGGTGACGGGGAGTATACATTTATATCCAGTCGGCCCTCCATATCCATGGGTTCCACATCCGTGGATCCAACCAACTTCGAATTGAAAATATATTTTTTTAAATTCCAGAAAGTTCCTAAAAGCAAAACTTGAATTTGCTACACACCAGCAACTATTTACATAGCATTTACCTTGTATTAGAAGTAATCTAGAGATGATTTAAAGTATATGGTAAGATGTGCATAGGTAAACGGGAGATTCTGGAATAAGGCCGCGGTGGATACTGACAACTGCACTCTCTCTGGAGGGCAGTTTGTTAAAAGTCTCCAGAAGTTTCTATCTGGGCATTCTACTTCTAGGAATTTATTCTAAGGAAATAATGATACATTTGTAGAATTAATTATTTATTAAAATCGTCATCCAATCTCAGTTTTAGGAGCAAAAGTTTGAAAACAACCTAAATGTTCAGTAATAATTCTTGGTAAATATCCAGTATGTCTTGACTGAATAAATTGTTTTATGTCCACATGCACAGACATTGTAAATGTTGTAAAGTTTGTTTATAGGCATTAAAATGTTCATAGGCTATATTTGAATGAACAAAGCAAACTACCTACAGTATGTTCCTATTTTAATTTCGCAGTTTATATATGCCTTAAAAAATTCTAGAAACATTCGTTCAAAATTAACAGCAGTCACCTCTGGTTGATAGAATTAAAGCAATTTAAAATATTCTTTTTCATTCTCTGTATTTAAAAATATATGTATTCTACAATAAGTATGTCTCACTAAATTAAAAAATGGAGAAGGTGGAGGGAAAAAAAAAAAATTGTGAGACTCCCAGAGTGGCCACTGCCAGGATCTGACGTGTGGATCAAAAAAAGAGAATGACTGTTGTGCCCTCATGGCTGCCTGAAAACACATATTTCAGAGTTGGCTGCATACTTTCTGGTAGCTTTGTATTCCAAGGGCTGAGGTTTGCAAACAAGCTAAGCCAAGTACAGCGTGTACCCCATCAGGTGGTTTTGGAGCTCACCAGGGATGAGTAACGCTCGCTCATTTACCTTTGGAGGAATCCGTGCGGGGCGCCGAGGTGTTGACAGAACCTGCGCTGAGAGCAATGTTTATTTATATCTCCTCATCATCATTCACGGCTAAATCGAGGGCTTTCTCCGAATTTGCTCGCAGTTTGCATTTGCAGTTCTCTCCACTGGTGATCCCTGGCTGGGTTTGGCTGGGCTTGAGCAAATGAAGAGGAACTGAGACGGTGAATGGGGCTGAGTGCTGTGATTCACGCGTGCTAGAGGCTTGGTTGCTTACACCATAAGTGTTGGAGATGCTAAGGTTTCCAGACTTCTGCTTTGCACCTTGAGGACTAATTCACATCTGCACTGCTCATGCTAGAAGATGTTTTAAACTGTGTGACTCTGTGTGTGTGTGTAGCCAGTTGGGGTGAGGGGAGCCCTCATAATGTCCCAGTTAGGGGTGAGCCGTTTGTATCCATTGACTGTCTTTATGGAACATGAACACTCCTATAAGCCTCTGTTTATTATGGAAAATCTCAAATATATAAAAAGCAGAGAGTTGACCCTCCCCAAATAGGGGTGCATATAATTGCATCAGCAATCATCAACACATGGCCAATCTTACTTTCTTTATAATCCCACCACTGTCCTACCCCAACTATTAGACACTGCAAATGCCAGCAGCTATGGAGTTCAAGTTGGAAGTCTTAGAAAGTCTTCTATGTAATTTGTGAATTGTGGGGTGAGAGAGAATAAAGCAAAAGATTAGGGAGCCAGATAGACCTGACCTGAAGCAGGCTTGACCATTACAATTTGCTGCTTGGTTGATCTTAGGCCACTTAAACTTTCTGATCCTCATCTGTGAAATGGGAACATAGTACATAGCTTGTAGGACAACTGCATTAAACCCATGGTGCAGTTAAAGTACCAAGCACCATTCTCTGTATCTAGCAGGTCCTTAATTGTTATTTTATTACTATTTCTACTCCTCTATCTAGAGTAGAAAACCTAAAGTATAGAAAGAGAAAGTCCTTCACAATATCAAAATTTCCAAACAGGCTGATAAATAACCGTTGTCCACTTGCTGAGGTCACTACTTAGGAATGAGTACCTTTTGAGAGTAAAATCTGTAACTGGCCATTGTCATTAGTGTGAGCTGCTGCCTTCTCACTGTAAAGGATAAATACGTACCAATTTTGTCCAAAATTTCACCAACATGGGCATGAACAAATGTTTTTAAATTCCCCCATTAGCTGGCCCCTTGTTTGGGTTCAATGCTAGAGATGCAAACAAGGTGATTGGCGTGCTTTCATGAGTCGGTGTCGATTAGCTTTTCAGCCTAAGTCATCCTTCTACCGAGGAAACGAAAACAGAGCAGGTCCATTGTGATGGGAAGCTAGGGTGTTAGGGAAATGTGACGTCTGAGGAGCTACTTCTCAGGTGGTTGGACCTACAAAGTGAAACAAGTTGGGGTGAGTCAGGGGAGGCGGGGTGCTGGGAGGACAGGACCTGGAGTAGCTGGGAAAACGTGAGCGCATGAATCATCTGGATGGTGTGTGCGGAACAGGAAGAAACGTCACTGAACTTGGAACTGGGGAGCACTGTGGACAGACGTCAATAGGCTCTCCAACCTGGTTCAGGTCTGTGTGAACTCAGCAAGGCCTTCCAGCTCAAATCAAGAGCAGTGAGTTTCGGAAAGTCAATTAATTTCTTAACTGCTCTTTCCAATTAATTTCTGACCTGAGACGAGTCACTCTGCCCTAATAAGGATTCTCCTTATCAGCTGGGCTTTGAGAAGTGGGTTTGTCTATCATGTCGGAAGGGTGTGTCTATTAGTAACTGTGCTTTTGCAGTGGACACAGAAGTGGGCAGCTCAGGTCCCACTTCAAGGGAGCTCACAGCCCCTGACTCCAGCACCTTCCAGATCCAACTCAGCTTTTGAGCCGAGACCACATTCTTTCTAGAAGGGCCCCAACCAATGACTGAGCATGAGATGAATCTAGGGCTTGGCCATCTCTGCCCAATGTGGGGCTCTTCCAGGGCTCCCCATTGGATTAGCCTAAACCTCGTCAAATCCACATGATAATCTGAGGCTCTCCCTGGGAGAGCATCCTGCCCCCTCCAATAATCTGCCCTGAAGCCTAACTCAGTCCCCGAAGATCCACCTGACATATGTGGTATGGAAATAATTCAGAAATGACAAGGAACAACTATAGCAGGATGATAGCAGACTTAAATCACAGATGCTCAAGTTGCAAAAGTTTATGCCGTACACAAAACAGCCATATTTTTTAAAAAGACTTGGCACTGTGATAGTATTCTTTCATCCTGGAACTAACATTTCAGAGTTTTGGTTACAAGCCTGTATTTCCCTTAGCCAGGAGTTTCGTGACCAGTTAGACAATAACCACATCCCTTCCGAGCCTTCCTTCTGTTCTTTTCTGTCAGGTCCATGACCTTTTAATTTTCCCTTTTTGAAGTGTGCTTTTCTTTTTTTAAATTGAGGTATAATTGATTTACAGTGTTTCAGGTGTACAGCAAAGTAAAGTATGGTTTTCTTTAAGATTTTCAGAAAAAAGTTTTCTGTGTTTTTTTTTTTTTTAAGTGATGTCTTACATATTATCAAGACAAGAAAAGTCTCTGTTGAAGTCATCTGGATCCACACATCTTATTCATTATCCAGTTCAACTACTGGTCAACATTTACTTACAGGGGTCCAGTATTGGCTAGGAATTACATTTTGGTTGCTGATAATGGTGTCCCGAATAAGGTGGTGTAGACAAGAGAAAGTGTAAAGAAATCCAAAACGTGATGGCTTTCTATCAACCAGGCTGTGTTAAACTACAAATCCCAGAATGACCTTTCCTGTGTATCTCCAGGTGGAATGGGTCGCAGAGAGGTTCTCTGGGAGATTTGGAGACAGAAGGGCCATTGCAGCCATTGTGTAGCTCACACATGTTGTCATTACCTGCTGACTCACCTTATCACACACGAGGTGAGCCAGCACCTGGGCCCACAGCTGCTCCATCTTTTCTTGGATCCGCCTTCAGCTTCTCTGACACCTGCACCTGGGCCAGGTGTACCCATTTAGCTCAGTGACAAAGGTGCCCAGTTTCTAAAGGCTATTCACACCCCTAAGGTCAGAGGCAGTGAGATCTGATGCTGGTTCAGTCTGTCCCCAGGGACTCCGGGTTGTGCTTGTGGGTCCCGCTTGTTCTCTTCCTCCTCATTTCCATCTTCCTCTCTCCACTGCCCGCAGCCTCCAGCATCAGCATCGGGTGCAAGGACAACAGCCTTACAGATTCTGCTTAACCTGCTCCTGCGATTGCCTAAGGTCCAGACTCTGTAACAGAACACACCCATCTAGGGATTCTGCTTCTCTGATGGAACCTTAGCTGATACGCAGAAGTGGACAGCCCAGTGTTGGAATGGAGGACGCACCTTGTCTTTCAGTTCAGCCATCCTTGCCACAAGCGCTTCCATCCTCAGGATCACAAGGTATAGCCACCATACTCTGGTCACTATTTCCTGTTCCTGGCAAAGAGGGGAAGAAGAGAAAGCCCAAAGGGGGTTTTCCTGGAAGCTCCATGTGTAGCCCTAACCTTGGGAACGTGAAGTCCTGACATCTAAACTACCTCTGTGCCTTCAAGGAATATGTGACTGAATAGAGTAGAACATTGAGTGTAGCATGGATTCCATGTAAATTGCAGCTGAAATTCAGTGTCTAACAGTGATGCGGAGGATGACAAATAACTTACGCTGAGCTTCTGGTAAAGGGGAGGGTACGCTTATATGGGGAAAGTTTTCTGGAAGAGGTCACTTTACACCCTGATTTCAAGAAGGTAAAGGATGTGGCATAGTGGAAAGGATAGAGGGAATTATACAAATACGGTGGAGTGAGAGGTGGGAGAAGAAAGTAAAAATAAAACATTTCTGATTTGAAACAGATTATGCATTTGGTGTTAATGACTATGATTTGACTCAGGTACTTTAGATTTCAGGGTATATGTCTGAATCTGTGCACATATGAGATGTGCATTTTTGTGAAAGAGAAACTCAAATAATGTGTATTTTCCTTGTTTTTTCCTCGTAAACCAGAAAGTTTTCTTTGTATAGTAGAGGCTTTTAAGTACAGAAAACATAAGAAAAAAAATCTATATTAGAAAAAAATGTGTCTCAGTTAGGAAACGAACTTGATGACACTTCTCAGGACTTTTCCATGACTGTCCCCTTCAAATTATAACTAGGGTGAATTTGGTACAAATGCTGGAAAGCTGAAGAGAGTTTAGAAAAAGCCAAACAGGAAAATTTTTTTTCATTCATCACTTCCATCCATTGTTTTATAGAGAAGGTAGCTGGAGACCTTTATTTACCATGCCTGCCTTTATTTACTAGGCTGCTGCTTTTAAAATGGGTCAAATGTCCTATTTTCATTTGAACTCAAACTAATTTGTTCCTTAAAAATGAGAAGATGAACACACTGAGCTTAGGTACCTTAAGGTATTTTAAGAATTGACAGAAAAATCAGTACTTAATACAGATTATTATTTTATCAAGAAATTATGAAATATTTGTACTATTAGAAAACTTTGTCCAGAATGTACGACTTCAGTATATATCCATTATTTAGTGTCAGGAGAGTTTGAATTTGCTTAAGAACTACTTAAAGATTGCTGTTGAGAATCGTGCCATGAAAAAAAAAATAATCAAACCAAAAACCCCACCTTTTTCAAATGAACCACCTCATTTGCCAAGTTAAGAAATAGAGAAATATGCACTTAGTGCTGATTTAAAGCATGATGTTACATGGCATTAGAAATCTCTGTCTCAGAAATAAGTAATGGTACACAACTGGTCAGAAAGTGTAGCAGGTATGATTCTCAGGCCACAGATACAGGGAAGCAAGAAATGTTATCTTCTTTGGTGTACTTTATTCCATTTTTTTTCATAACAACTTATCTTCTAATCCAAACTTCTATTCTACAATGATGGAGGTAACTTAGCCAATTGTGGGTTCATGGCCCTTTTCACTGTGACTTAAAGGAAAAGTTCAACAAGTTTGAGAACTAACAGGATAAATTGAAAAAAATTACTTGAAAAAATATATAAGAAATATTGCTGACACAACTGGACATCCACATGTGAAAAAAATGAATCTAGACACAGACTTTACACCTTTCAGAAAATTAACACAGAATGGATCGTAGAAATAAATGTAAAATGTACAGCTACACAACTCCTGGAAGATAACATAGGAGAAAATCTAGGTGACTTCGGGTTTGATGATAACTTCTTAGATACAACATCATTTAAAAGCTTCTGCTCTGCAAAAAAGACACTATGAAGAGAATAAAAAGACAAACCACAATCTAGGAGAAAATCTTTGCAAAACACAAATCAGATAAAGGACCAGTATCCAACATGTATAAAGAACTCTCAAAATTGAAAAATCAGAAAACCACCCATTAAAAATGGGTAAGAGATCTGAACAGATACCTTGCCAGAGACGATATATGGATAGCAAATAAGCATGAGAAAAGATGTTCAACTTCATATGTCACAGGGGAAATGTAAATTAAAACAATGAGATGCCACTACACACCTATTAGAATGGCCCCAAATCCAGAACACTGACGATACCAAGTGCTGGTGAGGATGAGGAGCGACAGGAACCCTTATTCTTTGCTACTGGGAATGCAAAATGATAGAGCCACTTTGGAAGACACTTCCAAAGTGGAACTGACGGTTTCTTACAAAACTAAATATATTCTTACCAGATGGTCCAGTGATTGTACCCGTTGGTATTTATACAAATGAGTTGAAAATTCATGTCCACATAAAAACCTGTTCACAGGTGTTTACAGAAGCCTTATTCATAATTGCCAAAACTGGAAGCAACCAGGATGTCCTTTAGTAGGTGAACTGTGGTCCATCCAGACAATGGAATGTTATTCAGTACTAAAAAGAAGTGAACTATCACCCATGCAAGACATGGAGGAGCCTTAAATGTGTATTACTAAGTGAAGAAACCAGTCTGAAGAGGCGACATACTGTATGATCCCAACTATATGACATTCTCAAAAAGGTAAAACTATGGAGACAATAAAAAGATCAAAGTTGCCAAAGGTTTGGGGAGTACAAGGAAAAAGTAATAAGTAGAGAACAGAGGGTTTTTAGGGAAATGAATCTATTATTCTGCAGGTTACCATAATGGTGAACTACATGTCATTATACATTATATTATCAAAATCTGTAGAATGTGTACCACTGAGAGATGGCCCTAATGTAAACTGTAGACTTTAGTTAACGATAATGTATTGATATTGGCTCTTTTTTTTTTTCTGGCTGCATCGGGTTTTCGTTGCTGCGCGCGTGCTTTCTTTCTCTAGTTGCGGCGAGCAGGGACTACTCCTCGTTGTGGTGCACGAGCTTCTCATTACAGTGGCTTCTCTTGTTGTGGAGCATGGGCCCTGGAGTGCGAGGGCTTCAGTGGTTGTGGCACGTGGGCTTAGTTGCTCCGCGGCATGTGGGACCTTCCTCGACCAGGGATCGAACCCGTGTCCCCTGCATTGGCAGGCGGATTCTTAACCACTGCGCCACCAGGGAAGTCCCAATATTGGCTCGTTGATTGTCACAAATGACCACAGTAACTCAGGATGTTAATAATGGTAACTGGGGTAATTAGGAGAAGTATGAGGAGCACCTGTGAACTCTAGTTTCCTCTCAGTTTTTTCTGAAAACATAAAGCTGCTAAAAAAAAGCCTATTAATTAAAAATATACCTAATATACCTATTAATTAAAAATATACCTAAGAGTTATAGAAGAGAGATTCTGAAGAGAAAATCGAGAGATCTCATATACACACAAAAATATTTCCAACAGGAAAGAAGGAGCAGTAAAGAGGAGCAATAATGAAAAAAATTATGCACGAATTTTTTATGGGAGAAAGATTTACATATTTAAATCAAAGGACAAAATTAATGTTAGGCGAATTTAATAAAAGTAAGCATAGATTATCTGAATTAAAATTCTAATTTCAAGGAATTTAAATATAACGGGAAAAAATTAGGCACATTTTCCCCCCACAAACATAAACACCAAAATAATAAAAAGCAATTAAAACATAATTCTGCTGGAAAAATATGTAGCTCAAGTGTTTTACATCAAGCCAGTATTTTGTATGTGCAAATGTGACAGAGACTTTCTTAGATATATTTGGGGATGCAGAAAATATGCCTCATATATGCCAGTCCTAAAAAAAAAATGACCAAAAATGTCCTGCTCACTAGAAATGAGCCATAGCAGAGAATTGAAGAATAAGAGACTAATGCATAAAAGAACGGTGATGCATAATGAAAGCATAAAAATGGCAACATTTAAACGATCATTGTTACTAAGTTCAAAAAGCAATGTAAATTTTAAAAAAAACCTAATTCTTGAAAGAATCTACATCATATGTCATGAAGTATTTACAAGTACCAATCAGATTAGAGGACACAAACATTTTAATAAATTCCAAATTATAGGAATTATACAGGCACAAAATGCAGGAATAACACTTTAAAACGTGTTAACACTAGTATAAACACACACACACACACAACTTTGTGGCCCTTTACAACTTTCCTAAATAACCCAGGGCAAGGAAGAAATCAAAAGAGCAATTTTAGACTATTTAGAAAATAATGGTTCCTGAACCAAGATGGCAGAGTAGAAGGATGTGCTCTCACTCCCTCTTGTGAGAACACCAGAATCACAACTAGCTGCTGAACAGTCATCAACAGGAAGACACTGGAACTCACCAAAAAAATACCCCACATCCAAAGACAAAGAAGAAGCCACAATGAGACGGTAGGAGGGGCGCAATCACAATAAAATCAAATCCCATAACTGCTGGGTGGGTGACTCACAAACTGGAGAACACTTATACCACAGAAGTCCACCCACTGGAGTGAAGGTTCTGAGCCCCACGTCAGGCTTCTGAACCTGGGGGTCTGGCAACGGGAGGAGGAATTCCTAGAGAATCAGAATCTGAAGGCTAGTGGGATTTGACTGCAGGACTTCGACAGGACTGGGGGAAACAGAGACCCCACTCTTGGAGGTCACACACAAAGTAGTGTGCGCATCAGGACCCAGGGGAAGGAGCAGTGACCCCAGGAAGACTGAACCAGACCTACCTGCTAGTGTTGGAGGGTCTCCTACAGAGGTGGGGGGGCGGCTATGGCTCACTGTGATGACAAGGACACTGGCAGCAGAAGTTCTGGGAAGTACTCCTTGGCGTGAGCCCTCTCAGAATCCACCATTAGCCCCACCAAAGAGCCCAGGTAGGCTCCAGTGTTGGGTTGCTTCAGGCCAAACAACCAACAGAGAGGGAACCCAGCCCCACCCATCAGCAGTCAAGCGGATTAAAGTTTTACTGAGCTCTGCCCACCAGAGCAACACCCAGCTCTACCCACCACCAGTCCCTCCCATCAGGAAACTTGCACAAGCCTCTTAGATAGCCTCATCCACCAAAGGGCAGACAGCAGAAGCCAGAAGAACTACAATCCTGCAGCCTGTGGAACAAAAACCACATTCACAGAAGGATAGACAAGGTGAAAAGGCAGAGGGCTATGTAGCAGATGAAGGAACAAGATAAAACCCCAGAAAAACAACTAAATGAAGTGGAGATAGGCAACCTTCCAGAAAAATAATTCAGAATAATGATGGTGAACATGATCCAGGACCTTGGAAAAAGAATGGAGGCAAAGATCAAGAAGATGCAAGGAATGTTTTACAAAGACCTAGAAGAATTAAAGAACAAACAAACAGAGATGAACAATATAATAACTGAACTGAAAACTACACTAGAAGGAATCAATAGCAGAATAACTGAGGCAGAAGAACGGATAAGTGACCTGGAAGACAGAATGGTGGAATTCACTGCTGCAGAACAGAATAAAGAAAAAAGAATGAAAAGAAATGAAGACAGCCTAAGAGACCTCTGGGACAACATTAAACGCAACAAAAATCGCATTATAGGGGTTCCAGAAGGAGAAGAGAGAGAGAAAGGACCCGAGAAAATATTTGAAGAGATTATAGTCGAAAACTTCCCTAACATGGGAAAGGAAATAGCCACCCAGTTCAGGAAGCACAGAGAGTCCCATACAGTATAAACCCAAGGAGAAACACGCCAAGACACATAGTAATCAAATTGGCAAAAATTAAAGGCAAAGAAAAATTATTGAAAGCAGCAAGGGAAAAACAACAAATAACATACAAGGGAACTCCAATAAGGTTAACAGCTGATTTCTCAGCAGAAACTCTACAAGCCAGAAGGGAGTGGCATGATACACTTAAAGTGATGAAAGCGAAGAACCTACAACCAAGATTACTCTACCCAGCAAGGATCTCATTCAGATTTGATGGAGAAATCAAAAGCTTTACAGACAAGCAAAAGCTAAGAGAATTCAGCACCACCAAACCAGCTCTACCACAAATGCTAAAGGAACTTCTCTAAGTGGGAAACACAAGAGAAGAAAAGGACCTACAAAAACAAACCCAAAACAATTAATAAAATGGCAATAGGAACATACATATTGATAATTACCTTAAACGTGAATGGATTAAATGCTCCAACCAAAAGACACAGGCTCACTGAATGTATACAAAAACAACACCCATATATATGCTGTCTACAAGAGACCCACTTCAGACCTAGGGACACATTCAGACTAAAAGTGAGGGGATGGAAAAAGATATTCCATGCAAATGGAAATCAAAAGAAAGCTGGAGTAGCAATACTCATACCAGATAAAATAGACTTTAAAATAAAGAATGTTACAAGAGACAAGGAAGGACACAACATAATGATCAAGGGATCAATCCAAGAAGAAGATATAACAATTATAAATATATATGCACCCAACATAGGACCACCTCAATACATAAGGCAACTGCTAACAGCTATGAAAGAGGAAATCGACAGTAACACAATAATAGTCGGGGACTTTAACACCTCACTTACACCAATGGACAGATCATCCAAAGTGAAAATAAATAAGGAATCATAAGCTTTAAATGACACAATAGACCAGATAGATTTAATTGATATTTATAGGACATTCCATCCAAAAACAGCAGATTACACTTTCTTCTCAAGTGCACATGGAACATTCTCCAGGATAGATCACATCTTGGGTCACAAATCAAGCCTCAGTAAATTTAAGAAAATTGAAATCATATCAAGCATCTTTTCTGACCACAATGCTACGAGATTAGAAATAAATTACAGGGAAAAAAACGTAAAAAACACAAACACATGGAGGCTAAACAACACATTACTAAATAACCAAGAGATCACTGAAGAAATCAAAGAGGAAATCAAAAAATACCTAGAGACAAATGACAATGAAAACACGATGATCCAAAACCTACAGGATGCAGCAAAAGCAGTTCTAAGTGGGAAGTTTATAGCTATACAAGCCTACCTCAAGAAACAAGAAAAATATCAAATAAACAATCTAACCTTACACCTAAAGGAACTACAGAAAGAAGAACAAACAAAACCCAAAGTTAGCAGAAGGAAAGAAATCATAAGGATCAGAGCAGAAATAAATGAAATAGAAAAAAGAAAACAATAGCAAAGATCAATAAAACTAAAAGCTGGTTCTTTGAGAAGATAAACAAAATTGATAAACCATTAGCCAGACTCACCAAGAAAAAGAGGGAGAGGACTCAAATCAATAAAATTAGAAATGAAAAAGGAGAAGTTAAAACAGACACCGCAGAAATACAAAGCATCCTAAGAGACTACTACAAGCAACTATATGCCAATAAAATGGACAACCTGGAAGAAATGGACAAATTCTTAGAAAGGTATAACCTTCCAAGACTGAACCAG
The DNA here is from genome assembly GCF_009873245.2 of Balaenoptera musculus. Classification (NCBI taxonomy): domain Eukaryota; kingdom Metazoa; phylum Chordata; class Mammalia; order Artiodactyla; family Balaenopteridae; genus Balaenoptera; species Balaenoptera musculus. The sequence continues at coordinate 55,833,198 of NC_045804.1, read as the reverse complement.
GAAGAAATAGAAAGTATGAACAGACCAGTCACAAGTAATGAAATTGAAACTGTGATTAAAAATCTTCCAACAAACAGAAGTCCAGGAACAGATGGCTTCACAGGTGAATTCTATCAAACATTTAGAGAAGAGCTAACCCCCATCCTTCTAAAACTCTTCCAAAAAATTGCAGAGGAAGGAACACTCCCAAACTCATTGTATGAGGCCACCATCACCCTGATACCAAAACCAGACAAAGATGTCACAAAAAAAGAAAATTACAGACCAATATCACTGATGAATATAGATGCAAAAATCCTCAACAAAATACTAGCAAACAGAATCCAACAACACATTAAAAGAATCATACACCATGATCAAGTGGGATTTATCCCAAGGATGCAAGGATTCTTCAATATATGCAAATCAATCAATGTGATACACCATATTAACAAGTTGAAGAAAAAAACCCATATGATCATCTCAATAGATGCAGAAAAAACTTTCAACAAAATTCAACACCCATTTATCATAAAAACTCTCCAGAAAGTGGGCATAGAGGGAACTTACCTCAATATAATGAAGGCCATATACGACAAACCCACAGCAAACATCATTCTCAATGGTGAAAAACTGAAAGCATTTCCTCTAAGATCAGGAACAAGACAAGGATGTCCACTCTCGCCACTATTATTCAACATAGTTTTGGAAGTCCTAGCCACGGCAATCAGAGAAGAAAAAGAAATAAAAGGAATACAAATTGGAAAACAAGAAAGAAAACTGTCACTGTTTGCAGATGACATGATACTATACATAGAGAGTCCTAAAGATGCCACCAGAAAACTACTAGAGCTAATCAATGAATTTGGTAAAGTTGCAGGATACAAAATTAACACACAGAAATCTCTCGCATTCCTATATACTAATGATGAAAAATCTGAAAGAGAAATTAAGGAAACACTCCCATTTACCACTGCAACAAAAAGAATAAAATACCTAGGAATAAACCTACCTAGGGAGACAAAAGACCTGTATGCAGAAAACTATAAGACACTGATGAAAGAAATTAAAGATGATTCCAACAGATGGAGAGATATACCATGTTCTTGGATTGGAAGAATCAATATTGTGAAAATGACTATACTACCCAAAGCAATGTACAGATTCAATGCAATCCCTAGCAAATTACCAATGGCATTTTTTACAGAACTAGAACAAAAAATCTTAAATTTGTATGGAGACACAAAAGACCCTGAATAGCCAAAGCAGTCTTGCGGGAAAAAAACGGAGCTGGAGGAAACAGACTTCCTGACTTCAGACTATCCTACAAAGCTACAGTAATCAAGACAATATGGTACTGGCACAAAAACAGAAATATAGATCAATGGAACAAGATAGAAAGCCCAGAGATAAATTCACGTACCTATGGTCAACTAATCTATGACAAAGGAGGCAAGGATATACAATGAAGAAAAGACAGTCTCTTCAATAAGTGGTGCTGGGAAAACTGGACAGCTACATGTAAAAGAATGAAATTAGAACACTCCCTAACACCATACACAAAAATAAACTCAAAATGGATTAGAGACCTAAATGTAAGACCGGACACTGTAAAACTCTTAGAGGAAAACATAGGAAGAACACTCTTTGACATGAATCACAGCAAGATCTTTTTTGATCCACCTCCTAGAGTAATGGAAATAAAAACAGAAATAAACAAATGGGACCTAATGAAACTTCAAAGCTTTTGCACAGCAAAGGAAACCATAAACAAGACGAAAAGACAACCCTCAGAATGGGAGAAAATATTTGCAAATGAATCAACAGACAAAGGATTAATCTCCAAAATATATAAACAGCTCATGCAGCTCAATATTAAACAAACAACCTGATCCAAAAATGGGCAGAAGACCTAAATAAACATTTCTCCAAAGAAGACCTACAGATGGCCAAGAAGCACATGAAAAGCTGCTCAACATCACTAATTATTAGAGAAATGCAAATCAAAACTACAATGAGGTATCACCTCATATGAGTTAGAATGGGCATCATCAGAAAATCTACAAACAACAAATGCTGGAGAGGGTGTGGAGAAAAGGGAACCCTCTTGCACTGTTGGGGGGAATGTAAATTGATACAGCCACTATGGAGAACAGTATGGAGGTTCCTTAAGAAACTAAAACTAGAATTACCATATGACCCTGCAATCCCTCTACTGGGCATATACCCAGAGAAAACCATAATTCAGAAAGACACATGCACTCCAATGTTCATTGCAACACTATTTACAATAGCCAGGTCATGGAAACAACCTAAATGCCCATCAACAGATGAATGGATAAAGAAGATGTGGTGTATGTATACAATGGAATATTACTCAGCCACCAAACGGAATGAAATTGGGTCATTTGTAGAGACGTGGATGGATCTAGAGACTGTCATACAAAGTGAAGTAAGTTAGAAAGAGAAAAACAAATATCATATATTAACGCATATATGTGGAACCTAGAAAAATGGTACAGATGAACCGGTTTGCAGGGCAGGAATTGAGACACAGATGTAGAGAACAAACGTATGGACACCAAGGGGGGAAAGCCGCAGGGGGGTGGGGGTGGTGGTGTGCTGAATTGGGCGATTGGGATTGACATGTATACACTGATGTTTATAAAACTGATGACTAATAAGAACCTGCTGTATAAAAAATAAAATAAAATAAAATTCAAAAAATAAAAATAAAGTATAAAAGTTTCATACATAAAAAAAAGGAAAATAATGGCAATTTCAAAATTACGTATCACAATTAATAGGCCATGGATCAAGTTGTATTCAGAGATGAATTTATCACCTTAAGTACAATTGGAATAACTGAACTAAGATTTCAACTCAACTCATAATTTAGGATGCAGTCAGGCTCTGCTGTTTATGTGGCTATGACGAATTACTGACAGCAAGCCTGCTTTACGTTTTCTTATTTGCCACTAGCCTTTTCCCACGATGCTAGGACATTTATGGCTGTTCTTGTTATTGCTCCAGCTAAGAATGGAAAGAACCTTGCCTAGATGATGGTTTTCAAGTGCTGATTGGCCAGTGCACACTGAAGGCGTTTGTCATCACTAGATGGGGTTCCTTACAGATGTGTTATTTGAAACTGGGGCTTCATGGGGGATTTTAGGTTTGTTTCTCCTGGTTCTCCTGGTAGCATTCTTAAGGTGTATGCATTGTAACAGGAGGGGGAGAGGGACGAGCAAAGAGGCCGGTGAAGGATGTTTCTTCTTGATGGCACTTAATAACCTACATAAACTTTCAATGTTTATTCCATGGAACTGGGTTTGAAAAATCACATCATCATCTCCCAGGATGGCAGAGGTCATCATAAGGTCACTATCGTTTTTCTGATCTCTACAAACAAGAGTGGTTTCTCTTAAATTACGCTGACCCACAGAGAGGCCACAGTGGGGGTGGTGGGAGGACTCTCACTTTAGGTCAGTCATCAAAGAACCAGAATTTCATAGTCATGTCCATGACAAGTCAAAAGAGGATTGGAGCCTGCCTGTTAAAAGAGTGCAAACATTACAAGTATGGACATTCTTGTTAGGTACTAAAATAGCTTTTTTCATGTGCACTGCAAGCTTTAAAAAGAGTCACATCATGTTTTCTTTCATACAGAGAAATGCATTATAAGTAGCCATGGAAACACCACATTAGTAGGACTATCCTGCAAAGAGGAGAACATTACACATTTTTGGTATGTTGAAAGAAAAGAATCTAATATCTCATCTGATTTTTTAAGCTAAGATTGTTTCTAGAATGTCCTCGAGCTCTCTAATCTCCTGTTTAATCTCTTTAATCTCGAAAGCGTTATCAACTCTCAGAAGCCTGCTATGCCCAGTGTTTTAACTTCATCATTTATCTGGAAAATGTTCTGAAGGTAATTTTCCTTTGCTACATTAAAAAAGAAAAAAAAAACCTTATCAAGCAAGATAAAGGGAATGACAGATTGTGCTGAATTATCTAAGTCATAGTAGAAGACTAAAAGACTTCTGTTGCTAGAAATTTCTGAAAATCATAATTATCTAGCTTGCCTTTGGTATGCTTGGACCATTTACATGAGCATTTTCACTCACTGGTTAATTGATTCATTCATTTATTCCTTCATTCCTTCATCAGTTCAGTTAGTTAAGTGCCTACTATGTGCTAAGCATCTGTCAGGTCCTGAGCATATAAAAAGCATGTAAAAGACATGATCTTAAGGAGATTATGTGTGGTGAGAGATACAGACAGTGCTCTTAGGGCTAAATCTGGGGACTGTGAGGGCCTAGGAAGAACAACCAACACTACCTATGGGGGTCACAGCGAGGGGGACTGGAGGAACGTACCTGCAGGAATCCCAGCACAAGTCGGGCTGAGCAGGTGAGGGGAAAGAGTGTGAGGGCAACAGGGAGACACACCAGAGCCTAGAGGCACATCTAGAGATTCAGAAGGAGCCCTTGATGACAGGGGTGCTGCAGCGTGAGGCTCTGCAGGAAGTAGGGGGAAGTGAGCCTCCCAAGGTAAGGAGGGTCCAGATCCTGAAGAGCCTTCCCTGTTTTACAGTTTGGATTTTATCCTTAGGGCAATGGAGAGCCACTGAAGGGTTCTAACTAGCAAAGCAACGTGATCAGATCTGTTTTAGAAAGATGATTTTAAATGCCGAATGAAAACGTAATTTGAAATATGACAGGAAAACCAGTTAGGGGATATTCAGCAATGGAGAGGAGATACCAGATAACATCCAGATGAGGGACACCTGTGGCATGAACTGAGGTGGTGACACTGGCGCTGGGCAGAAGTGGACGCATTAGGTGGTTCAGGTAGAATTGAGAGGATGGGGTAGAGGAGGTGGAGGAGAGGGAGGAGTCCAATATGGCGCCCCCATTTGGGACTTTGACCTCTGTGCAGATTGTGGCTCCATTCACCGAGGAGAAGGGACACTGGAGGGCTGGAAGTTTGGTAGAAGGAGGGAGAGAAGACAGTGGACTCTGTTTTGGACAGACTCACTGAGATCGGAGGTCGAGGTTTCCACTAGGCAGCTGGGTGTGTGGGTCTCAAGTGGGCCGGAATAAAGCCATAGCGATGAATGTGAGCCCTGCTGGGGAGTGTTCCCCGTCACAGGGTCCAGAACAGAAGCTGGTGTGGAAGAGGGTGTGTAAAGCAGGGTGAGCAGAGGAAAGCCTCTAGCGCAAAGCGTGTGTCACATGACACCGGAAATGGCGCAATCAGCAAAACCCAGACAATGAAACATTCTGCAGATCTTTAGATTCTGTGACAACTAAGAGACATAAAAACCAAATGCAAAGCACGGATCTTGTTTAAACAAACTAACTGTAAAAAAAACTTATGAGTTATTGGGAAAATTTAAACACTTCCTGGATATTTGATGAGGCATTATTATTAATTTTTTTCAGTATGATAAGACTTATAGTTTTTTTATAGTTTTTTTTTGTTCTATTCTTTTTTTTGTTCTATTCTTTTTTATTGCAGTAAAATACACATAAAATTTACCATCTCCGTCATTTCTAAGTGTACGGTTTAGCGGCATTAAATGCATTCATAATGTTGTGCAACCATCACCATCCATCTGCATAGCCCTTTTCCTCTTGTAAAACGGAAACTCTGTCCCTATTAAACACTAACTCCCCATTGCCCTTCCCCCCAGCCCCTGGCGACCACCATTCTACTTTCTGTCTCTATTTTGACTTATCTAAGCATCTCTAGGAATCATACAGTATTTGTATTTTTGTGACTGGCATATTTCACTTAGCATAATGTTGTGGTTATGTTTGATTTTACAAAAAAACTTTTAGAGATACATATAGTATTGTTGACAGATAAAACGATGTGATATTTGACATCTAATGCAAAATAATCTTGCAGAGCAGATGGTGGGGGAGAGATTATGGTGTAGATGAAACAAGAAAACAAGAATGGCCAGGAGTTGCTAACTGTTGAGGCTGGATGATGGGTACGTGGGGATTCACTGAACTATTCTATTTTTGTGTACATTTGAGATTTTCCATAAGGAAAGCTAAAGATTAAAAAGAGTGTTCCCTGAATTTATGGTTACCAGGGTGGGGGGGAGGGATAGATTGGGAGTTTGGGATTGACATGTACACACTGCTATATTTAAAATAAAATACCTCGCTATGAAAAAAAAAAAAAAAGCGTTTCTCCCACCCCCATGGCCAAATTCATGCAATAGAACTGTTTTCCCAAGTGAAATCAATCCACAAAGTATAGGCTGAAGGACAGCTGTCCTTATATGCATGAGGCTAGGAACCCAGGACCCATAGCTCTGGTTTCCGTGTAACCTCCGTGCCCTGCCTCTTGGCTTCCCCAAACTCTAGTTCTTGCTGAAAACACTGCTGATAAATAGATTGCCATGTAGGAAGTGGGTCATGAGTAATAGCATCACCAGTGACATACTTCAGCTTCCCCCTCATGCCCTGAAGAGACAGGGAGCAGATAGCCCAGTACAGGACATCATATTTACCTTCAAGGAGTCAAGCGAGTTCCCTGGATTTCTTCATAATAGCTGGTATCAGGTTCCACAGGCAATAATCATTCTGCAACCATCATTTTCACTGGAGAAAAACACACTGCGTTTCTGTCACACAGCAAACAATTTCTTGAATATGTTTTACTTTTAATTTTAGCCTTATTTAGTGAATTTTAAAGTCCAGGAAAAATAAAAATGTGCTGTAAAGCGATACAGAGTGTTTTCCTATAGACTGCACACTACCAGTTACATCTTAAATAACCATGATTCATTCATCAAAACTAAGAATGTAACAGTGTACAGTGCTATTCACTGAACTACAGACTTCACTTGGATTTCCTATCTACTGGAAATAGATAGACAGGAAATCCTGGAAAAAGCAGAAATGCTTTTTCTGCTCTAGGATTCAATCCAATATCCACATTGTCTTTAGTTATCACATCTCCTCCGTCTCCTCCAACATGTGACGGTTCTCCATCCTTCCTGTCTTTCATGACCTTGACAGTGAAGTGTGCTTATTTGAAAATTAATGTACAGTCATACCATCCTTCAGGACTGCAGGATTCCATGAAAAGCAGGGGGCAGCTAGCCTTACAGACAGCAACTGGTAATTGGGCTGGTGAAGAAGTTTTAGAAGCTGAAACACTCTCTTGTTCCTTAAAACTTCTTTCATCCTCTACTTGCCTTTCTCTCCTTTCCAATCTAGTGAAACTCTTCCAGTTGGGAATCAGCCAAAATGACCATCCTCTATGAAGAAAGAGATTCTATTTACAGGCCAAGTTGGTACTTGCTGGTTTCTGAAGAGGAAAATGCAACACAGCCATAGTGAAAACCTCTCAAATGTTTTTACAGGGAAGGTGATGACTTGGCCATTCTGCATCGAGCGGAGCCCACTATACTACAACCAGTCATGGCGCTGGCCCTTGAGATACTCCTTTTAAAGCCAGGTTTGCTCAACCACTCACATTTTCATAAAAAAATTACTGCAACAAAACACAAAACAAACCTGGCTTAGCTTAGTGAGAGCTGCTGCTTTATTGATGCATTTGCTTTATGGTCTAAAATGGGGTTTTAATAAATTTCTGCTCTGGTGGACACATTCAGAGCTGACGTATTTTATATCTGGGTTGCTCCTTCCTGCCAGGGCTTAGCATTCTTCATCTCCCTCGGGGTCTCTAGGAAGGCAAAATGCACACTTACCACTACTTAGAATCCTACTTGCCTTGGGCGCTCCCAAATCCCAAAATGTATTACATCAAGTGTGAACAGGTCAACTCGCCCTCACCATCTCTGCGGTAGCTTTGTTTTCATCAATAAATTTAAAGATAAACTATCAAATCAGAAATCATGCTCAAATGCAAACACGGCGAAGACTCACTAATCTAGACTCCACTAACTCCAAGTCTGTCATGATTATTCATAAGTGGTAATGACGCTTTAAGTAAAAAAATTGGACATTATGTCTTTCTCTATGAATTTTCAGTTTGCTCAGGGATAAAGTAGATCTATTCAGATGTCAGTTGCTATTTCAAAAGAAGGATTGATCCTATGAAATTAAAGTTTTTTCTAATATACTTCAGGATCTAGAGATTTTTCTGTGGTAAGGGATCCCGATATTGATATATTATGGCGTGATGGTACAATTCATTACTTGGTTGATAATAGATACCATCCTTGGACTAATGGGACCACTTCTTTAAAAGGGATGTACAATTTAGAATTTTTACCGTCAACTGATTTTCTCCTTAGTTGTATTATAAGCTCCTTGAATTTAAGGATTATGCATTTTATATCTTTTGTGTCCCTAACTCACTGTCTCCATCGCAGCCTCACTGTGGGGCTCAGAAAAATGCCTCACGTATAGGAAATACTTAGTGTTTGGGGAAATTTGCAGTCTTTAAAATACCGAACCCTTCCATCCATGAATATAGTAAATCCTTTATTTCTTTCCCCCTCCCATAAGGTTTTGTTGCTTTCTCCATAAAAATCTGACACACCATTTGTTAGATTTACTTCTGGACACCTTAAAAGTTTTATTGCCATGGTTAATAATGTCCTTTAACAATAACTATTGATTTTTGTATATTGATTTCTAGCAAACTTACTGAACTTTCTTATTAGTATTAATATTTATTTGCAGATTCTCCTGGGTAGTCTATGTAAACATGTATTCTTTGTACTAATTACGTTATACCTTTTCTGCAATCTTTAGCTTTTCGTGTCTATTGTGCTTTTTAAAACTGAGATATAATTATCAACCAATAAAATGCATAGGTCCTAATTATTTAGTTCAATTAGTTCTGACAACTATACACACTTGTGTAATGAACACCCCAATCAAGATATAGAGCATTTTCATCACTCCAAGACATTCCTTTGCAGTCAGTTCCCACCTCCCAGCCCTAGGCAACCAACAGTCTGCTTTTCTGCGGCTATCAATCAGTGTTTCCTGTTCTTGAACGTTATAGAAATGGAATCACACAGGATACTTTATTTGGGTACTGGCTGCTTTTGCACGGCACAGTGTTGTCTTAAATTTCATTTATATTGCTGCCTGCATCAGTAATCCATCCTTGTATGACTGAATAATATTCCATTGTTTGGATCTCCCACAGTTTGTTATCCCATCTCCACGTCAATAGAATTGGGTTGTTTTGAATTTGGGGCCATTATGAATAAGGCTGCTATAAACATTTCAATCTTTTAACTTTTTCTTTTATTTTCTCATTATGTTAGCTAGGACCTGTAGTCTGACATTTAATGTCAATATTTGCAACGGGCTTTTGAAGACATACTTCATCAAGTTGAGAGAGTTCCCACTTATTCCTAGTTTACTTGAGAGGATTTATTTATTTATTTGAGGGAGGTATCTTTGTTTAATCAAGAATGATTACTGGATTGTATTAAATGTCTTTTCTGCATCTATTGAAATGATCTTTCTCCTTTCATCTGTTAATGTGATGATGATATTAATCTACCTTCTAAGGCGTCTTTACATTCTTGGATAAATCTTAATTAGCAACGAGTTAAGAGATTACTTTGCCAGATTTAAAAAATAATGGGTGATTTCTTACATTTGTCTCTTTGTGCATGTATGAAAGGAGCCTAATGTTTTCAGTTTTGTCTCAAGGCTTAATGGCCCCATAAAATGAGCTGAGTGGATTTTTTTTCTATTTTTCTGAAGCAATTTTACGATATTAAAATTATCCATGTCTTGAAGACAGAAGTTACCTGTAAAACCAACCAGGCTTGGCGATCGTGCCTGTGTATGTCTGGGGAGAACAGCAGGGGGCAGGTGGGCTGATTCAGTTTCTCTGATAGCAACGTGTATGCTCACATTTCATATCTCTTCTTGAGTCAATTTTGTTGTAATATTTTTCCAGAAAATTGCCCTTTTCATCTGCGTTTTCACGTTTATTGGCATTGTTCATAGTATTTATCTTTTATTTTTCTACTGCATCTCTATTATGTTCTTTCCGTTCAGAGTATTGTTTATTTTTACTTTAATTTCTCTTCTTCTGATCATGTTAGCCAGATGTTTGCCTATTTAATTTGCCTTCCAAAAGAGCCATTTTTTTCCTTTTGTTACTCCTCTTGACTGTGTCTTTGTTTGTAATGTTATCAACTTCCTCTCTTATCTTTATTATTTCCTTCCTTCTAATTCCTTTGGGTTTACTCTGCTGCCCTGTTCTTTTTCTAACCTTTGATTTACATGCTAAGTACAGTCTTTTCCAACCCTTCTTCTTTGTTTCTTATGTGCATTTAAAGATGTATTTCAATTGTTTACAGTGGTGTACTGGAACCAAGGGTAGCCGGCTCATTTTGGGCTGTGAGAGTTCATTTTGTGTATTTCTTCCCAATTCCACCTCCACCCTTGGTTGGTAGCTTGAAACAGATCTGGTGGGATACTTACAGTATGGATGGGCAAATGCTATAAATCGTACCTTCCTTGCCCTCCGCACCCACACACACACACACACACACATACACACACACACACACACACACACACACACACACCCTGCCCAACACTGAGAGCCTCTTAGAAAACATTTACCCACACGACACTTGTTGTTTTCCAGACTTCGTATTTAACGTTTGTATTATGATTTGGTTCTAAAATTCCCTTATTTCTTCTTTACTCATTGGTTGCTTAAAAATACATTTAAAAAAAAATTTCCAATCATATTAAATCATTTTGTTGTTGTTGATTTTTAATTTTATTGTGATGTAGGCTGTAGGATATCAATTCTTTGGCATTGGTTCGGACTTGGTTGGTAGCATACTATATGGTCAACTTATTTAAAATATTCCATGTATACCTGAAAACGTGAGTATTCTTTAATTCTCAGGGTTCTACACACCTCCCTTTGATCAGCTTGTTAATTGTAGCCGTCCAAATAGTCTCTATCGTTACTTTTTGTCTGCTTAATCTGTCAGTTCTGGGAAAGGAATATTAAAATCTTCCACTATACTGGTTTGTAAATTTCTTTTTGTTTTCCACCAATTTTTGCTTTATATAATTTGAAGCTAAATTGTTAGGTACAGTATATGATTACTACAGCTTTCTGATAAAGTTTCCCTTTTATTAATGTGTAGTGTCCTTTTTACCCTTAACAGCATATTTTGCCTTAATTATTTTTTTATCTGTTACTTATGTCAACATAGTGGCTTTTTCCAGTTAATATCTGCCTGGTATATAATAGCTTTCAATCCTTTATCACTCACCTTTTCATTGTATTTTCGGTATGTTTCTTATAAACAGCATATAGCTAATTTTTTCCCATCATCTTTACTCTTCTGATAACAGAATTCTAAGTTGCTGTTATTTTCCCTCACTACTTTGAAGCTATTACTCCATGTCTTCCAGCCTCTAATAATACTGTTAGAAATTCTGCCGCCATTTAAGTTGTTGTTCTATTATTGATCATTTATTTTTTCTTCCTGAATATTTTGGTTTCCTCATTTCACTGCAATGAGTCTAAGTGTGAATTTATTTGTATTTATTATGCTTAGGTTTCCTGTGTTTCTTTAATCTGAAGATTTTTTTTATCAAGTCTGGATAATTGTCAACTATTATCATATGAACATCGTTTCTACCCCACTATATTTATTCCCTCTTTTTGGAACTCTTGTTAGATATACAGTTGACCCTTGAACAAGTGGGGTTTAGGGATGCCGACCCTCCATGCTGCTGAAAACCTGCATACAGTCAGCCCTCCAGACCCACGGCTCTGCATCCAAGGACTCAAGGAATTCGATTCAAGGAATTTTAGATTGTACAGTGCTGCAGTATATATTTATTGAAAAATACCCATGTAAAAGTGGACTGCTCAGTTCAAACCTGTGTTGTTCAAGGGCCAACTGTATGTTGAATTTTTTCCATCTATATTCCATGTCTTCTAAATTTCCTGTCTTCTAGTATCTTCCCATCTGTGCTCTGGGCAGTATACCTAGACAGGCTTCCAGTTCATCAATTCTCTTTCCACCTTTTTTTTTTTTTTCATACTCTTTAATACCTTTCTTTCTTCTTCGTGTCACACTGGGTTCTCCTTCAGATTATTTTTCAATTACATTTTTGGGCTGTAGTTTTCATGTTTCCTTTTTCTGTTGACTTTCATTCACCATGAATCATTTCCCTGTGCATTTTGTAATATGGGATTACAAGAGGGACTTTATTTTCCTTTGGGACTCCTGGCAGCCTGAGTTGTCAAGGGTCCCTCCAGTGTGTTCCGTTTGCTTCTTCTGAACATCCCAGAGCCAGCAGAGCCCAAGAGCGATTTTATTACATTACCCTTCAGCGCAGGGATTTCCCACACCACAAACGCAGCGCGGAGCAAACTCTGAACACACAGGCCCGAGATGCTGAGTTTTCATGGGAGAATTATTTATTGATTTAGTCTCCTGATTTCCCAGCGAGAGTCATGGCTGAGACAACTTCCATCTTGTGTCTCTGGACCGGCGGGCAGAGTTTATTAGTCCCAGTTTTCATTGAGTTAGCAGTCCATCAGTGGTCGAATTCCTAGCTAACCAGATTAGATAACTTCCCCCTGACACCACTCCACACCACCCTGGCTGGGGCATGAGGTCATACACCTACCTCAGCGGCCCACAGCCCCCTCCCAGCTTCTGACTTGTATGCTTTCCCGTTTTGCTCTTGAGCACAGCCATAGATTTTTTTGTGTTACGATAAAATATTCATAACATATAATTTACCATTTAAACCATTTTAAGCGTACAATTCAGTGGCACTTCCTACTTTCATACTGTTGTGCAACCATTACTACCTTCCATCTCCAGAACATTTTTTCATCTTCCCAAACTTGAACTCCATAGCTACTTAACACTAACTCGCCACTGTCCCCCTCCCCCCACCCCCAGAACCACCATCCTACTTTCTTTTCTTTTTTTTTTTAAAGAGTGAATTTTTTTATGGTACGTAAACCCCAGTAAGGCTGTTTTAATTTTTATTTATTTATTTATGGCTGTGTTGGGTCTTTGTTTCTGTGCGAGGGCTTTCTCTAGTTGCGGCAAGTGGGGGCCACTCTTCACCGCAGTGCGCGGGCCTCTCACTATCGCGGCCTCTCTTGTTGCGGAGCACAGGCTCCAGATGCGCAGGCTCCAGATGCGCAGGCTCAGTAGGTGTGGCTCACGGGCCTAGTTGCTCCACGGCATGTGGGATCTTCCCAGACCAGGGCTCGAACCCGTGTCCCCTGCATTGGCAGGCAGATTCTCAACCACTGCGCCACCAGGGAAGTCCCAACCATCCTACTTTCTGTCTCAATGAATTTGATGACCTTAGGTAACTCACATAAGGAGAATCATACAGTATTTGTCCTCTTCTGTCTCAGTTATTTCATTTAGCATACTGTCCACAAGCTTCATCCGTGCTGTAGCAGGTGTCAGAATTTCCTTCCTTTTTAAGGTTGAATAATATTCCGTTGTATGTATAGACCATGTTTTGTTTTTCCATTCATCCACAGATGGACACTTGGGCTTCTACCACCTTTTGGGTATTGTGAATAATACTGCTACGAACATGGGTGTACAAACCTCTCTCCAAGTCCCTGTTTTCAGTTCTTCTGGGCACAGATATATACCTAAAAGTGGAGTTCCTGGATCATATGGTAATTTTATGTTTAATTTTTTGGGGAACTACCATACCATTTTCTACTGCAACAGCCACAGATTTTCTTAAAAGCTGTACTATTTTATCCTGCATTTCTATATGTTATTAGTGGGAGGTTATACATGGGATCCAAGGCTCCTATCTTCCCAGAACCAAAAATCCTGCCTCCTTTAGCTGATATAATTATTTTTCCCCATATTACTTTTCTTACCCAAGTTCTGGGTCTTTCTGTGACTATTCCAGGTCCCAGATACTCATTTCAGAGTAGCTAAGCTAAAACAAGTCTGTGCAGGCGTATATAAAGTATACATATACCATATATATGGTACATATGTATGGTGTATATATATATATATATATATATGGTATATATTTATGGTATATATGTATGTATACCATATATATTGATTTATTTGTGGCACCTGCAGCTGAATGAAGCAGGGGATACTCCTCTTCCTAATTTGGAAGTACAATGTCTGTCCAGGGGAATGTCTGCTTTGAGTGGATTTGTGTTCACATAAAGATTTTGGGGTTCTTACCATGTAAGAAAATATTTGATCACTAGACTCTGGGTTGTTTTTTCCACTTAAATTATGTGTCCATTCCAAGTGTATTTCCTAACCATGAGTTTGCTAAGCCTCCTTTATTAAAAAAATAACCAGGGTTTAATATAGGGTGCTATCTAATGACTGAGGCAAAATGAAATTCCAGTTCTTTTTTCTGGAGGTTTATAACATCATGAAGTTTCTCTGAGCATGCTAAATTCTTTTATACTATCCTCTTTCCTCCAGATTTCATCTTGAATGTACTGCCACCTTACCTTAAAATTTTTTTCTCTTCCCAAGAGTGAGCAAGTTGTAGCACAAGTCATTTTCTGCTAATGAAAAAACTTCAAGAACATGACTCATTAAATTTCTAGTTATCAAAGAAAATAAAAGTGTATCCCTTTGAAGGGGTGCTTTAATCAAAATTGTATTCACTCATAATTTTAATCAGCGAACCCTTACTGAGCTCCTCACACAGGGACAGGTGATGCATAAACAGGACGTGGTCCCTTCTTCACAAATAGTTCAATATCAGGGGAAGCAATTGGAAAAACAAATAATTTCAGACAGTTATTTCCAACAGGGTGGCAGACTTGCAGCTCTTATCCATTGTTCCTCTGAAAACAATAAAAGTCAGGCTAAACTGCAATGAAAAATTTAAAAGCCTGTACTGATAAGCTGTTATAAAAATAAGGATTCATTAGAGGCCAAAATCAAGTGAAAGTAGAAATGTGCAGGGATGAGCAGAGTACTAAAGAATATTTGCTGGACGTTGGTGACCTAAAGCTTTTGTTTTCACAGCTTCAAGGGGCAGAAGACATGGCTTAGGAGCTGCCCAGGGTGCGGTGTTTAATAGGAGACCCCATCATTAAAGCTGGGACTACCCCTTCCCCCAGAGGCTACCCATGTAAAATTGAGTTAGAATTTATCTTGACACCCAGTGGACACCAAAGAAAATTACCTGATTGAAACTGAATGCTGAGTAAAGGAAAGAAAGTGTCCCCTTTGAAACCATGTCTATACCCATCTCTTCCTCACACTGTTTTGCAGGCAAAATTTAGTCTAACTGAAATCTCTGAAAAATTCTCAAGCCTATAATTTGATTTAAAGTGATCTTGGGTTGGTCGT
Organism: Balaenoptera musculus; assembly: GCF_009873245.2. Taxonomy (NCBI): domain Eukaryota; kingdom Metazoa; phylum Chordata; class Mammalia; order Artiodactyla; family Balaenopteridae; genus Balaenoptera; species Balaenoptera musculus. The sequence goes on along the minus strand of NC_045804.1, from coordinate 55,817,882 downwards.
ACCTGCTGGCATCTGGCAAACAGAAACCCAAACCTTCTTTGGAGGATTTCTCTGAAGGAACCCACCTTCAAACTAAATCTCAAAAAATTCCTTTGGAAAAACTTCCAGAAGATCCTAATTTATATAAGAAATACCAAAATAATAATGAAGCAAGTGACCATGACTGAGAGGCAGCAGAAACTAAGGACATCAGTATGAAACATGAAAAGATTTCAGATACTGGAATTGTCAAAGACAGACTGTAAAAGAGTCATATCTAAAGAAATAAATAAGAGGTTAAACTTATGAGCAAGGGAAAAGAAACTGTGAAAATGATCAAGCAGATCTGAAAAAGTCAAATAAAACTTCCTATAGAAATAAAAAATATCATAAATGAAATTTAAAAACTCACTGTCTGAAGTTAACAGCAAATAAGACCCAGCAGAAGAGAGAATTAGTGAGCTAGAAAATAGATATAAATAAATGCTGGACTACATTACAGAGGCTTAAAAGAGATGGACAATCTTTAATCAGAGACCCAGAAGGAGAAGAGAGAATGAAGAGGGAGACGGGAGAGTCGATGTTTGAAGGGATGGATGGTGGATAAGAAAATGACCAGAATTGATGAAAGATACCAGTGCTGAGATTCAGGAAGTCAGAGTTCCTAAAAGGATGTGTAAGAAGGAATACCTACCAGGACACATCATGAAAATGTAGAACACTTAAAGTCAAAGTCAAGATCTTAAATGAAGCCGTAGAGAAAAGACAGATCACCTAGAAAGAAGCTGCTGTTCAGACGGATGCCTAACTTCTCACCAGCAGCAGAAGCCAGAAGTCAGTCAAATCATATCTTCGACATGTTAAGGAAAAATATTAGTTAATTTAGATGATGAACTGGGTCTTGAAGGAGGAGTAGGTAGCTTAGGTCTCATGTTTTCTCAAGGGCTCAGTCTCCCCTGGGCTTCTGCTCCTTCAAAGCAATCATATTTCAGTGAGTGCCCCCGGCCCCGATGGTTCTTATCAAAGGTTCGATGAGGGGTGTGCCCTTCTGCTGGTTTCCCTGGTAACCAATGAGCCAACTCCTGTAACTGGTAACCTCCTGCTCCCCCAGGAACAAAGACTGCTGCCACGTCCTGCCCACAGTCTACCGCACACAGTGGGATGTACTTCCAGGACCTTGCTTCGGGCGTGTAAGCTCCTCCATCCATTAAACCATCGATGTCTCTGTCGCTGACTCTGGGCTCCTCCTTCCGTCTTGAGGCTGGGCAGGCCTGCGGGGTGCAGCCCAACATGAGGGAAGAGCCTTATTGATTCTGGTCTGATTCATTAGGAGTCATTTGGGTCCACAAGGGTGGGGAAGCACGTGCTTCTTACTGCATTTTTATCTTTGTAAACATACCATAGAACACCAGTTCACAGACTGATAGGTAAATGCTGTGGACTGAATGTTTTGTGTGTCCCCTCCCCAAATTCATGTGTTGAAATCCCAATGCCCAATGTGATGGCATTAGTATGTGGGGCCTTTGGGAGATGCTTAGGTCATGAGGGTGGAGCCCTCATGAGTGGAATTAGGGCCCTTATAAGGAGACCCCATAGAGTACCCTTGCCCATTCCACCATGTGAAGACACAGGGAGAAGATGTGGGCTGTGAACCAGCACGAGGGCCATCACCAGCATGAGACCACGCGGGCAGCTTGATCTTGGACTTCCCACCCTCCAGAACTGTGAGAAATAAATTTCTGTTGTTCATAAGCTATGCAATCTGTGGCATTTTGTTACAGCAGCCTGAATGGACTAAGACAGTAAATAAGAAAGAACTTAATTTTTGTTTGATTTGATGCAATAAATTTGGAAGCTGATTTTTTGTTGTTGTTTGTTTTAAATGTAAAGTAAAACCTGGTATGTGACTGAATTCAGGTTAAGTAGAAAAAATAATTTCTTTCAAAATCTCAACTCTCATTTCCATCTGAAACTTTTTATCAAGTCAATCTAGGCACATGTTTATGGAAAACTTTAATAGTTATACTGACAACTGCCACGTCCCACCTCTAAGCCACACTACTTGCTTTCAATCCTATTATTATTTATTCTGGTATATGTCTCTAAATATATCATTATACTGCTACTCATTGATTCTTCTTTTTTTTTAAATTTATTTATTTATTTTTAGCTGTGTTGGGTCTTCGTTTCTGTGCGAGGGCTTTCTCTAGTTGCCGCGAGCGGGGGCCACTCCTCATTGCGGTGTGCGGGCCTCTCACTATCGCGGCCTCTCTTGTTGCGGAGCACGGGCTCCAGACGCGCAGGCTCAGTAGTTGTGGCTCACGGGCCTAGTTGCTCCGCGGCATGTGGGATCTTCCCAGACCAGGGCTCGAACCCGTGTCCCCGGCATTGGCAGGCAGATTCTCAACCACTGCGCCACCAGGGAAGCCCGACTCATTGATTCTTATTTGGGATGTCATCTATTGGTTTTCTTCTGCAGGGAAGGGAGTTCAGCTGTCTTACGTCACCCCACATATACACTGCCCCTCCCATTTTCTGCAGATAGAGCAACAAGGTTTGATCACACTCTTTGTTGTGTTTAGCGTTTGCATTATTAAGGCACGCAGATATCATACAGTATTTGTCTTTCTCTGTCTGGCTTATGTCACTTAGCATAACGCCCTCCAAGTCCATCCAATTTGCTGCAAATGGCAAAATTTCACTTTTTTTATGGCTGAGTAGTATAATACTGTATGACATCACTTATATGTGGAATCTAAAAAATACAGCAGACTAGTGAATATAACCAAAAAGAAGCAGACTCACAGATATAGAGAACAAACTAGTGGTTACCAGTGGGGAGATGGGGGAGGGGCAATATAGGGGTGGGTAAGTAGGAGGTACAAACTGTTGGGTGTAAGACAGACTACAGGGATGAATTGTGCAGCACAGGGAATATAGCCAATATTTTGTAGTAACTGTAAATGTAAAGTAACCTTTAAAATTGTATAAAAAATAAAAATTTTTAATAAAATAAAATTTTAAGATGGTTTAAAAAAAGGCATGCAGATATTAGTCACAGCTGAGGCGTGTTGCACATTAAAGCAATTGTTCCTTTATCATACAATTTGTTTCCCCTAGAATTAATAACCATCTCATATTGTTGTTTGCTTAGTTTTCTTTAGACCTATCACTAATTGCACTAAACTTTCTCATTGAACTATGTAAACTTCATTTCATTTGGCGGATATGGCAGGTAATTCTTTATTGACCAGCTTGGTCCTGAAGGTTCAGTTTATTTTCAGTACGTAAATTTTATTTTTGTTTTGTCTTTATGAATTTGGGATCATGCCATATATACACTGTTTATAAGTGACTTTTTTACTAAGTGAAACCTCATGAACATCTTTGATGACTGAAGCATCCTGTTTAATGAATGCATAATATTCTACATCACGAACACACCCTAATCCATTAAACGAATTGACCACTGTGACATGTTTATGCAGTTTTCAATTTTTCACTTTTATATACAATCCTGAGATTCACATTCTTGAAGCTCAATTTTGGCTATTATTTCCTGAGATAAATTCTAAGAGTAGAACCGCTTGGTCCATTGACATATTGGACATATGGTTTCTTCTAGAAATAGTGCTGAATTTGAGAAATGTTGCCAACTCTGGGCTTTATAGTCTTAAACATTTTGGTCAGTTTTAAGTGTTGTCTGTTTTAATGCTAATTATTTTCTGCATCATTTCTTTAATAGCCAGTGAGGCTGTGTGTGTCTTGTATGCTTATTTGGTATTTTGATCTTATATTTTGTGAATTGCCTGTTTATATTCATTGTTTGTTTCACTACTAGGCAATCTCATCCCCGCCACTCCTTTATGTAACCTCTCCATTTGAGTTTGGAATTGTCGCCTATCAGACTTATTCTTTGCATTCTACCTCTTCCAGGTCTTTCCTCACACTGTTTTCATGATTCATTTTTTTTTTTTTTTAAAGAATTATTTATTTATTTATTTATGGCGTGTTGGGTCTTCGTTTCTGTGCGAGGGCTTTCTCTAGTTGTGGCAAGCGGGGGCCACTCTTCATCGCGGTGCGCGGGCCTCTCATTCTCGCGGCCTCTCTTGTTGCGGAGCACAGGCTCCAGACGCGCAGGCTCAGTAATTGTGGCTCACGGGCCCAGTTGCTCCGCGGCATGTGGGATCTTCCCAGACCAGGGCTCGAACCCGTGTCCCCTGCATTGGCAGGCAGATTCTCAACCACTGCGCCACCAGGAAAGCCCTTCATGATTCATTTAACCACCCACCCACTCGTGCATCTCTCTAATGTTTATTGAGCATTATTGCAATCTTTAAGGAACTCTGAACGCAGTTGAACAAAACAATGTCCTGGCTCTTATGGAACATACCTTTTAGAAGGAAGACAGGTAGGAAACAAATAAGCAAAACCAATTAAAAATATCAGATAGTAAGTGTTAGAGACAGGTTTAAAACTAGGTGCTATACTTGGGGATAAAAGGGGGGCTCCATTAGATGCAGCAGTTAAGGAAGATGTCCCTGAGGAGGTGACACTGAGTCTAGGACCTCAGAATGACACCAGGGAGCCAGCCATCGATAGAGCAACGTCCCAGGAAGAGGAAACAGCAAGGCAAAGCTCTACCTCCTGCTGATTTGAAATATAACCATTCTTGAAGGTAAAGTCCCAGTTCTGTGAAGCTTTTTTGGACCATTTTAGCCCATATAAAACTCTCTTTTGATTTCATACAATCCTCATTGTCTGAACTACTGGTCACTTAGAATTCACAATCTTACATAATCAATTTATCTTAGGTTTATCATATTTTCTTTCTCAGATAAATCTAAGAGTTTCTTAGGGTTAAGAGTCTTGCATCTAATATTTATATGTAGTGCCTACATTAGTTGGCATACCCTGATGCTCAATAGCTATGTTTACAATTAATGTATGAAGTTATAATCTTTCTTGCTTGCCATAGGACTTTGTCTAATGCAGTCATCAAAATCCTAGGAAAGAGCCATGGCATACATAGTCCTTGGTTCAAATATGCTAGAAGTAAAGCTGTTTATTGAAGAATGTGAGCTTATACAGGAAGCTGTCACTTACTTTCTTCTTTTTTTAATATATTTTTAAATTGAAGTATAGTTGATTTACAATGTTGTGTTAATTTCTGCTGTACAGCAAAGTGACTCAGTTTTATATATATATATATATACATTCTTTTTTATATTCTTTTCCATTATGGCTTATCCCCGGGTATTGAATATAGTTCCCTGTGCTACACAGTAGGACCTTGTTGTTTATCCATTCTATACGTAATAGTTTGCACCTGCTAACCCCAAACTCCCAGTCCATCCCTCCCCCATCCCCTTCCCCCTTGGTAACCACAACTCTGTTCTCTCTGTGAGTCTGTTTCTGTTTCGTAGATAACAGAGTTATCTGTTCATTTGAGTTCATTTGAGGCACTTACTTTCTTCTTGATGAAACTTTTACAGGAGAGTCAGTCAACAAAGGAGGAAAAGCCAGGTCCAAAATACAACTTAGATAACTGGTGTTTGAAAGAGAGCAGGTTGCTACCACGTGTGTGCATGTGTGTGCATGTGATGTGTGTGTGTATATGTGTGCTTGTGTGTGTGTGCACGGAGAATTTATTTAGCATCCTCTATACACTCCAGCACACGCTGAGAGAAAATGGAAGAGAAATTGTTATACGAAAGAAACCTGCTTCTCATCTTCAAGGATTGTAACATCTATTGGGGAAGAATAAATACCAAATACCTAGAACTCATGAAAACCCCTAGAAACTTAAAAAAAAACTTATGCAATAGTGTAATCAATCCTATACTTAAGGACTCAGAGTGCTAAGCATACAGCCAGGGGTAAGGGAACAGATTGCTTATCATAAAGGCAATGGCAGAGTAATTGCAGATAGAGATTAGTTGTGTGTGTGTGTGTGTGTGTGTGTGTGTGTGCTTTGTTGTATGTTGAACACATAGGAACTGCAATTCTAACCAGTTTCCTCTCAATCACCTTTTTATGATCCAATCCATCTGTTATTTGTGTCTTGATGAATGATTTAAAATAATAAGCATTCTTCCAGGACCCACTCAGAAGTCAGTTTCTTCAAAGCCTCCCGGTCCATCTCATCACTGGCGAGATGGATCTCTTCCCCTTCAGAGTGTGACTTTATCCAGACACCTTTCAGACCGTAGTTCTCAAACGCTGCCACAGGTCATACTATTTGTGTGGGTGTCTTATGGCTGCACATGCAGTCCTTAAAGACAATGACTGTTCTCTCAGGTTGTGTACCTTTACTACGTCCACCTAGCACCTTGCACGTAGTGAATACTCAGATTAAAAGGAAATCTACGGACTCACTGGAAGGACTGGCGAAGTTGCGGGCAGAGGTGGGCCGTAGGAGGTTTGTTTAAGGTCTGAGCGGCTGGGGAGAGGCTGCGTGCGGCTCCTTCAAGGCTTTTCTCTAGGCGTCCCCTGCCGTCCACCCACCCTCAGCTTGCTCAAAGAGCGAGTCTGTGTTTAGAGCAATGTGATTTAAAGGTCACATTTATGAGCAAATAGCTGTGTTTATAAACTTAGTTTGACAAATAAGGGAGGCTTTGAAATGGATACTGTTTGCTGGAACCAGAACCAAGTTCCACCAACGGTGCACGCTGACTCTGGTTGTGGAAATGTGCCGCCAACGTGGCCTTCACAGCCCTAACTCCTCACCCACTCCTTTCATGTTTTGAAACGTAATTATTTAAAAGCTCGATGGAATTTTTAGGCATTAGGAACTTTTGGGGGTTTATCTATTTTGCGTCAACCTGCCGTTGTCATGATATTCTGCTCTGAGTGGGGGGAGAAGGAGCCTTGGGACCTGGCTTGATCTCACCCTGTTCAGATCAGCCACAGTCCCAGGCGCTGGTTTACTTTCTCATCAAGAGAGTCAGACACAGAAAGACAAATATCATGGGATATCACTTATATGTGGAATCTAGAAAAAGGGTACAAATGAACTTATCTACAAAACACAAGTAAGGTCACAGATGTAGAAAACAAACTTATGGCTACCAGGGGGTGAGGTGGGGGAGGGATAAATTGGGAGATTGGGATTGACATATATACGCTACTATATATAAAACGGATAAGTAATAAGGACCTACTGTATAGCCCAGGGAACTCTACTCAATACTCTGTAATGGCTTATATGGGAAAAGGATCTAGAAAAAGAGGGGATATATGTATATGTATAACTGACTGACTTTGCTGTATACCTGAAACTAACACAACATTGTAAATCAACTGTACTCCAATAAAAATTTTAAAAAGAGGGTGTCCAGAAGATTGTGGGACCAGGGCTATTGGTCCCCCTGCAGCCTCAGAGTGTCCTGTTGGAAAGGTTACACTGAGATGGGGGTGGCCTGGGTTTGTGATACAGAAGAAACTGCTCAGAGTCTAAAGCTGGAAAGAGGCACCTTCTGACATGAATTGCGCTGGCCCCCAGGTTCCAGCTGCACAGAGAGAAGACTCCAGGTAGAAAATGACCCCAGGAACAAACAGTCATCCTAGGAAGGGAGGAACCCAACCCAGAGACTGCTACAGGTCCTTCGGGTTGGTTTTAGTGAACAAGAGGTAATTACTCCTTAGTTGCCGAGACAGGGATTCAGAGAATGGAAGATGTTGGAATAAATGGCTAGAGATTATGTCCAGAGAGCTCAGGATGCCCAACCCCAACATTTTCATTTTAAGGAAGTGTGGAAGAGTTGACCATTATGGATGATTGTACTCAATTCCGTGAGGCGAGGACAGCATTTCAAACCACTTTCTAGAATGGGGGAAGGCACATGGGTGTGCCACATGAGGGGGTCCCCTTCGGGGAGATTAGTGGTGGTCCCAGGATATATGAGGGCTGAGACTGTTATGTCCTCATTTGGTGAGAGAAATGGATAGGAGATGATGATAAATGACTATTCTTTCACAATACTCTCTTGAGGGGGCTCTGCATTTTTTTCCTCACAAAACTGCCTCAAAACGCTTAAAGAATTCCACTTTGGAATGACTTCTGAGCTAGTTTATGTTTTATATCTCATCACTCTACAATTGCACCTCATTTTTAACCAAAAAAAAAAAAAAAAAAAGTTTCCTGCTCGATCAACCACCTTATTCATCAGACTTGGCTCTGAGTGATTTTTGGTTGTTTCCAAAAATGAAATTCACCCTCGAAGCTGAAAGATTTATGTTACCAAAGCTCCTGAAGAAATGTGACTTGAACTCCGAAGAACTCAAGAGGAGTTCCAGATACATTTTGGTACTGAAAAAAAAAAATCCAAGTCTCATTATTTCGCAGTCCAACCACATACATTTTCCTATTCTCTTCTCTTCCATTGTGTCAGAAATGAAACTCTGATCTGAATGAAGTATTCCAAGTGCATTAATCAAAGAGCTGTGCTCCATCTAGGCATCTATAACTAAATTTCTGTTTCTACAACATCTGTTGGAGAATAGAAGAAGGAAAAGTGGAAAGATACACGTAAGAAGAAAAACAGAGGTGCCTGTAATGAAATCATGAAAGAGTGAAACACCTCACTCCGTGCTGTTGCGTACAGGTTGTGCTAGCCATGTGCGTCGTATGTGCCGCGGGCAACCTTCTGGCTTTGTGTTCTTCATGTTACTAGAGTAATGCATGTTTACCCCAGAAAATTAGGAAAGAAGGAAAGCAAAAGGAAGAGAATTTACAAATCATCTATAGTTCCATGGGTAACTAATTTTGATCTTTCATCTTTCTAGCCTTTATTCGATGGATCACATATTTTGTGGCAGATGTCTTTTTTGTTTGTTTGTTTTTTAAAAAAATAAGATACATACAGAAACATCCATAAAACATGTAAATAGAGCAAATTGTGTTACGCACTAGTCAGCTCCCTTCCCCCTTTCCCTGTAGACAACCACTACCCTGATTTTGGAAAATTGATTTTTTTAAAGTTTTTCATCATATTTGTATCATCTAAGCCAAAAGTAATTTTTCTTTTCTTCTCTATTATTATCAGTGTAGAATCGTGGATTTTTACTTATTCAAGTATATTGTTTTTCAGGCTCCAATCATCCTAAATGTGGCCAGTGGGGGCTTTTTCAAGCAGCTCCTGTGACCTTCCCACACAAGCCCATCAGCTTGAACCCTTCTTTTCCTCTGACACAGCAAGATTTTTCAGGCCCACCTTGTAGGCCCCCTGCCCTGACCATTTCTCTAAGGATCCCTGGTTTCTGTAGTGAACACGTGATAGTTTTTAGAAATCAAGATCTGGACGGTCTATGCGCTTTGCTTTTGGGGTGCCTGTGTTTCTAGATTCTCTCAGAGGACAGAACTGGGAAATACACACACATAACATATTATGGGCTTGTTGGGGATAAAAACACACCCCTGTGTTTCTCCTTTGTTCATGCACTCACAAAGCTTCTGATACCAGATGTGTGGGTTTTCCACACATCAGGCAATTTTTATGACACCAGCCGGGTGTCCTATAATTCACTGCAATTTTGACTCTACTTAACGTGGAATTAGCATCAGATCCCACAAGTTAAGGGTTCAGTCCCACAAGACTGCCCCCACTTTTGACACCAATTAAGTCCCAGGTTGCTACCTGTACTTCTAACCATCTGGCTATAAATGAGGGTTTCAACAACCCCCTCCTTGTATTCGATAATTTTCTAGAATGGTTCACAGAAGTCATGGAAACTTGTGTTTATTGGTTTATTATAAAGGGTTCAAATGAACAGCCAAACAGGGACAAGTGGGGAGGAGGGCGTGCAGAGCTTCCACGCCTCCTCTGGGCACACTGCCCTCCCACATCTGTGTGTTCACCAATCCCAAAGCTGGAAAAGAGGTTTCATTAAGAAGAGTAGCATTGACATATATACTCTACCAAATGTAAAATAGATAGCTAGTGGGAAGCAGCTGCATAGCACAGGGAGATCAGCTCGATGCTTTGTGTCCACCTAGAGGGGTGGGATAGGGAGGGTGGGAGGGAGGGAGACGCAAGAGGGAGGGGATATGGGGATATATGTATATGTATAGCTGATTCACTTTGTTATACAGCAGAAACTAACACACCATTGTAAAGCAATTGTACGCCAATAAAGATGTTAAAAAAAAAAAAAAAGTCATGATTGAGTAAATCATTGGCCACTGGTGAGTAACTCAATTTCCAGCCCCTCTCCCTTGCCTGGAGGTTGGGGAGTTGGGGCTGAGAGTCGCAACCCTTTAATCACGTGGTTGGTCCCTCTGGCAACCAGCTCCCACCCAGAGGCTGGGTGGGGACCTCTAAGAGTCACCTCATTAGCATAAACCCAGGTACAGCTGGAAGGAGCTCATTCTGTAAAACAAAAGATGTTCCTCTCACCCCTATCACTCAGGAAACCCCTGAAGATTTAAAATAAAAGTCTCGTGCCAGGAGCCGGGGACAAAGACTAAATATATATTTCTTATTACAATATCGCAGCTTAATAGAAGACAACAGTATTCTCCTATCTGTTCCTACACCCAATTTATTTGAGTATAATTGCTTTACAATGTTGTGTTAGTTTCTACTGTACAACAAAGTGAATCAGCTATACATATACATATATACCCTCTTTTTTGGATTTCCTTCCCAATTAGGTCACCATAGAGCACTGAGTAGAGTTCCCTGTGCTACATAGTGAGGTTCTCCTTAGTTATCTATTTTATACATAGTATCAATAGTGTATATACGTCAATCCCACCCCCCCTTCCTCCTTGGTATCCATGTTTGTTCTCTATATCTGTCTTTATTTCTGCTTTGTAAACAAGATCGTCTATACCAGTTTTTTCAGATTCCACATATATGTGTTAATATATGATAATTGTTTTCTCTTTCTGACTTACTTCGCTCTGTATGACACTCAATTTATTGTGACATCACATGTCACGTCGTCTCTGGAGGACTCTACTGCGTGCATACTCAGGAGAGAATGAGAATGATATAAGGTGAATAATGTGTTCCTGTTATTACGAAAATAATTTTCATCTCACAGATGCCCTCCAAGGGTCTCAGGGTCCCCCAGGGCTGACCAGACCACACGCCACTGAGAATGGTGCAGCAGAGGCATCAGCACTGAGAATTACAGGCTAAGGCTTTGAGATCCTTTGTCTTGATCTTTACGGTATTGTCCTTAGAAATGGACCCTCCAACAAACTGTTAATATCGGCTAACTTTGTAAAAGTTTGCAAAAGTTGAATGAAATCCTAATTTACCTTAGGAACTGCAAACTCGTATATATAACGATTACCTTTCGAGTGGGACCCCAATGAGGGTCCTCTTGCCCGGTGTCCTTGGAGCCAACAGAACGAGACCGAGTTCGGTTCAGAAGCAAAGGAAAGCGTCGTTCTCGGATCATAGAACGAAGAGACGCGACTTTGCTCTAGAGTATGTGCTTCCCCACCACGCAGGCGCAGGGCTGCTTTATAGGGTCTCGGGGGGCGGGGAGGGGGCGGGGTTCTGGGCGGGCGGCCCGAGAGCTCAGTGTCGGGCGCAGCGTCTCTGCGCACGGCCCGCCGCCGCCATTTTGGACTGAGTGTCGTGCGCAGCGCTTCTGCGCACGGCCCCGAGCTGAGGTGCAGGTGCAGCCGTTTCCCGCCGGGAACTCCGGGCTGCAGGGCCGCGTGCGAGCTCCGTGCCCGCGGCCCGCGGTGAGCGAGAGAGACTGGACTCAGCACAGAGGAGAAGAAAGGTTAGACTTTGTTTTATTACCCAGATTCTGTTTATCGCCGGGAATTGTTCACGGTGACGAAACTGCTGCTCAGCTTCTCTGGGACCCATCTGCCCCTCCACCCCCAGGCCTCTCCTTCCGGGGCGTTTCCCGGCGAGTTCACAAACGGGAACCTTTCTCCACACCAGTGCTTCTGAGCGTGTGCTCTGGTCACCCCGGGGGACCCTGAGACCCTTGGAGGGCATCTGTGAGATGAAAGTCATTTTCGTAACAGTAGGAAGACCTCTTGCACCTTTCCTCATTCTCTCGGGAGGAGAGTTGCGCAGGCGCCAAATCCTCGACTTCTTTCCGACACCCCCCCCGGAAGGGCTCTGGCTGAGCCCCGAGCATCTCTCACCTGTCCCCTCTGCTGCCCCCTTCCCGCCCCCCAGGTCCGTTCTCCACAGAACCGCCAGAGCTATCCTTTTAGTCCCCGACACCATGCAGTTTTCTGCGGAAAATGATGTGCTGTCGACTGCTTTCACTCAAAGCTGACGGCTTAAAATGCCCTTAAGGGCTTCCCTGGTCTGCCCCAGCCTTTCCCTCTATGACCCCCCCGGCTCCCAGCTCTCTCCCCACCACAGCGACTCCCCTCTGTTCCTGGAACACCCCAGACCTGCTTCTGCCGCAGGGCCCCTGCCCTGGCGGTTCCCTCTTCTCCCTCGTCATCGTCTCACTCCCTGCTTTTCCAGGCTTTGCTGAGATGTCCCCGTCCCACTGTGTCCCACCCTGCCCACACTATTTAAAACGGCAGCTTTTCCTACACTGGGATGCCTGTCCCTCCCTTCCTGTGCTCTACATTTTCTTTTCCGTTTCCCGCCACAGCATTTACACTCTTTATTTGGTAATTGTGTGTTGTTTATCGTTTGTCTCGCTCTGCTAGCACGTCAGTTCCACACGTCAGGGATTTCGGGCAGCTTTCTTTCACTGATGTATCCCAGGAACCTAGCATGGTGCTTGGCATGTAGTAGACACCGAATCAGCATTTGCTAAACAAATGACCGCATTATACACAAATGTCTCTAAAGAACTAGGATGCTTGGAATATTTGAAGTTGTGATTTAACTAAGACCAATCATCAGGAATTTGTTGAGCAAATTGATTATCAGAACTCTTTCCTCTGTAAGCAACAACAACTCAAGTAAAAGCTTAAACAAAGAAAGGAAAGAAGAAATTTGTTGACTTATAAAATAAGCTTCAGGCATGGCTGGATCCAGCAGTTCAAGTGATGTCATTGGGATCCTGTAGCTTTACTTTCCTCCTCCTCCGTCTACTTCATTCCCAGGCAGCCTTTCCCTTTATGGTGATAATGATGCCACAGGCATCTCTAAGCTTTTGTTACCAGCCACCGCATGAAAAGAAAGGTGTATTTATCCCTATTGGGTGCACTTGCTCCCAAACTCTCTCAGTGGCACAGCAAGGGAATGTGTGTATACATCTGTATTTATTTCTGTGTCTGGCTCTATCCTTGAAAACTACCTGTTCACTCTCATCCCTCCAGTTCCAACCCAACAGCACAGGGTTTATTTTAGCTTTCTCCCTTTCATTTCTCTGATAGTGAAGCCAGGCCCCCATTTCCTTAACTGATTTACTGATTTGATCAATGCTCCTGTATGTGACCGATTCCCCCTCACCCTCCACGGCCGAGTCTCCCCTCATGGGATGCCCTCCTCACCTGCTCAGATTCTTGTACCTCGACCACTGTGTTTCCCTCCCGTTCCTGCACAGGTGCTGGCCCTTGTTCTGACCCACTCCACAGCTTTAAGGCTGAATTGTTCAGGATGGGAAGAGGAGAGAAGGGAAGAGGAAACAGGGCGTCTTTATCTTAATTTATGCCAGTTACCCCAAGAGACTCAGGACCCCCAGGCTGTCCCCGATTTCCAGGACGTGAATGCCCACGAGGCTGCGTGGTCAGTGAGGCAGCTTGCAGCCGCCCTTCCCCCAGCCGCGGTCGGGGATCCTCCCCCCTCCCTGGTGCGTTTTCCTCCTGGCGCTGGTTGCTCTCCCCTGTGTTGGTTGGATGGAGCCTTACCCCTCCAGTGCTCAGGGCTGCGCCTGGCACGTGGAGGCATCAGGGAATATTTGCTTGATGAGTGAGCCCCAGGAGAGCGCCGTCCCACGTGGGCCGGGAGTCTCCGAGTCCACCCCCGAGGGTGCTTGTCGTGGCCGTCCTGAGGCCAGCTAAGGCTTGCGTGCCCTCCATCCCGACGCCCCGGCAGGTGGCACGTCCTCTGGCCGGCGCGGCGCCGGTGACATGGGAGCCGACGAGTGGAGGAAGTGTCGTTAGCATCATTCATTGCTTATGTTGTACAGGCTGTCAGAACTAATGAAAGTTTATGACAGACGGGCAACCACCAGCTTCCCCGTGTTATTTATCTTTCTCGCTTCTGGCTCGGAGCACTGGGCGATTTTTCATTTACATTTAAAAATGCCAAGATGATTAAGCGCAATTCGCCTACTCAGAAAACTAGCAAATTGTATCAGTGCGCAGATGTAATGAATAATCATCAGGCATGAGGAATGAGGAGCCGTTAAGCAGGGTAGTCTGTCTTATCCCAGTTCCCCTCCCTCCCCCCGCCACCACTTCCACCAGTTCCCAAACACCAGGGACGTGCATCACAGGTTTTTCCTTTGCTCATACCTGGTGTTTGCAGTATGTGTGCAGTGACAGACAAAAGGTTCTTAGGAGTTGTGATGCAGGTGCCCACGGCTCAATAGATTTATTTGTAGCAGCCTTAGAGGGATGATGCAAATAGATGTAATACATGGGGGTTGGGGGGAGGGATTTTTTAAAAAATAGAAAATTTAACGTAAGAAAGGATGGAGGTCCCAGGAGACAGGTTAATCCTAGAGTGACAAGACTCAAGATTGTGAGACTGTGTTTATATAACCAAGAGAAACCCGCAGAACCAATTAATCACAGAGACCCAAACCTGGGAGTTGTATGTACTTGGAAAAGTTCTTTTGTATACACGGCTGGTTCTCTTATCTCCTCATTCCTGCAGTGTTATCTGTGCTCCCATCCCCACCTGCTGTTGCAGGATCTCCAGCCTCTGCAGTTCCCTGCTCCCCACAAATTACTTCCCGGGGCATGGGGGGGGGGCGGTCTCTAGAGGTATCTCACATGTGTTCACTAATAAACGGTTAGGTCTCGTGTAACATCTGCATTGGTTTTTTTCTTTATTCTCTCTGCTCCCGTGGGATTTTGCTGAGCTGCATCCGTAAGGCACCAGAGCATCAGCCCCGTGTCTTTCCTCTGGAGCCTTTCAGAGTCTGGGGAATGCTTCATCTCCACAACCAGTGTTTTCCCAGGGATTTTAAAATTGTGCTGTTTGTGTTCCAGCACCTTCTAGATTCTTTTAGTAAACAGCTCTGGGGCGGGGAGGCAGAGCTGAAAGGCCAACATTATGCTCGTCTCGACACCCAAGCCCCAGCGTCATGACTGAGGCTTTGTGAGGGGCAGCGCTGCTCTGCTCGCCTTCCCTCTCAGGACGGGCTCCTTCCCGGAGGGCTCCTCGGGTCTTTGTGCACCTTGGCACCGGCAGGCTGGACGTGCCCAGACCTGCCTGGCTTCCCAGCGCGGGCACAGGCTCAGGCTCCTGGTGGCACATCTTGATTCAAAGGGGCGCGGTGGGGCTGGGAAGCAATTCAGACACAGGACTCGCCCTCGAGGACTTTATTACGTGAATAGACATGCAGTAAATAAGCAAGCGGTAGGGGAGGGAAAGCTAAGTGGGTGAGAGAGGCACAGATAACGGAGCAGAGAGGACAGCTACTTCCTGCAGAGTCGAAGCAGGAACGCCTTCATGGAGGTTTGCCTTGAGACGCGAACACCTGGAGGAGGTGACTAGAAAGGAATCCCAGGAAGAAGGAGCGCAGGGTGGATATTCCCAGCAACACAAGGGGATGGCAAGGCTTCAGATGGGCCAACACCTACACTGCTGGAGGGAATGTTTGGGGAAGTTATGGTGGGCAGGGGGAGTGAGACTACGTACAGGAGAGCCCTGGCCAGCGGCTGAGTCGTCTGTATCTTATTTCGTATGTGGCAAAATGTACCCAACTGAGATAATACACCAGATGGAGCCATCAAAAGCCGTCGAGGAGCAGCAGGGTGTGACTCTGGGTCAGGCAGGTTCACCCGGGTCAGTGCGCGTCAGATGAATAGGAGAGACTGGGGTGGGTAGACCAGTGGGGAGTCTTCTGCAATAGCATCAGGTACGGGTACAGAGATTGAAGCATCTTCTCTCTTTTCAATCGAGAAGATGATGGGGTTGGGAGATAGAGCAGGCGGGTGTTGAGGTGAGGGAGGAGAGGAGTCCAAGGAGAGCCGTACATGAGCATTTAGGAAGAGAGAACAGCATGCTGTCCAAGAGACGGAGCGTTTTTTTGGATGGAACATGATGAATTCACACCTTCAGCGTTTGTAAGTTGGGTGGGATAAAGACAATGATTCCCATTTTCGAGGCAGGGAAATTATGACACACATTGGTAAGTGGAGTGTCCTTGCTCACAGGGTACAAGGCAGAGGTGACCCTCAAACCCAGACCTTTGGATTCTAAAAGCTTTTCTCTTTTCCTTACAGACGTGCTAAGTAGATGTACAGAGAGAACAGTAGCAAAAAGGAGTCAACAAAAAGGTGAGTAGTAAAAAATTATGCGATGAGTGAGGAAAACAAATGCATTGTCATGATTCCTGGGAGAACCATCAGGCAAATAAACTCTCCTAATCCAACCTAGTGAGAAATTTCCTGGGCAAGTGGATCCATGATCCCATGTAAGTCCTCTAAAAAGAGAGACTAATGAGAAATCAGCTCCAGTGAAAAACAAACTTAGAGGTAATAATTGTGGCGGGACACGGGGCATTCCTCCCCCAGGGTCCCAGGCTGTCGTATAAGAAAAGCCATAAAATCCATAATAGAAATTGCTTCACCCAGAAGCTTCTAGAAGGTCCATGCATTCATAACTGGGATGTCAGTAACAGGCCTATTGCTCTTGGTCATCCTCAATGATAACCAGCTGCTTGTGAAGCATCTGTTTTGTGAGAACTTGGACTCTGTCTGTTTTACATCTGGGAATGAGGTGGTGGTATGTTGTTTTTCTCTTGGGTTGGTGAGGAGGAGAGGTGGGGAGACACAGGCTTGCCAGTGTCCTATTTGTCTTTCTGTTTGTTGTTGCAACTGGCCTCATTAGATCAGGCGAGAGCTGCCAACATTTATAACTTTGGCTTTTCTAATTAAAGTTCCCCTGAAAAGGCTACCCCTCTCTTCTGACTCTCGGCAGGAATGTGCTCTCATAACACAGGCATCTGCCCCCTGGACTAACCTTTCTCGAAACCAGATAAACAAAGTAATACTAATAAAAATATCCATCTGTGCTTAAAGATAAATAGAGCATTAATATACCAAACTGAGATCTGGATTCTTTCGGAGCCAGCTTTAATGATATTAGACATCTGTTCCAGCTTGCTTTCCACTCATTTTCCATTTGCACGTTCTTACACGAAACCAACAGGAAAGCGGTTTGTCTGGGGAAAAGGGGGTGCCACTTGACCACTGTCCTCTTCTGAGGCCACTGCCCCCATAGAGGGTGAGACAGAAGTATAAACCGATGATGTGCCCTAATATTTGCCCCCCTGCTTGCGTTTCATCATGGATTTTAAGCATGGTGGTCTTTTTTTGATTTTATTTTTGGGTACCAGAATGCCAGTTTATTCATTGTCAACCGCCAGTAGAATTGTGGGTAGACCAGATGTACAAATGTTGGCGTGATAGAGGCAGTCATTTTTCTCCTGGAGTCAAGATGTGAAAGTATCTGAAAGCCATTTGTTTACCAGGAGGCCAGAAGGTCTCAGTGTGGAAAGGTGGGAGAATGATGGTTTTTCTTAAGGAGAACTGTACTTGGATGGTAGAAACCAGCCTCTCAGGGTTCCTTTAGCATTTTTAACACTCAAGAAGAATTGCAGGCAAGATGCTATTGTAGGACAGCTTTCTCCACTTAAGGGCAGACCTGTTGACCTGGGTTTCTTAGATGTAGTGCTAACTCTAAAGGGATACGAGCAAGTCAGTGGGAGCAGGGGAAAAGATGAATGGGGGCATTAAAAATTGCTACAGTGATGGGGCAGGGGTGCCACTGACTTTTAGTGTCTGAAGACCAAGGATGCCCGAGTACATCAACGTGAGGGACAGCCTTGCCCAGCCATGACTGGCCAGTCCCAAATGCTGATAACACAGTTTTGAGAGGCATCCACATTTTAAAATAGTGGAAACACTTTTTTCAAATAAAAATCTTATGTAGAATCCCCAAATATAAACCATATTAAAGAAGAGGTATTTTTTCCTGAAGGAGAGGAGGTCCCTGAAAATTTTGGGGGGGAGCGGTTTAAGAATCACTATTTTAGGTGCTATCAGATGGGCATGCAGTTCTGATGTTTCCTTTGGTCCTACAATGTGCTAAGAATCAAGTGGTTTAAAATAATTTTTTAAAGCATAATTTTATTCCCCTTAGCATTTTATATAAAAGTTTTAAACTCTAGATAAAAATGGAAAGAATTATAAATACCCATACACGTGACACCTAGATTCTACAATTGCCAGTGTTTTTCTCCTTTTGTTTCATCACTGTCTCTCCATATATATTAGTTCATCTTACTTTTAAATTCATGTCAAAGTAAGTTGCAGACATCAGTACTTCCAAATGCGTATCAAGCATTAACTAGAGTCCTATCTCTGTGTGAGATCAGATTTACGTACAATGAAATGAATAGATCTAGCGCATAGTTTATGCGTTTTAAAAATACAGTCGTGCCGCTCAAACCCTTGTCAAGATGTAAGACATTTCCATTATCTCTGAAGGTTTCCTGGTAGCCCTTGTCAGCTAGCCACGCCCCCGTGCTCCATCCCCTCACTCCTGGTGAATACTGTTGCAGTCTTTTCACCAGGGATTCGTTTTACCCATTCCAGAGCTTCGTTTGAATGGGATCACCACATCCGTGCCCTGACTTCTTTCATGCAGCAGATTGCTTCTGGGACTCATCCGTTCTGTTGCTTTCATCAGCGGTTCCTTCCTTTTAATCCAGGGGGTGGTGTTTTTGGCTGTGGACTGAAGGGAACTCTGACTTTGGTGGTTCATGATCCAGCACTTCCACATCAGGCCACTCTCATTATTTCTGGCAGAATTAGCTTTGTCTGAACAGCAGCAAACAGTCTGTCAGGAGGGTTCATTCAGGCAAACCGGCTGACGGCTTGCTGAGAGTGTCATCGTGCCTGGCGTCTGAGCGGGCCGGCCGGGCTGGCCGGCGTGGCACAGCAGTCACACCCGCTCTGGGCAGAGCCAGTCAGGGGGCTTGGGGCCCTTCAGGAGCACTGCTCTCTTCTCTTCCCCAAAAGCCAGAAGGTTGGGATGAATCCTCAGCTCTCCTGAGTTCTTTGTTTTTTTAATTGTGGTAAAACATATGTAACCTAAAATTTACTCTTTTAGCCGTTTTTAAGCGTACAGTTCAGTGACATTAAGTATGTTCACACTGTTGTTCTACCATCACCACCATCCGTCTCCAGAACCTTTTCATCATCCCAAACTGAGACTTTATACCCATTAAACAGTAACTCCCCAGAAGAAATAGTGACACATAGAGAACAAACGTATGGATACCAAGGGGGAAAGTGGGGGTTGGGATGAATTGGGAGATTGGGATTGACACATATACACTATTGATACTATGTATAAAATAGATAACTAATGAGAACCTACCGTATAGCACAGGGAGCTCTACTCAATGCTCTGTGGAGACCTAAACGGGAAGGAAATCCAAGAAAGAGGGGATATATGTATACGTGTAGCTGATTCACTTTACTGTACAGCAGAAACTATACTTACAGTTGTAAAGCAACTATACTCCAATTAAAAAAGAAAACAATAACTCCCCATCCCCCTCCCCCAGCCCCTGGCAACCCCCATCCTACTTTCTGTCTCTGTGAATTTGACAAATCTAGGGACCTCATATAAGTGCAGTCATATAGTATTTGTCCTTTTGTGACTGGTGATTTCACTTAGCACAGTGTCTTCACGGTTCACGTTGTAGCACATGTCAGAATTTCCTTCCTTTTTAAGGCTGAGTAATAGTCCACCGAGTGTATAGACCACATCTTCTTTATCCATTAGTTTGTTGGTGGACATTTAGGTTGTTTCCACATCTTGCTTATTGTGAGTAATGCTGCAATGAACATGGGAGTGCAAATGCCTGTTTGAGTCCTTGTTTTCATTTCTTTTGAGTATCTATCCAGAAGTAGAATTGTTGGATCACATGAAATTCTAGTTTTAATTTTTTGAGGAGCCTCCGTACTGTTTTCCACAGCGGCTGCACCACTTTACACGCCCACCAGCAGTGCACAGCGTTCCGGTGTCTCCACACCCTCTCCAACACTTGCTGTTTTCTGTTTTCTTTGATCATAGCCATCTTGATGGGGGTGACGTGGCATCTCATGGTGGTTTTCATTTGCATTTCTTTAATGACTAGGGATGTTGAGCATCTTTTCATGTGCGACCTATGCAGATTTTACCTGAGGGATATTCTAAGAGGGACCCGTGATCAAGGTCCAGCAGGACCACACAGATTTTCCTCTTTCTTTCCAATGGGACAAAGTCTGGGGCTAATTATCCACTGAAGACACTTAGTAGCCATCTTTATCATCATCACCCAAACACACAGTGTGGGTAAAGAGATTCATGCTCTACAAAACTCCTTCTCGTACATTATCTCATTCAGCTCTTGGGGCAGTTTCTGCAGCCTCCTCTCTCTGGGCCAAGCACCTCTTCCAAGACACCTCCCAGTGCTCACCACCCCTTCGTCACTTCGCATTTTAAGACAGGAGCCTGGATGTGCCCCACGTGATCAGAAAAGTGCTTTAGACCTCTTTGGCAGAAAATCCAGCTCTGGAAACAAGGCCCATCTGTTTAAGGCTAACCCATGGTTGCCTGTGCAGAAGTCATGGGAGATCCCATGTTCCTCCTTAAATGCCATGTGTCCTCTATCCTTTGACACTGTGATTTCTCTTGGTGGGCTAGTCATTGTCACTGTTGCTTCATCGGGGGCTCCTGAGATTCTACTCTGTTAGTGTGTTCTTTCAGTGGGTTTTAGTGGTTCTCCCTCTGGGAAGAGTGAAATTCGTGCATCTATTCACTCATTCATTCAGCCATTGTGTATTTATTGAGTGTCCACTGTGTATAGTAACTACAGTAAACACTGGAGATACAGTGATGAACAAACAAGAGATAACGTCTGGTGCCCTGGATCCAGGGAACTTAGATGGATGGGCCAGGCAAGACCCACTTAACCACAGAGAAAACCCTGCAGGGCAAAGGATGGCCACTTGGGACAAACATGCTTTTTCATCTGCCAGAAATAAGCAAGCTAAGTTTGAGGCAAGAGTCCAGAGTTCCAATACTTACACTGTCCCAAGAATTCAAGGACCCATTCAGTTTTTATCACAGTGTCTGTCTAACTGCCCTTTAAGTTCAGGTCTTCCCTGCAGAGCTGGTGGACTCTGGGTGCCTTGGTGATTGGAGTGTGATCTGTGAGGCACTGGGAAGAACTTTCCAGTGGCTTGAAATTCCTTTAGTGGGGGTGTCAGATACGTAGGAAGGCTTTGTAGGATACCTTGAGCCTTAAGTGGAAAACTCCACTAAAAGACAAGGAGCAGCTCAGAATCACAGTAAGCTGTAAATGAATTGATTCACTTCTCAGCAAACGTGTATGGAGCACCCACTATGCTCAGTGTGGACAGATGCAGAGCTCTCTCCCTTCACGGATCTCTCTCTCTCTCTCTCTGTATAGAAGCCAGTGAATATTAAACAGTAAGCAATTAATATACAGAAAAAGTATTCAGAGCTCGAGAGCCGCGAGGAAACTAGAAAATGCCACCAGGAAGAGAAGGACCAGGAGTGTAGACTCACCTGGGTAGGTTTGAGAAGCAGGCTGTGAGACGAGGATGTGCGGGCACTCAGTCTAGTGGGGAGGCCGTGCCAGGAAGTGCCAGCAGAGGAGTGGGGAGGTGGGCCGGGAGAGAATACAGCTGGCAAAGGTGTGATGCCAAACGGGTGGCCACGCAGGCGCTGGGGAACCAGTGATGTCGGAGCTGCGGTACCAGGGTGAGGCATACGGACTGAGGCTGCTCCTGGGGCCGTCAGTTCACTGGTAGGTCCAGCCGGGCCTGCATCTGGGCAGAGTGGGATCCAGTGGTCAGAGTGGCTCAGGGGGAGTCACTGATGCCAGCGCCGGGAGTCTGGCCTTGTGCACGGCCAGTGAAGACCAGGGCAGCGTTCGCTCTTTCAGGGATGACACCGCTGGGCTTGTTCTGCAGATAACAACAAACAGGAGGTAGCCATGGAGAGATCTAGGGAGAGAGCATTCAGGGCAGAGGGAACAGTGTGCACAAAGGCCCTTTTCTTGAGAAAGGATGTGATGGCCAGTATGGCTGGAGGTGACGAGGGAGAGGCAGGCTGGGCTCCTGGTCCCCGCACGGCAGTCTAAGCGCCGTGGAAGCCAGCGGAGGGGTCTCACTGGCACGCCTGCTTTACGTTTTGTTACCACATCTTCCTTGTTCGATCAAGTTTTCATAGTGTGGGAACGGACTGGCCGCTTGGAGTAATGGGAAAAGAGCATCGCAGGCAGCCCAGGGCATGGAAAGCAGAGCCTGAGACAATGAGGACAGCACCGCCGCGCTCAGAGCTGTGGGAAGGGCCTCTGTGATGCAGTGCATCCCGCTCTCAAATGAAAGCAGCCCAGGCGGGGACCCTGGCCTATTCTGAGGATGGCCAAGCCTCGAAGAAGAAGAACAATTAGAAAGTAAAAGGATTGGAAAACGGGGAGTTTCCAGTGGCCATTTCTTTGTGTCACTCGTGATGCATTTTGACAAAGTGTGAAGCAGGGAAAAAGCCACGGGATTGCAGGACTGCCTGGCTGGGCCCGCAGAGCAGCTAACAGAGCTCGCCTGCCCCAGACAGCGGGCTCTCTCCTCCGGTTATGAATTTGGAACCGAAGCATGCAAAAGGAGATTACAGGTTAGCATTCACTGCAGCATTCAGTGAAAAATGAGACTGCCGCGCAGGCTGGGGCTCAATCTACCAGGAAATGGTGGGCGCGGGAGCCCTGGCCGCTGAGCAGACGGTGGGTGGAAAACGCCCAGGCTGGAGGCTCAGGGTTTCCATAGCTTTGGGTGAGAACTTCTTCTTTCTGGCTATTAAGTCCATCCTTCCTTGTGTCTCTGACCCCACGATATTTCTTTTCCTTTTTGTTTTTGTTTTCCTCAGTTTTTTCTCCATTAAAAATGTGTTCCCTGGGTTTGAAAATTAGGTAAGTGACACGAAGAAGGCCCTTTCAGTTCTGTGGCGGGGGAGGGGAAGAGGATGGCACTGAATCAGTTCAAACCAAGACAGTACCTTAAAAATTATGTAATTTTTTGGAGACTTTAAGCCTCCTCCAGTCCAAACCCCTCCTTTTAGAGACGAACTAGCAGAGGCCCAGAGGACCCAAGTGACTTCCTCAAGTTCCCGTGGCCTCCCGGTCGGCAGAGCCTCAGTCAGAGCCTAAGTCTGTGGACTTTCATGCCAAGACTCTTTCTGTGACACCCACAGACTTATTTTTCTCCTT
This sequence comes from Balaenoptera musculus, assembly GCF_009873245.2. Classification (NCBI taxonomy): domain Eukaryota; kingdom Metazoa; phylum Chordata; class Mammalia; order Artiodactyla; family Balaenopteridae; genus Balaenoptera; species Balaenoptera musculus. Next base: position 55,794,497 of record NC_045804.1, on the reverse strand, counting down.
TATTTGTGGCGAAACTTGAGTCACTGGCAGAGTTTATTCAGAGTGCAGACAGTCGGAGCCTTTGGTGTGCAACCAAGCTTTGCTCCTTTCCACATGCCAGGGCCGTGGAAGGGACGTCATGGCCCATTGCCCCTGCTCTCTCCTTTGTGCCGGCACAAATGCCATGCCACGGCCTTGGCACCGGGGCTGCAAGGGATTGGGTTTGGTGCCCTAGCGGGGCCCGTGGCTTCAGGACAGGGGTCCCCACCCTCAGAAGAGGGAGTGAGACCGGTGGGCTATAAAGTGTCAGCAGAGGCAGTAACGCGCGGTGCTTCAGGCTGATTGTCCAGACCCCAGACTTTCTGGTTTTTCATCTTGCCTCTTACTTGCTGCGTGAATGCGGACTGTTTATTTAACCTTCCCCCTGTAGAGCAAGGATGCAGATATCCACAGCACTGTGTTAGTTATCTATTGCTGAAGAGCAATGCTACTACACGCACAGTGGCTTGAAACAACACATACTTATTGTCTGCAGTTTCCCTGGGTCAGGAATCCAGGCACAGCTCAGCCAGGTCCTCAGCAAGACTGAAGTCAAAGGGTCTGGCAGGGCTCAGGTCTCATCTGAGACTTGACTGGGGGAGGATCCACTCTCAAGCTCACTGAAGGTGTTAGCAAAATGTACGACCTTGTGGTCGTAGGACCAAGGGACTCATTTTCTTGTTGGCTGGTGACCAAGACCATTTGCTTTCTCAAAACCAGCCAGTGGGGGAGAGGCTCCAGCAAGCCAGGCACTATAATCACACACATGTTATCATGTCCCCTCTGCTGTATTCTAGTGAGTAAAAGCAAGTCCCAGGTCCCACCCACCACTCACTCAAAGGTATGGGTGGGGTGATTACACAAAGGTATGAACACAGAAGATGGGGATCGTGGGGTCACCTTTACAGTCTGTCCACCACAGTGCCTCATAGGGTTATCGTGAGGAGGCAGTGGGTTAATACACATCAGCCTCTTAGAAGAGGACCCTTTCTCAGGAAGCACAGTGAGCTGGTTGTGGTGGAGGCGGTGTTCTTACCACCATCAGAAGAAGATGCCTCTAACGTGTACTTGCTCTTGGAAAGTCTGAACAGTCTTTAGGGAATCTGGGACGACAGGATTCAATTGAAACAAACACCTACGTAGTTCATAAATGAAAAAATTCCAGTAACCACTCTCGTTTAATTTCATTTTCTTAGTTGGAGATTGCATGGCGAGTGGGAAATATGCAAGGTTTGGAGTTCAAAAAGCAGTGAATTCATAGGCAGCTTTCTCTGGACTACACAAATGTTGGCTGTCATCTTCACTTTCTTCTTAAACTAGACTTTCCAAATTATTGTTTTTTTTGTAATTACGGGGTTTATATATTAAAGAAGTATGTAAGGTAGTAAAATTGCCACTGTTTTGTTTGATTTAATTTAATTTAATTTTTTTATTGAAGAGGTATAATTGACATATAACATATTAGTTTCAGGTGTACAACATAATGATTCAATATTTGTATGTACTGCAAAATGATCACCACAATAAATCTAGTTAACATCCATCACTATACATAGTTACAAAATACTTCCATTGTGATGAGAACTTTTAAGATTGACTCTCTTATCAACTTTCAAATATACAATAAAATATTATTAGCAGTAGTCATCATGCTGTGCTTTACATCTCCAAGACTTATTTATTTTATAACTGGAATTTTGTAACTTTTGACCCCCTTCACCCATTTCACCACCCCTCTCCCACCTCTGGCAACCACCAATCTGTTGTTTGTACCTATGAACTTGGTTTTGTTTTGTTTTTAGATTCCACATCTAAATGAGATCATATGGTATTTGTCTTTCTTTGTCTGACTTATTTCACTTAGTACAGTGTCCTCAGGGTCCATCTATGTGGTCTCAGTCCAAATTATTTTTGATTGATTAACCCCATTGGTTAAAAATGTCTTATCATGCATTCCAATATATGCATCTTTATTTATATTGTAAGATATGCACAAAATAGAAATTGCAAGAGCTTGAGATAAATTAGAGCTAAGCAATAAACTGTCCTTCTAATCCTGAAGGTTTCCAACCATCATGAGCTCTTACTTCATGGTACTTTGCATGAGGGCTGTCATCAACAACAGTGGATGTACATTCATATTTCAAACTTTTGTCAGATCTCATTAGCCCTATTCTTTTGGGTTTTTTCCTCATAGTGTGGCTGACAGAGAGATCAAATAGCAATGAGAGCTGCTTGGCCACTGTTGCTATGAGTCTACATTATCAGTATTATTGGTAGTATCTTCAGTCCCAGTGTCTTTGCAAGAATCCTTTAGGCCACTGGTCTATTTTGTAAGCGTTGGTTTGGGCTGAAATAAATCATGTAGTCATTAAGTTAATTTTACTGACCTCATATAAACTGTGATACATGAAAGTCTGCTTAAAATGTAGATGAGAGAGGACACCTCGTCCTGTTGTGGACCCATGTGTCAAATGACACATGTCCCATCTTACATAGTGGGCTCATGATGGTGCCAGAGGAAATCTGTATGTTAGAAACTAGAAAACCTTAATTTTTTTTCTTTTTAAGGCAAAAATAAATAATTGTACTGTATTGTTTCTATACACAAATGCATCATCTTATACTCCCTTGGGAGATGTACACACAATTTGGAGACCCCACTTATATCTCACACCACACAAATCTGTCTGCCTCCAGAGTGATTTTTGGCTTTATACAGATGTGTCTAGAAACTTCTATCCCTCGATGGTTGGTTGAGCTTTTTGATGCTCTCATCATACCCATAGCAAAACTGCCAGGTGACTCTGAGCTCTCACCCTGGAAGTGTTTTAGAAAAGTCTACAAAGTTTGCAGATGTGTCTGGGCCATGAACCGTGAGGGTCCATCCTGCCCAGGCTTTCCGAGAGAGAGGAAAAGTGCTGGCAGCCCCAGCAGCCTGCAGGGGCTCTTCCACCATCCCTGTAAACAGGGTTGAACTGGCCTGCTTTATCTCTCTGTGCAAAATGCAGATTTAATAGGAAAGCGCCCTCGGAATCATTGCTGCCATGTTGGGTCTCCGGAGGAATTAGGGATAACAGTTTAATAACTGTGGAAAGAGCTTAGGCGCTTTGCTGTGTCGGGTGTATCTGAGTTAGCTCCTGAAAAACGAACTTGGGACATTAAACCCTTTTATCACTCAGATAGAGTAATACGGGGAAAATCCATTCCTTGGCAGGGGATGAGTTTACTAGCTTCTGAAGGGGGTGTGTGTTTGAATGTGATAGGAAGGGAGCATTTGTCAGAGTGGAAGGTGGATCAAAAGGCAAATGAATTCTTTGAGTTAAATAAGGGCTTTAATTTATCCCACTTTGAACTGCTTCACCATCAGCAGAATGTGCTACCCGGAAAGCCAGCCTGTCTTTCCAAGGTCTGTGGATGGTACAGGGGTCTCTGTCTGCTAACGCTGCATTTTAAAGGAACAAGAAGCGTTAGGGCAGATGACCAAGGCTGGGGAGGCAAGATAAATGTCTATTTTGCTAGGCCACAGGGTCCCTTTTGCTAACCTGTTCACCTAGCAGTCTGCAGAAAATAAGAGATTTAGACATAGCTGGTTCCTCTCATATTACTTAGGTGGACCTGAAGTTATCCAGCCAGACAGAGGATGGACAAATCAGGCTAGCTTAGCCTAGTGACTTCCAGATATGGGTCCATGGAGTTCCAACAGAGGTTGCCTTCTGTGGAAGACTGAAAAATAGCCACAGATTTTATCTATTCCTGTGTTCATACCTTTGCAATGCACCACCACAGTTCCTCCCATCAAGAAGTGGAGACTGCGTCTCTGCTCTTTGAATCCGTTGAATGTGTGGCTTGTCTTGGCCAGTGGAACGCTATCAGTTGTGATACAAGCAAAGGCTTGAAAAGCATTTGTGCATTAAGGCTTGCCCTCCTGAGGCTCTTAGAAACCATGAGAGGGCCAAGCATGTCTGTAGGATGATGAGAGACCCAGTGGTTCTCTCATCTCAGCTGGCCAAACCCTGTAAGCAGAGCCGCCTAGCTGATGGGCAGCAGAGTGCAGATGCCAGAATGACCCGAGCTGCAGTCTGCAGAAGAACTGGCTAACTGAGCCCAGCCCATATTGCTGACTCCCAGAATCGCCAGCGAAGTAAATGGCTACTGTCATAAGTCATTAGTTTTGGGTGGTGTGTTGTGCATCAAAAACTAACTACAGGCAGAACTAGGGAGGCTGAGGGGCAATCAGTATTCAGGGTTCCCAAGTTTGGTTTCATGCAGAGTAGCTCTGATTTGTTTACTCTTTCATTTAAGCTCTTGATGGAGTAAAGTATTTTGGGGCTAGTGGCAGAAGGTGGAGAGCCTTTGGTTTAGTCTGCAGCATCCCAGAATATTCCTGTTGCTGGTGAATGAGCCTTGAGCTAGCAGCCCTGGAGCTACTACTTCTGGTTTTGTCATTTGGAAATCTGGGGAGAGTTTCTGGGGATGGCTGATCTGTCCCCCAGTTAAGTCGTTCCCTTGTCATTCAAAGGGCTGCGCACCTAGTCATCTTCGTTTAGGATCAGTTCCTACCGGGGAAGACGGGAGTGAATCAGCCGTGGATTTGCTGAAAGCTATTTAGAAGATCAGCCATGTGACTTTGCTCAGCTAAACTTTTGTCTTTTGATTGCAGCCGTGGATTATTCCTACAATCATATTATGCTGTTGCTAATGCCCTAAGATAGGATTTACACTTGAGGAGGAAAGTGGGAGGTAGACTTCTTTTTGGAAGAAGTGAACCAAGAGGAAGGTACAGTCTTAGGGGTCTCCGGACAAGGGATACAGATATTCAGTCCTTGTGTAATGTCTTGCTGCATAGGCATGCCATACTACCATCAGTCTTTAAGTTACTGTACGGTAGTCTGTGCAAAATGGACATGAGTAGCTTTTTCTCATCTTCCTTTCTTCCTCCTTCTTCTAACAGGGTCCCACTATCCTTCCTTCCACTGCACCACAGTCTTAGTGTTCCAGGTGCCTACTCACCCCTGGTCAAGGTTGGCACATGGTCCAAGCTCAGCCCATGAGATGCTCTCATCTAAGAATCTGAAAGTTAAGCAAATGACCCAATGATATGATTGTGGCTGATTCATACTACTGAACGTTCTCTGTAGAGCCTGTCATTCATCTGTATGCTCAGGGCTGACCCTGGTCCTGGTCTCTTCGAGGTAGATTTGCTTCAATTGTGAGCTACCCATATCCTCCCAGTAGATTAATTTTCTGCTCAAGTTAACCAGAGCCAGCTTTTGTTGGCTGCAGCTAAAGAACGCTGATTGATATACTTTTCTTAGTCAAGGTTAGCATCTGTGGTGGTCACAAGTAATCTGGTTTTCCTCTCTACCTGGACATAGGGTCGAATGGCACTGTCCTGCCTTCTTTCAAGTTAGGTGTGGCCATATGTTTTTCTCTGGTTGTAAAAACTGAGTGCAAATGTCATATACAGGTAGAGGTTTTAAGAGCCAGTGTAAGATAGACCCCATTCTTTTCCTCCTGCCATGGTGATTATGGGTGAACGTAGCAAGACAGCGCCTCTGATAAGCCTCAGTTCCCAAGTGAGTCTGATGAGCACAGCCTTCTGCTTCTCCTCCTTTTACCTGCGTTGGGCGTACAGTGAGTGAGACAATAACCTTTGTTTTTATGAGGCCCTGGGATTTTGGAAATGCGTGTTACCATAGCGTAGCCTATCCCATCTTGGCTTGTAAAGCACCCTACTTGGACAAGTCACAGCCCATATTAATAACTCATCATGCAAACTACCCTCGTATTTCTCTGCTAGTTTGCTGGATCTCCATTCTCTATCAGCCAAGGATGGACAGGTTTATACCTTTGAACGTCTCATTATAAGGCAAGAGTATTCTAAACATAACAACGTTCACTCATTCCATAAGTACATATTGAGTGCCTGAACATTGATTTTATTGTTGTATCGGGTGCTATGAGAGATACAAAGGAAGAGAACATGCAATCTGAATGAACTAATAATCCAATTGGAGAGACAAGACTAATATGAATTAATATCAAAGAAAGGCAATAATATAAGAAATACTGTAGGGAATCTGCGAATGCCTATTTAAGTGGTCGGGTCAAAAGGCCTGTGAGATTTAAGATAGAAGAGAGGATTTTGCTTAAGGGCAGCTTTTCCAATCAGACAGATTTGGCGGGGTCTAAAAGTTTGAATTAAAATGGAAAGGGGTCTTTCTATAGAGAGGAGACAATATAACCAAAGTTATAGACTGAGAAAAACAAGTTTTGAAAATCAGTTTAATTCAAATGGAAGAAAATTATAAGAGACAAAATTAGAAAAGTAATTGAGAGCGGGATTAGAGAAAGCCTGGAGTTCGTTTAGGAAATTTACCCCAACTTCAGGAATCACATTCAGAATCCACAAGATGGGCAGGAAGAAGGGAAAGGAAGAGGACTTCCAGAAGTCCCCAGCAAGCTTCTTCTTCCATCTCATTGACCAAGCAGGTATCTCCTGGCCACTCCTAGCTGCCAGGAAGGGCACGGAAAAGCCGCTAAAGAGCTTTTCTCACCTCTAGAATGAGGGTGAGCAAGGCTGAAGGGGTCTGAGACCAGGAATAGCCTTAGAGAAATGAAAGCATCTGCTCCTTTCCTTCACGCCATCTCACAGGGATTGTTATTGCTGTGTCATTTCATTAACATAGAAATAGACTGTCATAATGAAAGATCAAATAGGTACAGAAAGTGAGTGCCAAGAATATCCCAATATGTTAACTGTAATACTTAAAAATATTAGACACAAGGATGGTAAACTCTGTAATCATTAGAGACGATTGCCCAGTAAAGATGGGTCTTGAGCTGAGCTGGGGGAAGCCTTTAAAAGTGTACAACGTAATCCCAGCTCTGGAAGGATTTACAGTCTATGGTGAGGTAAGTCTAACACACAGGAGACACGAGTGAGTAAGGCAACTCATAAATAAGCCCTAAAACCAGAGGGCATAGAAGAAGTATTACAGAAATGAAGAGAGGAGAGAATTAAGGATTAATTCAGGGTTAGAATCTTTAGGGAAAGGTCCATGGAAGAGGTGATTTTTAGACAGAGGCTTGAGAATCCAGCAGCATCAAGACGGGAAGAAATGGCTCTCCGGCAGACTCGTGTGGCAGGTACAAATCTTAGTTTACATATTTCAGTTGTGTGATGAATGCAACTTGATTTTTTTATAGCTCAATTTATTTCAATTCCTACTGCCTGGGTATTGGAAATATGATGCCTGTCACTTTAGGAAATAGGAGTTGCATTGAGGTTTTGGGGAATCACGCTCTTACTGTTATCTGTTACACAGCATTTGCTGAGATGTTCCTTATTTTTCTTGCACAGCTCCATCTGGTCCAGCAGGCATTTCCATAACTTCTTTGCCACTCCGGGGTGTATGTGACCCATTTTGCATCTCTGTTACTAAGGCAGGTTCTGGGAAACTCTGTGAGACTGTATAAAACCCATCTACCCTGACATACCACACAGCCTCTTCCCTGGGGACTTACAGCCTCCACTGGGCTCTTCCCAAAAGCGATGCCTCTGCCCTTTCATCCTGCCTCACCTTTCTAGAGGTGTTTACTTCTCTTGGGATTTCCTTGGGGTGCATTTGTTCCTCCTACATAATCTGGAATTCAACAGTATGGTCAGACATTTTAATAATACATCCAAACTGAAATTTTACATGTTTTATTTTAAAAAGTTGTTTTAATATGAAACATTTCAAATAGAGAGGTAGAGAGAATAGTAATGAACCTCTTTGTACCTATGTCACCCAATTTCTACTATTATTGACATCTTTCCATTCTTAGCACAATATTGTAAATCAACTGTACTTCAATTTAAAAAAATATATAAAATTTAAAAGCAAAAAAAAAAAAAAACCCAAACATCTTTCCATTCTTGAGAAACAGTTACCTCTTTATCTTCAGAGATAGAGATAAATTTTCTTGAAGCAAAAGCTGTTTTTTTTTTCCTCCTAGTGAAATTTTAGTTAAATTTGGCCTCTGTGTCTAGGCTCAGAAATCAGTTGAACTGAGATGGTTTTCAAGAAGGTTAACTCTAGACAAGTCTACTGTTTCATTTTCCCGGCACTAACTCCCCGACTCAAGCTGAGCTTCCTGCTTTTCCTCCTTGTCTCTACAGGGGCCTGGTGTAGATGTGGCAGCCTTTTCCCTCAGTGTCCTTCTCTATGAAATGGTTGTGATGGAACTTGGCTCCGAGGCCAGCCAGGTAGCATTCCCCTGCATGGGGACTCCTCAGAGACCATTATATATAATCACGCACTGTCACAGGCATGACATGAATGATTATGCAAAACTTTACGCCCAATTTCCAAGTGGCTCCACAATTTGACAAAATGATGTGGCCATTTGTGAACTGCAAGCAAATGAGGGGAAATGGAGGGTATAGGATTTCTGCAGAAGTGACAGATTCATCCAGAAGCAAGCACTCTTCCATTTGACAAACCATACAAAGCAGAAATTTCTACCCTGATTGAACCAGCCTTCTACAGTATGAGTTTATGCCCAACTGTCACTAGGAAGCATTGTGCATTAGTTTTAACCAGTGGTGGCACAACCAACCTGGGCTCATTTGGGGTGGGATGAAATTGTGCGTGTCCCCCACTCTCACAGGAAGCCGTTCAGCATGGGAGTAAGGCTGCCTTCAAGCTCCCAGCAGCTGGCCACCAAGTGGACACACATGCCTGGTCACCGCACATACAGGCTCATGCTCCCTGGCTGGCATCCCCCGAGCTTGTCCACAGTGGAAAGAGTGTGATTTTATTCCTGCGCCCAGACCTAGGAGTAATTATAAGGGAAGACTGCAGAAGTCAGGGCATTCAGATTTAGCAGCATTTACTGGGTCCCCTGTCCTAAGCCACTTCATATCCATGCTCAAGCAGGTGCATGCCCTGGGTTGTGCAGGGCAAAGTCGGGCGAATGACATTCCCTAATGATGGCCAGCAAGCCACCCGTCAAGTATACCAGGGACGGGTGGACTTCAGTGGGGGCAAAATCTGGGCTGGTCACTGGGAGGCAGGCTCTGAAGTATTTCTGTGACTCTGATACATTATTGAGCATCTCTGGGCCTCAGTTTTCTTTTCTATAAAACAGGAAGACAGAGTAGGTCATCCTGCTCACATCTTTCTGAGATTGAAAATGTAGCATTCTATGGTTCTGGGCGATTTCCTGGGTCCTTTCTCAAGGCTGCTGGTGAGGAGCTCCTAGGCAGGGCTGCTCCTTCTGTATGTGGTGACGTGGATTTAAACAAGAAAAGACAAGAAGAAAACCAACATCACGGGAAGGGAATTCTCCTGGTCCTGATACACGGACCTTTCCCTTTCTTATGTGTCCTGAGTTTGATGTGACAGTTGAAAGAGTCAGCTGTTTTGAATTCCTGTCATTGGCTCTTTAGTGGACCTTCAGGGAGCAGAGGTTTTTGAAAGTCAAGGGTCTTACTCAAGGTCACAACAGCTGAGTGGCAGAGCTGCCTGCACACAGCAGATCTGTGGGAAGATTTCTGGGGACGCAGCCCAGAGTTGAGCCTGATTCTAAGCAATAAGCAAACCCTTCATCTACTGACAAAATGCTTGGTCTTGATAAAGCTCGTCCATCACTATGTAGACAGGGTCTCCTCATCTCCCATCCACACCCACCCTCTGAATTTGGGATCTCTGTTTCCAGATTTTCTGTTCATGGCATCAGGGACTAAAAAGGGCTCTGGGGAGATGAAAATGCCCCCTGCTTCTTGCTTGTTTCAAGGGCCAAGGTGCAACCATGCCCTCTAATTCATACACCCACCCACGTGGGAGACAGGGCTGTTGGGTCACCTTCTGAGTCCTTTAAGTGTTCCTGTAAAGCTCTAACTATAGGGAATAAAATGTGGTTTCTTTTCAGTTGTGACCGGGAGGCTGGTCCTTGTGCTCAGTGGCGTGTGGTTTTAATTAATCTTCAGCATTTGAACTTTAGCCAGGCTGATGGGGACCCTCAGCCAGAGCTGCGTATCTGCAGATGCTGGGCAGTTTGCAGATGTTCTACGTGAGCTGAGAGTTTTCAAGTTGGGCCTCTTTTGTCTTCTACAAATGCCACTAGTGGGGGTGGGAGGAGTAGGAAAAGCAAGTGACTTGATAACATCTTTAGAAACCAAGTAATGAGCCATTAGGAGGACTAACAATAAATAAATGCATTTTCCATTCAGTGTCTCTGTGGCAATCCAGAGGAGCATATGACTAGGAAAATGTAATGAAAGCAATTGTAACTCTTTTGGTGGAGAGGTAATTACAGTCTAGGGCAGCCTGACTGATGAAAATTACACTGCTTCTAATAAATTGCCACACAGCTAAGTCTTTTCTGAAGTCCTTAGTATGATTTGTGTTTGTGCACTTACTTAAAACAGCAGGGAACAATTTATAAACATGAGCCTTTGTGGACACTGCCAGGATCGGCATTTACGATTAGAGAGCCTGTTTAAGGTTTCCTGATTTATAGAGGATAGATCATATTTTCCCAACACTCTCATGGTCAATTACAGACCTGCATGGTGCATTTGGTAACTTAAAAGCAAATTTAATCCTTTTTTTTTTTTTTTTTTTCTCGTATTTGTGAGCATGCCAAGTCAGGAAAACATTTTCTTTTGGACTGAGGAGAAAGATGTTTCAAAGACAGCTTACTATTGATGGTGTCGATGGGGGTGGGGAAAAATATCGTGCCTTGTCTGTCTTCCCCGGATATAAACATTAGGGACTTCCTTATGGAAATAAAAGGCACTGGGCTGAGTACCTGAGTCCCCAAGCCCTTGTCTCAGGATAAGTTCAAGAGGCCAAATAGCTGTAGTGTCATTGCCTTTCAGACCACAAAAACCAGTGTGATGGATCCGAAGGAGACTTGGACTGAAGTCACGGGGCACAGATTCTATACCCAGTTGTGCAGTTAACCAGCTTCATGATCTTTGCCAAATCGCTAAGTCTTTCTGGATTTTCTTTTTCTCATCTTTCAAATGAGGGTTGGACTCTATGGGGTCTAGGTCCCTTTGGACAAGAGGTCAGTGTTTCCGTCCCAGCTCAGGGGTTCTCAACCCTTGCTGCCCATCACAAACACCTATTACAAATCCTGAAGCCCAAGCCCCAGTCCTGATTAATTACATCAGAAGATCAGGGATCGGTATTTATATATTGAAAAATAAATGACACCACTCGGGTGGTCTAATGGGCAGCGGTGGTTGAGAGCTCTGTTTTATCTCTTTGAAATGTCTGGAAACCTGATGGCCAGAACCAGGGCAGACCGTGCCACAAGAGCACATTGCCCTGGTCCTTCCTCAGGGGTCCTAAGAACCACATCAACTTCTGCCATCCTAATGGGAGCAGGACCCAGGACCCACTGCTGCCTATTCTTGGACTTCTTTCCACTTGGAACACTGCAAAAGACAAGCTGTTGGAATGGGGCTCCTAGGACAGGTTTTTGGTGGCCGCACAATTTAAACTGGTTTTCCCTGGAACCTTTGGAAGAGCGGTCTCAGCAGTCTGCATTTCAGAGGCTTGAGACCCACAGAGAAAACCAGACAGGCCAGGTGCTGAGCTGGGTCCGGCCGCTGAGCGTTCAGCAGCAGTGATTCTCCATCCACCACCATCTTCCTGGCAATTCGAGGAAAGTGATACAGTGATGGATGGAGGCCAGTCACCCTGGACACAGGAGTTGACGGTGCACATCTTCACCCAGTGCTCTGGGTAGTAACATCATATTGGTAGCTTGAACTTGGCCACGTCCGGGTGTGTTCACACAACAGAAATGGGCAAATGCTACAAATCATCACTTTTCCCCGTAAGCTGGTCATTAAACATTTGTTGTCACATCTCTGAATTGAAGAATTTAGATGCTCCCTTTCTACCCTGGCAGCTGGGACCTCCTCATGTACTCCTGGGAAGAAAAAAAGCCCAGGGTAAATGCTTATGTATCAGTTTCACCTCTTGCTGGCAGGTTGTTACACATGGGGAAGGCAGTAGCCGTATGTTTTGTGTGTCTTGAACTGTATGAAGTTGCCTGAGAGAGTGAGTTTATCCTGCAAAGAAATAGCAAGCGTGATCTTTTCTGTGGACCAGTTCAGTTTATTGGGGAGATCTAATACGAACAGTGACACCTGGAGCAGTGCTTGCCCAGGTGTGGTCCCTGGGCCAACATCATCAGCGTCCTTGAGAATTTGCTAGAAATGCCAATTCTCAGGCCCCACCTTAGACCTACGAAGTCAGAAACTCCAGGGTGAGGCTCAGCAATCTGTTTCCACAAGCCCTGCAAGTGATTCTGATGCAAGCTAACGTCTTTAGAATCCCTGTTCTAAAGAGATGCATGAGATACCATAAAATGATGTATTGTAAAAATTCTACAAGGGCAGAGTCAAATAGTTGTGACACAGATCATATGGCTCGCACAGCCGAAAATATTTATTATTTGGCCCTTTACAGAAAAAGTTTCCCAACCCTGCTTTTGGCTATTATGTGCGTGCGCGCGCACGCACGCACGCACGCACGCACACGCACACACACACACACGAATATACATGAGCATGAAGACTCCCCTGTATATTTATAAGCTATTATCACATCTTGGAGGGGTCGTCTTTACCTGTCATCGCCTCTTTCTCCCCTCCCACTCTCCCCTCAAAGCTCTGACATTTTTCATTCCCCCAAAGCTACTCTTTTGCCAGGTCATGAAAAACCTTATTATTGGTAAATTCAAGGGACACTTTTGAAAATCCTTAACTCCCTCTCCTTTTCTGCGTTATTTGTTATAGTTGATCATTACCTCCAGTTTGAAACTTTCTCTTTTATTCGTGTCTCTGACACTTTGCGACACTTTCCTGGTTGTCCTCTCCCTTATGGACCTTCCTTCCACTCCCCAGGAAGGGAAATCAGAAGACGGCTTCCACTGGCATTTCTTTGATTACTGTTGAAGCTGAACACCTGTCTCAAGGCAGGTGCCCTGAAAACAGACCTGAGATAGGTGGGCTGCCGTGCGTCTGTTGGGGAGGCATCTTGGGGGCACCTCCTGAAAGATGGAGAGCAGAACAGGACCGGGCGGAGGAGAGGCAGAACTGCGAGCTTGGTCATCTTCAGAGTTGTCCTGACTCAAGGCAAGGGGGCCTATGATTTGCAACCTGTCCTTTGGCCCGTTACTGGGTGCGGGCTGTCCCAGGGGACGGTGTCCCAAACCGTCTTGGGAGAAACAGCTACCTCTGCCAGAGGAAAGTCCAGTGAGGGACTCAGGCCAACACCCCAGCGGCTGGGCTCTGCTGCTGGGACTGAGCACAGCGCCTTCAACCTCAGCCTGCCAGCGTTTACGTATTGATGGACTCAGGGCCTTCAGTGGAGTAGGCATGAATCGTGGTTGAATAAATCACTGAATTTCTCTTTCTTCTTTTGTTCATGCCCTGTACCCAATTTATTTTTTCTGTTGCTGCATTTATCGTGTTTTCTCATTACTTTGCCAAGTCCTGCTTACACTTTAAAAACATGAAGTCTTCATCAAATAGCAACATAGTTTCTCCTATTTGCCACTTGCCTTTTGATTCCACTGGTTTCATTTTTGTGATATACAGACCATTCTCATTTTTATATGATCCGAACTACCCGTCTTTTCTTCTCTGCTTGCATGTTTAGTAAATCTTTACAATCCCGCGATCAAGAATGCTTATTACTCTCCGTATTTTTTTTTCTGGTTCTTTTTAGGTTTTATTTCTTACATTTTACTCTTCAACCCATCTGGAAATTATTTTGGTTTAAAGCGTGAGGTAGAGATCTAACTTAATTTTTTTTTTGAAGATCCCTCTATATCACTTCAAGGGGATGTGGATTCTATTTGGAAGTTGATGGGGAGTCCCTGAAGAAAGCTGAGCCGGGGCGGTGATGTGATCAGGTCCACTCTCAGGAAGGGCTGGCCGCCCTGTGGCACCTGGATGCACACAGATGTTTTGGGGTAGTGGGCCTTCCTGCCTCTCCCATCACACTGCAGATGGCTTTCTCCACCTTCCAGCAAGGCTGGCTTTGCTTTTCAGTGATTAAAGCAGGATCCACTGACACTTCAGGGACGCATCACAGAAACCCATCATTAATTTGCTGCAATTCAGCACTTGCCAGAAGCTGGCTAGAGACATTTGATGTGTGTAAGGGAGCATTGAGGGCTCATGTTAAACATCCATTCATCCACATTCTTTGAGTTCAAGCCCACTGTTGAGTTAGCTCTTCAGAAAGCCATGTGTCTGGTCCGTATTATCCCGGTCCCCTTCAGAAATGCTTCCACTCTGTTAAGATTTAATGCTATTTCCCAGCTTTTATCTAAGGGCCCTGCGAGAAACATCCATTTTGAGAACCTTTCTGTATCTTTCAGAAAAACACATAGCAGCTGGGTTTTCTTTGTTTGAAGAAAATATTTTACATGTATTTTCAGATTAAAATTTATCCCAAATTCTTCTTGGAATTTATAACCAAGGAACATGCAAATTAATGATTAGAAGGCTTCTCGGAGAGCTTCAGAGAGGTGTTTTGAACATTCAACGAGTTCTGTCTTAGTCAGTTTGGGCTGCTTGAACAGAATACCACAGGTTGGGTGGCTTCAACAACAAACATTTAACTGGAGGTTGGGAAGTCCAAGATCAAGGTGCTGGCAGATTTGGTGTCTGGTGAGAGCCTGCTTCCTGGTTCATAGGAGGCTATCTTCTTGTATCCTCACGTGGGTGAGAGAAAAATAATCTTCTCCTGTCTCTTTTAATAAAGGGCATTCATGCGGGCTCTACCCTCATGACTTACTCACCTCCCAAAGGCCCCACCTCCAAATACCATCACATTAGTGGTTAGTATTTCAACCTAGGAGTTTGGGCAGACACAAACATTCAGTCCATAAAAAGCTCTTTGGGCTCAGTCCTATCGAGGAGCCCAGAATCTGCTTCTGACTTACAAGGGCTGGGTCTGATCAGAAGGCAAGGGGTCCTGTCTTGGTGGAGGCCCAAGTGTCCCCCAGCGCCATCTCATTCCACCTTCCTTACTTTTTATTGAAGCCTCATTCCTTCTTGACTGGTAACATCTCCTGTGATCCCAGAACCCTGTTCTGTCCATAGGCATTCACATGAAATATAACTCCTTGTCCACATCCTAAAGTCCCTTCTAGGGCTTGAGCCCCATGGGGCCTGTCTTATCTACTGGTCTGTCTCAGTGGCTGGCGCCAGGCCTGGCTGTACTATAGTAGGTGTTCAGAAGGCATTTGTGGAAGGAGTGAATGATGAGGGCATTCATGAGGTTGAAGATTGGATGCAGGGGAGTCCTGAGATGAAACTCGAGACTGGAATTAAAAAGAAAAATGATCGAAGACATTTTCAGGGTCCCTTGGGATCAGTCAGACATTTTTCATAGTTATTTCATTCCTTTATTGCTTCATTTCTCCCTTCATTCCATCACTCATTTCCTCATTCTCTTTAAATTCACTCACAAAGTAACTTTTTTTGTTTGTTTTGGGTACCCACTCTACACCAGCTAGTACCCGGGATGCTTACTTGAAATCTCTAACACAGGGCTCAGAAAACACAGTCTTACAGGCCAGATCAGCTCACTGCCTGTTTTCGTATGGCCCCCGAGCTAAGAATGGCGTTTACATTTTAAAAGGATTTTTTTTTTAAAGAAATTCACGTTCTTTTATTTATTTATTTATTTATGACTGTGTTGAGTCTTCTCTAGTTTTATTTATTTATTTATTTATGACTGTGTTGAGTCTTCTCTAGTTGCGGCAAGTGGGGACCACTCTTCATCGCGGTGCGCGGGCCTCTCACCATCGCGGCCTCTCTTGTTGCGGAGCACAGGCTCCAGACGCGCAGGCTCAGTAATTGTGGCTCACGGGCCCAGTTGCTCCGCGGCATGTGGGATCTTCCCAGACCAGGGCTTGAACCCGTGTCCCCTGCATTGGCAGGCAGACTCTCAGCCACTGCGCCACCAGGGAAGCCCTTAAAAGGATTTTTAAAAAATCAAAAGGAGAGTGACGTGTTGTGACTCATGAAATTTAGGTGAAATTCACATTTCAGTTGTCCATCCAGTTTTATTGGAACACTGCCTGGCTCATTTGTTTGCATACATTGTCTAGGGCTGCTTTCATAGGATGTGATGGTTAATTTTATGTGTCGACTTGACTGGGCGAATGGATGCCCACAGAGCTGGTAAAACACCATTTCTGGATGAGTCTGTGAGGGTGTCCTGAAGGAGGTTAGCATTTGGTTCGGCAGACTGAGTAAAGAAGATCACCTTCACCAGTGGGGGTGAACATCATCCAATCTAATGGGGCCCAAAAGGGCCAAAAAGGTAAGGGAAGGGCAGATTCTCTCTATCTCTTCTTGAGCTGGGATGTCCAGCTCTTCTTGCCTTTGGACGTTGGAGCTCCTGGTTCTCAGGCCTTCTGACTTGGACAGAACGACACCAACTGGCTTTCGGGTTCTCCAGTTTGCAGGCGGCAGATGGTGGGACTTCTCGGCCTCCATAACCATGTGAGCCAGTTCCCGTAGTAAATCTCTTCATCTCTCTAACCATCTATCTGCCAGTAGAGGAACGCCTAAGGTATTTACTCTCCAGCCCTTTGTAGGAAGTGCTGGCTGACTCCTGCCCTTCAGGAAAGGTGGGATTGACATGTACTCACTGCTGTATCTGAAGTGGACAACCAACAGGGACCTGCTGGATAGCACAGGGGACTCTGCTCAATACAAGAATAGATACACGTATATCTATAACTGAATCACTTTGCTGTACCCCTGAAACCAACACAACATTGTTAATCCACTATACTCCAACATAAAATAAAAAGTTGAAAAAAAATGTACCAGCTGGCTATCAAAATCATTTTCTGGATTAAAACAATCATTAAAAACATTATTTGTTGAGCCATTAAAAAAACAAAAACACTGGGCACATGCCCTGGCTGTCCTGGCTCTGAATGGTGAGGGTATAAAGGCAGGGGAGGACTGGCTGGGGCCAGGAGTGTCTCCAGGTGAGGCTGGGGGTCTGCAGATACTTTGAGTCAGACAGGCGATGGGGCAGGAGTAGGAGAGTGAGGAAGCTGATGCCGCCCAGGCAAGTACAAGGTCAAGTCACACGAGGGAGCTGAAGCAGGACTGGCCCCGGAGACTTGGAAGCGTCCAGGTGAGCACATCTTCCCCTGTGAGCAGCAGAAGGTCGGCCTCACCAAGGTAGCCAAGGAGCCACCACCTCACTCCTACGGCAGAAGCTGCACTTGAGGAAAGCGGGGCCGGAGTCGGGGCTGGGGGTGGGGCGGGCCTCCTGGCAAGTTCATTCACTGCCAGGATCGAGGGAGGCACTTCTTGGAAAGATATGAAAGCTGGAATTTACAACACGAAGTGTATTGAAGCTATTATTAACAGATGCCTCCACAGACTTCTGTCTCAGGATTGTTAAAGTACTTATCTTTCTGGCATCTGAACACACTGAGGCAAACATGAAATATATGTTGCAGGAAGGAAGAAATAGAATGAGGTGGCACCTGTCTCAACTCTTGACTTCATATAATGTCGCTTTACATGGCGACAACATGCGGTTTATTCGGGAAGTCTCTCTGTCAAGGGGCCTGACATTCCTCTGTGATTTGAGAGAAGATAAAATCTCATCAATGCTTTTCGGTGGGATATTGATTTTTGTTCCATTTCTCCCTGGCAGATCGAGAAAACTGAGTTCTGTGTGTTAATGGAATCGAAGTGGGAATGTTAAATACAGGTGGTTCTACACCATTACCCTCGAGGAACTGTCAAGATGTTCATTTCCATGTTGGTGCAGCCTGAATATTCCTTTAATTAAGAGGGAGCTGGAGCTGACAGCCTCAATTTCATAAGGCAGGAATATTAAGGCCATTGTGTATTTTAATTTCTAAATGGTTTTATTCTGCTTCAGTATGCAGAAAAAGGAAAGCATGGCTCCTGGTGGAATATGGATTCTGCCAGAGATGTCTTTGCTGTACAATGTTAAGCAAACTCTTAATATTTAGGAAGTTACGTGAAAGCAGGGAATGGGGTGGAGACATTTTTATTCGAACGGAGAAAAAAGAGACAGAAATAGAGAGACCACAAAGAAATACATTTTAAGTAGTTTAGTCTGTCTTTTGCCTCTTTAACTGTTGTAATCGGGGAAGGAAAAAGTAGAAGAAAATCATACTGAAGAAGCCAGGAGACGTCCATTCCACACCATTCTGCCTCCCTCCCTCTGCCGCGAGGGAAAAGGATAAAGCGAGACCCTGTATTCTCTGGATGCCTTGCCAATTCCAGAGTCCACAAGCCGAAGCCTGCATCTTAGAAATGGAACTTTGTTTCTCTAACTCGTTCTCATCTCTGCTCTGATCCGACACTTACTGCCTACATATAACTTATTTCAGTGCATTCTGTGCCTCTGATCGAGCGATTCCTAACTGAGTCAGTCTGAGTTTCCCTCCCCTCTCCCTGCTGTTGCTGATTGTAAAGCAACAACCTCAGCCAGGTGTTGGATCTTGGAGGAGACATGTCCTTCTCCAAGGCCTCTGTTAAGTCTCCTGCTGTCATCAGCAGCTGTTGTCCTTATGGGTTTTGTTTCTCCTTCATTTGTCACAGGAGGGACCCACTGGTGGCCCTGGGGGGTGGTGCACTCGATTGCAGTGCCGGAATTTGGCCTGGGTGCCTCCTTGCAGACGCAGCCCCACAGCTGGCGAATAGCCCAGGACTCCCGTTGGTGCCTTTCCTTTCATTGCATCATTCTACCTCTTGGGGCTGCTCAGGGCGCCCTTTCAGGTATCTTCTGCCCCGCACTCTGGGCCTGAGGAAAACTTTAAATTCTCTCTCACAGCATTCCCAGGCCCATAGAAAACTCTTGGGTTGGGTTAGAATCTCTGTTATTTAAATATACCATTCATCTTCTTTTATATTTTTTTGTCCCCAGGGCTGCCACTTTTTTAAAATCAATTTTTATTGGAGTGTAGTTGCTTTACAATGTTGTGTTAGTTTCTGCTGTACAGCAGAGTGAATCAGTTATGTGTATACATATATCCCCTCTTTTTTATATTTCCGTCCCATTTAGGTCACCACAGAGCATTGACTGGAGTTCCCTGTGCTATACAGTAGGTTCTCATACAGAGTGAAGTAAGTCAGAAAGAAAAAAACAAATATAATATCACTTATACGTGAAATCTAGAAAAATGGTACAGATGAACTTATTTGCAAAGCAAAAATAGAGTCACAGATGTAGAGAACAAACTTATGGTTCCTAAGGGGGGACTGAGGGCTGGGATGAATTGGGAGGTTGGGATTGGCATATATACACCTCTTCAAATAACAGCCGGGAGCCAGCAAGCCAGCCTTCCCTTCCTTCGTACACCCCAAACTTTGTGGGTCTCTCCTCTCTTCTCTCCTGATTTCGCTCAAGCTCTGTCTTGCTTATGGCTCTGTTTTTTTCTTGCTTTTCCATGCTCTCAAATTGAAGTTCCTTTTTTTATTTTTACTTGCCATTACTGCTTCTCATGCAATCTCTAATGATTTTTGTCTCACGGTCAAGAATAGGTTTTTTTGACCTCCACATTTGCTTTTGACCTCTTTGCTGTTGACAACGTTTATTTGCCAGGTGGGGTGGGGCAATGCTGGCAGAGAGGCTGAAGGACCAGGACAGGCTTCATTCAAGGAACACCTCACATGTCCAGGGATTTTCCTGTGATAGTTTAGTAAACTAATTTTTGTAGAACCTTTTCTACAAAAGAATAAATTGATGGGCTTCCATGGTATCTAGTTTCAGTCTTGACGCTGACGTAACAAGACAAGATGCGTACTGTTTCGGAAGGGCCCCCCCCAAGGCGGCCCTTTGGTGGAGCACTGCAGCTATTCAGCTGCTCTGCAAGGTACCCCCCCGCCCCCCCTCAAAGACCAATTTCCGTCTTTCCTACCACTGCCTCTTCCAACCTGTTTTGCTCATGTGTTTTTCTCTGCCTCCAGATGAAATCCCAGGGATTTCCCAGAGCTTTTCTGGCTACTTTTCTTTGGGTAATAATGATGATACAACCCAGGCCAGTCAACATCAGAACTCCGGGCTCTTAACTCACATGAAAAGTTCTTCCCTCCCCCTGCTCGCAGGCTTGGAGGTCTGCGATGGGAGAGTAGACACATCCAGCTCCTTCCCCACTTCCTCTCCATGCCTCATCTTGCAATCACTGTCTGGGGTGGGTAGTGGCAAGCTTAGAGGGGAATATCGGGGCCTTAGGTAGGTGGTGCTGTTTTCCCTGGCGTTGGTACGCTCTGGCTGTGTCACAGTGAACATTTCAGCCTCTTTCTCTTGTGTAGTTTTGGGAGGAGTTTCTTTAGAGACCCCCCTTCTGCTGCTGAGGTCTGCTACCTGCAGTCCCCTTGACCAGGTGATGCCTCATTTTCCTGGATACCACGACTCCCTCATCTCCTGGTTTCATCGGTCCACCTTTCTGTTGGGGTCACCTGGTTCCTCCAGGTTTTTTTTTGGTGGGATCTGTTTGAAAAAGACTCATGGCTCGCTCCCTTCCAGAAAGAGCTCATGTGACCCAAAGTAATACTTAAGCATCCTTATTCCAAACTCTGAAATTTCAGACCACTGCTAATGTAGTTTTCTTGCCCTCGCCAGGGCCTTTCCCATTAATTCTTCAGGTGTGAGTCAGGTACTTGTCCCTGTGTCCCCAAGTTCCATGGGAAAAAGTCAAGTCTCTGAGTTTTTCTCCTGAAGTTTGCATCACAGCTTAAGGGGAGGGAGGAGCATTCTACTTCTCTCCCCCTTGGGTTAGAGAAAAGAAACATCGCCCCCTCTAAAGAAATCTTTCTTCTCTGACCTTTCTTAACCCATCTCAGAGCTTCCCATCAATACCCTTGGGGCGGGTAATGAGATAATGCAGGCATGATAATTTTGGGGCCACCCCTTTTACAAGTCTTTTGTAGATAGATGGTCTAGTGCTTCACTGTAAAAGGGGAGGGGGTCGTGCCTGGCATCTATTCTTCTTGCCCTTGGAAGTTTCTGCTAAAACGGAGGTAACAGGAGTTGAGATAAGTCTTTCTCCCCTGTTAGACTGTCCTAAGAAGCTTTCACAGCCTCTTGCAAGCCTTCCTACAGGAAGGAACACTTGATTCCAAGTCTCACTCGATACCAAGTGATGGCCCACTGAGTAGTAGACCCTTGGCAAGATGCCTTGGGCTCTTTTTCTGTCCCTGCTTCATCCTGTTTCCCTCACTGCTCTTCCCTGGTGCTTTACTGCTTTCCTATGTAGAGGACCTCACCTTTGCTTTGGGCTCTGCTTTCTGGGGAAGCCAGGCAAATCTAACTAGTACTTGGGAAACTCCAGTAGATGGCTGGGAGATTACGAAGTGGAAAAGGAAACATGGTTTTTCTCCAGTGTGTTGAGCCTTTGGAAATACTAACGAGGTTAAAGTACAGCTGAGGGAAGGCACAGTGGTTGGAAATCGTGGTTGGAAAATATTTCCCTAGGCCTCCAGTCTTAAGGACATCTAATGTACTTCCCGCCATTGTTTCCTCTTCGGGGTCACTGATCCCTTTTTTTTAAAATTTGCTCATGATTTGGGTTATAACAAGGAGTTGAGGAAACAAGGGCTGTTCTTGGGAAGAGTCGAAAGTCTGTGTTGCTAAGTGTCATGATCAGAGGGACGGCGTCCCCTTTTTTCTTTATCTCTGTTAGCCCACCCCCTGCCCCTGCCCCTCCCCCTCCCCTCCCCTCCCCATACGCAGTGAGCGAACAGACCCAAGTCCGTGAGAAACTAGGCGAGGCCACTGCACGTGAACTCTTCTCTGAGTCCTGCTCTTTGTCTTGCGGGGCGAATGAGGGGTGCTACAAGTATACCTTTTTTTTTTTTTTTTTTAAAAAAAACTCCTGGCTCTTTTCTCCATTCTGTTCTACAGACACTTCCTAGCTTTCCACTAAGCAGGAGTCCCAAAGGATATAGGGAAGAATTCTGCCACGTTCAAGGTTACTTGATGCCACACTAAAACAGGTATAGGAGCGTCCACACACTCTCAAACACGCAGACACACATCTATCCACATTCTTGGGTTAATTTTCTCTTATTAAAAGTAGCTGAAACTCCCTGGGGAAATTAACTGTTGTTATAAAGAACAAAGAGGCTGTTGGCTTTAGCCTCAAGATAAGCATCAGCCGCAGGAGATTTGAATCAGGCTCAGAGGAATGCGCTTCCCTGTGGGGGCAGTAAAACCCTGGCAGCTCTGGCCTCTTGCCCAGAGGCACAGCCTCCTGATGCCTTGCGCTGGGATTCTGTTCAGAGATTCTTGGTGTCCATTCTCTGCAGTGGACATGAAGTTTTGATTAAGTCCAAACAAGAAGACTGAATGATTATCTAAGGAATTTGGGACTATGTCCCATGCTACAGTGGGATATTTTGACCTCCCCAAAGGCTCTACCATCCCTTGATTTGTTTCAAGTCAGCGTCTCATGAGGGATGAGTGCTGATCCAAGCAGTGTCGGGCAGAGAGCATCACTTTTGCTGAACTAGCATAATTTAATAGCGAAGAGTTAGCAAGTCTGTGGCTCACAGATTCCATGATTCTCTCAGTGTGTAGCAGGAGAAGATGCAGAAATGGATGACAAAATAGTAATAGAAGCATCAGAGAGCATATTGGACTGGTCAGGAGAAATGGGGGTAGTTTTTGCTCGGTCACAGACAAGTGAAATGTCTTTAGATGCATGATCTTAAGATTTGCAGGGGAGCCTACATTTATTTATCTGAAAAGTGAGGTGAGAGCTTGACCAGGATTAGATACTCAAATGCCCATAGGGTAAGTAGGTAACTGATGTGGATGAGGTGCCCAGGTGTAGGTGCACACGAGTACATTGTGGATGTGGTAGGGATGGTTCTGAGTCTGCTTTCACAGACTCAGTGAAAGCAGGAGTTTCCATTTTCACAGAGAAATTAGAAATCCAGATTTTAATGTGAGATCTCCCAATTTTTAAAAGCCAGCTTAAATTATCCAAAAGCATTGTATTGACCAGTCAAGATCTGTCTTTAGGTTATAGCTAATTTTTGGACCATCACTTTACAATCTCTGAACTGAGTCCACATTTTTGAAGTGCCTTCCTGAAGAGCAGATGCTAATAGATGGAACTGACCCAAAAAAAGGGTCCAGTGGTCAAATAACTTTTGGAAACACTGGATTAAACAGTTAAAGACGTTGCTTTACTGTGGGGCTTCTCAGAGCCCTTAGTATTCTAAGACTTCTCTGTCCGATATGCAGCCTTTAGACACATGTGGCTATTGAGGACTTGAAATGTGGCTTGTCTGTATTGAGATGTGCTGCAAATTAAAATACACAGTGGATTTCAAAGGGTTAGTATTACAAAAATAATGTAAAAAAATCTTATTAATAATTTTTATATATATTGCATGTTGAAATAGTAATAATTTTAATATATTGGGTTACATAAAAATATTATTAAACTTAAATTTATTTTTCAAAATGTGGCTCCTTTAAAAAATCTTAAATTACAGATGTAACTCACATTGTAATCCTGTTGGACGGTGCTGGTCTAATGTATCTTGTGTTCATGTGAGAGGTGAATACAGTATGAGCATTTCCAAAATTTATTTGACTTCAGATTATTTTTTATTCAGGGAGCAACTCATGAGATCAGTGTTCCATGGAATATACTCGAGGAAAGTGATCCAGCTCCGACATGTGATTTTATGATACTGTGAGGAGTGAAGGAGCAGTGTTCTGGATTTCTCCTTTGCCTTTGATATTGGTCAGGGGCCCTCAAGGCCAGTTCCTGGAGAGGTGGCCCTCAGGGCACCTCAGCGCAGTACTTGGCAGACTTCTGGCCTTCTCGCGTATTCAAAATTTCCTCACCTATTTCTTCTTCCTTAATTTTTAAAACATGTGTTTTTCAAATTTATTGATTGACATAAATAATTGACATAATCTAATGTGAGTGCTGACAAGTGAATACACCTGTATGGCTTTCACCACAATCAAGACAGAGATTATTTCCATCATCCTAAAAAGTTCTCTTGAGTCTTTTTCCGAGTCAGTCACTACCTCTCAGTATCCAGATGGTGCAGCCACCAGGGTGCTTTGTCATCCTGGTCTTTTGACCTCTGATCTCTCTCTCTCTTTCTTAATTCCTCTCTCTCTCTCCTTCTCCTTTCCTCCTATCACTAGGATCTAATACAGTCATCCTATTTATCCAGAAATCTCTTGCAATTTTCCTCTCCATTTGGATCTGCGCTTTTCTCAGCCACTCTAAATAACTGCTCCATTAGCTCAGCAGCCTGTCTTCCTGGAGCTCTGCCTGGTATCTGTCTGTCTAATCAGGATATCTACTGAGTGAGGCCCAGTTCCTTCCAAAGGGGGACAAACCAGCCAGGTAGTGGGACACCAGATAGTCTGCCTTACTGAATATGAGAAAATGCGTTTCTAGAGTCTAGAGTCCTAAATGTAGTCTGACCTTGGTTCCACCCCGTGTTCCACTTCCACGGGTTAGTTGTGATGGGCGAGCTAGTCTCTGCCATAGATGAGAGAGGCAGGTGGGGAGTGTTGGGGCAACGAAGAAGTGAGAAAAGGAGTTAAGACAGGAGGAAGTTGAGGGAATGGTACAGTGGTCCTCAGTGTGGCCCGCACATTAGAATTCCCCTGGGAACCTTGAAAATGTAATAGATGTTCAGGCTAAGCTTCAAAAATTGTGATTTCATTGGCTTTACATTAAAAAAAATTTCTCCAAATGATTTTAATACACAGACAGTCTTAAGATCCACAAGCACAGTGGGTTCGACCCAATTTGCTATCTTGGTATATTTCCCAGGTGAATTGTCCATGGGGATCTTCTTGGCTTTAGAACTTTGGCCAGAACTTGGTTTCTGAGCTCTCAGGCTTCATGTGAACACAGCTGGCAGAACAGCCATTCTATGCTGGTTTTTTGCAGTGAGCTTAGGCAGAAATAAGACCAGGACAAAGTCTACCCAATGGCATCTAGGTACTGGTGCTGACCCCAAACTGATCCTGACATAGAAATCATCTCATTTCCCTCCTCTCACAGCCACAGGGCCAGTAATGAGAAGACAGTTTGCCTCAGAATGTTCCTGGGATAGAGGGTGGGAGGACCACATGCAAAGGTATTGACAGGAAAAGAGTAGCACGTTTACCGGAAAACTGTGGGTAGTTCGGGATGGCTGCCGTGTAAGATGTGCAGGGGTGGCAGGTAACCAGGTTAGACAGGGAAGCAGTTGGGCAAGTGGATTCACGTGTTATCCTGGAGAGGTGATGTGGCCATCACAAACTTTGCACCTGTGAGTCAGGGTGCACCTTGACAGTTAGCGAGCCAGTTCTGCCAGCAACCTGCGATGGTGTGGAGGAGAGGTAAGACCCGTCCAGACTAGGGCTGGAGGGACCAGGAAGGAGGTCCTGTCCCTTTTTCTGCTCATAAATATCTCTTTTCCTGCTCTAAGGCTACTGGAAGAAACCCTCACACCCCAGGAAGCCAGTCCGATGCCCTTGTTCCTTTAGTCCCTAGAGCTCTCCCCAGCATCAGGACCAAGCTGGGGCCCTGGCAGGAGGCCGAGTTACACATAGAGCTGGTTGAGGAAGGGAAGCTCCACTGAGGAGTTAGAAGCCCCGGGGCCATGGGTGTTCTGGGTGGTGGTGCAAGTTTCCGAACAGGGTGCTTGTTTCAGGACTCTGATAAGGCCTTTTACAAGAAAATGCCAGCATTTGCAGCGAGGGTTATTTCCCGCAGGAGGGTCCATCACCATGGGCAGCTGTATAAGAATTCTAACACTGCTGCCATGGCTACCAGCCATCTCTTTCCTCTTGGCATATTACTTTCAGTTTGAGTCCCATACAAAGTCAGGCTGATGCTTTTGAATTTTCTTTGCTTTATCATGAAGGTGATACATCTTCATTATAGAGACGCTTCACCTTTCTGTGACCCCAAGCACTGGGCCTTGGTGCTGACCTGATTCACCTTCCTTGGCTCCAAATGTCTGCTGCCTGTTTCCAAACCTCGAATCCCACTCAGGGGATACATTTCTGCTGCGGGCTCTGCGGGATTCTGCCAGAGGGGGATTTGCAACACTCACTTCTGTAAGTTCTGGAACATTTGGTAGAAATCTGTTCCTTACCTTATATAGTAGCACCTCATAAAGTTGCCCTGGAATCCAGATCTGGTCCCTGAGAAGTCGGTGAAAATGGTTTCTCCAAGTGAGCTCTGGCTGCTGAACAGACCGAGGGCTCTTGCTTGTGTGTGTCTGTACGGGAGCCACCTCCTGCACGGCGGTGTCTCCGGCTCACAGAGCTGGCCTGGCGTTGGCAGGGATCACAGCCGTCTTCTCCATCCCTCCCCTGTGGACCCGCAGCCTTTTATGAGGTGCAAGGAATCCTCCTCTTTTCTTTGAAGGCAGTCATTTGTTTCCTCAAAGAATCATGCATGGAGGCAAGACTACAAACATTGCTTCATCCTTGATACTCTACTTCTAAAAGGCGGCTGCCTAGTCATTATTTATTATTGTAATTTACATGAACTCAGAAGAGTCTTTGCACTTAAATCCACATTGGGTCCATGGATACTCAGGATCTAGGATGGGCTGGCAGCTTTTCCATAGGCTCAGAAAGCTGCTCCTGGCAGGGGTACAGGGCAACACTTGGCCCATCGCCTTGCTTTACAGATGAGGCTATGAGACTTAGAGCAGGAACGACGCCAGCTTACAGGTTCCCCTCTGTGGTCCTGTCCTCAGCCCAGCGGGATCTTGGCGAGGACCAGGCAGAAATTCCTAAGGGCAGCATAGACATGTTATGGGCACGAGTACAGGCCCTCAAAGGGACCCTAATGTAGTCTTTTCAGTTCTGTCTGGACCACTGGTTAAAGGCTTCCAAAATTCTCTGAACTTGCTACTTGGCTAGAGCCTTTAGGCACTGACCCCGAGGGCCACACAAACTAACCCTTGGTTCCCCACTTAGACTCGGCCGGACGTACCTTGTGCCGATTTCGGTTTACCTCAGTGTCTGTCTGACGTTCCTCTTCTAGAGGTTTGGCGACTTCCCCTCGTTTCTTACCTCATCCCACACTGCATTCTTGTGCTGGGTGCTTCAGAGCAGTTACCATCACTGTGCCTTTGAGCAGTCCTTCTTCAGAATAAAATTCCTGCAGATGCTCACTAGGTAAACCAGTGCAGGTATAGAAGCCTGCTTGACCCCGACGGGCTTCAGGATCACTGGTGAATTAGTATTTTAATAACATGTTGAAAATGCTCCCAGGATCCTCCTTAGAGTATCCTGTGTACAACCCAGATTCAGAATTAGAAGGTTTGGGGTTCAGTCCAGGAATCTGCATTTCAAGCATCTCTGGAGATTCTGATATAGGATTTTAAATGAATTTAAAAATTCCAATGATCTAATTCAGTCAGTCCAAGACCGTGTTTTGAGAGATATTCTCATATGGTCTTAAACTGTTACAGTTTTTAAAAATACTGCTTAAGTGGATGGCCGGGTGAGGATCATATGATCCACGTTTTGAGGGAACTTAGAAGCTAATAAAAGACGTTGTGAGCTAGATAGGTGGGTAAATAGATAGATAGGAAGATATAACCCCTTTCTTATTGAGATAAAAAATGTTCTCCATTACGGTTTATTATAGGATATTGAATAAAGTTCCCTGTGCTATACAGTAGGACCTTGTTGTTTATCCATTCTATATGTAATAGTTTACATCTGCTAATCCCAAACTCCCGATCCATCCCTCTCCCACCCCTCTCCCCCTTGGCAACCACAAGTCTGTTCTCTGTGTCTCTGAGTCTGTTTCTGTTTCGTAGATAATTTCATTTGTGTCATATTTTAGATTCCACATATAAGTGATATCATATAGTATTTGTCTTTCTCTTTCTGACTTAACTTCATTTAGTATGATAATCTCTAGGTCCATCCATGTTGCTGCAAATGGCGTTATTTCATTCTTTTTTATGGTTGAATAATAGTCCATTGTGTTATATACCACATCTTCTTTATCCATTCCTCTGTTGATGGACATTTAGGTTGTTTCCATGTCTTGACTACTGTAAATAGTGCTGCTATGGACAGGGGTGCATGTATTTGAGATACTCTTTAAACAACTAGAATGTCTGAGTTTATTCTGCTTTGATTCTCTTAGTTGGAATCAAAAAGTAGAACATGGTTCTCATGTCATAAGACCCACATCTTTCCATTGTCTCTCTTATCTGTAATTTGCCCCGTCTAGGTAGCTCTGATAGCAGCTGCTTATCTCCGTGCTGTCTGGGAGGGAGGACTTGCTCCTGAGTAAGAGGAAACAGACCCCAGGCTTATTCACTCTTATAGTCTCCACTGTGGAAGTAGGCTCTGAGAGATGGAAAGAGAGTTTGTTCCAATAAGTCCAACACAGGCTTATTTCCTTTCCTCCCATAGCAAGGGTAGAAGAGGAGGCTTTGGAGGTGGGGCTGCCTGAGTGACGTGGGGGAGGAGCTGGAAGAGCTGGGTGACTCCTGCAAACGCTAGTTATCACCTAGTACTGCCCCACCAACAGGTATCCCTGGGCCCATCCGTCTGCTTGCCTTCATTCCTATGCATGGTGCCTCCACACTGTGTGGCTTCCGACCTATCTAGGCTCTTGACCGAAGATTCTTCTACGGCTCCCAAGCTAGGTCTTTCTCCCAAGACTTCCTGCTGCTGTGTCAGTGTTTCTCTACTTCTGGATGCCTCCAACCCTACCACTTTCCTTCCTACTCTCAGCAAAAGACCCTGCCAGGTACTTCATAGAGGAAATAGAGTCCATCCAGTTTCCTTCCATCAAGTCTACAAAGGCGGGTTTACCCACATTCACCCACAGACGTCCTATCCTCCTGCCTTGGAATATAGGAAAATGTGACCCTCTCCTATATGAGTTTAATACTGTGTCTGTGCTCTGCATTGCATTTCTTCCCTGTACCTCCCACCCAACCCTTTACTGGCTGCTTCCTGTCAACATTTAAATGTGTCTGAGCCTTTTAAATGTGCCTGAGCCTCTGTATAAAAATGTCTCTCTACCCCTTACCTTCTTCCATTTCCTGTCCCCTGTCTCCTCAGGCACTCAGCTAGAGGTCTTTTAAAAGTTATCTGTGACTGTTGCCTTCATTTTCTCACTTTTCTCTTACTCGTTTGTCCACTGAAATCTGACTTTTTCTCTTGTCGGCCCATAAAACCATAAAACTGCTAGGGCCATCCACCGCCTACGTGTAGGCAGTGTCAGTGGACACTTTTAAGGCCTTTGGCAAGAGAGCCCCCTGGGCAACATTCGGAACTGTTGACAAGGTTCTCCACCGTGAAACACTATTATCTTGGCTTCTATGACATTGTACTTCCCTGGTTTTTCTCCTACTTATCAGATTGCGTCTTTGAAATCTTTGTGGTTTTTTTTTCTGTTCAGCCCTTAAGATGTTGGTGTTCTTAAGAGGCCTTCACCTTTCTCACTCAACACATTTTCTCCCCAATGGTCTTCAACCCACCTATGTGCTGATAACTGCCATTCATGTGTTCAACAAATAAATATTGAATTAGAAACAAATAGCATGAAAGATAAACCCATTCAAAAGCTGGATCTTTGAAAAGACCAACAAAATAATCAACTCCTTTTGAGCCTGAATATAAAAAAAAGAGAAAGAATAAAGACACCTAAGATTAGAAATAAGAAAGGTGATATCATGGATACAGAAGAAATGAAAAGGTTCATAAAAATTTCTACATCCAACTCCTGTGGTAATACATTTAAAACCCTAGGATGAGGGATGATTTCCTGTTATACTGGGTTGGCCAAAAAGTTCGTTTGGGTTTTTCTGGCACATCTGTTGGCCAACCCAATAATAATATAATTCATCACATTTGACTCAAGAAGTAGAAAATTTGAATAGGAGAAAACTTCCAATAAATGAGATTGGAAAAGTGGTTAAAGAGGCACCATTGGAAAAGGCATTGAGAAGAGAATGTAACATAGTTGAATTCTGCCTCACCTCTGAAGAAGAGGTAAGTTACACCAGTAGTTAAACAATTCCAGATCCTTGAAAGTGGTAGAAACCACCCCAACTCATTGCATGCAGCCAGAATAAATGTAGTATAAAGACCTGAAAAAATAGCACTGGAAAGAAGCTTAAGCTTTACCTCACTAGTGAATATAGATGCAAAAATGTTAAAATATGTATGAGAAATAGGACCTTGCAATCAAAAGAATGATCAAGTAAAGTTTATTCTAGGACATATTTGGAAATTCATCAATATACTATACTAAATGAACAAATTAAAGAGAAAGTAGCATTGGGCATAGTAGATTCTGAAAAGACATTTAGGATCCATTTATAATAAAACTCTAAAATATAGGTAGAAGAAAGGGACTTGAATATAATAAATATAATACAGACCACATTCCCCAAGCCAACAGCAAATATTAAACCATTTTAATTAAATAGAGAAATAATAGTATTTCAGTTAAAATCAGGAACTAGGCAGGGATGCTTGTTATCCGCATTATTATTCAACATTGTTCAGAATGTTCAGGTGAATTCAGTAAAAGAAGGAATAAAATAAATGGTATAAAATTAGAAAAGAGAATACATAAATACATACTTTTGCTGATAAAATGATTACACACGTAGAAACCACAAGAGACTTTTGCAAGAAATAAATAAGACCAATAAATGAGATTGGAAAAGTGGTTAAAGTTGAGCCATCATATTTCGTTGTTGCTATTATTGATGAACAGTATTTCATTATATGGACACAACAAATTTTATTCATTCATGCTTCTGTTGGTGGATACTTAGATTGTTTCCATTTTATTTTTGTTGTTATTGTGAATAAAGCTGCTATGAATATTGTATACAAGTCTTTGTGTGGACATATGTTTTCATTTTTCTTATGTATCTAGGAGTGGAATGGCTGAGTTGAGAGAGTACATACTGTATAATTCCATTTGTGTAAAATTCTAGAAAATGCAAACTAAAGTATATCGACACAGATAAGCAATTGCCTAGGTTTGGGAGCAGATAGAGGGGTGGATTACAAAGGGTTATAAGGAGACTTTTGGTGGTAGTGGTAAAATTCTGTATTTTTATTGTGGAAATAGTTTCATGGGTGCAATTATCTGTTAAAAATTCATCAAATCATACAATTTAAATGGGTACAATTTATTGCACATAAATTCTACCTCAGTAAAGATGATAAAACACATATTCAGTGTTTTAGTTATTACAAACTAAATTAGTTATTAGTTATAACTATGTTAATATTGTTTACTTTTAAGCTGGGTATTTTGCTATTACCGTATTTCCTTTTTTATATACATTTTTGTTCTGCATGTAGTTAATAATTGCTTTTTTAAATTTGTGACGTTTTCCCTCAGCATAATGAATGTCTTCCACCATTTTCTGAAGTTCTGCAAAATGTTTCTTAACATAAATTTTCACATGAAAAATCTGTCCAATAGTATATCATTTTCCTGAGGACATTTCCTGAGGACATTTCTCCTGGAGTCATCCATGCTCCATCATGGATGGAGATTGCTTACTAATTTGCCCACATACTGATCTGCAGCTTTTTTCCATCAATGTCTTGGGATTTGCCTTCATCTCTCTTTTGAGTATTGGACCCTCTCTTTCCCACCTTCTTCACTTTTGGTGTGGCATATCTTCCAGGAGTTTCCTTAGACATGGCACAAGAGAAAATGTGTATTTTTTTAGATTTTGAGTGTCTGAAAATGCCTGTGTTCTACCCTTATACT
The DNA here is from genome assembly GCF_009873245.2 of Balaenoptera musculus. NCBI lineage: Eukaryota > Metazoa > Chordata > Mammalia > Artiodactyla > Balaenopteridae > Balaenoptera > Balaenoptera musculus. The sequence goes on along the minus strand of NC_045804.1, from coordinate 55,762,679 downwards.
TGGCTGATACGTTAGCCGAGTATGGAATTCTAAGTTGAAAATAATTTTCAATTAAAAAAAATTGAAAATATTGTTTCATTATTGCTTTTGAGGTATCTGATGTGATTTTTATCCCCTAATCTTCAATTGAGACCTTTTCTCCCTCTTTGGGAACAGGATCTTCTCTGGAATGCTGAAATTCCATAGAAATTTGCTTTGATGTGGATAATTTGCACTTATCATGTTGGTACTTTGGGGGCCTTCTTCATTTGGTGACTCGTGACTTTCAGCTCTGGGGAATTTTGTGTATTATTGATGTGATAATTTTGTCCTTTTCCTATTCTCTGTTTTCTCTTCTTAGAATTTCTATCTGTTGGTTGTTGGACCTATTGCGTCTACCGTCTAATTTTCTGTTCTATCCTATTTTCCTTCTACTTTCTTTCTCCCATTTCTCAGGGAGATTTCCATTTTATCTTCCAACCCTTTTACTAACTATAAAAAAATGTACCTGCTAAATTTTTAATCATCAATAAATCTTTATTGTTTTACAATTATTGTTTTAAAAAATAGTGTTCTTGTTTTATTTTCTTTTGTCTTCTCCTTAGAAGAAAGCTTTGTGAAGTCGGTGATTTTTATTAATTTTGGTCGCTACTATATTGCCTGCATGTAGAAAAACGTTTGACACACTATTCACACTCAAAAAACATGTGTTTAATACATAAATTGGCCTCCCTGCAGATATTAACTAGAGTCCTCTGAAGTTGTCTTTTGCTCCCAGTTACTGTCTATTTTGTGTTTGATTGTTTTAGTCTCTCTTATGCTGGAAGTTTTCTTCAGATGTCAGAGGATCTTTTGCCTGTCTGTTTGTATTTGAAAGTGCGGTTGGTTCCTTGACCCTAGAATGAGGACTACTGGGGTTTCCTCCCCACCCAGCTTCACTGGGTCCGGCTCACAGGGCTTGACAAGTGGTGAGCTTCACTGCTGGACCAGTGGATTTTTTAATCAGTGACACTAAATACTAGTAGCTGTAGATATTTGCTATTAGGGGTTTGAGTTTCTTGAAAGGACAATATCTTCATTTACTAACCTACTTGGAGAAAGTATGGGGTGGTGAATAACTGTTGGTCAGAGGAAGAGGGAGAGGAGGCTCCCTGTTCAGTATGTAGACTTTTTACTTAATCCCCATGGTATCACCCTAGACAAGAAGGGCTTTAAATTATAAACAATTGGTCAAATCCAGCCCACCGCCTGTTTTTATAAATAAAGTTTTATTGGCACACAGCCCCACCCATTGGTGTAAATATTATCTATGGCTGCTTTTGTGCTACGATGTCAGAGTTGAGTAGTTGTAACAAAGACCATATGGCTTGTGAAGCCTAAAATATTTACTATCTGGATATTTACAGGAAAAAATTTGCTGACTCCTGTCTTCAACCTTCATTCTCCATCTCTCTATGTCTGGTGGCCCCATGTCCAAAGCTTCTGTAATTCATATTCTCTGGAGACTATACCTCCTACTGCCTAAAGGGGAAGAGAAAAGATGGTTGCTTAACTGTGAGAAAGGAGTGAGAATGGATATCTAGGAGTTTGATTTCTTCTTGTCTGCGCTTTTATGCAAGCCTCATGGTTTCAGCACTCCCCCACAATCTCTTACAGGCTCTGGTACCACCACTTTATTATTTCCTAAAAGGTTCTTCAGGGTAATGATTGGCAAATACTCTGGGAGCCTCTTAGTTTGAGTGTCTCATCTTTTAAAAGTCATTTTCCATGTCTTCATTCAGTCTCTGTCTTCATATATTTCGGTTTAGGGTTCAGGGACGTCTCATAGTTTTACTTAAATGTGTTTATGTTTCTTATTCTATTTGTTGACTTAAGGTGATAGAAGTATCTTAAAGTTCAAATAGAAGTATAAATTTCTGATAAGAGCAAAAACAAACAAACAGATCTCAGAACTCACTATAAATCCACTGTGATAAGAGCAGCATGAAATTGGCATGAGTGTATTGATAGTGATGCATTTAAAATGGATCAGTGAATCCAAAGAGTGAATATAGTAAAGGATCTCAGTATGTAAGATAATTTAATGCATGAGTGTTTTGTCAGGGCTTTTTGTTGCAGACAACAGAATTCACTCTAGGTAGTTTAAGTGAAAGGAAGCTTCTAGAAACTATCTGGGAAGATGAAAGAACAATGGTTGGATGCTATGCAGCCAGGAAGAAGGTCCAAGCATACCCCAGACTTTTCAAGCAGAAGTGTCATTGCTGCTACTCTTACTGCTTGGTGTTTACAATATAAGAACTTGAGAAGCCTTTCACAGTCACTCCAGGATAACAAAAGACCTGCTCTTCTTTGCTTACCAGGGAAATGAGGTCCCCTGTGTGCAGCTCAATATCGTGCTACCCTGTCAGCTCCAAGACTGGCTTGGGTGTGTCTGCCCGGTGGAATGCACATCACTTATGGAGCCTTAGGGCACCTGATCTGAGAATGTAGGATTTTAGCCTTCCAGACTCTATGACTATGAGAAGGTAAAGCCACACCACAGTGACCTTCCACAGTGACAAAGGCAGTGTGACAGCACATCAGAGAGAAAATAGCCTTGGACCCCTATCCCACGACACTAAAAGATCCAGACAAAAAAAGGAGGATATAATAAAATTTGAAAAAAATCCACGAGGACCAGAGACTTAAATGGAATAAACTTAGCAATGGAATTCTTATAAGTACATCTTAAACTACCTCCTTAAGCAAGAGAGAAAGTCCAGAAACTGTAGAAGGAAATATTCTGACTACATAAAAGTGAAATGTTGATTGCAAAAAAAGATGGCACAAGCCATTGTTATTCCTAGTGTGGGGGGCGGACCAGAGCCAATCTATAGTGTGCTACCAACCAACATCTTGGTAAGTGCACAGGCTGAGAATAAGCATTTATAAACTTATGCAGCAGTTTAGCACTGCCATGACATCCAAATGTGTGATTTTGTATTGTATGAAACATTGATCTGCTACGGATTCGAAATTGTAAAATACTGGTGCTTTGCCACAGAGACTTTGAGATGCACTGCCATAAACAAAGTGCATATACGTGTATGAGCTCTGGAAAAAAGTTATTTGCAATGCAGCTGACAAAATATTAAAATCTGTAGTATATATGAATTACACAATTGACATGAAAAGATGAAAGAGTGGACCAAGGGATTAGCTGTAATTCAGAGAAGTGAAATCCAGATGTAAAATCATATGTCATTTGAATTCGTGAGTGGTCAGGGCTATGTTTTAGTCTTCAGACTTATAAAAATTGGAAAGAGCCATAATGCCTATTGCTAATGCAGGTATGGGGAAATTCTTACACATTGCTAGTGGAACTGTGAATTGTTACCACCTTTTCAGGAAACAAACTTGCCAGCACCCATAAAAATAAAAATAAATTGAACGTAATTCTTGACTCAGCAGTATTCTTCCTGGGAAACCTATCCCATCAAAATAAAAGCACCTGTATAAGTAAGCATATCTGTTCAAAGATGTTTATTGCAGCCTCATTTGTAGCGGCAAAAACCTAGAAACAAAGGGCATATCAGTAATAGAGGAATGGTTGAAGAAATTATAGCCCATCCACCCCTGGGAATCTTATGTAGCTATTAAGAAGGATGAATGAGAATTATACCAATTACCTTGGCAGGATTTTTGTGAGATATCCTTGAGTGAGAAAAATAAGATGCAGAAAATGTTTAATATGATCTCATTTTAATGAAACCATCAATGGAAAAAATGCTGTATGTGTTTTTACATCTGTATATATGTTGAAATATACTTATGAAAAAATGGAGAAAAATTTAAAAATACATAAACTAGGTTGTTAATATGGGTTATTGTAGGAGGTGCTGGTGAAGATGTGGAGATGCAGGCAAGAGTCAGAGGGGAGGCCAGAGAAAGCAAAGACTGTATTATAAATCCCATCATGCATGGGAAGGTTCAGTTTATGTAAAAGTGTCCGTTTGGTGTATACACATAAAACATTTTTTAACACAATCTTTACAAAAGATGAGTTAGCTTTGTAAGTACTACCTTGTAGAAATGACCATGATAAAATGACAATAAAATAAGTCAATAAGGAAATCGATCAGGAAATCAATAAGGAAAGAGTTAATATCTTGGTAGAAAATTGTTCAAAGGACATATATAGCAATTCAATAAAAGATAAGTACAAATCACCAATTACCATGTGAAAAATGTGCAACTTGATCAGTAGTCAAAGAAATGTAAGTGAAAATCCTATGAGATGTTTTTGTCACATGTCCGGGTTTGAAGTATTATTAAAACTGGTAAACCTTGGATTGAGGATGGCATTCTCAAGTATACTTCCAGAGAGAATAAAAATTAAAACAAAGTTTGGAGGGAAATATCTGTAATATGCTTCAAAACATGTCTTATGGCATTGATGTTGATTTCCCTTCTAAAATTTCATCCTGTCAATGTTAAGCATGTAAGAGGGAAGAGACTTTTTGTCTGTGAAAGGATGCCTATCAAAAGATGTTACTAAATGAATGAAGTAACAGAATCCCAGTTTTATGTATAGTAATGAAACATTTAGAACTGCCTAAACATCCAACAGAAAGGAATTAGTTAAATAAAGAACATACAACCATATAAAAATATCTGTTGTTATAGAAACACGCTTATGGCAGGTTGTGATTAAAGAAGACAGGTGAAACAATGGTGTTAAAGTTTTGCTGATTTTCAAGTCAAATATTATACATTGATATGTAGAAAAATGGAAGAGACAAACAGAGAAATGTTAAAAAGTAATGGATGATGGGATTGTGGATAACATCTTGTCTTGGTGCCTTTCTGTGTAGTTTCCAAGTGTTCTGCTTTGAGCAGTAATTTTAATTAAAAAGACGAAAAGATGTTACAAACATGTTAAGAGGCTATAAAGATTACCATCTTCTGCAGTGCACTCAGAGGGAGGCAGGGAGGTGAGCAGGTAGGAGCGCTGTGCCCTGTTCAGGAAGAGAGCTGGCCGCCGAGCCGTGCCACTGTCCCAGCATCAGTTTGCCGTATGAACGCTAACCTGCAGCTTTCAGAGCGGGAGATGTTATCACAGGCAGGTCATTAGTTAATGGCTTGGAGGTTTTTTCCCAAGTCCCTCGTGGGCTGCTATAAACGATTAGTAACATCATTATTGCTTATACATTTGTGGGCCAGCTTAGTATTGCTTTATCAGCACTGACTCAGGGTTTTTATAGGTAAATGGTTCTCAACTTGGGGTTCCCTAACCTCAAGAGGTGCACAATGGTGGTAAGCTCTCTGAACTATACTTTCTGTACATAAAAGTGGCAGGAAAATTACGCGTTTACCCTTAACAATACTGCACGGGCTGACAAAGCCTTATTTTAATTGCCTTGGCTTTTTTTTTTTTTTTTTTTTTGCTTTTAATAGAATATACAATTTTCAGTTGATACATTGTAAAGAATTGGTTGTTAGAATGGGTTTTGATAAATATATACATATTGGGAAGGTTGATTTTTTACTAAATTAATAAAAGGGTTTTAGAAGAGCCTTTCAAACCTGGAATCGGATTGTTTTCCCTGGCTCTAGGATTATTCTGATAGTTGCATTTAATATCCAGGCTCAGCCACACTACTTAAAGTTGTATTTTAACCCCCCTTATAGATATGAACTTCAGCAACAACTTGATGTGATATTTCTGTAAGAGAAGAAACCATAGGGAGGATCTCATCTGACTTAGCAGACATTCTCTATTTTCCAAATGGGCAACAGAAAGACTCACAAGGTCCTGATTACTGAGAGAAAGAGGCTGCCAGAACCCACATTTTCTGTTTCTTACTTTTTCACTTCTCGGGCTCTGGGGTTATTTCCCTAGAAATAACAGACATGTAGAAGGTGACAAACACTCATGCACACACATGGAAAATCAAAAAGGGCTAGGGGGAGATAGAGAGGGAGGGAGAGATTTCTTGTATATAGCATGATCTCGTGTAATTCTTTCTAGACTTCTGTGAGGTTGTTGCTGTAATTAGTTCTTTTTAAACAGGAGAAGTGCTGAAGCACAGAGAAGTTAAACAACTTGCTTAAAATCACACAGCTAGTCAGAGGCAAAGCCAGGATTTGAACTTGGGCAGTCTGAATCCAGAGCCTTGGTCCTTAACCCCTGTCATAACAACATCACATTCCTATACCCTGAAAAAAGAAGTCAACCTGGAAGCACTGTGAAAACAGTTCCTTAATCAAGTGACTAATTCTGGCAACTGGCCCAGAGAGGAGATGGGAAACCTATTTAGTTTTACTTCCATGACTGATACATATCTTAAAACTGAGTTTCTTCCTAGAAGATTTTAAAAATTTTAATTGTAAATGCTGAGGAATTAAAAAAAACAACTAGCTGAAAGTTCTGGCTATTGTTCATCATCAAGCATATTATATTTTAAAGAAAGTATTTTTAGCCAATTTAGCCCCGGAATTACATTAGTAAAGCCTCAATCCAGCCAATTGGGGTTTTAAAAACATTGTCTGCTCTTGGTGTATTCTGTAAGTGGCCAAAACAGAGAAAGAGTTTTCAATGTACTTCCTTTACTATTTTCTGAGTGTTTTTGAGTTATGTGAAAAGTGCTGTGATGTTTCATCTGTAGGAGATTTAGCACTGGAAATAGTATTTTGACAGTCCAGAAGAACCCTTCTAGGTAGAAGTATAGATTTATATCTCAGACTTCCAAGCAAAACTTTCAATAAATGAAAAGAAAAAAATCAAACAAACAGTTTTAAAAGAGAAAATAGGATGGCTGGTGGCTGGTTAGTGTATGTTTGTGTGCTGGGGGTTTGGGGGATGAGAAGGGCCGGTGGGCAGAGCCTGCTCTGTTGATTTCCCTAAGTCTTCATTTGGGACAGCCAGGTGCATCAGTATTATACAGCATTATAAAAAAACTGTATTGAAGGATAATTGATTTACAGTGTTGTGTTCATTTCTGCTGTACAGCAAAGTGATTCAGTTATACATATATACATATATTCTTTTTCATGTTCTTTTCCATGATGGTTTATCACAGGATATTGAATGTAGTTCCCAGTGCTCTACAATAAGACCTTGTTGTTTATCCATCCTATATATAATAGTTTGCTGCAGCATTTTTTTTAACTGAAGAAATGAAAGAGTTTCCCAAGTGCAGCCAACAGAAAGCCTTCATCAAGTCAGTAGGACTTTTCAATCAAAATGACAGCAGCCTCTGGTCTGTCTCTTCCTGGAAATACAAAATGTGTAGAAGGGGCTTCACCCTCTGGGCACTGACCACAGAGTCCAATATTTTGTTATAATTTTGTAAAAGTCAAAGATCCAGCCACTTTCATGGTAAACGTGGCCTTCCCAGCATCCTCTGTAAATGGTACTTGACTCTTGTTGAAGGCATTCTTATTGTCAGACTCTGATCCTGTGAAAGCCCTTCCTGACAGCATCTGTAAAGGGCTTGATGAATAAGGGCTGGACCCAAACGTGAGGACCCAGCCTCTTCTGGGCTGTCTCCTCCGTGAGCCCTCCCAGCCTCAGCCTGCTGCCTTCCCCGTGCCACTTCTGTGAGCCCAAGATGGCAGTAAGGCACAGCTCCACCGTCCCTTGTCATCCTCTTCGTCAGGGCCATCAGTGTCCTCCACACTTACGAGTTCACCAGCCCTTTCTCATCCCTCATCTTACCTGAACCATCAGCAGCATTCCCCCTCTTGCTTTGCAAACAAACACCACCCTCTCTTCATTTTCCTCCAGACCCCCTGGATGTTTCTTTCTCCGCTGACTAGATCCCTATCATCTTTCCACCGCACGTGCGGAACTGCTTCAGAACTCACACTTAGATCTCTTATGGTCTCATACATTAGGTGACCTCACTCTGTCCCATGGCTTTAAATACCAACTCTATCCATGACTCCCTAGTTTATATTTCCAGTCTCTCCTAAACTCGAAAATCTCCATATTGCCTATCTGACATCAGTGAATATCTCATAGTCATACAAACTGAGCATATCTGAAATAAAATTCTTTTTTTTTTGTACTCATCCCTAAAACCACTTCTTTCTGAGCCTTCATCATCTCCATTTAAAGAGAAAACAAAAACAAAGTAACACAAACAAGCCTGCAACCATCTTCCTAGGTGCTGGCCATCAAGGAATTTGGCACACCCTTCCCTTTCTGACACAGCTCGTGTTTAACCCATCACCGAATTCTGTCCGTTCTACCTTCAAAAAACATCAGGGGGAAGACATTTGCTTACACGCTTTTACCCTATTCTAGGTTTTCTCCGCCTCGGCATCGCTGCCATTTGGGGTTGGATAATTCTTTGTCGCGGAGGCCGGTTCTGTGCACTGTAGGACGTTCAGCAGCGTCTCTGGCCTCCGCCCACTGGATGACACATTCCTTCCCCTCCAGTTGTGACGATCAAGAGTACCTCCAGACACTGCCAACAGGTCCCCTAGGGCAGAATCACTTCCAGGCGAGAGCCGCTGCTCCAGCCCCAGCAACCCCACCTTTCACCTGGGTGATCACAGTGGCCTTACAGCTGGCTTCCTTACTGTCTCTCTTGGTCTCATATATTCTACCCAGTAGCCAGAGTGATTTTTTTTTTTTTTATTAATCCAAAATGTGTTTATTGGGATGGCTTCCCATTCATCTTGATTCAGGGGCTTTTAGTGCTGCTTGTGTCTGAAGGAGCATCCTTCTGTAAGCCTTGCTTTTCCTCCTGTAGAGGCTGGCAGAGGACAATAGAACAGCCAACACGTAAAACTACTGTTTGTGCATGGCTAAAGACAGTGGTGATTTTATAGCATCCTGGGCATTTCACATCCACGAAATAGAAATTGGGGCTCTACACCAGACGCTTCTTCTGGTGTTTCCTCTTCTCTTCTGGAGAGGGATGAAGGAGATCCTTTGTGAGAGGCATGTTCTCATGGGGAGGTCGTCACCCCCGAAAAGGAGAATCATCTTTTTTTTTATACAATTTTTTTTTGATGTGGACCATTTTTAAAGTCTTTATTGAATTTGTTACAATATTGCTTCTGTTTTATGTTTTGGTTTTTTGGCTGCAAGCCATGTGGGATCTTAGCTCCCGGACCAGGGATCAAACCCACACCCCCCCGCACTGGAAGGCAAAGTCTTAACCACTGGACCGCCAGGGAAGTCCCAAGAATGATCTTTTAAAAAAACCATTCAGATTATTTCACTCTTGTTGGCGGCCATGGTGATGTGCCCTCAGGGAGCAGGATGAGAGAAGGGTGTCTGGGGGACAGCATTGGCTGCCACACCCTGGGATCTGCCTGCGTCCAAGCTCTTCTCAGCTACACTGTTCCCAGGCTGCTCCGGGCTGATGATGGAGCACGGCCAGGGCATCAGAGCTGGGCTGTCGCCGACTCACACGTGTGATGCTTTGCAATTTCTCAGAGCTGTATTCCAGTTTGACCAGTCTTCCTTCCTCCCCTTCCTCCTTTCACAGGTGCCAGACTTACATCGTGTTTCTAGGTCTGTCCTAACCTGCTCTGTCTCCCTAGCAAGACTTCTCCCCCTTTATCCTCCCCAGGTGTTTTCTCTAATAAACCTCCCTGAATGTCTAATTCCATCCTGGCCTCTGCTTCTCAGACAATCCAAAAACTCCCCCGCTCAGGACTTTCTAATGGCTTTCTTCCTCACTCAGAACGAATCCCACAGTCCTTGTGGCAGGTCACAAGGCCCCGTGACCTGCTGATGCCTTTCTTGCTGATCTCAGCTCCTGCAACTCCACACCTGTTCACTTTGTTCTAACTGCACTGGTTGTGTTGCTATTTCTTAAACACACCAGGCTCCTTCTTGCCTTGATCATTTTAACATCTATTCCCTCCCCCTGGAATTCTGTTCCCCTGGATATTCATTTGGTGAACTTACCTGAAGTCTTGGGTTAAATATCACCTCCTTAATGAGACCCATGCTGATAACCCACTTCAAAACTGCCACCCGGCTCCCATTTCCCCAGCACCTCAGTGTTGTTGCCTTGTACTCTTCTTCAGTGCATTGATCACTTTCACTCTATTCTGTTCTATTACATTATGTCTGTTTTGTTCTCTGATACATTTCAAGTACCTAGAACAGTGCCAGCACAGAGTAGATAAGCAATAAATATTTGTTAAATGAAGAAACTGACTTAGACTCTAATTCCTTATTTGTATGTTTCCCTCATTATACTAAGACCTTCTTTTTTTCCATTTATTTATTTCAATTAAAAAATTTTTTATTGAAGTATAGTTGATTTACAATATTATATTAGTTTCAGGTGTAAAAAATAGTGACCCAGTATATTTATAGATTATACCCCATTTAAAGTTATTACAACATAGGCTATATTTCCCTGTGCTGTATAATATATCCTTGTTGCTTATTTATTTTGTACGTACTGTTTTGTACCTCTTAATCCCCTACCCCTATCTTGCCCCTTCACCCTTCCCTCTCCCCACTGGTAACTGCTAGTTTGTTCTCTGTATCTGTGAGTCTGTTTCTGTTTTGTTATATTCATTCATTTGTTTTATTTTTTAGATTCTACATATAAGTGGTAGTATAGAGTATTTGTCTTTGTCTGACTGACTTCACTAAGCATAATACTCTCTAGGTCCATCCACATTGTTATAAATGGCAGAATTTCATTCTTTTTTTATGGCTGAACAATATTCCATTATATGTATATTATAATACCTCTACATATACCACACCTTCTTTATCCATTCATCTGTTGATGGACACTTAGGTTGCTTCATATCTTGGATATTGTAAATAATGTAAATAATTTGACTTAATCGGAATCTAATACTTTATTTGTATATGTTTCCCTCACTAAACAAAGACCTTCTTGAAGACAGCAACCTTTGCATTCTTGATATAGCTAGACAGCGTATTAGGTTCTCCGTACATGTTTGTTGAAATAAATTGCTTTAATGCCTATTAAAATGGTATTGGGGATACTAACCCATAGGGTTGTTTTTAAGATTCAGTGGCACACTATGTATAAACTGCCATCATCTGGCTCAATAAATGGTAGTTGTAAATAATATAACAGGGAAAAAAATCACTAGCACGGTCTAGTAAGCAATTGCTTGATTTTTAAAAATAAATTTATTTATTTATTTATTTTTGGCTGCCTTGGGTCTTCGTTGCTGTGCGCCGGCTTTCTTTTAGTTGTGGTGAGCAGGGGCTACTCTTCGTTGCGGTGCGCGGGCTTCTCATTGCAGTGGCTTCTCTTGTTGCGGAGCACGGGCTCTAGGCGCACGGGCTTCAGTAATTGTGGCACGTGGGTTCAGTAGTTGTGGCACACGGGCTCAGTAGTTGTGGCTTGTGGGCTCTAGAGCGCAGGCTCAGCAGTTGTGGCGCACGGGCTTAGTTACTCCGCGGCATGTGGGATCTTCCCGGACCAGGGATCGAACCCGTGTCCCCTGCATTGGCAGGCGGATTCTTAACCACTGAGCCACCAGGGAAGCGCAATTGCTCAATTTTTAAGCTACCTGTGTTGCAATTATTTTTTAGTTTTTTGTTTGTTCATTTGTTCTTTTACTACTAAGTAGTAATTCTACTGGTGTGTACATCAGAGTGTCTGTTCCTCAATCCTCAGTTTATTACATTTAATCGATAAACTACTGAAACAAAAAATAAATGGTAGTTGTAAAAAAGTGCTGTTTCATAGGAAAAGAAACAGTAATTTGTGTGGGAGCTTAGAGAATGAAGCACTCACTTCCAGCTTTGGGAGAGAGTGCAAGTGTAAATCTGAAGATTTTTTTTCAAGAAGCAACATTTGAACCGAGGTCTAGGGAAGAGGAAGTCTGTGCTCACTTTTTCCACGATCTTTTTCTTTCTTCTGAGGGGAAGGGATGCAGATTCGATCAGACGCTGACCATGGGTCATGGATTGTCTCACATTTCCTGGTGGGTCTGGTCCCAGAACACTAAAGTAGGTCAAGTGCATGAAGCGGTATTCTCCATCCTTTCCTGCTTTCATCTATCTGAGATTCTGTGGATCTGGACATCTTATTCTCCTTCACCTCTATCTTATCCTGCCTCCAAAAGATGCATAGGCTGAATGGATAATGTTCCTCAGAGGATGCCATGTATTTTTAAAATTTTTATTGAAATGTAGTTGATTTACCATGTTGTGTTAGTTTCAGGTGCACAGCAAATTGAATCAGTTATACATACATATATAAATAAATAAATATATATATTATTTTTTTACCTTCTCTTCCATTATAGGTTATTACAAGATAGTGAGTAAGGTTCCCTGTGCTGCACAGCAGGTCCCTGTTGACTATCCACTCCATATATAGTAGTGTGCTTATTCTAATCCCAAACTCTCAATTTATTCCTCCACCAGGCTGCCATATTTCTTGATAGTCTCTTCCTCTCAAGAATCTCTGCTTCCTGCTCACCACATCTTCATTTCAGATTGACTGACCTATGGTAAGATCCAACCGTGGTCCTAAAGCAAAGTAAAAGTCTGTATCAGTTCTCTAGGGCCACCATAACGAAGTACTGCAGACTGGGTGGCTTAAACAACAGAAACCTGCTTTCTTACAGTCCTGGAGGCTGGAAGTCTGAGCTCAAGGTGCCTGAAGGGTTGGTTTCATCTTTGGCTTGTAGATGGTTGTCTTCTCCTTGTGTCTTCATATCATCTTCCCTCTGTCCATGTCTGTGGCCAAATTTCCTCTTCTTAAATAAGGATAGCACTTATATTGGGTTAGGGCCCACTCTGGCAACCTTATTTTAACTCCATTACCTCTTTGAAGACTCTGTCTCCAAATACAGTCACATTCTGATGAGTTAGGACTTCAGCACATGAAGTTTTCAGGGGCTTGAATCTAAGCTGGTGTCCCAGTCTGGTTTCCCAGAAGCTCAGAACAAAGTGGTACTTTGAGCTCCTACGTGTCATGGTCCCTTTGTGCATCTCTCTGTGGGGCCCTCTGTGATGCACAAGTGACTTATGTGTAGCTGGTTCCACTGTCCAAGTACCACCTGTCTTTGCACCTCCCCCCTCCCCAGACACTGATGTCGCCTTTGAAAGGTGCTATGATTCTAGTACATGGAGATGGTGGAAAGCAGCTGAGCCCGCGGAGTCAATGTTACCTTCACGGCTGAGACTAAGGGGAAGAACCTGGGGCATTTGCCTCGTGCAGAATCCAAGAGGGTGCCGAAACACTCAATTATCAAGATAATATTTTAATGCAGTGTTTAAAAAATCAAAATAGTGCAGAAAAAAACTATGACAAACACAATATCAAATTTTTGAATTCAGACAGGATCCATGACAATCCTTCAGTTGCTTTTAGACAGGTGTCCTTACCTGCTGAGAGCCTCTATTTCTGGATTAAAATCTTGCTGTCCCTTCAAGTGTCTCTTATAGGACATGGTGTTTAGCTGTCTCCACAGTCTGCCATTTATTCATTCAGCAAACCATTTGTTTATCGAGTATCTACTAAGAGTCGTACAGAATAGGAATTAAATATTTGCCAAATTAATAAACAAGCAAAAACCTGATTACAGTTGTTTTAAAGACACCCCCAGGGACACTGTACTCTGGTAGCAAGAAGAAACATTGACAAACTGGTGGGCGTCAGGGGCTGGATTGCATGATGAAGGACACTTAAAATAGGTTTTTCATTTATTAAACCAACAAATATTTAGTATCTACTAGTGCAGGACACTGTGCATGTCAGTTAAGCATTTTAAAATTTTAATAGGCAGAAGGATCTAGATGTCAGTATTTATAAGAGCATCCATTTCATGGAGGAATGCGTCTTTGGTGAATTACTCTAAAGAAAATATTTACTGGCTACGTATCACAGCACTCCTCCAGCTGGGCATCAGCAGTAACTAGAGAAGGAGTGGGCAGAGGTAGCAGAGACATTTCTTCTCTATTAGTCATGACAAATGAGAGAAATAAACCGAATTGGCAAAAAGTACAGACTCAGTGCAGGGATGAATAGTTCAGAGAAGAAGATTTGCATTTGGATATGAAATTCTGAGCCTGCCAAGCTCATAGGAAATCTGCAGTTTGCTATCAGTTAATCTCTACTGTTTAAAGTTTTAGGGAGGGAAGGAAGCAAATTGCATCCCTTGTTCATAAAACCGAATGACCACTTTCAACCCCCAAAAGGGGAGTATTTGGCAGATGACGTTTAAAGTAATTTCCTGGAGTGCTGTGGAGCCAGTGCTGACGTAGAGGTAGCTGCAGGTCCCTCTTTGTGGGAAGGGCATGCTGTGGGGAAGAAGAGAATTGCCCTTCTCTCCTGGGATAAGGGGATGAAAGAGATGGGGTAAGGAAGACAAACAGGCTAACCCAGACAACAGGCAGGAAATTAGCTGTAGTAAACGGTGCTGTAAGGACACTGCACAGAGCAGTGGTGCAGATGGACCCATTGAACTGAAGTGACAACTCAGCTAACACTGATGGAACATCTACAGTGTGTGAGAAGGCATCCTGGAATGCTCAGGGGATCCCAAGGTGGGCAAGACACAGTCCCTGCCCCTGAGATGCTGATGATAAATTGGGAAGAGAATGACATTCATGAATCATTTTAATACAAAACAAACTCTGGTACATACTAATATAAATATATAAAATATGTTATCTATATACTATAAAAATAAGACACGTATGTATATGATTTTAAATATATATATGCGCATATATATAAATTTTAAAGTGTTAAATATCCACATGGGAACTTGACACTTGTTTTCCTCCTTCTCTGGAAACTGAAATTGTTCCAAGCTAGTGCACGGCACAGAAAAGAGACACAATGCAAGGAAATCGGTGATGTCCTCAAGAAACAGTTGGCATAACTCACCTAGGCTGAATCCACAGGGCAGTACTATGTCCGGGCCCATTTCTCAAAAGGATGCTGTGAAACAGTCCTCCTGTGATCAAGTGAGATCAAAACACCAGTGAGACGGTCCTGGTTAATTCTCCCACTGTAACCCCCAAGCCACGCGTTCTGCTGGGTCACAGACTTGCTGACTGCCCAGCCTTGCGTTTGGATGAATCACAGGATGGCTGACTTTGGTGCTTCGTGGAGACCAGGCTGGGGGCCAGCAGTCCTGATGCTCTGCATTTCCGATGGCAGCCCCTCATCTGTCAGCCTCAGCAGCATGAGTGCTGGGGGTCGAGTCTCTTACTTGCTGAGGTGGGCAAGAAGGTTTGGCCTTGTGTCAAGGTTCTTGTTTCTCTGGCTCTTGTTCCTGAAAACATGTCTTCCGCAGGGACACGGGCAGGAGAAATGAACTATCCTCGGCATCCTGTACTCTCTACTTTGTCAGAACAACAAACACAGCTTGATACATCGGGGGCTTATCTTTTAACCTCTGCTGGTGTCTCTGGCTTTAACATGACTGACCTGGGGCTCCAGGCTCCAGACAAACGGGCAGATCTATTCCCAAGACACTGTTTGTCCCCCAGTGTCAATATTGGCAAAGGTAGGGGGATGGATAATAGAAATCTAGCTGGTCAAATTAGTCTTTGGAGGGAAGAGACTCAAGGACCACGTCAACACCGATTTGACTGATTTTTAACCTCCTGGACAAGTCAACTCAGTTTCAGAGAGTTGAACCCAGTGGGCCTGGAGATGTAGGCAGTGGGTGCCTCTTGAGGCAGGTCTTGGGCGTGGAAACACAGGTGGACCTTTAAGGCCCACCCAGAGCCCTGTGGGAGAGCATCATTTGTGCTGCTACACAATATGAAACGAGAAAGCTGCAGATGAGCCATCCTGCTTGGAAGTCCCTGTGCCTTGGGACTCCCTAGGATGCTTTTGCATCATTCGAGGGAAATGGTAGAATTCCCAAGAACAGCCAGCAACACCCAGCATGGTGCCAGATAGCTTCTAATTTCTCCAACCAATGTGAACTTTCTAACTAAATGAGTAATTTCTGTTGGCGCGAATAAAGGAATGACCAAATATTCTAGGAGATGTTTCTTGCTCTCTCTTTTAACTCTTTTGCCCCTGCCTTATTTCTTGAAGTTTATTGGATAAGGAACCAAGTTGGTCACCGTCCTTTATAATAACAGTACCTGTGCACAATGAATAATACTTGTACAGTGTCCACAAAGCCCATGGGGGCGCAGGACTCCAAATAGCTCTCCTCTTGAGGTTAAGAAAGGGACTTGCCGCAGATGCTTGCTGTAGTCTGTTCAGGGGAGAGTCATCATGATGAAGAACAGTTTGGAAAGCAACCAATGTAAGGAAAAATTGGAGGTATTGAGGCTGTTCTTCCTAGGGAACCGATAACACAGCAGCCGTCTCTAGTTGAAGGATGACTTTACATTATTCCAGGACCAGCTTTTCAGCAGATTGAGCTGTTCAAAAAAGATCATGCTCGCGTAGAGCACACAGAGCTCCCCATCACTGAAAATATTAGAGTTAAAGCAAGAGCAAGTGACAAGGGGTATCGGGCTTGGGAGAAGATCGCACTCATTGGCCTTGAATGAGTTCCTGGCACTTAAGAAAGAAAAGGGAGGCCCAAAGCCCATGCTCTCCTCCTCCACTAGGCCTTCGGATTCCCTGGAATCTGTCCAGGGTTCATGGAATTGCAGCAATCAGACGTGGCTGTCTCCCAGGGATTTATCTAATCCTGATAACTCCTTTAGACCAGGAGATGGACACTAAATAAACTCACACAAGGAATTAAAGGCATCCTCCTTGAATGCTATTTGAAGTCAAACCTTTGAAGCAATCTTTCTTCTCCCAGTTTTCCCCCTTCTTTATTTAAAAACATTGTGTCAGGAGCGCTCTCCCGCTGTAATTACCCCCTGTCACTGCTGCTCGGGACGGTTTTACTAACTGGCGAGCAAAGCTTGCAGGGAAAATGCATGATGGGCATTTCTAAAGAGGACTGAGGAGGCTCTTTATCTCGGAGCTGCAGTGACGGCAGCTCTAGTCATGATCCTCCGACAGCCCTGACGCCGCCTGTAACGTCTTACCAAGATGAGAGGTTACCAGCTCAAAGGGAAACCTCTGAACGTGAGCTCCTAGGCACCCCTGTGCCACTTCAAAGCGCTGGTTTGTGTGATGGGCAGAGGTCCCTGCCAGATTAAGGTTTCCATCATTGTTAATTGATGACTCTGAGAGCCACCAGCCTGTTTTGCTGGATCAACAGCCAGGTTGATTATTGGAAGCCACTTTCACAGGAGCGGACAGTGCGGCGTCCTTGACGGCCAGGGGTGAGACACCCTGCAGAGTGTGCGGTGCTCGTAGTCTGCTTAATTTGAGAGGGGGGGCAGTTTTCATCATAGTTAAATGAAGCACGGGGGAGTTCAAAGGAAATTTCTGTGCCAGTCTACAAAGATGCTCACTGAGACAGAGTCGGATGTCACGCTTTCAGGAGACAGTGTCCTCATGGCATCGAATCTGAATGGGAAGATAAGAATCATAGTGTTCAGAACTCTTCTGCATGACTGATTTTTGCCTTTTATCCTTGCCATTGCAGACACAGCCGTAAAACAGACTCAGGACCCTTCAGTTAGGGGATGGGCGATCCAGGGCTGCTTGATTCTTCATACTCTGAACAACACTGGGTCCCTTTAGGGTTGCCATGGTTTTCAACCCATTCAATACCAGATTCCACCCTATCCCGTGGCATCTGTATATAAATCTCTTTGTTTCTTCCTGTGGTGGAGCTCAGTAATTGAGGATCATCTGTATGGGGGAAGAAAAGCACCAATTACATGCTTTCTTCCATTTCTGAGAATCACACCAAAGCAAGGAAATAACCTGGAAATGGCTAGTTGTTTCTCAACTCTAGAATGTAAGTATAAATTGAATAGTGTATGTGGCACACATTAATTTGTTCCAACAAAATCTGATGCTTTGGGTTTAAACACAAAGCCTGAAGCTTAATCCCTACTCTTCACGTGCAGGGATGGTGGGTGGAAGCAGTGGTCCCTGCAGTCAGGTCAGCTCTCTCCTCCACAGCCTCCCCTTCCTTCTGGCAAAGGCCGACGTAGCTTTTGAATATATCATCATCATCATCACCACAGCCTGTCTCCATGTTGATTTACTTTGACAAACAGGGAATTCCCTAGAGGCCCAGTGGTTAAGATTTGGTGCTTTCACTACCACGGACTGGGTTCGATCCCTGGTCAGGGAACTAAGATCCCGTATGCCACACATTGCGGCCAAAAAAAAGGATAATTTGACAAACAGTACTTCAGCACCTATTCTGTGCTGGACTCTGCCTAGGAATACAAAGACAAATAAAACTTCTAGGAGAGCTACATATATAGATAACCTTTATGTACAAGGAAGTGCTGTGATAGAAAGTACAAGCTATCAGGGTATAGAGAAGGGGGTGTTGAATTAGGAACAGTGAGAATCACTAACAGCTGTTGAGAGATTAAACACGGGTGCATTTGGAAGAACTGTTTCTTAGGACTAAAAAAATACGGTGAGGCAGGTGAAAGCTTATCTTTGGACTCCAGCTTTTCAATCTGTACCCTTACATTCAGGACTCTTTTGGGGGCTAATGGCAGAAAACGAACTCAGTTTCGTGTAAGCTAAAAAAAGGAATCCATGCATTGGCATCACAAAAAGTGCAAGATGCAGATTTCAAGCGTGACTGGGTCTGAGGTCTCGTTAGGGCTTGGTCCCTCTTCCTGCTGGCTTTTTCACGGAGATCCTTCACATATGGTGATGAGGGGACCACCGCACCGGTGACTCAGGGCTATGGTCTACCTTCTCAGGAACCTTAGTGAAAGGGTACCTCTTCCCCCACAGTCACACGGAAGTTCTGGAATGGTGTTTGGTTGGCTTGGTTTAAATGCCCACCGCACCTGTGCTAATCACTGTGGCCAGGGAGACGGACACCTCTGACGGTCTTGCTCCCGAGTCCACCCAAACCACATGGGCAGAGAGTGGGGAGGGGTGTTCCTTAAGGCAAACTAAAGTGTGCTTGCAAGAAGATGGTGGATGGATGGCAGGCAGACCCAGCAGATGCCCACGGTTCCTTTTCAGTCCTGATTCTACTCGAAGTTTCCCTCCACTTTCCCTGAGGACCTCAGGATAGGATTGACATATTTAGCAAAATACAGGCCATCTAGGTAAATTTGAATTTCTAATAAGTAACAAATAATTTTTCGGTATATGTCCCAAGGTGGTTGTTTATCTGAAACTTAAATATAACTGGGTGGGCATCTTATATTTCATCTGGAATCATGCCTTAGCACTTCTTAGAAAAAACCATTGAAACACTGAAGTATAAGAAGTTCTTAATAGCTTAAAATACTACTTAACGTGAGTTTTTGTTGCTGTTGTTTTTGTTAGACAGGATTTGAACTGGCCTTGGTTCAGTGGTTATCAACTTTGCCTGCACACCGGAATCTTCCAAGGAGTTTTAAAAATACTTAAAACAAAAAATACTGGGTCCCACCTTATATGTACTGAATCAGAATATCTGAGCTGGGGGCTTAGAATGTTTCAAGCCTCCCTAGGAGACTTCCGTGTATGGCCAGGATTGAAAAGCATGGAGCAAAAGCGTTAATTCTTTTTTTTTTTTTTTAATTTATTAATTTATTTTTAAATTTGTATTGGGACTATAGTTGATTTACAATGTTGTGTTAGTTTCTGCTGTACAGCAAAGGGAATCAGTTATACATATATCAACTCTTTTTTTAGATTCTTTCCGCATATGGGTCATTAACAGAGTATTGAGTAGAGTTCCCTGTGCTATACAGTAGGTCCTTGCTAGTTACCTATTTTACGTATAGTAGTGTGTATATGTCAGTCTCAGCATTAATTCTTTGAAGATAATTTCTGCATTAGAAAACAGAGAAAAAGGGGTCTGGGTGCTGTTCCCAGTTTTTCTACACTCGTAGGCAATCATCCACTCTGCCTACTACAAGATGATTTCTGGTTCACAGAGCACACTGACAAATTTGATAAAAAGTCACCCTCGGAATGATTTCTCCAACGTCAGGTGGCAAATGCAGCGAGAGTGTAATTTTTACAAATGAGTGCTGATGGAGACTCCTTCCTGAAAGGACAAAGAATGTGGGAAAGATGGTGACATGGTCATTTAGCTGACACTTAGTAAAGGAATCTTTTATTTTCTGCAAGTGTTGGCTATGCAGTTTCAACACTTTCTGCTAAGCCTTTTTAGTCATGGGAGATTCGCAAGTTGGGCCTTTACAATAGAAGCAATCTTCACTGGACACTAAGGGTAGACATTAAAGGATGGACAGTTTTGGGGTGGTTACCCTGTGTTCACTCTGTGTATCCCCCTTTCTGCTTCTCTGCTCCCTACATCTCTTGTAGCATGTTGGGTTATGTGACTGTGGCATTGGCCTTAACTACATTCATACGTACATATGTATATATATTTCTCCAGTTATACACGGTGCATCCCAAATTGTAGTTTAGAGATGAATTGTATCAGAGTCACTTGGAAAGCTTAATGAACACACACACACACACACACACACACACCCTTTCATCCCATCCCCAGTCACTTGACACAGTTGGTTTAGGGTAGAGTACAGAACATTTTCTATAGGTGATCGAAAATATTGCCCCAAGTGATTCTACTGCACATTCAGCTTTGAGAACGACTAGGCTAATTTTTAATGTCCTCAACCTACATGGGGTGAGGTCGATGATAATGAAAGTGACCATTTATTGAGTGTGTACGATGCCTGAAGCACTGTGAGAGGACCCCAACAGCATACATCATCTCCTTTCGTCCTCCGTGTGCCCAACGAGTTTTTATTCCCACTTTACAAACGGAAAAATGGAGTAAATGTCAGGATCACCTTGTGCATGGCAGAGCTGGGGTTTGCATCCAGATCTTGATGTGTCTCCAGTGCCTGGGCCATCATGCTTGGCATTTTAGTGTCCTTATGGCTATGGGGCTGGCATGTAGGGCCTGACGGCAGCAAGTCAGGTGTCTGAAGGCTCTATTCCTGGATGGGCTGTCCAGCTACTTTTGCTCTTAGGCTCTCCTATTTGATCACACATCTTACTGGGCAGAGCAGACTGGAAGCCATGTGAAGAAAGGTTTGATGTCTTGCTATGATTCCTAGAACCAATCCCAATGACCTGTCCTCTAGAGGTGGTTCTTCAGTACTCCTTACTGACTGTGAGGCCGGGGGTCCCTGACATATGAGGAGATTGAGAGGATTGGAGTGTGTCTCCCTAGGGACTTCGCCTCTTTGGGTAAAAGACAGTGCTCCTTTTTTTTTTTAAACCTTTGAGCAAAATATTTATTGAAACTAGACTAAACAATCCCCCACTTAGTTAGGATCTTAGAGGTCATTTGACCAGACTCTCCACCTGATGTATGATTCCAAGGAACAATTTCAGATTGTTTAGAGTGTTACAATAGCTAATTAACTTCTGTGCAGGATTCCATATTTGTCCTTTGGTTCAAGCTTGTTGACTTCGTGGTCAAAGTTTGCTATATCTGTAGAATTTTTTTTCCTTTTTGATCTATGAAGAACCAATGGAGGTATGTAAAAGCTTCCAGATACATAAATATTTCTACTTGTAATTTGAGACAGCACTTCTTGTAACATCACCTCTGAGCTCTGGCACTGGCTCAGTTCCCTCTGAAATGATGAAGTACCTTACTGATAATTCATCAGAAGAGTGAGGCACAGTCACATATGAAGAACAAGTTAAGATGAGACAATAAACGAGACCCTTTTGCAAGGAGAAAACTTTGATCTGTCAACTGAGCTTCCCATGTCCTTCCGTATAAACACCCATTAAGCCTCGAGAGGCTTAGTAAACAGAATGGTGTGAGGTTGGGATATTTCCAGAGTGGAAAAAAAAATTATGCTGAAATCTCCAAAGAGTTCATGATTTTTGCAGCTGGGGCTTTCTGCACTGTTGT
Source organism: Balaenoptera musculus (assembly GCF_009873245.2). Lineage (NCBI taxonomy): Eukaryota > Metazoa > Chordata > Mammalia > Artiodactyla > Balaenopteridae > Balaenoptera > Balaenoptera musculus. The sequence continues at coordinate 55,740,821 of NC_045804.1, read as the reverse complement.
GTATGCTATTAGCACAGCTCTGTTTCAATACTGTAATAGTTTTATAATGTGCTTCCAGCTGCTTGCTACCCCAAGCGGCTGGTTATTTAAAACAAATCTTTGGTAAATATATTTTTTTCTCACATTCCCCGTTTCTTCCTGCTGATTGCTCATGCTAAGAGGCCATGAGGGCCTGCTCTCCTCTACTCTCACATTCTCGAGCTAAATAAGGGGTGAAGACATGTGAATGCGCAGGAGAGAGGTGGGTCACAGAGACGTTCTCGGGAACTCAGTAGCAGAGGCAGCCATACGTGTTGAGGATGCAGTGGTGCAGGGGTCCATCATCAGCCCTTGAGCTCTTAACACTGAGGCCGCTCTTTCCGATTCCGCCTCGGATGGTGGTAACCCGGAAGCCAGTCCCTCTCATCAGCGGGCAGTGAGAATGATTTACTGGTGCCCTTGCACTTCCCAGGGGGGCTGTTCTCTTGGCTTGGTGGGCTGTCAAGATTTATCTTGCAGACGTCGTCTAGTTAGTCTCTGAGCTGAGTGAGTCAGTGGAAACTCAACTAATTTTTCTGTCATTCACATCACAAACCTGCAGCTTCAAGGGATCTTACAGATTATCTTGCCCTGTGGTTCTTACTCTGGGCTTCAGGGAGATCTTGGGTCGGCAGAAGTCCTTCAATGCAAAGTGAGGGGTCAGAGAGGAGGGAGGACTCCTGGCTTCTTGCTATGCTTCAAACAGAACTGCTGCCCTTTCCTGTCTTTTCTATTTAGGTTCTGTGTAAAGTTTTGTGCAATCCAATAGGGAATATTTATTTTGGTTTCTTGGCTTGGATAGCATATATTATCCTTTCCCAATAGCAGCCAGTTTCCTTTTGAGGAATTACCTCTCCCACACTATTTCTAGTCTTGGTGGGACTATACATCCAGATGTCTATTCTGCAGTGGGAGATAAAAGGGGTCTCAGGGTCTCCTTCTCCCAGATCTGCCTGCTTTCTGGCCTGTGCCACCAGTGAAAAGGCCACCTACCCTAAGTGTGGCCAATCACCTGCTAGAACTGTGCATAATGAACAGGAATGCCAAGGCCAGTGCAACGGCTGGGCTGCATCTACGCCGGCAGCATCGCCCTAGTTTGCTCTGTGATATGTCTGCTTCTTCGGTTGCTGCTGCCAAGCCCCTTGCAGTGCTTTGATTCCTTATCGTTTCTTGAACTTGGATCTCCAGCTTTCAAATCAATTCCATGACATCTGATGTCCTAATTGATTACTTTTTAAAAAAATAATCAAAATACCCTCACTTATACAAAAACTTTTATTTGATAGAGAAAAAAAAATGAGGCCAAGACCAGGTCTGTCTATACCTCATTTAGAAGTCCCCTGGCACTAAATTAGAATTAAGACTAGCACCTGAATCCAGCTTTCTGACTAAGCTCTTTCTCCTGCTCAAATGCCTACAGTAAACGGACAGGCAGCACAAATGAGTTCTTGATCCCATTTTTCTTAAATTACGTGGCCTTCCCAATCCTTTATTTCCCTGGGTTGATTGGAAATGGGTCACAGAGAAATATTTCTTTACTATACAATAATAATGTGAAGACAATAACAATTGGCAACTGACATTTTGCTTCAATATTAGGCATACAAGAGGGAGTTGTGGAGATTGTGGAAAACTAGGGAATACTCTCTATATAAAAGTAATTGACCTCTATTCAGCTCTAGTTTGTTACTGCCCTGGAATAGTTTGGTCACCACCTTGCCAGAAATAACTATTTATTTACAAGACAGGTGGAAATCTGAATTTTTTAATGTAAAATGTTCTGATCGTTTTAGTGGTGGCTCAAATTGTTTAAAACCACCATGAATTCCAAGCAACATGTCTCTGGGCTGGATTTAGCCTATGGACCATTGGGTTGTACCATCTGTCTTATCTCCAGTTCATTCCTTCTTTTTCCCATGAGTGTGTATCCCACACCTGCTATGTGAAAGTGTGGATGGCTCCTTGCTATCCTGGAGAACTTCTGGGAAGAAACTGCATTGTGAGTCCTTACATGCGCTCCAGCAGAAAGAAAAATGCAAGCTTGATTCATCTTCAACTTCTGTATCTTTGTATTTTTAGCTAAAGTTCAGGGTGAAGGAAAACGTTTAATTAGTGGATTCATTCATTAGAGTGTTGTTTTCCTACAGGGATAAAATGAGTGTCTGTGGAGCAATTCTGTCACATAGATCATTATCTAGAAAGGTCAGACATGAAGAAATACTGATTTCAGGTGTTTAGGATAATTCCACTTCAGCCCTGGGTAGAAAAAGCCTCAGTGATGCATGTTTCCAGGTCTATGGCCAAGTGAAAGAACATACATGACCATATTTTTTAAATGGTATAAATAAAATACAAGACAGAAAAAGAATAAAATGGTATATAATGTAAAATAATGACCTAAAAAAGTGGCTTGGCTTATAATGAGTAAAGATGAAGATTGAAAATTATTTTTTAGGGAACATGAAACATGCTGCAGGGACTCCCCACAGTAGGATTCTAGGCTGGGGTTGGCAAACTACAGCCTGGGGGACAAATCTGGCCCACAGCAGGTTTTTGTAAATAAAGTTTTATTGGCACACAGCCATGACCATTTGTTTATGTATTGTCTGTGACTACTTTTGTGCTACAGCAGAGCTGAGTAATTGCAATAGAGCCTGTATGGTTCGCAAAGTCTAAAATTTTTACTGTCTGGCTCTTTAGAGAAAACACTGCCAACCTTTGGTCTAGAGAGGGTTACGTCCTGTTTTAGAGATAAAAAATAAAGATGTGTCAAAAGAGGATAGTGTGGACCAAGGTCTAGAGTCAAGGCAGCGAGAAGTGGTAGAATTCAGGGTTTATCTTGAAGGTTTACTCGGAAGGATTGTTGGTGGATTAAGTGAAGGTTATGAGGGAAAAGAGGCAGGAGAAGTAAGGGAGGGGCCTTGGAGCAGGGCAGGACCCCTCAGCCTCTTGGAATCTTGAGCCCCTGAATTGCCCATTTTGAGCTTCATCCAGGTGGATAGTGTCTTGCTTTTAAATTAGAATTACATCAGAGCTGATGTGACCCTGAGAAGGAGAGATTACAGTCCGTGGGTGGGCATGTTTCTGAGTAAATGTGGAGACCTCATTTTATGGGGAAAAAAATGCAAGACTTTAGATTAGTAGTTTAACAGACATCAGCTGTCCACAGCAGCTTAGTCCAGGATGGGATTTTGATTTGAAAGTAGAGGTTACCATTTGGTCCCACAGGGCAACAGTTTTTTTGGGGGGAGCAGAGGAACTGCAGTTGTTTTTGGGTGGGGGTTTGGCCACACAGCATGGCATGCAGGATCTTAGTTCCCTGACCAGGGATCGAACTCATGCCCCCTGCAGTGGAAACACAGAGTCTTAATCACTGGACCACCAGGGAAGTCCCCCCCCCTTTTTTTTTTGGAACTGCAGTTTTTGAAAGAGGTACAAACTGTTCTGATAACATCTGGAGGAACTTTTATAGCACATGTGGCAAATACTGCTAATTGTACCATTATTCCTCATCTGCTTCTTCCTTGATTATTTTACCTGGAATCATGGGCATCTGGGATGAAGGTCATGTTTCCAGGGTCCTTTGCAAATAGGTGTGACTGTGTGACTGAGCTTTGGCCAATGGGATGGAGAGGGCCCAGCTTCTGGGGAGGACCCTTCAAGGTACGATTCCTGCCGCTCGTTCTAGTGTCTTTCTTCCTGTGGGCTGGAATGGATGTTTAGTGATTCACTCCAGCAGTCGTCTTGAACCGTGAGGTGGTCTCAAGAACGGACTCTGTGAACGGTAGAGCAGCAAAAAGTAAGGAGCCAGTGACTAACACAACAGAGCATCACCCACTGTGGGCAGCCCCCTTTCTCAAACAATGCTCCACTGAGTTTTTAATATTTCTCACAGCTGGATTAACTTTACTTCATATAGTTTGTACTCTGAAAACGTGTCAGTTCGGATTGTTTTGACCCTGTGCTGCAGCTGGGAGTTTAAATGCTTTGTCCAAAGTTACCAAACTTGTGAACTCTGTGGCCATTGGAAGATCCCTTCTTTCATTCCTGACGTTATGGTAGTGTATATGTTCTCTCTTTTCTTCCTTGTCAGTCTTACTATATTGATTTTTATCAATCTCTTCAAAGAACCAGCATTTGATTCTATTCATTTTCTCTATTGTTTTTTCTGTTTTCAATTCCTTCCTTCAGTTTCTTATACCAATTTTGCTTTTTTTTTTTTTTCTAGTTTCTTGAGGAGGAAGATTTGCTGATAGATTTGAGACTTTTCTTCTTTTTCAGCATGCACATTTAACTCTATGAAAGTTTTCTCTAAGCACTGTTGAGCTACAACCTGTAACTGTCTACTTTCGTGTGTTGATATTGTTTCAAAATATTTTCTAATTTCCTTTGAAACTTCCTCTTTGACACATTGATTATTTAGAGGTGTATTGCTTTTTTCCAAGTATTTAGAGATTTCCCTTTTATATTTCTGTTATTGATTTCTAGGTTAATTCTATTATTAGCAGAGAACATACTTTGTGTGATTTTAATTCCTTTAAATTTGTTCAGGTTTGTTTTATGAATACAGATATGGTCTATCCTGGAGACATGTTTCATGTGCACTTGAAAAGAATGTATATTCAGCTGTTGGGTGGAGCTGAATGTCAATTAGACACAGTTAACTGATGCTGTTACTCATTCCTTCTATGTCCTTGCTGATCTTTTAATCTATCAGGTCTGTCAGTTACTTAGAAGTGTCTCCAGCTACATTGTGGATTTATCTTTGTTTTTTTTTTTTTAGTTCTGTCAGTTTTTGCTTTGCGTATTTTTAATCTCGGTAGTTAGGTGCATATATATTTAGGATTGTTATGTCTTTTGATGAATTGACCCTTTTGTCATTATGTAATCTCATTCTTTATCCTTGGTCATTTTCTTTGTTTTGAAGTTTACATAGCCTGATATATCCACTACTGATTTCTTCCATTTACTGTTTACATGGTATACCTTTTTCTAGATGTTTGCTTTTAACTATATCTTTATATTTATATTGGGTGTTTTGGGACAACATAAAGCTAGATCATGTGTCTATTCTGATAATCTCTGCCTTTTAACTGGTGTGTTTAATGGATTTATATTTAAAGAAAATACTGGTATGCTTGAATTTTAGTCTGCCATTTAATTACATTTTCTGTTTGTGCCCACTTTTTCATTCCTTTGTTCCCCTTTCCTGCTTTATTTTGGGTTATTTGAATTGCTTTTTTGTATTCTATTTTAATTCATTTATTGTTTTTTTCACTGTGTCTCTTGGTATATATTTTTTTTTAGTTGAAGCTATAGTGATTATAACATTCATATGTATATTTTCACGGTCTACTTAGAATACGTATTTTACTGTTTCACATGGAATGTAGCCACCTTATCACTGTGCAGGTCTCTTCACTCTCTTCCCTTTGTCTCGTCTTATGTATTATGTCTACATACATCAGATGATGGTATGGTTTTCTCTTTCAGCCAAGTATAAAGATTTAAGGGAAGGATAGTCTGTTATGTTTATGCAAATGTTTACCATTTCTGTTGCTCTCCCTTTACTTTTTTTTCAAATAACACCATACCACTTCACAGGTAGTACAATTACCTTGTAATAACAAAATATCCCTGACTCCTTCCTCCTGCCCCTTGTACTATTACTGTCATTATTTCAATTATCCATAAGCATAGATCTATAGATACAGATATAGATATATAGATAATCAATAAATTGTTATTACTTTAAACAAACTGTTATCTGTTAGATCAGTTAAGAATAAGAAAATAAAATATTTTATTTTACCTTCACTTATTCATTCTCTGATCCTCTTCTTTTCTTTATGTAGATCCACGGTTCTGACCTGTATCGTTTTCCTTCTCTCTGAAGAACTTCTTTTAACATTTCTTCCAAGGCTACTGGCAACAGAGTCTCTCAATATTTATTTGTCCAAGGCTACTGGCAACAGATTCTCTCAATATTTATTTGGCTGAGAACATCTTTATTTCTCCTTCATTTTTGAAGGATAAATTCAGAGTATAGAATTCTAGGTTGGTGGGTTTCTTTCTATCAATGCTAAATATTTTACACCACTCTCTTCTTGTTTAAATGCTTTACCAGGAGCTGTCAGATATAATTCTTGTCTTTCCTGCTCTGTTGGTAAGGCATTATTTCCTCTTGCTTCTTTCAGGAGTTTGTTTGTTTGTTTGTTTGTTTAACCTTTGATTTTCTATGATATGCCTGGGTGTAGTTTTCTTGTTTGTGTTTTTGTTTGTTAGCATTTATCTGCTTGGTGTTCTCTGAGATTCCTGGATCAGGAAGGAGTCGGACATTAATTTGGGGACATTCTCAGTCATTATTGCCTCCGATATTGCTCTGTTCCTTTCTTTCTTCTCCTCCTATTATTCCCATTATGCTTACGTTACACCTTTTGAAGTTGTCCCAAATTTCTTGGATATTCTGTTCTGTTTTTTTTTTTTTATTCAGTCTGTTCAGTTTTGGAAGTTTCCATTGTCATATCCTCAAGCTAAGAGAGTCTTTCCTCAGCAGTGTCCAGTCTGATAATGAGCCCATCAAAAGCATTCTTTATTTTGGTTACATTGTTTTTGATCTCTAGCATTTCTTTTCATTTCCTTCTTAGAATTTTCATATTTTTGTTTATGTATCCACTTGTCTACTTTTTCCATTAAAGTTCTTAGCATATTAATCATAGTGTTTTTAAATTCCTGGTCCAACATTCCTGCCATATCTGACTCTGGTTCTGGTGCTTGTTTAGTCTGTTCAAACTATATTTTGCCTTTTAGTGTGCCTTGTAATTTTCTCCTGAAAGGCAGACATGATATACTGGGTAAAAGGAACTGTGGTGAATAGTTCTTTAGTGATATAGTGCTAAGGTGTGTGAGAAGCGGATGCATGAGCTGTCAGTGTTTTGGTGAACGAGTGCCCCTGAACTGTGAACTTCACTCGTGCTTCTCAGGTTTTTGCCCCCTTTAGGTGGGAAAGAATGGCTGGAGGGGCTGCAGTTGTGTGCTTCCCTTCCCCTAAGTCAGTTAGGCTCTAATAAACCCTAGCAGGTTAGGCTCTGGTAAAATAGTTTCTCCTGAGGTCGGTCAGGCCTTGTTAAAAAGAACAAAATGCTCTGGCATATTTCAAAAGGATTCCTTTTATCTTCCCTCTGCAGGAAGCAATTATTCCCCACATATAAAATAACTTCTTTAGGGATTAACTCATTTTCCTCTGATGTTTGTAGTCAAGGTGCATGGTTGAGAACAGTTTTAATATTCATTTTAACCATTATTTATCTGCATAAAATTGTTAGGTGTTTGATACCTTCACTGGGAGAGGCTGGGGAGGACTGCATTCTAACTCCATTCAAGACTCAGTCCTTTGAGGCATAACCGTTGTTTTTTGTTGTTGTTTTTTGGTTTGTTTTTTGTTTTTTTAAAAATATTTGTTTGTTTGTTTGTTTTTATTTTTTTGGCTGTGCTGCGCAGCTGGCAGTATCTTAAGTTCCCTGACCAGGGATTTCACCTGCAGTGAAAATGCCGAGTCCTAACTACTGGACCACCAGGGGAATTCCCACCCTTGTTCTAATTGTACCTATGCTTTCCTTCTCTGTTTTCCAATATCACTTTTTCACATACCAGTGCATTCATCCCCTTCCTTATTTTACGGACAGGAAAATAAAGGCCAAAGGTGTACCGGGTTCTCACAGAAAATTATTCACAAAGACAGCTTCTGTCTCATTATTTTATCATATTAACTGGAGAGGAGAAGGGGCAGATGCTGAAAATGTTGGTAAGCGCATGCAGTATGAGAAAAAATTAACCGAAGACGGGCCCTCCAAACACGGGAATGGTTATTGTGCAGAGGTGAAGATGTAGGGATCACTTCCTCTTGAGATGTATCGAAAGAAGTTTCTAGACACTTCTGTGTCTCCATTGTTGTTTGTCCCTCAATCTTGCCTGCCCTTCTTACTCTGCTGAAATCCTTCTGGTCAGGGCCACTCGTGATCCGTTCTGACCACATCCCACAGACATTTCCTAGTTTTTATTTTAACTGACCTCTTTTTGGTATTTAACACTATTGTTCACTTCTTGAAAATTCTCTCTTCCCTGGACTTTTGAGATAGTACAGAATCTTGGATTTATTTCTACTTTTTGGCGATTCCTTTTCAGTGTTTCCATAACCCTCTTCCTCCACTAAACCCTTCAGTATTGGTGTTCCCCATCAGCCAAATTCTCTTCCAGTTTCTTTCATTCCTTTGGTATGTGGACTTGTGAAAAACCTCATTCACCCTGACGTTATTGAATATCACCAGTATACTGATGACATCCAAATCTCTGTCTCCATCTCAATCTTTTAATCGACCTCTCCACTTGTATATTTTCTAGGCTTTTCAGATATAATACCTTTAAAACAATTAATTTTTACCAGGTACCTCCCTCCCCATGCCCTGTTCCCCTGCAGTATTACCTGTTTCAGTAACTAGTACGACCACCTACCCAATTACCTAAGTGGAAAAGATGGGAGTTTTTCTCTGCAGGATTGAAATCACCTCCTAATCTGTATAATTGCCTCTTGTCTCAGACTCCTTCAGTCTTTTTACATAAAACTTCCAGAGGAATAAGACATGCAAATCTGAGGCAAAATTGTTCGGTGTCTCCTTATTTCCACCAAGATATAATCTCAAGTTCATTCTGACCTTGCAGATTGAAAGTGGGGACGGGTAGGATAGGAGGTGGTGAAGTGGGTATCATACTTGGCAAAGACTGGTGCAGAACAGACTCAATGAACCCGAGAGCCAAGGATTTCCATCCAAGAGAGATTTAATTTAATGAAGAGCCAAGTCAAAATAGATAATGAAGCAAGAATCTAATCTAGCTATTTCTGGCATTGCCTCTGGTTTATATTCAGTCCATATGGTTTCGTGTGTATATGTCTGTATGTGTATGTGAGTGTGTGTGCGTGATTGTGTGAGTGTATCGTAGACCCTTAAAATTAGGTGCAAACAAGGCTAGTCAAAGCAGGCTCCGTCTCCATCTCTAAGTTTTCCTTTTTTTTTTTTTTAAATTTTTTTATTTATTTATTTATTTTTGGCTGTGTTGGGTCTTCACTGCTGCATGCGGGCTTTCTCCAGTTGCTGCGAGCTGGGGCTACTCTTCGTGGTGGTGTGCGGGATTCTCATTGCGGTGGCTTCTCTTGTTGCGGAGCACAGGCTCTAGGTGCACGGGCTTCAGTAGTTGTGGCACGCGGGCTCAGTAGTTGTGGCTCGTGGGCTCTAGAGCGCAGGCTCAGTAGTGGCACACGGGCTTAGCTGCTCCGCGGCATGTGGGATCTTCCCGGACCAGGGCTCGAACCCATGTCCCCTGCATTGGCAGGCGGACTCTTAACCACTGCACCACCAGGGAAGTCCCTCTAAGTTTTCCTTTTTGATATTCTCTACTTCATCTCCTCAACCAATGCATTCTGTACTCCAGCTAATCCACACTATTTGAATTTCCCCAAGTGGGCTATGCTTTCCAGTTCTTTGCATATGCTGTTGGCTCTGAGAGAATGAATGTTCCCCCTCTCCTCCTTTACTTGGCTAACTGTCAACATTGCCCAGTTCTTTGCTCATTTCATACCCTCTGGAAATCATTCCCTGACACCTTTACACTTGTTTTCCTGAGACTGTCTCCATGCACTCAGACCATACTTCTCTCTTCACTTGGAATTGTATCAATTGTATCAATTGGAATTGCAATTTTTAGGAACTTAATGTGACTCCATTGAGACCTGAAACTATGTAACAAGCTTTCAGTCTCTTTCATTACCTTTATTGTTATCTATCTTTATAGTTATCATTTCTGTACAGAGAGACATGCCATACATGTTTTTGATGCTCTGGGTGGAAGAAAGAGAAACAACCAAAAGAAACCATCAGAGGGGTGATGACCAAGAAGAATCAGAATCCCTTATGTGAGTCTCGTAATATAAGTTTATAAATCTTTCCCTCTTACGGTTACTGAATTCAATCCTGACAGCAGCCTCTGAGGAGGGCACGATTATCACCATTCTACAGATGATGAAATGGGGAGTCCCTCAGGATAAATGCCTGATAGAGTTTCCTGTCTAGCCGTAGACCCTGACCTGAGAGCTGTGGCTCTTGATGTTTCTGAGGTGTCAAAGGGACAGGACGCAGTCATGGGAGAGGGCGCCTCCCCGCGCTGTGCTGAGCCATCTAACCTCTCTGGCACTGCAGCCCCTTAGCACTCTTGATACAGTCTGTCTGCTTCTTCTTCTTGTTTCCTTCAGATCCTTCTGGAGTCTCCTTTCTAGGCTGGAAGTGGGATTCAAGGGAAATCACCTGGAAGGAGTTAATTGCCTTTGCTTCTAATTTCCTTCTTTTTCAAGGGCAGTGGGTTAATTATCGAGACACTAAATAACCGCATGCTAGATTCCCTGGGTGAAAGACACTTCCCCTTTAACACAATCACACTGTGTTAATGACACTCATCACTCCCACAGCAGTGCTAAGATAACTGTCTCCGAGCAGGCTGCTCTACAGATATATTCATGGAGCACAGAGCATTAAAACCCCCCAGTTGCATAGTAAGGCATTTTTTTTTTTCCAAACTGTAAAATTACTTAGCAAGAAAAAAATACAATAATTAAAAATCTATTCTGGGCTTCCCTGGTGGCGCAGTGGTTGAGACTCTGCCTGCCAATGCGGGAGACACGGGTTCGAGCCCTGGTCTGGGAGGATCCCACATGCCGCGGAGCAGCTGGGCCCGTGAGCCACAACTGCTGAGCCTGCGCATCTGGAGCCTGTGCTTTGCAACAAGAGAGGCCGCGATAGAGGCCCGCGCACCGCGATGAAGAGTGGCCCCCGCTTGCCACAACTAGAGAAAGCCCTCGCACAGAAACAAAGACCCAACACAGCCATAAATAAATAAATAAATTTTAAAAAATAATGCAAAAAAAAAAAATCTGTTCTTAGCCGGCCCAGAACTACACTTGAAATGCTCCACAAGTGGCAACTTAAAGAGTTCAAAACTACCACACTTCTCTAGATGCCTTTCGTACCAAATAGAACTGTTTATATTTACTCTGCAGGGTGGACCAGCGCTTTTTAAAGTTTGGTTTCTTCACAGTAGCAAAGGGAGTCCTCATCAACCCCAAATTGGCTTCAGGTCAACATATACAGGATTCGGTTTGCCAGAAGTGCGACTCAGTGACTCAAGACCCTGAACACATGAGGATCTGTGACTGCCCCCTGCCCCACGCACATGTAGATTCTGAGCTGAAGATGGCCGGTTCCACGCTCCACTTCAGATCAGTTGCTAATCATGGATACTGAGAAGTGCTCCAGCAAATTCACCTTGAGGTATTGAATACGTGTAGGGATGTGGTTCTCACACTTGAGCATCAGAATCCCCTGGAGGGCTTATTAAAACACACATGGCTGGGCTGCCATCCCCAGAGTTTCTGATTCGCTAGGGCTGGGATGAGGCCCAGGAATTTGCATTTCTAATAAGTTCCCAGGTGTTGCCGATGCTGCTGGTCCCAGAACAACAGCTCCAGGGCCACTGATTGCGGTTAATGAGCACAGGTGGTGCTGAAGGTCTGCTGATTGTTTTCTGCCCCAGGGAGATTCCATCCTTCATCTGGAGGGCCTCCTGTCCCCGCCTCCCCGCAGGTGGACTCCCAGCTTTATTTCTGGCCCAACTTGTGCCTCCTTTTCCCACCGTGGACCTACCATATTGGCTCTGTTATTGTCAGTATCCAATTAGGGTGTTTGGGGCTGTAAACAACAGAAAAGCAAACTCGGATTGGCTAAAGAAGTTCTTCAATAGATTTGTATTTAATAAACACAGTTTCCTTGCCCACAAAGGTGAGGTTCAGGTGTTGGGTGGCCTTCAGTTTTGCTTGACCAGTGGCCTGATGATGTTTTCAAGGACTCACGTGCTGCTTCACTTCTGTGTCTCTGCTCTGCCAGCCACAGTTTGGGCTTCATCCTACGACTGGCTCCCTTTGTGGCTTTAGGATGGCTGCCAGCAGCAATCAGGCTTACAAGTTGCTTGCTCACATCCTTTGGGAGAGAAAGTGACCTCCTGGAGTTCTCTTCAGAACAAAAAGAAGTTTTCCAGAAGTCTCTGGCAGGAGTCTCCTTGTCCAGAATTAGGTCACATGCTCATTCCTGAACCTGTCACCGGCAAGGAGGACGGCTCCAGTCAAGTCACACCACCTGGAGCTGAAGGTGGCACCGGATTCTCCGGAGCCCCATGGTATGCGTCACGTAGACCTAAATGGAAGTGACGTTTTCTTGAGAAGAAAGAAAAGAGAATGGGTGCTAGGTAGCAACCAGCGGTATCCACTACACTTTCCAAGCTGTTCTGAGAGTAGATGGTTCAGAAAACTATTACAGAACGTCATTGGAAAAGGAATCGTATTTTTCTGAGACATGAGGCTTTTCCAGCGTAAGATTTAGCAGAGCTCATAGGACAGTGGGAACAAGGAGGCAGTGTGGTGTGCCTGGATTTGAAACCCAAATCTGCCATTTACTGAATGTGAACCCTTCATCATTCACCTTCTGGAGCTTCAGTTGTCTGATCTTCAAAATGAGGATAATACGTAGTCTTCACTGTTGTCAGGACTGGAAAAAGTGGGTGCAGAGGAGCTGGCGTAAAGCAGGGGTTGATCCATCATAACTGTCACCATTTGTTATAGTAACTGAATCAATTGAACTATGATCTGATCTTTGTTGGTGATTCTTTTTCTCCAGTCCCTTTCTCTTTACTTTGCCTCTCTCTTCTTTAATGTTTTGAAGTCCCATCTTGGGATTAATTCCTTCTTGTGTATTCCTTTCTCAGGGGTGTGTGTGTGTGTGTGTGTGTGTGTGTGTGTGTGTGTGTGTGTGTGTGTGTGTGTGTGTGTGTGTGTGTGTGTGTGTGTGTGTGTGTGTGTGTGTGTGTGTGTGTGTGTGTGTGTGTGTGTGTGTGTGTGTTGAGAACTAGAACCGGGGCTCCTGTGCAGCCTCTCTTCCATCTGTCAGCTCATCTCTGCCCTTTGCCTTCCTACTCTTAACTTTCCAAGTACCCCCTCCTGAGCCTTTTCCCTGCCATGTCCTTATCTTCAGCCCCATCTCTCTTAAATGACCGCCCCTCACGACCTCAGCTCCTACATCAGTTTCTCCTTTAGTCCCTACAATTGCTCAACAACCCTCCATCCCCCAGGCTTCATCCTTCTCTCGGTCCCTACTGCTTCATCCTCAAAGTAGCTTCACTGATCTGCATAATATTCTCATATTTCTTATCCCAAGATCAGTATTTTCCTCCTTTCTTTCCAGGCTGGTTGTCCTTCAGGACACCCCACTCTCCTCCCTTAACTGATCTTCTAAAACCCTTAAGATGATGAACATCAGACCACCTCTCTCCCCATATCCTTGCCATTCTAGGCTTCGTCCTCTAACTCAGAGTGAATGTATTCTCTCTGGGGTCATAACCCTTCCTGCTTTTTGCACTTTTTCCTTGCCTTATCCATTAGTTTCCTTTTGAAAACATCTTTACGTATGTAAAAAAAAAATAGGCGATTTAAAGAAAACTATTAAATACCTAGTAGTACAGGTGGTATGTGTCTTGGCATCATTTGTGAAGGGAATGAAGCTGAACAAACTTGGGAACAGAGCCATAATATAAAATAAGTATTCAGAGAAGTCGTTTTGGAAGGATGGTAAAATACCAGCTGGATGACAAAACGGTGAGGTAGAGTCTCAGTCTGTTAGAGGCTCTGGGTCAGCCTCAAAGGAGGCACTTAATTCTATGTCTGAAAGACTAGTTTTTAATACTATTCTCAGTGGTATAAAAAGTTCAACAGCTGGCTCTCAAAAAAACCAAACCAGAACAAACAAACACATGCCCTAGTTTGTAACACTGGCTAATTTCCATAGTGTAAATATTCTCATGATGGCTGATTCTGAGCCAGTAACTGGATATCACTAAATGTGGATTTGGGAAGAAATGTGCACACTTAACTCTCACCAGCTGGTGCAAGCCAGTTATAACACTCCACTGCCATCCTAGTCGCTGTTTAATTTCTGGGATCCTCTGTTTCTTTTTTCCTCCTTCCCTCCCTCCCCCACCCCTTCCTCCTTTTATTCTTTCTTTTTAAAATAGACTTTAGTTTTTAGAGAAGTTTTAGGTTCACAGCAAAATTGAGCAGGAAGCGTGGAGATATCCCATGTACACCCTGCGCCCACACGTGCACAGCCTTCCCCCTTTATCAGGATCTGACACCAGATGGTCCGTTTGTTACAGCTGATGACCTACACTGACACATCGTTACCCCCTAGAGTTCATCATTTGCATTATGGTTCACTCTTGGTGCTGTGCATTCTGGGGTTTGGATGAATGTATAATGACATGTATCCACCTTTATGAGTAATTTCACTGCCCCAAAAATCCTCTGTGCTCCATCTATCCATCCCTCCCTCCCCCCACCAACCCCTGGCAACCACTGATCTTTTTATTTTCTCTATAATTTTGCCTTTTCAAGAATGTCATATAGTTGGAATTATACAGTATGTAATCTATTCAGATTGGCTACTTTCACTTAGTGATATGCATTTAAAATTCCCCTGTGTCTTTTCATGGGTTGAAAGCTCATTTCTTTTCAGTGCTGAATAATATTCCATCGTCTGGATGGACCACAGCTTATCCTTTCATCTGCTGAAGGATATCTTGGTTGCTTTCAAGTTCTGGTAATTATAAATAAAGCTGCCATAAATATCTGTGTTCACGTTTTTATGTGGACTTAAGTTTTCAACTCCGTTGGGTACATACCAAGGCACACAGTTGCTGGATCATATAGTAAGAGTATTTTTAGCTTTGTAAGAAACCACCAAACTGTCTTCCAAAGTGATTGTACCATTTTGCACTTCCACCAGCAACGTGTGAGAGTTCCTGTCACTCCGCATCCTCACCAGCATTTGATGTCATCAGTGTTTTAGCCATTCTAATAGGTGTGTAGTGGTGTCTCATTGTTGTTTTAATATTTGCATTTCCCTAATTACATATGATGTTGAGCATCTTTTAAAATGCTTATTTGCCATCTGTATATCTTCTTTGATGAGGTTAAAGTCTTTGGCCCATTTTTTGATTGGGTTTTTTTTTTATCATTGAGTTTTAAGAATTCTTTGTTTATTTTGGTGAACAATCCTATATCAGATATGTCCTTTGCTATCTTTTTTCTCCCAGACTATAGCTTGTCTTTTCATTCTCCTGACAGTTTCTTTCTCTAGGAAAGACAATAATCATATCTGCTTCATAAAATTGTTAGACGGATTAAACAACAAAGCAGGAACACAGTGCCTTGTACTTAATGGTCTCCTCTATCTTATTAAAGAAATTCATTGGGAACTAATTTGGGACATTAGCAGGCTGTGGAGACATTTTGTATGACCTGCCAAACATCAGTCAAACTGTGCTTATCACTGAAAAGAGACCAAGCAAAATAGCTTCTTCTAAAGTTTGATGCATTCAGTGTTGAGAGGGAGTACAGAGAACCCACCCTAAAACCCAAGCTTTCTTTCTTCATAGGATTCAAAAGCCAGAGCCTTGCAATCTTGAGATTAACTATGGAACTTTTTCTCAGTATTCTATTTTCTCTAGGGTCATGTGGATAAAAGCACCTATTATATAGGGTTATTGTAAAGATCACATAAGATAATAGATGTCAAGGTCCTGAATGGTTCCCCATATTAAGAGTAGAATTTACTTTCCATAAATTCCAGTTATCACTCTTGCAGTAAAATAAAGGCAAGTAATTTGCATGATCTGGGAACAGTGCGGGAGGAGAGACAAGACTAAGAAGGTAGAACTAAGATGTGCAGGACTTTGAAGGCCAGGTTAAAGATTGGGTTTTATTCCCATTTCAGTCATTTGGGTAACAACTTCATAATTTTTCTGCAATGTCTGCAGATTCCCTGTAATATTATCTACTCAGTATTTTTAAGTAGATCTACTTTTTTAATTACAGAAACTTTAATAGCTTTGTTAAGATATAATTCATATACCATATAATTCGCCCATTCAAAGCACACTATTCAGTGGTTTTTAGTGTATTTGGAGTTGTGCAGCCATCATCACAGTTAACTTTTTTTTTTTTTCCTTTGTGTATGGCAAATTTTATTTTTAAAAGATTTATCATTTTCTTTTTGCCAAATGCCATATAATCATTTTTATTCAGTTTCATGAAGTAAATTGCTATCATTATCCTTATTGCCAGATAAAGAAACCAAGAAACTCAGAGTTCAAGAAATTGTCCAAAAATCACATAGAACTCCAAATCCCTTCCTTATGAAAGAGTTATTTATCTAGGAAGCAGTATCTCGTGGGTTTTTTTTTTTTTTTAATTTATTTATTTATTTTTGGCTGCGTTGGGTCTTCATTGCTGCGTGCGGGCTTTCTCTAGTTGCGGCAACGGGGGCTACTCTTCATTGTGGTGCGTGGGCTTCTCATTGCGGTGGCTTGTCTTTGTTGCCGTACACGGGCTCTAGGGGCACGGGCTTCAGTAGTTGTGGTGCGCAGGCTCAGTAGTTGTGGCTCGCGGGCTCTAGAGCGCAGGCTCTGTTGTTGGGGCAGGAGGGCTTAGTTGCTACATGGCATGTGGGATCTTCCCAGACCAGGGCTCGAACCCGTGTCCTCTGCATTGGCAGGCGGATTCTTAACCACTATGCTACCAGGGAAGTCCCTCTCATGGGTTTTTAAATTAACAGATCCCATGATATTTAATGTAGATGATCTACATTATAGACTAATTTTTTAAGTCAATAATTAGATCAAGAATTAAGCCCCCAATTACGCTGAGTGTGTACAAGTAACAACTCAGTGCTGCTAGTTCTACTCCATCATCATCTTAATCATCAAAATACACTTAATTAAGCATCTAGCTCTGGACCTTCCATAGCAGAAACTGAAATAAGCCAAAGCTTTAGACCCTTCTTTTGGAAGTGTTTCAAAGCTGTGAGTGAGCATCAGTATTCTGTTACAGACCCCAACTACTGCCTAAACCTATTTCTCAACTCCCACTCCTCACCTCTACCAAATATGGCCAGAAATTGAAGTAGGAGCTTGCCACATACGATTTCAAGTACTTGAGGTATTCCCTGACCTCATTCTAAAGATTTTATATATTATATATATATATGCATATATATATATATATATATATATATATATATATATATATATATATAACAACCAATATTAAAATGCAAATAACCCTGGGAAGAGTTAAGTTTTAAGGCACAGGCTTTTGGCTACTGGAGTAAACAAAAGGCAGTGCCACTTAGTGACATTTTAATAGCCAAGCAATATTTTAGAAAGATGGTAGTAGGGCAGACTGAAAAGATTAATAGATGTAAAGTCAAAAGACCTGGCTTCTACTCCCCTTTATCCTCTCTATGCCTTTGTTTTTCTTCCGCAAAATGATGGCATTGAACTAGCTAGTCTCTAAGGACTCTTTCAGCTCTAGCTTTCTATTATTTTACACTTACAGTAAGAACATACTAGATGTTCGTTACAATAATGTTCTTTTTTTTTTTTAAACATCTTTATTGAAGTATAATTGCTTTACAATGGTGTTAGTTTCTGCTTTATAACAAAGTGAATCAGTTATACATATACATATGTTCCCATATCTCTTCCCTCTTGCGTCTCCCTCCCTCCCACCCTCCCCATCCCACCCCTCTAGGTGGTCACAAAGCACCGAGCTGATCTCCCTGTGCTATGCGGCTGCTTCCCACTAGCTATCTATTTTACATCTGGTAGTGTATATATGTCCATGACACTCTCTCACCCTGTCACATCTCACCCCTCCCCCTCCCCATATCCTCAAGTCCATTCTCTAGTAGGTCTGCGTCTTTATTCCCGTCTTGCCACTAGGTTCTTCATGGCCTTTTTTTTTTTTTCCCTTAGATTCCATATATATGTGTTAGCATACTGTATTTGTTTTTCTCTTTCTGACTTACTTCACTCTGTATGACAGACTCTAACTCCATCCACCTCATTACAAATACCTCCCTTTCATTTCTTTTTATGGCTGAGTAATATTCCATTGTATATATGTGCCACATCTTCTTTATCCATTCATCTGTCGATGGACGCTTAGGTTGCTTCCATGTCCTGGCTATTGTAAATAGAGCTGCAATGAACATTGTGGTACATGACTCTTTTTGAATTATGGTTTTCTCAGGGTATATGCCCAGTAGTGGGATTGCTGGGTCGTATGGTAGTTCTATTTGTAGTTTTTTAAGGAACCTCCATACTGTTCTCCATAGTGGCTGTATCAATTTACATTCCCACCAACAGTGCAAGAGTGTTCCCTTTCCTCCACACCCTCTCCAGCATTTATTGTTTCTAGATTTTTTGATGATGGCCATTCTGATTGGTGTGAGATGATATCTCATTGTAGTTTTGATTTGCATTTCTCTAATGATTAATGATGTTGAGCATTCTTTCATGTGTCTGTTGGCAATCTGTATATCTTCTTTGGAGAAATGTCTATTTAGGTCTTCTGCCCATTTTTGGATTGGGTTGTTCGTTTTTTTGTTATTGAGCTGCATGAGCTGCTTGTAAATCTTGGAGATTAATCCTTTGTCAGTTGCTTCATTTGCAAATACTTTCTCCCATTCTGATGGTTGTCTTTTGGTCTTGTTTATGGTTTCCTTTGCTGTGCAAAAGCTTTTAAGTTTCATTAGGTCCCATTTGTTTATTTGTGTTCTTATTTCCATTTCTCTAGGAGCTGGGTCAAAAAGAATCTTGCTGTGATGTATGTCATAGAGTGTTCTGCCTATGTTTTCCTCTAAGACTCTGATAGTGTCTGGCCTTACACTTAGGTCTTTAATCCATTTTGAGTTTATTTTTGTGCATGGTGTCAGGGAGTGTTCTAATTTCCACAGTTAACTTTTGAACATGTCCATCACTCTGGTACCCATTAGCAGTCACTACCCATTGTCCACCAATCCCCCTGGCCCTAGGCAACCACTAATCTATTTTCTGTCCTTATAGATTTTCCTGTTCTGGGTATTTCATGTAAGTAAAATCATGTAATATGAAATTTTTGGTGACTGGCTTCTTTCACTTAGCATGCTTTAAGCTTCCTCCATGTTGTACTGAGTATTGGTACTTTATTCCTTTTTATTGACAAATAAAAATATTCCATTGTCCAGATATACCACATTTGTTAGGGGACGGACATTTGGATTGTTTCTACTTATTGGCTATGATGAATAATGTTGCTATAGATATTTGTTTACAAGTTTTTGTGTGGGTATGTTTTCGTTTTTCTTGGGTGGAGTGGAATTGCTGGGACATATAATAATTCTATATTTAACTTTTTGAGGAGCTGCCGAATTATTTTCCAAAGCACTGACACCATTTTACAACTTTACCAGCAGTGTATGAGGGTTCCAATATACCTATATCCTCGTTAACACTTGTTATTGTCTGTCTTTTATTTTATCCATCCTGGTGGGTGTGAAGAGGTATCTCATTGTGGCTTTGATGTGCATTTCCCTAGTGACCAAAGATTTTGAGCATCTTTTCACATGCTTATTGGCCATCTGAATATTTGAATATCATTGAGAAATGTCTATTCAAATTCTTTGCCCATTTTTAATTGGGTTGTCTTCTCATAGTTGAGTTGTAAGCATTCTTTATATATTCTGGGTACAAGTCCCTTATCAGATGTATGATTTGCAAATGTTAGCAGATATTATTTCTTATTCTGTGGGCTGTCTTTTTCTTTTCTTAAAATGGTATCCTTTGCAGCACAAAAGTTTCTAATTTTGATGTAGTCCAATTTATATATTTTTTCTTTTGCTGTTTGTATTTTTTTTGGTTAAATCTAAGAGCAAAGAAATTTAGTTCCAAAGAAAACTTTGGGGGAAAAATCACCACTGGAATCAAAGTAAACTTTTAAAAATGATAATGATAACTACAACACATTTATGAAAGTGTGTAGCTAGTTACTACTGTTAAAGTTCTATTGTTGCAGGTATAACTGTCTTCCTCACAGAAGCACGAGGGTGAGTTGCCTGGGGCAGTCTGGAGTAGAGAGTCCCCAGGCAACATGTAAAGCAGTTCTAGCCTATGGACACCCTGAGTCACAGGCGGGAGCTGGACCAGCCCAACTGTGCAGAGAGAGTGTTGCCCCTGAAACTCCTCCCTCCCCACAAATGCCCAGCCCATCATCAAGAGCCCTGGCAGCTGCTCATCGTTCATTTCCTAAGCGAGGGCCCTGTGACGTCATGGGATTTCTAAACCAGCCACTTTTTAGCAGTTAAAGCATCTTGCTTTCCAGTAGCCCTCCGGTACCTCTCCTTTCTCCCCACCTTTGATAGCAGCATCACATTTGGGCCCATATTTCTCAAGAACTAAAGCACATGACAAAGGTATATTTAGTATCTAACATCTTCTCCCCACAAGATTGAAAACATGTGTCTTCGATTCTTTTTGTTCCCCTGAAATATCAAAATTGTTCAACAGTGTCCTGAATTGGGTTCGAAGTTCTGTGGCAGCTCAGAAAAAGGGGGATAATACTGGATTGTCTTCTTATTTCCCGACAAGAGGTGATTTAGAGGTTTACGTACAGAGACAAGCACGAGTCTGAAATTATACCAGGAGTGACTACAATGCAGGGTCTTGAACAGGAGATTCTCCTCCAGGATCCTCTCTCCTGCTGCTCTGCCCCATTTTAGTTAAAGGTGACTCCATCCTCCCAGTCGCTCAGGTGAAAATCTTGGAGTTATCCTTGACTCCTTGTCTCCCTCGCGTCCCATGTCCAGTGCATTAGGAAACCCTGCTGGGTTTCTTTTCCTCATCGCCTCGCCCCGACTGCTAACGCCTAGCTGATGTCATTTCTCACCTGGATCTCGGCAGCTGGTCTTCGGGCTTCTTTTTACCTCCATAGGAGCAGCCGGGGGGGCCTTTACCGTGTAAGTCAGGACATTTCTCCTCTGCCCCAAACTCTCCAACAGCTTCCCGTCTCAGAGTAAAATCAGATTACGTAATAGAGGTAACACCTCCACCCACAGCCCGGGACCTGCTCTGCGGAATCTTATCGACACCTCTTCCCCTGCTGGCTCTGCTCCATCCACTCTGGCCCCCTTGCTAGCTTCTGAACAGTTCAGAAGTGCTCCCACCTTGGGACCTTTGCCTTTGCTGTTCTCTCTGCCCGAAATACTCTTCCTTCTATTTATCACTTCCGTCTGGTCAACTGTCACCTTAAATCAGAGAGGCCATCCCTGACCACCCATGTAAAAAATAGCTCCCCCTCCCCCCCAGACTCCCATATCCTAATGCTGCTTTATTTTTCTCCCTGTCACTTATTGGCACAAGGTATATGCTTATTTACTTATTGCCTGTCTTCTCCCACTAAAATATAAGCTCCACCAGGGCAAGAATGTTTATTGCCGCATCTCTAGGGCTTAGAACATGAGCTGGCGTACAGTAGGTGCTCAATATTTGTTGAATGAATGAATAATTACAGTGTTGGGAATGAGCATAATGTCTCTGCAGCCCAGCTACCTTGGCTTGAACCGCAGTGTAGCATTATTAGTGGTGCACTTTGGTATGTTACTTCGCTGTTTTGTGTCTTAATAGCCCCCTCTGTAAAATCGGGTCCGCAGCTGTGCCTACATTACATGATGGTTGTGGGTTTTATTTTTAGTTTTTATTTTTGTAATTGAAGTATAGTTGATTTACAAAGTTGTGTTAGTTTCAGGTGTACAGCAAAGTGATTCAGTTATATATATACATATATAACTGAATAGGTATATATATATTCTTTTTCAGATTCTTTTCCCATATAGGTTATTACAACATATTGAGTATAGTTCACAGTGCTATACAGTAGGACCTTGTTGGTTATCTATTTTATAGATAGTAGTGTGTATCTGTTAATCCCAAACTTCTAATTTATCCTACTTCCCCCACCCCTTCCCCTTTGGTAACCATAAGTTTGTCTTCTGGTCTATTTCTGTTTTGTATATAAGTTCGTTTCTATCATTTTTCTTTTTA
The DNA here is from genome assembly GCF_009873245.2 of Balaenoptera musculus. Lineage (NCBI taxonomy): Eukaryota > Metazoa > Chordata > Mammalia > Artiodactyla > Balaenopteridae > Balaenoptera > Balaenoptera musculus. The sequence goes on along the minus strand of NC_045804.1, from coordinate 55,718,735 downwards.
GATTTCACATATAAGTGAGTTTTAAAAGAAGTGATACAGGCAAAGTGTTTAGAACAATGATCAGTGGAGAGCACATGCTCTGTATGTAAATATTAGTGGTTGATGTTATTGAGTAATAATACTGTATATAATCACATACCAATCACCTTGTGAAGCAGAAGTAGAAATGAAGACACAGGTAAATGAGCAGTCATTCAAGAATCAAACAGTGAGTGATTGGGGGCAGGGGAGAAGGTCCTGGACTTAAAACCAGCTCATGTGGTCTCAGCGCACTAAGAAGGGGGCTGCATCTGGGGCTTGTGCTGATGGCATTATTGCAAGAGGTCAAGGTTCACATGGGGCTGGAAACTGAAGAATTTCATTTAACATTTCCCAAAGTCTGTTCCATGGAACACTAGTCCAATAACACACTCCAAGGAAAACATGGTCAGGTTTGGGGAACACTAAGCACTGCATCTCTACTTAGAGATTGTCAGTGCATGTTCCTGTATTAGAGGTTCTGTGAAATCCTCCCATGAAGAGTCCTGTTTTACTGTCTCACATATTCTCCTCAAAACCTATTTAACTGTAGAACTGGTGGTGTACATTATGTCTATTAACACTCTGTAGGACAAAGGTTCTGAGGAACATATTTGGGAAAACACCAGTATAACGAAATCTGTCTGAACCAGGCATTGGCTGCTGGTGGGGTTGGTCAGATCAGTGGGAGCTGACACCCGGAGGATGGAAAGTTCCACACGGTTGGGGCAGCCAATTGGAAGCCAGCCCACCAGCGGGGGGCCAGGGGGATATTCAGTCCTGAGTGTCTAGGACATCCTGGCGGTGAGTAGGTGGAGGCCCAGGCAGGCAGCAGCACACAGCAGACAGCATCAAGGGGTGGCGAGAGGTAGCCCGTGAGTTTCCAAACACCCTGCAGAGCTCAGCACCTGGGAAATGTGGCAGGAGGCCTCATGCTGAGGCTCGAGGATGGAGTGAGAGTCCCACAGGGTAGCTGGTAAGAGGACCTCGGCTTTGAGCTTGGGGTTCAGGGATGGAACCATGAAAGCAAGCCACGCGTTCATCTCCGGGGGCCTGGAATACTATTCAGGAATTCAGAAAGGCAAAATCGACCAAACCAGGTTGTGAGAAGTGCGGTAGAAGGCACCAGCGGCACGGTGTCAAGGAGCAAAGCAACCGTCTCGCTCTGCTGTGCAGCGAAGAAGGCCCAGCGTGACTCCTGAGGTCCTTTATGACTTAGACTTCATGGCCACAGCACCTGAGCTGAGCCTACAGGTGAGAGCAAAGGGGCCATGACTGTGAGAAAAAGAGGTGCAGGGGCCAGGAACCAAGGCAGGCATTATAGAATGGAAAGCTCACCCATCCGTGAGACAGGTCGAAAAGCAGGTGGCTAAACCTCCTTAGTTACTCCTCGTTATGTCCCAGGCTTCTGACCCCCAGCCGAGTGCTGTCTGCGCTGCGCAGATTGCATCTCGAAGTTGGCTGGCATCGCAGGATGCACTTTGCAGCCCCGGGGCTGGATTTGCAGACTCTGACACCCAGGAGGGGTAATCATCCTCCTCTTTGGGTTGTTCTGTACCATTCCTAGGGACGGACTCCCCTCCCAGAGCAGTTGAGGTACCCCGGCAGTCTAAGAATGCAGCTATCTAGACTTGGTTGGTGTCCAAGTTAAGTTTTTAAGTAAGAGAACTTGCCATAAAATTATCCTGAATAACTGTCCGTAGGCTGAAACCAGAGAAAGTTACTCTGCTTGATAAAGTTTTGGGGAAGGTGTTTGCCAGACTCTAGGCATATTTACAATTTTGTCTCAATTCATGCTTAAGTCTGTTAAGCCAAGAAATTTTCCCTCAGTCCCTGCTGGGACTAGATAAAGCTGTTTCATACCCTTGGACTTTAAAGATATCCAGTTAAGTGATGGGACAGCTATTTTTTAAAAAAAATCTATGTTCAATACACTTAACAAAAATCTAGGACACATAGCAGAATGCAGCTAATATAAGGGAGACGCCAGCAAACGGAGAACATAGAAAGGAAAGAGCGATTCTGATCAGAATGATAACCGAGGAAGTCTTCACGGACGACTTGACATCTGAGATAGGCCTCGACAGGTGAAGAGAAGAAGAGTGTGTTGCTGATTAGCTTGCTGGCCTCCAGAGGGTTTCGCTCGGGGGACACATAGTGGGAGAACCGCAGAGAGTTTGAAAAGGGGGTTTCGTGCTTTCAGCTCTAATATTTGAGATGCTGAGAAATGGATTGCTGGTTTGTCTCTCCTCCTGACCCCATCCCCCCATGTTCTCATTAGGAAAGAAAATGAGAAAGTAGTTCTCTCATTTTTTTCTTAGTTTTGAGCTTCCTTGGCCAAGGGCAGTAACAGGTATTTTCTTTTGTTTTTGTTTATAATGTTGGGGAAGAGTGTAAAGCCCAAGTGTCACCTCTAAGGAGACTTTGTTTACAAATGCTGATGGGGATTGACATAATTAAGCCTGATGGGAGGAGAGGCTAGAGGCTGGTGCAGTTGAAGAGGAAGAGTTATCTAGCCTGGAAAACATGATGGCGGACCCATGCCTACAGCAGAAACTGGGATCCACTTGGATTCAACAACCCGGAGATAGCAAGACCTCACGTGAAGATGGTTTGGTGGTGCAGTGGATGCTTGGGTGAAGGTAAAAGTCAGGGAAGCCGGCTAGGAGACACAAAGACCACAGATAGAGAAGGAACATCGACCCTCAGGGGTATCAGATACCAGAATACTCTAGAGACCAGACTCCTCCCACATTTTTACAGACCCGGGTAAGTCCCGTGGAAGAGAGGAGAAAGCCTCAATTATTACTGACGTTGAACTCCACGTTGACTTTGGTGTGTCAGGGCCATAAGCCAGATTTAATATGATTTATGAAAATTAAGAAATAACTACATGTTTTCACTTCAAGTATTGTGGGAAAATTCAAGGCTATCATATTTCAGAATCTGCAATGGTATATTAGAATCCCATAATCTAATTTCCAAGCTATTCTGCTGAAAGCACCTTCAGATTTTACATCCATCTTGTAGTCATTAAGAGCTGTGTGTTTTGAATCAGGATGACCTAGTTTGAATAATGACTGTACTTCTTCCAAGGTATATAAACAAAAGTTACTCAATAGTTTTGAGTTTCAGGTACCTCCTCTGGAAATGGAGATACCTACCTCCTTAGGGTTATATCATGGGGTTAATTGGATAATACATTTCTATAAATCACTTAGCTCATTACCTGGCACTTAGAATGCATTCAACAAATGGTAACTCTTGATTATTTTTGTGGTGCTGGGATTGGGATCATGAGTATGGTCACATGGGCTCTGCCAACAGTGAGACAGGAGTTTGGGGAAAGTCCCTCCTTTTAAGAGTCCCCCTTCATCTCTGCTTCTCTACCTGTAACATTTTAAAATGACAGATGACTGTACTTCACGCTCAGGAGGGAAGGGGCAATCTTGTTGATGAATGTAGATGGTTGTGGAGAAAGGTAATGAAATGAGAATTCTCATTAACTGGTCAGTTTGTGTAAATTGTATGTGACATATTATATATAATCTCATGAGTTCTCCTTTGGCAGAGAATATGAGATAAACAGGTGAGACATAAATTGGACCTAGGAGAGTGGCCAGAGGAAAAACTGTTCTATAAAACTATTTTAGAACCACTGAGGTAGAACTTCCGAAAAGAGAAAAAATGGGTAAGGAGGCTCCATGGAAAGATGGGGAGAATGGAGTCCCCAAATTGATCAAGAAGTCCAGTAGTCAGGAAAGAGAATTCAGGTGTCTAGCGATAATTTCCTACATCATCACTAACCCATTGAGTGGGGAAGACCTGGAGCAAGCCGTTCCAAGATGGAGCAGCCTCAGGGGCCATTTCCACTTTGGGATTTCTTGGAGAGGACACCTCATCTGTGCTCATCTCTCTGTGAATCCAGAAAGCTGCTCAGCCCTGACCCGTCACTGGCGGGGCCAGAGGTGGGACGGTGGGTGGGGTGGCAGAGGCGTGGTGGTGGTGTCACCTCGTTGAAGTTCAGAGCCTGGTCTTGAGTCAAAGATAATTCCTTCTCTGGTAGGATTCATCTCCTGTTCTGGAAGGAACGCGAATTCAGGACTCAGCTGTGTTCTGGGTAGCTCTTTTGCAAAAGGTAGGAGAGCATTTCTAAAGCACTGCCCCTCAAAATCAGTGTGCATACATATCTCCTGGTATTTAAAATACCGGGCATTAGTAGAAAATTTGAGGTATAGTAAGGCCAGTAGATCAGGAAATGAGTGCCATTGAAAAGATAGTTTATTATTCACAGTTTCCAAGAGGAGGGGGCACGCCATGCTATTGGGGGCCATACAGGGAAGCACAAGGGTCAATCCCAGAGCTGGCGGAGAAGGGGAAGCTGTGGCCAAGGGCCTTCATTGTGGTTTCCAGAGAAAGGAATGGACAAGGCGGGGTACAAAGGCGTAGGACCGGCTAGTCTGAGTAATTTCAGTGGACTCCGGGGCATAGGGGCTGTCCTAGTTGTCTGCTGCCTACCCCCAACCCCATAGGGTTATTAGGGCAGGTGGCTAGTAATCTGGAGTATGAGAGCCTGTAAAGAAGGGGCTTGGGATGTGGCTCTGGATTGGTTGGTATGTCACTGAAAAGCAGGCTTGGGGATGAGTTGCTTACTGTCACTGGGGATTGACTAACCCTGGGAGGGGCAGTACCTCCAGCGCCAGCAAGGCCCCAGATGTCAAAGCATCAGAATACAGAAAATAAAAGACACGGTTGATACACCTGGGGATCTTATTGAACTGCAGACTCCTGGACCCGCCACTGAGATTCTGACCCCTTTAGTCTGGGGTGAGCCTCACTTATTTGCATCTCTAATCAGCTCACAGGTGGCACTAGTTGCTGCAGGTGTGTGGGTCATCCTTCAGTAGTTATTCTCTTAAGAAGGCCAGGAGTGGAGGATAGCGTTCCAGAAAACACGTTGAGCAGAGGTCTGCTCGCGGACAGCCCCCATCAGAACGGAGGACAGCAGAGTGAAGCGGGCCCTCCGGCTGCCCGCAGAGTCCAGGTTGAATAGTCTGGTCTCCTCGGATCGTAGTTTCAGCTCTTAGCGAATTTAAGGACAAAGGAACCGTGTCGATGGCCTCAGTGTATTCCAGAACCGTTGAGCCCGCCCCCCCAAAGGCATTTGGGCACCTAAAGGACAGTAGGCTTCCACCAGTTAATTGATCGTCTACCATCTAAGAGAACTGCCCCTATGTAGAGCAACAGACAAAGTACTATGGAGAGTTTACATTTAATTTTGTTCGAGCATAACACAAACCATGAGTATATAGTTTGACGGATCTCTAAAAAGTGAGGCATGTAACCACAACTCAGATCAAGAAATAAAACATTTACCAGTGACACAGATGGCTCCTTAATCCCCCCTCCCAGTTACTGAGCCCCCAACAATCCCACTTTCTTTCACCACAGGTTAGTTTTGCCTGGTTTCGAACTTTACATAAAATACATCATAGAGCGTGCACTCTTCTCATGTCTTTTGTGTCTGATTTCTTTCATCCCACGTTGTGAGATCCATCTGCTTTGTGTGGTAGAGCAGCGGTTTGTTCTCATCGCTGTGTAGTATTTCATTGTGTGAATAAGCCACACGTTACCCAGCCTCCTTGGGATGCACATAGGGTGGTTTCCAATTCGGGCACTATTGTGAGCATTCTTATACTGCACGTGTCCTGTACGTACTGTCGGGTTTATACCTAGGATAGAATCTGTAGGTCATGAACATTTGTATTTAGCCCAACAGATGTCCAAAGTGGTTATGCCAGTTTACATGAGAACCAGCTCCATGTCCTTGTCAACATACAGAATCAAGCTCTCTTTTTCATTTTAACCATTCTGGTGAGTGTGTAGCGGTATTGCATCATGATTTTAACGTGTCCGGGTGGAAAAATGTTGTCTAGGAAAATAGAGCGAACTTGAGTCTGGAGGTGGGGAAGAAGCAGCCGTATTTAGGGCAGCTTACCGGGGGTGAAAGTCTCTGTAGGTGAGAAACGGACCTGCGCATTTCGGGAGGGGTTAGCCTGCGACAAGCCACACACCTTATCCTCCAGGTGTGGGCAGGGTACAGGCAACGTTGGGAGCAAGAGGCTAAACGTCGGAGAGTTAGGAAGAATGTGAGGGTTGAATTAGACATTTAGGAACTGTGTGTTCATTAAAAATATAATTATTGAGCTTTCAGTATGTGCTGGAAACCGTGTTACCTGGGCACAGTGAGTAGTCATCGTTCCTCCTCCTCCAGAGACCACAGATATTGAGGAGAGGTGAGTAAGTTATATCATAAGGCATTGTGATAAATGCTACAGTAGAGTCTTGTACAAGCTGCGTCTTTGCTCTGGAAGCAAGAAGAAGGTATCTGTCAGTTTGGTCTGGTAGGGCTGGGGAATCCTTCACTAGGAGGTGACATTGGATCCCAGTCTTGATAAATTAGTGGTGGGTCATTAAGAAGGTAATGAAGAGAGAAGCATGAGTGAAGGTTTGGAGATTCAGAAGACTATGCTGATGGGGTTGGAGAAAGTCCAGTAGTTTTGTGTAGATGCTTGGGAATAGGTGAGAGCAGACAGAAATGGTATTTTGCAAGCAGACTGTGAAGGGCCTTGGGAATATCAACACAGCTGAGCACGGACTTTGTACCATGGGCAAGGAGCAGCCTTTGAAGGCCTCCAAAGAGGGGGTTCCCTTGGACCCCCGGAAGGGTATTGTGACAACACAGGCGTTGTGATCTAAGGTAGACAGCGGAGGACACAAAAAGAAAGCGACAGATGTGACTTCAGATAAAATACAGCTCCGTTCTCCTCTTGCAGGGCAAGAGTCCTCATTTATTGGGAACTGGAAAAGTACTTAAGGTGATGATTTTGTTCTGCTAGGGTGGGCCCAGTCTGAAGGTAATTTTTCAAAAGCAGCTGCTCTAAGTGTTAGTTAAATGGTGCCAGGGGATTCACTAGACACAGGTGTCACGTTCAGTCTTATTCATCTATCAATAAAGCCAGACTCCAAGTGCCAGTTGGATGGCAGCACGGCACCTTTGAGACAGGAATTCTGTTAACAGATGCAACTCGCTGCTTCAGTCTGGGGCTCGGCTGCAGACTTCAAAGATACCCTCAAATCCTCGTCTTCTAACTTTGCTTCTCCATCATTTCTGCTATGGCTCCTGTTGGGGTAACTCAGATACATGTATCACATACTCTTCCTATTGTTTGAGTTTCTTCCTACAAAATATTCTTTATCTGTGCTTTTAATCTGGGAAAGGAATGTTTAAGCATTCAGTCAATTTTTTGAATACTTAATAGATGCTGTTGGTACAGCATTTTAAAAGGTACAGCAAGGGTAGTGGTGAGAAATAAATTTCTCTCTCACCCCTGACCCCAAACACCCAGTTTCTCTTGCCAGTGGCAAACACTATTAACCAATTCCTCATGCATCATTTCAAAGACGTTCTATGCAATTACAAACATATGCCAGTTTTTCTTTTCTTTTTTAAAATATCATAAATGTTAGCACATAATACACCTTGTTCTCCACCTTATATATATCTTGGATATAGTTCTCTATCACGCCTCTGCTTTTTTAAGGCTGCATGGTATTCTACTGTGAATATGCTTTTTTAAAATTTAGTCACGCTACTATTAATAGACATCTAAATAGTTCCTCACTGCTCGCTATTAGAAACAATGCTTCAATGAATATGCTTATTTCTCATTTAGACATATTTCTAGGATAAATTCCTAGAACTAGAACTGCTGGGCCTCCAGGAATGAATATTTATAATTTTGAGATGTTTTAAATTATCCTCCGCTGTAGTTGTTCCAATTTTCACTCCTAGTGAAAAATTTGACCTTTGTCAATTTTATACTGAAAATGTTAATTGGAATTTTACTTTTCATTTATTTTATTATCAGTGAGGCTGAGCATCTTCACATGGTTTTAAGTCATTTGTAATTCTTTTAAAAAGTTGAACTCTCTGATCATGTATGTTGACCATTATTTATCTTTATTATTTATCTTTTTCTTATGATTTGTAAGAGCTCATTGCGTATTAAGGAAAGTGCTGTGTGACCACCTAGAGGGGTGAGATAGGAGGGTGGGAGGGAGATGCAAGAGGGAGGGGATATGGGGATATATGTATACATATATCAGTTTGTTATACAGCAGAAACTAACACAACATTGTAGAGCAATTATACTCCAATAAAGATGTTAAAAAAAAAAAAGTATCCCTTTGTGCATAATACGCACTTTCCCCAATTTGTTTGAGTTTAGAGTTTATTTATTTATTTTTGAAATAACAAATTTTAAACTTGTGATGTAGTAGAACTTCTTTGATCCTTTTCAGTCTTGGATCATATTTACGATTTTCCAACTGTGAGATGATTTAAAAAGTTTCCATAATCTATTTTAGTACTGTTAGTGTCATTTAAAAAATGTTTATTTTGAAATCATTTTAGACTTACAGAAGAATTGTAAACATAGTAAAGAGACTTTCCATGTAGGCTTCATCCAGCTTTGCCCAGTGTTAACATTCTATAGAACCGTGGTACCATTAGCAAAACTCTAGTATTAACATTGGTACGATACTGTTAATGAAACTGCAGGCTTTAATAGGATTTCCACAGTGTTCCCACTAATGTCCTTTTTCTGTTCAGGTACCAGTCCAGGATTCCACATTTTGTTTAGTTGCCATGTGTCCTTAATATTCTCCACTCTTGACAGTTCCTTCATTTTTGTCTTTTGTGACCTTGACATTTTTGAAGCATACTGGTCAAATATTTGGTAGAATGTCCATCTATTTAGCTTTGTCTGATGTTTCCTTATTAAGGTTGTGAATTTTTGAGAAGAATATCACAAAGCTGGTGTGCCCTTCTCAGCACATTATATCAGGGATACATATATTGATATGCCTTATAACTGGTAATGTTAAATTTGATCACTTGGTTAAAGTGGTGTCTGCCAGGTTTCTCCACTGTAGAGTTACTATTTTCCCCTGTATTATTAATAACTATTTGGAGAGAAATACTTTGAAGAAATATGTGTATGTATTAGTATGCATGTACACTGTTTCTATTTATGTACTTCAATATACATATTCAAATATATATATATATATATATATATATATATATATATGAAAGAAACACATAAGTTTGTACAGATAACTCAGACTTCAATCCAGCACCAAATTCTAGAATTTCCCCTTTGCTTATTTGTAACTTCTTTCTCCAACAGTGAGAAACTTGTGATTATCTGTAAATATTTACTCCTGTGTTCAACCCTAATATTCATGTACTTTCAGAATTGCTAACCATAACCCTACGAGAAACAAATATACCGACTGGAGTTCAGCATCTCTGTGCAGCTCACGTTGTCGTTATTCTGGACTCAGTCAAAACACTCTTGTTCATGCGTATCAGCTCCTTTTTTACCCACTCCTTTCAGTGTGATTGTGTTATTCAGTTTTAATACAGTTATATGCATTTGTCACAATCTGTGATGCATCTTGGGTTGCCCTAGCAACCTTGGTTTTTAAAAATTTGCCTATAATAAAATTCATCCTTTGTGGTGTGCGGTCTTAAGGGTTTTCACAAATACATAGAGTTGTGTGTGATCACTATAGGACTATAGAGAACTATAGAAAACCCAACATTTCCTTGTGCTGACCCCTTTGTAGTTAACTCCTCACCCAGTCCCAGACTCGGACAATCACTGCTTGGTTTTTCATCCCTATAGTTTTGTCTTTTCAAGAATGTCATACAGATGGAATCAATCAGTATATAGCTTTTTGATTCTGGCTTCTTTCACTTAGCAAAACACATTTAAGATTAATCCATGTGTGGAGTGGAGTAATAGAGCATTCTTTTTAAAAATAACATTTATGGAATTATAATTGACATGCAATAATCTGCACACATTTAAAATGTTCAATTGGAGAGGTCTTGACATAGGTACGTCCCCATAAAATCTTCACTAAAATCAAGATAATAAATGGATCCATCGCTACCAAAAGTTTCCTTGTCCCCCTTTGTAATCACCTGTCACGTCCACCTACACGTCTTCCATCTGTAAGCAGCCACTGGTCTGCTTTCTGTCACTATAAATAAGTTTGCATTTTCTAAAATTTTACATGAATGGAATTATACAATATCTACTCCTTTTCATCTTTCACTCAGCAAAATTATTTTGAGATTCAACCATGGTGTAGTAGTATATTTCGCTAGTTCATTCCTTTTTGTTGCAGAGAAGTATTCTGTTGTATGGATATAACTCAGTTTATTTATCCATGCACTTGATGGACATTTGGATTATTTCCAGTTTTGGGCTATTACAAATAAAGTGACTATGATTATTCATGCACTAGTCTTTTTGCGTGGATATCTGCTTTCATTTCTCTTGGACAGACACCTAGAATTTGAATGGCTGGATCAGATAGCAGGTGTATGATGGCCTTTAAAAGAAACAGCCAAACTCTTGCAAAGTGTTTGCCCCATTTTACATTCCTATCAGCAATGCATGAGGGTTCTGGTTTCTTCATATTGTGGCCAACACTTGGTATGTCAATTTTTTTCAATTCTAGCCATTCGAACGTGTGTGCAGTGGTATTTATTGCATGCAATTTGCATTTCCCTAATGACTAATGATGTTGAGTATCTTTTCATGAGTTTATTTGCCATCTTCTCTAGTAAAATGTCTTTTTGAATTTTATGTTTATTTCTTAAAAATTTGTTTTTGTCTGTTGAATTTTGAGATTTTAAAGTGTGTATTGAATATATTTAACTGTCTGTTATGTGTTAAAGTCTGTTATCAGATATATGACTTGCAGATATTTTCTCCTAGTCTGTGGCTCTTGTCTTTTCATTTTCTTAACAGATCTTTTGAAAAGCAGAACTTTTAAAATTCTGTTGAATTCCAATTTATCAATTTCTTCTTTTTTGAATAATGTTTTTGATATGGTATGGAAGAACTCTTTGCCTAACTCAAGATCACAAAGGTTTTCCTATGTTTTCTTCTGGATGTTTTATAGTTTTAGGTTTTATATTTAGGTTTATGAGAACACTTTTCAATTAATTTAAAGTCAATTTTTCTTTATGATACAAGACACAAATATTATTTTTGCTTATATTCAATTGTTTCAGCATCATTTGTTGAAAAGCACTATCTTTCTTCACTGAACTGCTTTTGTACTTTTGTCAAAAATCAGTTGTCAGTATATGGGTGGGTCTATTCTGGATTCTCTATTTGTTTAATTGGCCCACTTATTATCCTTACACCAAACACCGTGCTCTCTTATTGTAATTTTATAATAACTACTGAAATCAGATAGTGTTAGTCCTCCAACTTTGTTTTTCTTTTGCAAAATTGTTTTGCCTGTTCTGAGTCTTTCATATTTCCATATGAATTTTAGAGTCAGTTTGTCAGTTTTTATAAAAACATAGAGTTTTTTATTGGGATTTCATGAATCTTTAGATCCTTTGTGGGAGAATTTGCATCTTAACAACATTGATTCTTCAACCAATAAACATTAAGTATCTCCATTTATTATGTGTTCTTTATGTTCTCTGAAAAAAATTTGTGGTTTTCACAAGTTTTTCACATCTTTATCAGATTTATACCTATTTCATATTTTTGATGTTATTATAAATTAAAATTTTGGTTAAATTTCTATTTCTGATTGTTGCTAGTATATAGAAATACAATTGATTTTTACATTGGTCTTATATCCTGTAATCTTGCTAAACTCACTTATTCCTGGTAGATTTTTTTGTGATTATATTAAATTATCTACATAGAAGATCATGTTATATATAAATAAAGACAGCTTTATGCATTCTTTTCAAAACTGGGTGCCTTTAATTTCTTGTACTTGCCATATTGTACTGGTTAGAATCTCCGGTACGATGTTGAATAGAAATGGTGAGAATAGATATCCTTGTATTGCTCCTCATTTCAAAGGAAGTAACCTTTTAGTTTTTCACCCTTAAATATGTTAGCTGTAGGGTTCTTTTGTTAATATCGTTTATTAGTTAGAGAAATTTCCCTTCTATTCCTAGTTTGCTGAGAGTTTTTCTTTTTTCTTTTTTTTAAATCATGAGTGAATTTTGTCAAATGCTTTTTCTGTGTCTATTGAGATTGTTTTTTAGTTTATTAGTATGCAAGCAAAAAGACAATGGAACAGAAAACTGTCCATTCAGAATTCTACACCCAGCAAAAATGCGTTTGAAAAATAATGATGAAATAAAAATGTTTTCAGGCATTCAAAAGCTGGAATAATTCATTGCCAGCCAACCCACGCCGTAAGAAAAATTAAAGGAAGTCCTTCAGGCAGAAGAAAAATGCTACCAGATGGAAATATGGATCGACACAAAGGAATGAAGAACACAGGAAATGATAACTACGCTAAATATATAAGGTAATTTCTTACTGTTTAAATCCTTTTAAAAGGTAATTATTTAAGTAACCAAAAAAACCTGTGTGGTTGAGGTTTATAACATAATATGAACATAAAATGAATACAGCTAATAGCAGAAAGTTGGAGGGAAGAAATGGAAAGTTCTTATCTGTACCTAAAGTAGTGCAATACCACTTGAAGCTAGACTGCGATAGGTTAAAAAAATGTAACGTAAACCTTAAGGCAACCACTAAAATAAAACCACAAAGAGTTATACCTAATAAGCCACCAAAGTTGTTAAAATATTGATATGGATATCAATATTGCTATTGATTAATATCAACATTTATTGATATGGATATCCATATTGATATTGATAAATATAGTCAACTCATCTAAAACAAGGTAGAAAATGAGGAAAAAGAGGAAAAGAAAATATGGACAAAGAGAAAACTAATAGCAGGATGACAGATTCAAACCTAAAGTTATCAAAGACACATTAAGTGTGAACGGTCCTGTATGAGCACAGCACTGCTCCTTGTAATCCCTTCTGGTGGTTCTTTCCTCAGGTCGTTCTTGCAGGTAGTTTCTTCACAGCTGTTCTCTGCTCAGTGCTCACCTGAATCCTAGGTGAGACTCCTCTGCAGGTCTCTGCAGGTCTGTCTCTCTGTAGCCCTCTTTCCCACTCCACTCTGTCTTGGGAACACTAGCCGTGTTGGCGTCCCTGAATCCTCAGCTCTGTCTGTTCAACTCAGGGAGTCCACTGGGCTCCCCCAGGTTCCCTGTGCTGTGTCCTGGAAACTCAAGCGTCACGTTAAGAAAACCTTAGGGCTCACCTCCTTCATATCCTGCCTTTCAGGGACCATGGTTCTTCATCGCTTAAGATTGTGTCTTGCAAACTGTTGTTTCATATATTTTATTGGTCTTTTAGTTTGTTTCAGGTGGGAGGGCAAATTCCATTTCTGTTACTACACCTTGGTCAGAAGCAGAAATCAGTTTATTCCTTTTTATTGCTGACAGTATTCCATTGTACGGCTGTACTATAGTTTGTTTATCCATTTATGTATTGACAGTCTAAGTTGTTTCCAGTTTTGGGCAATTACAAACAAAGCTTCTATAGGCATTGATGCATGGCTTTTTGTGGGAACAAGAATTCTCAATTCACTTGGATAAATACCAAGAAGTGATATTACTTGGTCATTTGGTAAGGGTATATTTAATTTTATAAGAAACTGCCGAATTATTTCTCAGAGTGGTTGTACCATTTGACGTTCCCACCAGAAATCTGTGAGGGTTCCAATTGTTCTACATTCTTGCCAGCACTTGGTATTGTAAGTTATTTGGTTATGGATTTATTTTTAGTCATTCTAATGCATGGATGGTGGTATCTCATTGTGGTTTTAATTAGCACTTTCCTAATGGCTAATGATGTTGAACATCTTTCTGTATGCTTACTTATCATCTGTATGTCTTTTTTGGTGAAATGTCTGTTCAGAACTTTCACCCATTTTAGAAAAATTGGGTTTCTGTTTTCATATTCTTGAGTTTTGAGTGTTCTTTATGTATTATGGATACAAATCCTTTATCAGATGTTACTTGCAAATATTTTCTCCCAGTCTGTGTCTTGTCTTATGTTTCATTTTAAAATCTTCCCTTTTAGAGGGAGCCAAGTTGTTTAGAAGACTGAGTTAGAAGTGTAACTTTATTAATATCCCCAAACCATTTATTGACTAATAAAAAAACATTTTAAGAATGGTAATTTTTACCCCCAGAAATTTAATGTCATTTTATCTCTGTGTTACTGAGTAAATTTTGACAGAAAATTTATTACAGTAACAACATCAGGGCATTTATATTCTCTTTCTCATTTGGCTACTAGTTCTGTGATCTCAAATGTCATTAATTTCTCCAGACTCAACTTCCTCAGCAGAAAATGTTCAACTTTGAATGTAAGCTTTTCAAAGTTACCAGCTCAGAATGCAATAACGTTCTGCATTAATAACTTTCCTCGGAAGTTATAGTTTTGTCTTGTTCTGTTTTTTCACTTTCATAGTAACATGAGTACCTTTTGTTACGAGTGATCTTCATGTATTTTTTTATTTCTGTGATTTAAATAACTTGAGGACTAGAAATGCATAAGCAAATAAAGAGGGGAAGAGAATGCGAAAGGGAAGAGATTTTACACTTTATAAAGGGAAAACATCAGCACTTAACTTGTTTTTTAAAAATTCCACTTGAACAAGATATGTTATTGATAGACGTAGATAGTACATTACTTAAGAAATAGCACACAAAATATTTAGGGGGCACTGGAGTTATAATGATAGGTCAATTAAATTAATCATTTTATTAAGTTGGGATATAAAGTATGTTTTGAGAAAAATTCAATTCTAGCATCTTTTTCTCCATTTTATTATGAAAAGTTTTAAATGTACAAAAAAGTTGCAAGAATTTTACAGCAAAGATCCCTATACCTACTGCATAGATTCTATAATTAACATTTTACTAGATTTCTTTTATTATATATTTATTCATATATCCATCCTGCTACCATCTACCAATCCACCTTATTTTCTCGTGCATTTTTAAAGCTAGAGGATTTTTAAAATTTGAGTATTTATCACAGAGAAAACTTCTGGTTGTATGATGAGATTACTAACACATACTGATTTCTAACACATATTCATCCATCAAAAACAAAACAAAACAAAACAAAACATCCTGCTAAATCCTGCTAAGTTTCCCGAACCTGGGGAGTTCTCCAAAGAAACAAACAAACTCAGGACTCCTGGACCCCACCTCTGGATCTGGGGTGAGTCTAGTATCTGAATTACCCACACCCCCTCCTCCTTAGCTCCAAAAGTGTTTGAATGAGCAGCTGAGGCATTCGCTCAGACACAGCTTCAGAGAGTCGATTAGAAACAGCAGATGTGGGGAAGGGCCGTGACATGCCTGGATTATGAGAGTCTGAGGAAGAGAGAGTCAGAGAGAACGATATTCTAGAAATGAAATTCAGTGAGAGGAAGGTATAGTCAGACAGGGCTGAGATTAGACTGGGGCTCTGAAACAACTCTTCCCAAACCTACTTGCCTGAAATAACCAAAAAAAAAAAAAAAAAAACAAAAAAAAAAACCAACCTTGGCTCTTAACAAAGAGCTTTTGACTTAGAGGTGCTGAATGAGGGCCAGAATCTGTGCTTTCAGCCAGTGACGTGGGTACTCGGGGTGCTACGGGTCTATAGCCAGCGTATCGGACTTTCTCCAGGATTAGAGAAGTATGGGGGGTACCAAAGATCTAGCTGAAGTGTGATAGCTTTTAGTATGAGCTAAGTAATATGAGTGTGTGAGGGTCCCCATCTTGATTCTCAGCTGTGTCTACTGCTGGAATTTAACTGGTAGGACAGGCCACCAGAAGGTGATTGGCATAAAGGGCCATGTGGACAAGCTTGGTCCAGTACCAAATCCATGTGCAGCAGACGGCAGGGGTGGGACTGAATTCCAGACAGTGTTTTGCTCTCAGACATGTATTCTCACCCTGTCTGCTAGTCTGGGAACCAGCAAGGAAGGGGTCTTTGAGCAAAAACTGAAAGATTCGGCTAATAACCATGAGACATTGAAACACAAGCAGCTCTCTTTGTTGTTCACATGACAGTGTGAAATACAAAAGAGGGGAGAATTTTATAAGGAGAACAGGCATTGTGCATTATTTGTGGTACAGGATAGGAGATGGAAATTCCCAAGGGAGGTCAATGTCAATCCTCAGAGGGGGCCATGATGCCTTAGAACATCATTGGAGCCTAAGTATCAGGGGAGGAAAATGGCAGTCACCATTCAGTTGCAAGGCCAGAATTAACATTATTCTCCTGGAGCATCCTGAAATAATTGATGGTTGGGGGTGATTTTCAGGGAATGAATGCCTTCCATTAGTGGCAAAGTTTGGGCAAGTATCAGCAAATATGACTCATATAGGTGTTGAGTTTAAATGCCATTTGCTTGTTGGGTAAAGCTAAGAACTTGTAAAGAAGTCAGAAAGAAATAAAAGCCTGGAGAAATTAATGAGGCAGCATACTAAAGAGGGAAAGAACAGATGCTTCGTAAACTCATGTTTGTCCTAATAGATATTGCTTGATTTATCTTCCCCAATTAAAAGTTACTTTATTAATTTTAACTTAATAGGAAATCTTTATTCAGACGGCAGGCATTAGGGTTTTCCTGACCCTAGTGTTGTTCTTCTGAATCTTTTCTCTTGCTTTCATTGTGCTATATTGGTTCTTCTTCTGTAGCCTTTCCTGGGTCCTTCTCCTCTGATACCTTGAAAAATGTATTTCACTATTTCTCTCCCTCACACAAAAGAAGTGAGATTTCAGGGTTGGATCAGTGCAGGTGTTTGCCCTTGTACCCAGCCGTCTCCCAGCCCTGTGCTTGAAAGCCCACCCTGTAGGTGGCCGCCTGTCCGTCTGGGCCGAGGGAGAGCTGATACAGAGAATAACATCATTCCTTCCAACAAAGGCCTTTACCTCTCACTCTGACAAGAAGCATAATGGATAGCTTTTGAAAAGTGCCTGACCTGCTTTCATTTTCCTCCAGGAAAGCGGAACATTGAATTTAGAATACTGAAGAGCAAACTAACACTAGAATGCTGGGCACCAAGATGCTTGTATGCATTTGGAGTTTGGTAAAATTGGAACTTGGTTTGAAAGCAGTTGAGTTTCTGATGTGTGGCTTCGGGCTCACACAGGTAGTGGGAAGAGATCTGTATCTGTGTCATGTTTTAGTCCAACAGGTGATCTCTCTGGAGAAGCTAGGCTGTGCTGATAAAGGTGTGTAAGGTAAACACCATCTAAAGATATATTTGAGGCTCAAGTCAAGGCTTAATGTAGGGAGAGTTCTTGCAACATCAGAATGTAAATAATTTACTCATTCATTGAGCAGGGAGAGGGGAGGGAAGATTAATGGGCAGATTAAAAGAAAGTCCAGTTAAAACCTCTGCCGCCCTAATGTCATGGAAGCAAGAGCCCGTTTAGTCTAAACAAAAAGGGCGGCTCACCCACTTGGGCAGGGCTGGGCGACCACACAGTGGCTGCGAATTGCCCATCACGAGGGCCCTGCTCTTTGTGGCCCATTTGTTTCCATTTGTAGTGAAAAAGGAGATGCTCTCGTAGAGGTTAAGCCACTCAGTTATTTGTTATAAACTTTCGGAAAGGAATGGGTTTGAAACAAGTCGTAAGTGTTTCAGTGACAAATATTTAATGTCGCCTCTGAGATTTATGGCACTTCTGTTCACCCTTTGAAAGCTTTTAGTTCAGTGGCAAAGGTTACCGGGGGCTTGTCCAACAGAAAGGAGATTCTTTCTGCTGTTGTTTCATCATTTTAGCACTGGCTGGAGAGTATTCCAAAGTTTCAGTGATGAATGATCACCCTTTCCGCTCACATCATCATTTGTCCTGAGACCGTGATTGTCCTCAGAGACCAATCGAAGGCATCTAACTGCTGCTGGCATCTGGTCTGTAGGTGTTTCACACCTCCACAGATGGGAGGCAAGCAGGAGGGTGGGCAGAGCCGATCCCTGCATCCCTGCAGCCACAGGACCGCAGAACCGGGATGCCCAGGTGTTAGATCCCTGCTGTTAGCCACTGCTACCCTGTCTGGAGTACCTGTGCTGTCGGGATAACTGCACTACAATGATCCAAATGGTGAAGTCTCCCCACTTTGATTATAGGAAATCAGGCCCTTGAAAGTGTGCCCTAGACATTTTTTTTTTCCGCAGTTGCATTTTTAATTAATTAATTAATTAATTAATTTATTTTTGGCTGCATTGGGTCTTCGTTTCTGTGCGAGGACTTTCTCCAGTTGCGGCGAGCGGGGGCCACTCCTCATCGCGGTGCGCGGGCCTCTCATTATCGCGGCCTCTCTTGTTGCGGAGCACAGGCTCCAGACGCGCAGGCTCAGTAGTTGTGGCTCACGGGCCCAGTTGCTCCGCGGCATGTGGGATCCTCCCAGACCAGGGCTTGAACCCGTGTCCCCTGCATTGGCAGGCAGATTCTCAACCACTGCGCCACCAGGGAAGCCCGCCCTAGACGTTTTGACAAGATGCCAGGTACTGCATCGTGCTGCGGCATCGACAGGTCTGCTGCTGGGCAACCTCAAGGTCATAGCTACCTGCTGCTGGTAACCACGCTGCCACCACCTGGCCTTGGGGTGGGGTTGAGGGATGGGTGTCCGGTGATGGAGAAAGGTCTTTCCTCCTAATTATACAAAGATGGGACTTAGATTGATTCATGATTCATCCATGCCAATTCAGAGTGGTCTTTCTTTACAAAATTCTCTTCTGGTTGGCTCCCAGTTTGCCCCATGCTATAAAAGCAACAGCCAACAGTTATTTGGTGCTTCTTAGGTGCCAGGTGCTGTTCTAAGCACTTTGTGTGTATTACCCCATTAATCTCCACAACAACTCTATGAGATGTGTGCTATTATCCCCATTTTACAGATGAGGAAACTGAGACACAGAGGGATTCAGTAACCTGCCCAAGGGCACACAGCAAATACAGAGTAGAGTCTGAATCGAAGCTTCCAGACTCCAGAGCCCCTGAGTCACGTACCCTGTACTCTTTCCTCCTCCCTGAGAAGCTGCAGGCAATGCAATGCTTTCAGTTCAGGTAACTGCTGAAAGGCCGCCAAGTGGACAAGGAAGTTCCCTGTTAAGCCAGGATTGATCTCCTTTAAAAGATGACTGACAGCGCATATCCTTTGGAAGAAACTCCACTTCTGCATACAGAGGGTGGCCTTGCCCTTCCATCCTCCCAAATATATCACTCCCCAGGGATGTGGTGGGAGAGTGTAAGTGCGTTTCCCAAGACCTGGGATATTCAGTCAGGACCATCTCAGCCACTTCCATTTCCTTCCTGCTTTTTCAAAGGGAAAAAGGGCTCTGGGCTCACCTTGCTCCGCGGCCTTCCCCTGGCTGCCTTTCAACCTCTAAGCAGACGAGAACACACTCCACTCGGCAGGAGCCAGCAGGCGCGTGGGCGGAGAGGGGAGTGTAAATTCCTAGGTAAGAAAGGAACTCTTCTCTAAATCCAGGAACAAGAACACTGCTACAGAGAGCACCAGCCAAGGCATCTATATTATGAAAAATCTAAATCTTTTCAGGTGATTCTAACATGCAGTCCTGTTGCAGTCCGCTGTCCCAAGGAAACGTGTAGCAAAGACACAGACCTGCTGCAAGCCAGACTCTGCTCACCTTACCAAACAGGATACCTGATCATAGGCTGAAGCATGTGCTGTCTGGGGGGTTCGTGGACTCTGGTCCGCGACATCATATACGACAATGCGTATGTGTGTATGTAGCAGACGTGCTGGATTTGCTTTGCATTTGCTGAGTAGAAGGTCCTGTCTAGTGGTAGTCCTGCCAACTTTTAGGTGGCATAAAATTCTCTTACTGTTTTTATTTTGTAATAACAGGTATTAACTTTCATTTAACTGAAGAAAGAGAATATGCAACAAGTCTGTAGAAATTTTCACCACACAAAACTTTAAATTTTAATACATTCTTTCAAGGTTAAAAAAAAAAAGATTTTAGAGTCTGTCAGAAGAATAGAGTAGCTCCCTCCCACCCCCACCCAGTGGCTCAAGAGTGGCATATGTTACAGGAGTTCTTCAGTTGCTTTTGTCCTTGAAAATTAACTTGGCTAGATATAGTCATGCTTTATTCCCCTCAGAACTTTTTAGATACTGTTCCATGGTCTTCTGGCATTGGATTTTATTGTGGTTAAATCTGAGGCCAGCCTGACTTTTTATCTAACGGTAAATGATTATTTCTTGTCAGTAGGGCTGAAGATTCTGTTGTTATCCTTGAAATTAAATAATTTAATGAGGCTATGTCTTTAAAAAAAAATTTTTTTTTTTTAACTGAAGTATAGTTGATTTACAATGTGGTGTTAGTTTCTGGTGTACTGCAAAGTGATTCAGTTTTATATATATAATATATATATATTCTTTTTCAGATTCTCTTTCATTATGGTTTATTACAAGATATTAAATATAGTTCCCTTCTATACAGTAGTACTTTGTTGTTTATCTATTTTATATACAGTAGTTTGTATCTGCTAATGCCAAACCCCTAATTTATCCCTCCCCTCCCTTTCTCCTTTGGTACCCATAAGTTTGTCCTCTATGTCTGTGAGTCTATTTCTGTTTTGTAAATAAGTTTATTTGTATCATTTTTTTTTAGACTCCACATATAAGTGATATCATATGGTATTTGTCTTTCTCTTTCTGACTTACTTCACTTAGTATAATAATCTCTGGGCCCATCCATGTTGCTGCAAAGGACATTATTTCATTCTTTTTTATGGCTGAGTAATATTCCATTGCATGTATATACCCCATCTTCTTTATCTATTCATTTGTTGATGGACATTTAGGTTGCTTCTGTGTCTTGGCTATTGTAAATAGAGCTGCAATGAACATTGGGGTGCATGCATCTTTTCAAATTAGAGTTATCTCCAGATATATGCCCAGGAGTGGGATTCCTGGATCATATGGTAACTCTATTTTTAGTTTTTTAAGGAACCTCCATACTGTTCTCCATAGTGGCTGCACCAATGAGGCTATGTCTTGATATCAATAATTTTCTCAGTTTTTCTCCATATATGTTGTATGCATTCAATCTGTACATTCAGTTTTGGTTCTGGAAAGAAATCTTCCTGTATGATATTTCTGAATATTTTTTCTTTCCCCTTTCTGGGTTCTTAATTGTTGGGACACCACTTGGAGTTAAGTTGGATCTTCTTTGTCTCTTATTCTAATCATCCCTCTATAACTGCTTTAACTCCTTTGTCATTTTTATTCATTGAACATAGCCCAAGTTCTTCCTCTGTGCCATTAGTATAATATTTAACCTTATCTATCATATTTCTTGCTCTTTCTAAATGTTGTTATGGTCCAAAGCTTGTTTTCTTTTTTCTTTCTTTTCATCACAACCATCTCTTTTATCATCTTGTCACTCAATTACAGTTTTATTGAATTTGTATTCTATAAGTCAATGCACTTGGGTTCCTTGGGTTGTGTTTTTCTCCAGACGAGTTCCTTTGCCTGCTTTTTTGTGGTATTTTTGTTGTTGTTGTTGTTGATCATTTGTTCATTCCATCTGTTTCATCTCCTCTTTAAATTATATACAGAATGAGCATGACATTTCCATTTATCTTGTTCATGTCTGATCTGGGATTTTCAAATTTTACCCCTTCTTCCTCCTTTGAACTACATTTTGAAGGCTGTATTTGTTTTCATCCATCTTTCTGTGGCCTGCTTTTTTTGGGTGTGAGAGAAAGGAAAGACTCAGATGGGGAGAATTTCAACCTTAGTAGGGTACTTGGACCTAACTCTGCTTCCTGAGATCTTATTAAATGATCTGTACAGGGCACTCTCCACCTCCTGGGTCTAGACTTTCCATTGCATCTCAGGCAGTGTCTTGGAAGATGACAGGCTCTAGTGGCCCTTCTTGTTTCCAGTGAGGTTTGTTACATATAAATTTACAGTATCCCAGGCACTGGGACAGCACTTTACTTTCTTTTTTCATTAAATCCTCATGACAGCACATTCAAGGAGGTACTATTACCATCCCATTTTTAAAATAAGGAAGCTGAAGTTCAAATGAGATTTACTCAACTCTTGTCCATTGATCCATAACCTACACCACTATTTAAAATGTTGTAGCTTATGTAAATATGTTGATATATTTTATATAAAATGCAATGTAACATTCAATGCATTGTAAGATTATATATAACATTATGTAATATACACTAATGTGTGGTAAATATACAAATTAATACACACTATGGCAATCTTCGCCTTCCCGTGTGAGATTTTTTTTGGTCTGTTTTTATATTTTTAGAATAAATTCTTGAATTATTAATTTGTAAAAAATCCTCTGCCATTTTTATTGGAATTGCATTAGCTCAGAGCATAATTTGAGAATCAACATATTTTCCATGCTGAGTATTCCAATCAAGGCCACAGTATACCTCTTCATTTATTCAGTTAACCTCATCTATATTATTCAGTTATCTTGAAATTCCTAAGTATTTTATATTTATATATTAACCTTTCTTCTATTCTGTTCTAATTGTTTTATTGCTGTTATATAGAAACATTAGTATATATTTTAAATTAATATTCTCTCTCATTTTTCTAATAATTATTCATATGCTTCTCTTTTGAGTTTTCCAGAGTGATAATCTTATTGTTTCTAATAGTTCTTTCTCTTCCTTTCCAATATGTACAATTCTTACTCTGTTTTTTCTTCTGGTTGCATTGGTCAGCTCTTTGAGAACAATGTTAAGTTGGTCCATTAGTCAGCTTGTCATCCCAAACTCACCATCACCCAGCAAGGCTCATACTCCAAGCTGCTTTGCAGACGAGCCAGGGGCGGGTTGCCCTAAGCCGGGCTGGCCTGGCATGGCTCCAGGCTGCAGGTTGAATCCAGGCGCTGAATTTTATTTACTCCTGGTTTACTTTGTGTTTATATTCAGAAGTGTGCCTCTCAGCTTTTCAGTGTAATGACTAACATTTAAGCCAGCACGAGTCTTCTGTTATTTGGAACCCAAAGCATCCAGTTTACCTGTGCTGCAGCCTCACCACTAAACTCACGTAAACACTGCCCAGACATCCTTTGTAGACCTCCATCAGCCCCTTGCTGTCACTTCCGTGGTCTTTTCCACGTTCTCTGACTGCCGTTAAGTAATCACCATTGCCCTCCTCTCCTCTGAGGGGTGC
This sequence comes from Balaenoptera musculus, assembly GCF_009873245.2. Lineage (NCBI taxonomy): Eukaryota > Metazoa > Chordata > Mammalia > Artiodactyla > Balaenopteridae > Balaenoptera > Balaenoptera musculus. Next base: position 55,695,531 of record NC_045804.1, on the reverse strand, counting down.
ATCTTCTCGTCCAGGGCATCCCACGCTTTAATGTTCCTTTGAATCACCTGGAAATCTTGTTCAAATGCAGTTTCTGATTCACCAGGTCTAGGGTGGGACCTGAGATCTTGCGTTTCTCACAAGCTCTCGGGTGATTTTGGTCTACAGACCCCACTTTAAATAGCAAGGCTTTAGACCACAATGAGAGAAGTTTTACTCCAACTTAAAAAATAATAATAATAATGATAGACTGTTAATGGCAGTGTGTGGGAACATAAGAGAGAGTGAAAAGATAGTGGGCTAGGGTGAGGTCTGTTAGTGTTTCTGCTGTTCATCCGGGGTGTGCTCTCAGATTTCACTTTCACGTACTGGAAAGTTGGGAAAATCAAATGTCAGAATGGATTGCACATACGGTGCATCCAGATGAAAGGTACCATTCTCTGTGACTAAGAAGGACTATCAGCATTTCCCAGGTAATTTATTGTCTTCAAAACAGCAGCATAAGTAAGTAGCTAGAAAGTTAGGACTGAAAAAAAGAGAATTAACATAAAATGCCTATTACTGTGCCTGGAACTCACATAGTAGTAAATGTTAGCTTGTGTTATTTTTGTTCTATTTGGTAAGACTGGGTGAGGATAAAGCTGTGCTTTCCAAGTGAGTCTTAAGAATTGTCACTCCATCCTTCTTACATAGCTCCCACTTGGTGTACTGTGTGTGTGTTCTCTGAATAATGGAACTGCATATTGAAATGGGCACATACAGAGTGGAAAGTCAGACCATCAACTTGAGAATGTTAGTGTTTGCAGCAGTTACTATACCTTAAGCTGCAGGGAATAGCCACCCTACCTGCCCCCAATTCAATTTGTTTTAAGCAACAGGGAAAACTTATTATGTCACTTAACATGAAGGCTTGAGATAAGGTCTCTCTAAAGTTGGTTAATTCAGTGGCTGGACAGGTTTTCCATCTCTCCTACTTTCCATTTTCCTTGTGTTGGTGTTATAGCTCCTTCATGATCTCATGATCTCTTCAGCAGTTCCAAATGTCACATCCACAATGTCTAGAAGAGGAAGAGACCCCTTCCCTGCATTTTTGTATTTCAGCTGGAGGGAATCATTCCCAGAAGACCCCAGAAGACTTGCTTTTCTCTCTCACTGGCCAGAACTGAATCACACGCCCCTTTCTAAGCTAACCCTGTTGGAAAAGGGAATAAGGTTGCCGTGCTTGTGTGACAGTCCATTCAGGCATTATGCCATGTCATGTGGGGAAGGATGGAGACCAGCATGCAATCAGAGTGGAGTGTACAAGAAGGAGGCATGGGTCTAGGGGCACTTACCAGTGTAGACAGAGTTCTAAATATGAAGGGAGCTGGTGAAGTGTCCAGCGTAAACACCTTTGAATTTTCCACTGCGGGCAGGAGTTCTTTTCTATTGCAGCCATCTAAAATATTTTTTCATCTTCTGCTTAAATTTTATGACAGGGAGCTTAATTATCTGGAGAATATTTGACCTCTCCTTCCTCTTACTTGTCTTTACGCACATCCCCAGCCAGCAGTTGAAGGAGGCTTTTATACCAGGAGTTGCAAGACCTTGTAGAAAGGTGTCACTCTTAGCTCCTGAGGGTGGGGATGACCCCTGGGCTTGTGCGGGGGTTGGCTGGGAATGAGTCATTCTCAAAGCCTCAGCTATACTCACCTCTCTCTCTGTCTCCTTGTCTGACCCATATGATTCAAACATGCAAACCTCCCTCTCACATTGCTGCTCCGTGATGTTTTATTGCCATACTCTTACAACTGTCATGTCGACTTGTCACCTCAAAGTTGTTGAAAATGAACCTCTTTAAGAGACCCACCTTGTTGCCTACTCTGCTTCTCACTGCCATCAGCAAACACCCCCCAAACCATTAAACCGTCAAATGCCTCTGTGCCCAACTCTTCCCGATGAATAGGAAAACGCCCGGGCTTTGAAAAACCAGATTTAGGGGCCGCTAGGAGGATGACCCATTTCCTCTGAGCTCTGAGTGAATCAACTGACCCTGCGTAGATACTAACGCTTAGGTGTGTCCACATCTCGAGAGATTTATAGCCCGACCTTCTACTTGCTTCGAGACTAGCTCGCCTTTTGTTCAGCGGAGTTGGAAAATTCAACAGCATTCATTTCTTCTCCTCCAACAGCCTTCTTGGAAGCTTAAGAGGCTGTCAGTTATCTATTCCAAGACGGAGGAGAAATAACAATGGTATTAACCTCGCTGCTGTGCAGTCTCACCTTTGAAAGTGGACATTTTTCACAAGGGCAGCTTTAAAAGCTCAGCCTCCCGATAAAGGTAGATTTTCCCATTACCAAGTCTATCGTGAATTTAAAAAAATGGCAAAGGAATTGTATCATTTCAGGAAACCTCTGCTAAAAATGTTGTTTTTATGCTTTTGAGCCCTTCCTGGCATTGCTCTTTTGCATCACTGCCTCTCCGTAAAAACCACGGCCCCATGAAGATCCAGAAAGGCAGGGGTGTCTCTGTGTTTTGCACAGTAACCTTGGCTGCGTGAGCTTTACGGAAACAACAAGACCGTTACCAGTGCGTGTAGCCTGCACGGCCTCGTTCGAGAGAAGCTCACAGTCTGTCTGCGGTCCACGGGGCGGGCAGAGCTCCTCCCCAGCCAACAGGGGCTCTGGCAGGTCTCCAGAGGGCTTCGCGGGCACGGGTGCCTGTCTTTCTAACGGTGTTTACTGAGTTTCAAGCCACTGTCGGCTCTTCTGAGCAGAAGCTTCTCACCCCAACTTCCCTCTTCAGCAAAAGCCGGGTGGGGTGGTTGAGTGGGCGCACAGTCACCCTTCACATAGACCCTAAATCAGACCCTGTACTCAAACTTCAGCGTCTGCCCACATCCCTGGGAAGCTTGCTAAAAATGCAGACCGGAGAGGCTCATCTGCAGATGATTTGATTCCGTGGGTTTGCGTGGAGCTCTGCACCTGCATTTTAAACTTAAAATACCAAAAACTGGTGAATCTGAGGGGGTGCTTAGAAGAGCCCACTTTGAGAAATATGGCCCAGCGTCAGGGATGAGAGCTCCTCCCTATTAGGGCTCCTCAGGAAGGGCCTTTGAGGCGCGAGCAGCACTCCTCACCAGCCTTGCGTGCTTGGTGGCCGGGTTTACGTGTGAGGAGGGGCGAGGCGCCCGGAGGGTAGGGTGCTGTCTGCCGTCGCCCTCTATTTCTAATAAATTAGCATGTTCTGTTTTACACCCTACAATACATTTCAAATCCATTCACTTCTTTTTTTAACTTTTTAATTTTTATTTTATTTTTTCTGTTCTTTTTCAAATTCTTTTCCTATTTAGGTTGTTACATAATATGGAGCAGAGTTCCCTGTGCTATACAGTAGGTCCTTGTTGAATATCTGTTCAACAAGCTAAGTATAGCAGTGTGCACCTGTCAATCCCAAATCCCCAGTCTGTCCCTCCCCTCATCCTTCCCCCAGGTAACCATAAGTTCATTCTCTAAGTCTGTGAGTCTGTTTCTGTTTTGTAGATGAGTTCATGTGCATCATTTTTTTTAGATCCCGCGTATAAGGGATATCATATGAGGTTTGTCTTTCTCCGTCTGACTCACTTCACTCAGTATGATAATCTCTAGGTCCATCCATGTTGCTGCAAATGACATGATTTCATTATTTTATGGCTGAGTAATATTCCATTATGTATATATATAGCCCATCTTCTTTATCCATTCGTCTGTCGATGGACACTTAGGTTGCTTCCATGTCTTGGCTGTTGTAAACAGTGCTGCAGTGAACACTGGGGTGCATGTATCCTTTCGGACCAAGTTCTTCTCCAGGCATATGCCCAGGAGTGGGATTGCTGGATCATATGGTAGCTCTACACAGGACTCTTTCGAGGCCCTGTAATTGGAATGAGTCCAAATCCATCCACTTCCGAACATGTCACCATCACCACCCTGCTCAGAGTTGCTTTTATTTTCCACCTGGGCTGCATTTTGGACGTCTCTTAACAGACCTCTCACTTCACTCTTACTCACAATCTCCCACCTGCCTCTGCAGCTAAGGTGATCCTTCTAACGTGCGAACCTGATCATAGAACTTCCCATTTCCCTTCAGATAAAAGCTGCAGTTTTCAAGAGGAACTGGAGACCCCTAACCAGCCTCAGCAAAGACCTCATATCACACCTCGGTGGCTCTCCGTCCCATCCTCAAATGCCCCCGCTTCTCCCTTCAGGGTTCTTGCTCCTCTTCCTGCAGGGTGCTCCTCTTCAGCCAGTAAATGCTTCCCCCTTGCTCGGGGCTCTGCTGAAGAGGGAACTGCCTGGGCTTTCACTCCGTGGCTGCGTCCCTGCTCTCACTGAGTCTGCCCAACTGCTTTCTTCTTAGCCCTTTATAGCAGTTGAGTTAAGTAAGTGGTTGCATCATGACTTGGTAAAAATGCAAGCTCTACAGAGACAGACGATGCTGATCTCAGTCATTGCCAAGAGCACCCCAAGTCATGAGAAGGAGTTACAGGAATTAGGGGTGGTGTGGGGTGCCAGGAGGAGGAATGGGGCTGTCACTGGGCAAGCAGTCCCTCATCTGGAAACAGAGATAGAAACCAGCTCCCTAAACTCACTAGAATGAGTTCTTAACATGAACACCATCTTATTCATCTTTTTATGTTGAGAGCCTAGGTCAGGACCTAACTAGGCATTTAGTTTAGGAGATGGTGTGACCCAGACCCAAGAGCATGGACTCTGGCATCAGGTGGATTCGAGCTCCTGCTGGGGCACTGGCCCCTGTGAGCAGGGAGCCCTGGAGCAGACGTTTGTGGTATGTGGGGTCTTCGAAAGCATGGGTTGGCTCTTCTCTTTCTGTGAGAGGCTAGGTAGTAAATATTTTAGGGTTTCTGGTCCAGACAGCCTCTGTCACATCTGCTCAACTCTGCCATTGTAGCACCAAAGTAGGCACAGATGATACATAAATGAATGAGTGTAGCAGTGTTTCAATAAAACTTTATTAAAAAAAAAACACAAAAAAACAGGACAGGGTCTGGTCCTGGCCCATGGGCTGGAGTTTGCCAACCCTTGGTCTAAAGTGTAAGGTCCAGGGTAGGTGACCCTTTGCCCAAGCCTAAGGGTGGGTCCCCCTCAACCCAGGCAAATCTTTTGACCATACCTCTAAGCATCTAATTTCAGGCCCTAGGGAGATGCTTCTCTCCATCCCTTTGAGACCTGTAAATGGAAGTGTCTAAATGCTGTGGAGGCTCTTGGCTTTTGCTGTTGCCAACACTGCTTCCCAGTGCAGGGAGGATTTGAGCAAAGGGAATGCTGAAGTAAAAGACAAGATAATTAACTTGTCAACATCTTTGTCTAATCTATAGCATGAATGAAGTGAGTTCATCATAATAAATACATTTCTCAATAATACTCAGCATCCATCTTCTTTTGCTTTGTTCTGGAAGATTCATAAATTTGTGTGGTCTTTGTGGTAGTTGCACATGGTGTCTGAGGAGTTTTTGGCTATAATAAACAACTCTTATTATTCTGGTATGGACCAAACATGGACTAGGTACAGTACTGATTCTTTACATAAACATAAAAATTATACATATGCACATGAGCTCCATTTTTACCCTTATTCTGGGCTGTTGTGACTTTGTTAAGTTAACATTTGTTAAGTAGTGCACAGGGTGCCAGATGGTGAGCTGGGGTCCAACAAGACCAAAGAGAAATTGAACTAGAGAAGTTGATTACTCACAGGTCCTGGAGGAAGTGCACATGTGCCTTGAGGGGCTGCACAAGGAAATCAAGGCAGGGTGCAGGAAGACAGAGGCAGGACCTGGGCACATGCCTTTATTAGGGTCTGTGGGTAGCATGTTTTGGGGTTCCCCGGATAAAGCTGGATGGGTCGATGCAAACCACAAAGAGTGGAGTTCTGGTAAGCCTCACGGAGTCTTATCTAAGGGCCACATAACTGGGAGGCCTGTTGATCACAAGGGCTGTTGGGGATTCATATCAGGAGCTCACCTTTACCTGTGACTCTGTGGGCTGCTGTCTAGGGCGTGCACTTGCCTGAGCGGCTTGTGTCAGTTTAAGGTCCCTGCAGGCTGCTTGGAGACATAGTGGATGCCAAGGCAGCGATACCATGATTCCATAGTAGCTTAGCTGAGTCTCGACAAGGGCCTTGCAAATATTAGGGTGGACCAGGGCAAGGGGATGTCTCTTGGGTTTCTGATGGGATCACTTAGGTGGCGGAGGTGACAGCAGGTTTGGAATATGTTGTTTTTGCAGAGCTTTTGAAAATCCACATAGAGGATATCAGTAAACGTTTGGACACGCAGAGGGGAGGTCAGGGTGGGCTGAAGACCACAGCTGGCAGCCCTCGGTGACTGAGCTCACGGATGTGCTGGAGGTCTCCTGGGAAGCGGGCTGAGGGAGAGCAAACGGCCTGAGGCCCAGCCTCGGGGCACAGCCCCTTTTAGTGGCCGGGTCGGGGAGGGCAGGCCTGCTGGAAAGGATGTGGAGAAGGAGAGGTCGAGGAGGTGGAGGAAGGCTTAGAGAAGGAGGACTCGGAAAAGCTAAGAGAAGAGTGGCCTTAGAGGGAGGTTTTGGTGAATTGTGTCGCACAAGCTGAGGAACGGATTTAGGTCCCTGGAAGTCAATAGTGACCTCAAGTTCATTTCCATGAAGTTGGAGGGGCAGGATTGGGAAGCCTTCTTGGGATGGTATGAGGAATGCATGAGGCCTGAGATGTGTGGACGGGAAGTTCAAGGCTGTTGAAGGGAAGGAGGAAATAGACTAGTAGCTGGAGGAGGAAGTGGGACCAAGGGAGGTATTTTTACTTTTAAGGGTAAGAGGGGCTTGAACAGGTGTAAATGCTGGTGGAAGGTTCCCGCCAGGAAAGAAAGGCTGGTGATGAAGGAGAGAAAAGAAATCACACGACATCCTGCGCTCACGGTGAATCACTCTTGATTAAGCCTCTGCTTCTTCAAGTGGGCGGCGCGGCCGTCTTGCCTGGAGAGACAGCAGCCAGAGACCCTAAGAAAGCTGCAGTCCGAGTCTCCGCCCTTGCCTACCCGACTGTCTGCTCGGCATTTGGTGTTCTGACTCAGCTGCATACGAAAGAGGCTTTTGTTATTTATCCTTCAGAAAATGAATTACGTTTGAAATAGATCTCATTTTAGATCCAGAGGCCGTAATGCTCTCAGCCTGCTAGATAGAAATAGCTTGTTGCTCTCTTGGTTCACTGGCGTCTTAACAGCAGGATTTCATGTTTCACAAATGATTATATCCTGCATGGGTATCTGACATGCTCTCCATCACTGTTTTTTACTCGATTAAAATTGTATTCCACAAAGAAACAGCATTTAGGACACAAGGGTCTCTGAGTGGCAGAGTTTTCAGAAAAGCTGTCATCGCAAAATGAAATTTAGAATCTTAGCGATGGCACCAAGCTGAGAAATTTACATACTATCAGGAAGCAGGACTAGCTGTCTGGAATAATTGAAAACCGTGGTAATAACATGAGTGGTCCCAGGGAGTAATGTTAGGAATGTAATAAACATTTTCCAAATCCAAGAGCTTCTCTTTTCCATCTATTTGCTGCACAGAGATGCTGTTGACCTCACAACTAAATATCTTTCTTGATGTGCTTTAGTCTCCCAAATGCCGATCACCATCATCATTGACGCCATTTGGAGCAATTATTGTGCTCAGTGTTTATATACATTTCCCCATCTTACCTTTGTAACAGTCTTGAGAGGTCACATTGTTGTTTTCATTCAGTGGAGAAGGAAACTGACATTCAGAAAGGTAAGTTGCTTCCCTAAATGTAGCACCCACCGTGAGTAGGTGGCGGAGTTTGGACATAAACCCAGGCAGGGTGACTGCGGTCCTCATATTTAACCTCTTCTTTTCTCTACAAAGAGATGAAAGGATTTTAAGCCTCTGCCCTTGGGGAGCTTTAAATCTGATTAGAAGTATATGATACGTGCACATGTAACTTTTCCACAAGACAGGGTTTATTAAGTACAATAAGAGGTGCTTGGGAGTTTAGGAAAATGAGGAATTGCTCCTGGGGTGTGGAGGGGCATGCTGTCGAGACTGGTGTATTATCAGTCCTCGGAGCTAAGGGACAGGTGGAATTGTGAGGGACAGCTGGGCGTGAAGGGTGCTCACGGTGGAAGGGCTAGTAGGGGCAAAAGCAAGGTCAGGACAGAGGCCATGTCTGGGGAGCAGTGGGCAGTCCTGTTTAACTGATGTGTGTTTGTAATAGCACTGAGAAGACCGTGTGGGTCAGAGCGTGGAGGTATCTGAATGGTGGGATGACTTCTCCCCATACATCCTGGAAATGGTGTAAAAACTGGAGTTGAGTTGGATAAAGAGGTGGCTGGACTGGGAAAGCCAGTTCAGCTTCTGCCATCCAGGGGAAAGAGATCCAACTCAGAGGACATTGTTAGTAAATAATAGTAGTGATAATAGTAATAGGTTTGACCTTTCTTCCTTCATCATGAAGTCAGTAATGAAGTCCTGCTCTTTCTCTGGTACAGGGACTTTCAACCCCAGCTGGATATCAGAATCAGCTGGAGAGATATTAAATTCCTAAATTTTGGTGGCAAAATCTCTGGGGGTGGAAAACAAGCATCCGTATTTTTTTCACATCCATGAGAAAACAGTTCACTTTTCTATGGAAACAAAACACACTGACAGAAGAGTGTACAAATCATGATTGACATATCAATAAATTATCACAAAGTGAACATGAATGGGTCAAAAATACTACATTACAAACACCTTATTAGTCACTCCCTCTTCGCCAGCAAAAACAATACTTATGGCTTCTCATAGCATGCATTAGTATTTGCCTGATTACAAAATTTGTGACCAAAAATACAATTCTAGAAAATGTATTCTCCAGAATTATTTTTGTCTTTTTCTCTAGTTTTTTCCCTCTTTTTGGGTCTGCTCTTTCTGTTACGGCCTTGTCTATCATGTTTTCTCAGTCTTACTTTCCTCAAAGTCTAGACTTCATTTATGAAATGGTTTTTCTTGCACTTCTAGCTGCTTCCTGATGTATTCCGTCTTTCCAAAACTTCTCTTCCTCCATACACTCATAATTGACTTATCTTGAATTCTGGTCTTAAGCATCAGTATTTTTTAAAGCTTCCTAGATGAGTGCAACATGTAGTTGAGGCTGAATGTTACTACCTTAGCAGGTCCCTCATGTGTTAAGCAAACGTATCAATTAACTACTGCAGCCGGCAGGGCTGGGTAATGATAGCTGTGCTCGTAACAAAATGAAAGGTCAGGAAGAAGAGCTGATGTGGGAAAAGGTGAGGAGACATGTTTGTCACTAAATATATGGAAATTAGCAAATCCAAGTGGAGATTGGATGCTTCTTGAAGGTGAGCTCTCTTTGTCATGTGGTGTCATCTCCAGCTACTGCTTTCTGAAACTAACAGGTGCAGAATAAACATTGGAATCTGGAGGTCCATCCACCAGGCATTTGGAACTAGGGTTTTACATGCTTCTGAGGTAGGTCGGTATTTTTAAGATTCAGATGTTATCTGTATATAGGCAATAATGTAAGTCATTTAGGTAGAGAGAAGAGGAAAAAGGGCAGATGATACAATACTGGGGGATGTCAATAAGGAGGGAAAAAGAAAAGGAAAAAGAACTAGGGAAGAGCGTTACAGTTGGAGAAGAACAAAATAATGCAAAGACAACAAGATAGAAAAGAAGTCCATGGAGTCAACTATATGAAATTTTGCAGAAAGGTTTTAAAAAAATAGATGAGGTCTAAGGAGAAGAAAACCTAAAGGCATTCGTGCATATGGGGTAGAGAAAAGTATTGTTTCTAAAATGACACAAAGAGTATTGTTCATTGTAGACAAAATTTTAAATGATAAAGATCAAAACGAAATCCAATCACCCACAATCGCACAGCTCAAAGATAAACACTTAATATTTATCATTTTTTCCCAAGTATATGTATTTTTTGGTAAACAAAAATAGGACATTATTTACCTAGTAGTATGAAATCTGTTTTTTTTCATAAAACAATATGGCATGAATATCTTTCCCTGTCAGTGAATATACACAAATACTAATTTTAAATGGCTGCAAGATATTCTGGTTGTAATAGAGCTACTATAATTTATTTAATCACTTCCTCATTAGCAGCTTCTAATTTTTTGACATTTTAAACATTTTTGTTCATACGTGCTTGTACAAGCATGTGTTTATTTCCTTAGGTTAAATTTCTAGGCATAGAATTTTTACTAGCAAAATATACAATTGGTTACTTCTTCACATGCTCAACAATACTGGAAATATTCCTTCGGTATCTTTATCAATTTGTCAGGGAAAAAAATGGTAGTCCAGTGGTGCTTGTATTTGCTTTTCTTTGATTCCTAATTACGCTAAGTTTTTTCGTATGTATATAGGACATTGTATTTCCTCTTTGTACACTTATTTCGTTTCATCTGCAGTCCTCCTACTTAGTGTGGCTTGGTCTTTGAGGGATACTGTCCACTTGTTGCCCAGGACACTGTCCTTCATGCATGCGGAGCAGAGAAGCTCTTGGTCATTTCCTCATTTCAGTCTACCTTCCCTGTTTTCCAGGGTTGAAATTATGTTCGCCCTCGTTTTCTATTTCTTAGCACATTTAAAAAGAAACTTGGAGTGGAGAGATGTTTCAGGGAGGGTTCTCTGAAAGGTGCTGAGAGAGCGAATGGTGTGAAGGACGCTTCAGTGGCTCAGCCCCTGCAGAGGGAGAAGGAGCAGGCAGCAGCGTTGCTCGGGGAAAAGGCAAACTGAGAGTCGGGTCCGACACACGCCTGGCAACCCTTCACGGAGCTCTGGAGGGAATGCTGCCTCATTGATTGGCCTGTCGCCCTGGGCCAGAAAGTCCTGGCCCTCGTACTCTCACCTCATAAGGTGGGTGTTGTCTCCAGGTTTAGCAAATAAAAATCCAAGATGCCCAATTAAATTGCAGATAAAAAATGAATACTTTAAAAATACGAGTATTTCCCCAGTATTGCTTGGGACGTACTTACATTTAAAAAAAAGCTATCCATTGATTACCTGGAAGTCAAATTTAACTGGGTGTCATGTATTTTATCTGCAGCCCTAGATGTGGGCGCCTGAGGAACGTGTGGTCTTAGGGGAGGCGGCTCAGTTAAGCCAGCCCTGAAGGAACCTGCAGATCACACATCTCGTATCTGGAGGAAACCCTCCTTGACGAGGGTCTGGGTATTGCTCGTCCTTGGACATTTCTGTGTCCACAGAACTCCAGTCCTGAGCTTGAGCTGGAAGTCCTCAGAGAACAACTTCAATTAACTGTCAATAAGAGAAACCAAGATTGGAAAAAAGTCAAGGAATCATAAATGATTGGACAGAGGAAGCAGTAGGTACATACTATTTTTTTAGAAGTGGTTTGGGGAAAAAGTATTTTTAGGAGAAATAGTGAGAACATTAACACTAAGAAATCATAAAGCCAGGGGAGATTTGTGATGTTTGTAGCAAAAGGAGGGTGGATTAAAAATGTTGGGGTAAGAGACAGGCTAACTCTTAGAGCAAATTCCAAAAGGAAGTTATCAGCTTTGCCAATGAGGACAGTCCTTCTTCTGAAAATGCAGGGGAAGAAAGTATCAATAAAACTCATGGAGTGGAGGGGAAGGAAGTCGTGGGAACTTAATTTACGTGACCTCTGTCTTTTTAGAAGAGGAGTCATGGACAGCTGTTGAGAGGGACGGATGCATGGTTGGGTCTGGGGCTTGGGAGACAAGAAAGACAGCTCAGCAAAGTGAGCCCGATGTGGAATCAAGGATTGTTGTGGGTGAGCTTAACCTCAGCATCTTCGTCTTCTTCCTATGCGCCCAGTGCGGGTGAGTTATAAATTGTGGTTCTCATCTTCAAGGAGTTTATAATCTACTTGGAGAGAAAATTCGGACGTGAAAGGATAAATAGCCACCCAGGAAGCAAGCTAAATGCCATTCTGTGGTCCGGGCAGAATCTATTACAATTCAAGTCAAGGACTGCTGTGAGCTAGAGGAGCTGAGAAGGGTTCATCAAGGAGGGCAGCCTTCCGTGGGATCTTGACGAGGAATCGTATAATGCGGGAAAGTGGGACCTAAGTGCCAGGCAGGAGCATCGGCTTTAGACAGTCATCAGTTTGGCTGGAGCGTTGTAGGTCCTGTCTGACCCAAGGATGAGCGCTGACCATTACACGTGGCACAGTCCATCTCTTTCACGTGGCGAGCCTGCAAGAGCCCCGCGTCATCTTGGGATCCTTGGCTGAATTCTTACCGCTAATCACTAGATTTTAATCTAATCACTCGAGTGAGAGTTAAGGGGCTTGGGTTCCTATTCCTTTATTCCCGTAAGAATGGATGAGGTTTCAGTGGTTGCAGGCAAGAGGACAGTGGAGGCTCACGCTGTATGGAGGCTATCGACTAGCAGTGCTCATTTCCCAAAACAAGGAAGCGGTGAGAAAAGGAGTCTTCCAGAGGCCCCTGGGCTGCTCGGAGCTGCCCTGTGCCGCAGGACCAGTTTGGGCATCCATGAACACTGAGTAATTTATCTTAATGAACTGAGAACGCCTTGCAAGACTCCTTGAGCTCTTCCCAGCCTGGGAGTTCCCTTAACTGCCTACTAAAAGTAGAAGAGATTTAATGATTTTTTTTTCTCTTTTTTTAAAATTTTAACACATTACTGATTCTATCTCTGTTTCCATATTAGTGTCTTAAGATAGATCTTGCCCTAACACTGCCAGACTAATCTTCCTTAATTACAACTTTTATTGCATTGTTTTCCTGCATAAAAACCTTCAGTGGCTCCCTATTTCCTACTATAAAGTCTTGTTGATTTACAAAATTGCCATAATCTCGTTGGTTTTACCTCACATGCCAACTGTGTTCCTTTCTAAGCTCTAAAACACACTCAGTTCACTTGACAAGCTGCCCTAAATGTGGTGTTATTTTAACAACGAGCCATCCCCAGGGCATGGACAGTTGGCTATCATTTTGTCATATTTTCACAAGGAGCAACCTGATAACTTGCCTAGATTCTCCTTCAGTGGCATCACCACAACTATATTTTCATGATCTTGAAAACCCCCTCCTACGTTCTCGGGGATTTTGATTATCTGCCTCCCTGCCTATTAGCTGGAATTTTCCCCAGTCAATGGAGCTTTGATTCTGGATATCTACCAAAACCTCTTTTTTCTTTTTCCATAGCAGATTTGATCAGCCTTTGCAAAAACTAAACAGCTTGTGTTTTGTCAACATCAATTCCCAGTTTAGATTAGAATCATTAGCAGCAGAGCGAGTGGTATTTGGCTGGGCAGTGATAATTAAAGCAGCAAACAGAGACCTGCGTAACTCGGTCCATGTTCTGCATGGATAATGGGATGAAGACATGTCACAAGGACTTGTGCAATAGACAGTAACTTGAGCTCAGTCACACATCCCCACCCTACACTCGGGGACCAAGTGAAACTACCGAAGGGACATAAAAATCAGGAAAATACCTCATCAGCACCAGAAATGAAGAAAGAGTTCCATCAACATTCCAAGTGTAAAGTATTTCTGAGACAGTACAGAGAAAGTGACAAAGGATATGAAGTCACAATTCCCCTCGTTTAGAAAACGTGAGGGTTGGCAGTGGTGAGTGGAGAGTGGTTTACCAGCCCTCCGGAAATATCAAGCCCTGCTTTGCAGTGCGGTGTAGCTACTCCGGCTGTGGCCAAGTTCAGCCAGCCAAAGCAGAGACGGGGAGCAGTGCGCAGATTTGGCTCTTGCCAAGCCTGCCCAAGTCAGCTGCATCACCCCACTGAGTCCTGTGGGAAATGGGTGTAAGTGCGGCTAGAAACAGCCTCTAGCTGGATCTGGAGGCGTGAGGCTGTGAGGCTGTGCGGGCGTGCAGCGTGAACAGAGCGCTGTGAGGAGGTGGACGTCGCTCCTCAGGCCCCTTTCACTGCCGGGATCCACAGCTCCCGGGAGCATCTGTGGTGGGGATGCAGGAGCAAGTCAGCCAGAGGAAAAGCCAGGACAGACCTGGTTTTCTCTCTGTCACAGACTCTCAGCTGCTCTCTCTTTGCAAAGCAGACACCTTGGCTTCCGGAAAGGGGGAACGTAGATAAACCAGGTAAATGCAATCATGAAGATAGGACCAGTTGTCCTGTGGTTGTGGTTGTCACATTAAGAATGCAAATGGGTTGAACTTGGGAGCAAAAGATAGAATTCTCAGATTGGTGACAAGGCAGATTTCATCTGTATCCTTTCTATAGGAGAGACAAAATTACACAGAAAAGTTAAAAATAATGGGATGGGAAACAGTATCTCGGGAAAATGAAACAAAAATAAACTCAGAGCTTAATATTAATATCACACAAATGGAATTTAATACTAAGAGCATTAAGTGAGATAAAAGGGTTATTTGGTATTAGTAAAATTTTCAAAACAAGAAAATTAAGAGTCATGAAGCTTTATGTACCAAAAAAATATATAATACTGAGATATGAAGAGTGTAACTGAAAGATGAGGGGCCGTTGATAAAATCTGGGCTTCGTACTTTAACAAAATGTGACTTTCAGAATTTGATGGTCAGACAGAAAAATATGATATAGGTGAGCAGAATAGTTTATTTATTGCATTTTATTTAATAACTGTGTATGTAGATGTTTGTACTCCAAAAAGAATATTGATTTTTTTCAAATGTCCAGTGAAACATTGTCACATTAATTCAATAAATATTTATTACGTGTCTGCCAAATGCCAGACCTTACGCTGAGTAGAGGATGAAGCGGAAACAGGCCAGTCTCAGCCCAGGTGCTCGGTACTCTTCCTGAAGTAGGGGATGCAACAAGGAACAAAATAGGCAAGGGTCCCTGCTCTCAGGGAGCTTATATTCCGGTGAGAGAACACAGATATCAGCAAAGACACACGGAATCTATCAGGGGAAGGGTAATAAGCAGAGTTGGAGACAGGATAGGATGCCATTTTAGAAATGAGCTTCAGTAAGTCAGGCAGAGAAAGACAAATACCATATGATATCACTTATATGTGGAATCTAAAAAATGATACAAATGAATTTATTTACAAAACAGAAACAGACTCACAGAGAAAACAAGCTTATGGTTACCAAAGGGGAAAAGGGGTGGGGAGGGATAAATTAGGAGTTTGGGATAAAAATATACACACTACTATATATAAAATAGATAACCAACAAGGACCTACTGTGTAGCACAGGGAACTATATTCAATATCTTATAATAACCTATAATGGAAAATAATCTGAAAAAGTTATCTGTCTATCTATCTGAATCACTTTGCTGTACACCAGAAACTAACACAACATTGTAAATCAACTATACTTCAATTAAAAAAAAAAAAAAAAGAAATGAGCTTCAGGGGAAACCTCTCTGATCAGGTGACATTTGAGCAGAAGTCCCCTGAAGGAAGTGAGGGCCTGAGGCGTGAAGATAGGAGAGAAAAAGAGCTCTAGGCAGAGAATATAGACAGAATAGAGGCTCCCTATTTGTGTCCATTTTTTCCTCATCTTCTCTTAAATTTCTTGAATTAATAGTTTATTGTCAGTATTTCTTGTTTTTTAATGAACTTAAGGCCATGTTTTTTGGTCTGTGTATTGTCTTGATCTTGTCCTTTATATGATTTTGATTTCTAAATAGTTTTTTTAAAATAAATTTATTTATTTTATTTATTTATTTTTTGGCCACGTTGGGTCTTCGTTGCTGCGTGTGGGCTTTCTCTAGTTGCGGTGAGCGGGGCTACTCTTCCTTGCGGTGAGTGGGCTTCTCATTGCGGTGGCTTCTCCTGTTGCGGAGCACGGGCTTTAGGCACGTGGGCTTCAGTAGTTGTGGCGCACGGGCTTCGTTGCTCCGCGGCATGTGGGATCTTCCCGGACCAGGGATCAAACCTGTGTCCCCTGCATTGGCCTGCAGATTCTCAACCACTGTGCCACCAGGGAAGCCCTCTAAATAGTTTTAAATTGCAGTTTTCACGTACCTTGTGGCCCAACACTAATTTTAAAAAAGCATTTTAAAATTTCCCTATGTGGTTATATATTTTTTGGACCACCCTTTTATTATGTTTTAATTTCTTTTTGCTTTAAGCTAGATAATGTAGCCCAAACAATTTCTCCTTCTTAAAATCTGTGTAAGTTTTTTTTTTTTGTGGTCCAGTACTGATGAAATCCAGTTCAGTGACTCTGCATTGCCCAACTTCACTGGCTCCGGTTCATGTATTTTTACGTGCTTCAGCCCTACTGAACGTCATTAATTTGCTTGAAACTGCCCTTTTCTTCTAATTTTGGGACTATAAGTCATATTGTTATGGAAGACTCTTTTGTATTCATTCTACTCAGTAGCGTCCTTCAGAAGAATAGAACCAACAGAACATGTGTGCATGTGTGTATATATACAGAGAGTTAATGATAAAGATTAGGCTCATGGGATTACAGAGCCTGAGATGTCCCAGGATCTGTAATCGGCAAGATGGGGACCCAGGAAAACCAACATGTCGTTCCAGTGTGAGTTTGAAGGCCTGAGAACCAGGACAGCTGATGGCATAAAGTCCAGTTAGACGGCCAGCAGGCTCGAGACCCAAGAAAACCCATGTTTCATTTCGAGTCCAAAGGCAGGAAAAGGCCGGTGTCCCAGTTCAAGGCAGGCAGGAGGAGCAAGAGGAGTTCCCTCTCACTCAGTCTTTTTGTTCCATTCAGGTCTTCCAACTGATTGGATGAGGCCCACCCTCACTGGGGAGGGCCATCTGCTTTACTCAGTCTCCTGACTCAATCAGAGGTTTATCTCACACAGAAACACCCGCACAGACACCTCCAGAACAGTGTTAGACCAAGTGTCTTGGCACCCTGTGGCCCAAGCAAGGTGACAACAAAAATTCAGCATCGCAGTCCTGCAGCTTTTCTGCACGGTCTCAGATGGCATGTCGCTTCCTCCCAGGAGGCCTTGCGGGCCGCATCCCGAGATTGTGTTAGGGGCTCCTGCCGTGTGCTCCCACAGCTCCTGGCCACTCCCTGTCCTCGCGCTTCGGTCCACTACTTCCGTTTGCTTAGTTAGTTGTCTAGGCTGTGCCCTCGCTTCCTTAAAGGCTCTGCTTAAATGACACCTGATCAGAGAAGCTTTCCCTGAACACCATTTTAAAAAAAATTTTTATTGGAGTAGAGTTGATTTACTCTGTTGTGTTAGTTTCAGGTGTACAGCAAAGTGAATCAGTTACACATGTACATGTATCCACCTTTTTTAGATTTGTTTCCTGTATAGGCCATTACAGAGTATTGAGTAGAGTTCCCTGTGCTGTTGGTTATCTGTTTTATATATAGTAGTGTTACATGTCAATCCATTTCTGAAAGAGCATCCTACACTCTCACTCTCCAGCTCTGCTTTATTAACCTTTGCCTGACGTAGTTGTGTGTCTTTATTATTATCTGTGTCCTTCCACTAGAATGTAAGCTCCGTGAAAGCTGGGCCTTCGTCTATTTTGTTGACTGAAGCATCCACTACCCACTAGTTCAGGAAGAGTGCCTGATACATTATGGGTATCCAATTAATACGTAATTAATAAAATCCAGGAGTAAATAAAAATAATTTATTATGACTAAGCTTATTATAGGGATATAAGAATGGTTCAACATCAGAGAATATGTAGAACATTTTAGATGGAATTCATATGTAAAAGATTTTTAAAATGTGATGATCTTGGTAGATGTCAAAAAGGAAAGGAATTGCAAAAAACTCCGCAAAACTAAAAGAACAACAAACCCCCCAAACTTTGGCAATCTATAATTGAAGGATTTATTCCCTAAAGTGACAAAGAAACCAAAAACCAAAATCATAGTAATGGCAAAACATTAAAAGCCTTGTCATTAAAGTAGAACAGAGTTCAGTAAACCATGGTGTATGGGCCAAATCCATCTATGCTCATTTTTTGTTTATTGTCCATGGCTGTTTTCACGCCACAGTGTTAGAGTTGAATAGTTCTGACAGAGATGGTATGGCTCCCAAAACTAAAAATATTTAATATCTGACTCTTTAGAGAAAAAGCTTGCTGACCTCTGACAAATAACAAGAGAAAAGAAAATCCACATTCATAGATATTATCAACCTTATTCTGGAATTTCCATCCAACACAATAAGATATGAAATGTAAATAAGAGATTTGATTAGTAGGAAGAAATAGAGGAAATTACCATATTTGGCACTATTAATTTTCTACATGAGACAAACAAACGTATGGACACCAAGGCGGGAAAGCAGGGGGCAGGGTGGGATGAATCGGGAGATTGGGATTGACATATATACACTAATATGTATAAAATGTGTAAGTAATGAGAACCTGCTGTATAGCACAGGGAATGCTACTTCACTTCGCTGTACAGTAGAAACTAACACAACATTGTAAAACAGCTATACCCCAATTAAAAAAAAAAATTTCTACATGGGAAAATTAAAGGCTCAATTCAAAGCTACTTGAACTATTATGAAAATTTACCAGGGTGGCCAGTTATAATTAAAAATCCTTACATTATAATAACAAATATAAATAATTAGGAAATAGCAACACACACCTCTTAGTTTATATTTTTTCATGAAATCCATAAACTTTATTCAGAATAATAAAGACATGAGTAAGTGAAGAGTCTTATCACATTCTTGGGTACAAAGATTCAATATTGTAAAGATGTCAATTCTTCCAAAATGAATCTTCAGATTTAATACAATCCCAACCAAAATCCCAATAAGGAAAGAATATCCAGGCCGTTTTTGAGAACATCAGTTATTTTGGTTGCTCAGCATTTTTTGTGAGATTCATCTATGTTGTTCTATGAAGAAGTAGATCACTTATTTTCATGGTGTCATTGTTTTCTAAGGAATGAACAAACTAATTTATTTATCTAGATTATTGTTGATGGAGTTTGATGGATTAAGGTTATTTCTACTTATCTACTATTAAAAATAACGCTGCTCTTCTTGGTGCATATATTTTTGTGCACAAGTCTTTGGTATATGTTGGGCATATAACTAGGAGTAGAATTTTAAGTCATGGATCGTACAGATATTCAACTTTTGTAGTTAATATCAAATTATACCCTAAAGTATTTGTACTAATTTAACTTTTCCACCAGCTGTGTGTGAAAGTTTCTATTTTTTCACATTACTACCCAAACTTTGGAATACTAGTCTTTATGGTGGGTGTGACATTGTGTCTCATTTTAGTTTTAATTTTAATTTTCCTGATGAAGAATGTCATTGAGCCATTCTTTATTTATGTTTATTGGCCATTTGAATGCCCTTTTGTCAAATTCCTCTTCAAGGTTCTGCCCTGTTTTCTTTTGGGTTTTCTGTCTTTTCTTACTGAGTTGTAAGAGTATATTATATAGTCCAGGTACAGTCTCTTTTTGGATTTTCACAAATATTTCTTCCAGTCTGTAGCTTGCATTTTCAGTCCTTCATGGTGTCTTTTTATTGTTTTTAATTTCAGTGCTGTCCAGTTTATTGTTTATTTCTCTGATGCTTAACTTTTTCTTTCCTTCACTACTCCCTGAGCATGAAAGTATTCTTTTATATTATTTTCTAGAAACTATATTATCTTTCAGATTTAGAACTTCAGTATATCTGGAACTGATTTGTGTGTATGGTGTGAGGTAGGGAATCATATTTTATTTTTTTCCATATGACTATTATATTTCTAAATAGCATGATGTATTGTGTTCATGCAAGATGACTCAATATTGTAAAAATATTGACTATCTCCAAATTAATCTATATATTTAGTGCAATCCCAATCAAAACGCCAGCAGGTTTCTTTGTGGAAATAGGCAACCTGATCTCTAGATTTATTTGGAAATGCATAAGACCAAAAATCATCAAGTCATCCTTAAAGAAAAATAATCTAGGAAGATGTATTCTACTGGATGCCAAGATTCATTATAAAGGTACGGTAATGAAGACCAGGCAGTATAGACACAAGGACAGACAAATAGACCAGTGGAATGAAAGAAAGTTCAGAAATACACACATATACACGGTCATACAATTTATGAGTGTGAATTGCAGAGCAGTAGAGAAGGGACAGTCCTTAAAAATACCTTAATTTTGTTTAAGTGTAGTAATTGAAATTAGAAAGGTAGTAAGTTGTCCTTAGATATTTAGATATGTGTCATTTTAAAGTATGATATCCTTTGATGCTTTGTGATTTTAATAGTGATACAGTCAAGGGAAAGGTCTGAGATTTCAAGGTTCAAATAAATGTAGTTGATTAAAGCATGTTTTTCTAAATACCTGTTGTAAGGTTGAGGTTCTACTATCTCTAGGAGAGCTTATCTTGATTGCAGACAAAATGTATAAGTCCAGCCAAGCAAATGCTTGAAAACTTACTTTGAGACTCATACTGTTCAAATATTGGGGGGGGGCTACTGAAGATATAAAATATGGTTCACCTTTCTAGGGATTTTATAATTTACACATGATGATCAAATCAGTGCACACAAAAAGAGAAGGAAAAACTTGGGTGCCAGAAAAAGACTGATTTCGTATGTGGTCTAGAACACTGAAGGACAGAGGTGTTGGGTTGGACGCCTGTGTTAGCCCAGCACCTCCCAGAGAAGGGGGATTTGTGCTGAACCTTGAAAGCTGGGTAGGATTTAGAGAAGTGAATGGGAGGAGGGTAGAGTTATTGCTAGCGTAGACAGACATGAGAAAATGAAGAGACGGGGAGGTGAACGTTGTATTTGTCTACATGCTGGTGGGGGTGTATGTATGTGCATGTGGACAAACAGCAGAGCAGGATGGAACATTCACATTGATGAACAGCGGGAAAGAGTTCGGGTTGATACACTAGAGCCACAATGTAGGGGAACTGAACAGAGTGAAGTAAGTCGGAAAGAGGAAAATCAATACCCTATGCTAACACACGTATGTGGAATCTAAAAAAAAAAAAAAAAGGTTCTGAAGAACCTAGGGCCAGGACAGGAATAAAGAGGCAGACGTAGAGAATGGACTTGAGGACACGGGGAGGGGGAAGGGTAAGCTGGGACGAAGTGAGAGAGTGGCATGTACATATATACACTACCAAATGTAAAATAGATAGCTCATGGGAAGCAGCCGCATAGCACAGGGAGATCAGCTTGGTGCTTTGTGACCACCTAGAGGGGTGGGATAGGGAGGGTGGGAGGGAGACACAAGAGGGAGGAGATATGGGGATATATGTATATGTATAGCTGATTCATGTTGTTATAAAGCAGAAATTAACACACCATTGTAAAGCAATTATACCCCAATAAAGATGTTAAAAAAATTATATAGGGGAACTTAAAAAATAGGGAAAAAATCCAAATTTACGTAAAGGCAGAAGAGAGATGAGACTTATCTGTCTTAATCCAGTGCATGGCTGAATGCATGGCACAGAATTTATACTCAGTAGATATTTGTTGAATAAATGAATGGAAAAAAATAGGAGAATTCAAGAGGGAACAGCTAGTCCATGCCCTGGTTTAGGACGTAAAACTCCCAATAAAACTACCATCTTCTACCTGAAACACTTTCAGGACACTGGTAGTTGCTGACACTGTTAAGAATAATTAAAATCATAATGATCAAATAATTATGAACTTCATGGTGAGAAATGTTTCATTGAGCAAATCCTGGTCATTAATCTCCGTTTTAAAAAGCCCAAGAGGAAAAGCTCCCTCTCTGAATCCCATTCTCCAGCTCTAGTTGTATGTTTTAAGAGACTATGGGGATTATCAATGCAGGGAAATAATGTGGAATTTACCTTTTTTAAATTCAGAGAGTCAATAATAAATGATGTTTTTGGTTACAGGGGTTAGGCTTCTGCCTCCCTGCACATTCAAGGTTAAGTTAATAGTGTTTGTGGAGGTGTAGGGCTCCATCTGTTCATTCTCCTGCTACAGAGAAGGACGAAGTGAACACCTTCCCCTGCAGGTGCCACCTGATCACACCTTACTAATCACCACTCCCCTCCAGCTGCCACCTGCCCTGGCTCCCACTCAAAGACACTAGTGAACCTTTAGGGAAGGTGAAATCCTTCATTAGTACCTCTGTGAGCCTGAATCCCTGCTCCTTTACTGCTTTCCTGAGATTTCTTTATCAGCATGAATGAGAGGGGTATTATATCAAGTCCAGTAATTGGGCCAAATGATACTGCTCTCTTGTCCGGTGCCCACAGTCGTCAGTGAGGTTCCACAACTACTCATGGAATCTCCAAGCTGAGACCTGAGAGATTGTGGTGCAACCATAATGGTCCAGCCAGCGTCATCCAGATGAGGAGACTGAGTCCCACAGGATGAGTTGCCCAAGGACACACGCTAGATGGTGACAGAGGTGGGAAGAGAGCAAAGACTCGGCTTCTCGTCAGCTGTTCTTGCACGTCGCCATCCTTTGGGCATCACTTTGTAGCTGTGGTTTTTGCATTTGTTTCAAATCAAAGCCACGCATTTGGTATGAAGTAAGTTTACAAGGCTGATTACATCGTGTTACACTTAGTACAATCTCTTGTAGTGGGGTTCCATGGAGTCAGACGCTCCAGGGAGCAACCCAAAGTGAATCAAAGCTGGAAAGACTTGTCACTTGAGGGACTCGGTCAAAAACAACTTCACTGCAGGACATGTGGCCCCCAGACGATGTTTATGCTGAGGGTTGATTCTGAAACACGAAGAATGTTTCTTTTATCCAAAATTCATTGTTGATTTTGATGAGTTTACAAAAAGAGCGGTCAAGCTGACAGACTATCAAAGAGACGAGCTGCATTCAGAGCATCTGGGAAATAACAAACCAAAAAATGCAAATGAATGATGTTCATCGCCTTGATTAGTGTGAAAAAGTTTATCTCACTCTGGCCAATATTTGATGGACCATGGAATCTGGAAAGGATGTGATACCCAGCACCTCCTTCTTTCCAGGTAAACCAGCGACAGCCCGGACAGGGCAGGTGACTTCCAGTGACTGAGTGGGGGTGACATCTTTTTTAAGACTCCTGGTCTAGTGACCTTTTCATTGTGTTTGTATTAAAAGAAAAAGCTTACATAAAAGTGGCATCAACTTGTTCAGATTTTATCACCTGTTGCAAGAAAATAATACTCTTAAAAACCTTGGAAATTACTCCTTTAAACTCTCAGATTTTTCCTGAACAGAGGGTGACCCTTAAATTGCTAAATTATCTGAAAGAAGGCGTGTACTAGGGTGCTCTGTGCAGGTTTTGAGAATTTTTTTCTGCCTTTAAACATCAAAAAATACAAAAAAAGAAAGGAAAAGAAAATGTAATAGTTAAATGGCATTCCTGGGAAACAGAGAACTATGTCACTCATTGTTTATTTCTCTACCTTAAGAAAAATGGGAGAAAAAGGTATCGTACCATTTAAGAAGACTCTGTCACCAGAAGGAAGTAACCCTACTTCCTGAAGAGTGGACAGCGTTGCTAGAAGGGAACTAATCCATTTCCTTTCTCCCAAAGAGCTTTACTTGTCACCATTCCGAGTAAACTAGTACTTTCTTTGTTCTTACAACTCTTTGCGGCGGGTGGGGGGGGGGCGGGGGGGCGGATATTCAACAACACAGAGAATCTGTGATTTGCCTAGAATCCCAGATCTGCCTGTCTCATTGTAAAACCAAAGCAAACGCCATAAGCTCCATGGTCTCCTCTTTTGTTTTTCTCTCCATCTCGATAAAAGGCATCGCAATACCCAGTTGTTCAAGACAAAAACCCTAGGACTCATCCCCGATTCCTCCCCTTCCCCGTCACTCACCTGTTGCTTCCGTCTGTAAAATTCATCTCGGCTGTGTCGGCTCCTCTCCCATCCATTTCCGCTCCAAGCCACCATCCCTCCATCGCTCACCTTCACTTCTCCACTAGCTCCCTAACTGGTCTCGCTGCCTTCACTCTTGTCCCACTGAAACCCATTCTCTATACGGGAACCAGAGGGAACTTTTTTTTCTTCAATTCAGTAGTTTAATTTTTTAGTGAAGGTTTTACGTTTTTAGAGCCGTTTTAGGTTCACAGCAAAACTGAGCGGAAGGTACAGCGATTTCCCAAAGACCGTGCACTGCCTCCCAGGTTATCAGCATATCCCCCACCAGCTGGTACATTTGTTACAACTGATGAACCTACATGGACACATCATTACCACCCAGAGCCCACAGTTTACATTTCTTGGTTCACTCTCTGTGTTGTACATCCTACGGGTTTGGACTTGGGGAATTTTTGAAAACACAACTCAGATCCTGTCTCACTTTGCTGAGAAACTTCCGCAGGCTTCTCACTGCACTGGGAGTAGGGACGTTCCCCGCTCAAGGCCTTGCGCTTTCTGTTCCTGATGCTTCCTGGGCCAGAACCCTCTCTGCTCAGCTCTTCCCACAGCTCGAATGTCATGTCCTCACAGACGTCCTGCTGATGGAGTCTGTCTAAAGGCAGCCAACTCCCCGTTCCTGTTCTAGTTCTTCTTTTAAAAAATTCTCAGAGCTGAGCCTAATCTGTAAATTTCCTCTTTCTTAAATGTGTCTTTCTTCCCCCATTATAAGTCCCTTCCACCCCCTGCCACGACCTTGTTCCATGTGGGCACATGGTAAGCACTCAACACCCATCTGTTGAATGTTGAAATGATACTAGGTTGTACCAAGAGTTTCCTGTGTGTCATGCACAGGTACTATACAAATCATAATATACTTCATCCTCACAACAACCCTAAAAGTTGGGTTCAGTTGTTCCCATGGAGGAGAAAACTGAGACAGAGTAGTTAAGCATCTCGACCGAAGTCACACAATTCGTGGGGCTTATACTCAGGAATCTGGTGCAGAACCCACATCCTAAGCCACTTAGATGAGTGATGATATTTGGGTAGCTTCTTCTGCCTGGCCCCCTTTGTCTTTACAGATTAGAGAATAAGAATTAATTAGGGATTACAGAAAAGAGGGAATTGTTCCTTTGGGGACTTCCTAGTGAAACTCCCTATGTTGGGTCTAAGAGGAGAGGAAAGAAATTCAATTCTTGTTCTAACCATAGTCCTCGGGGACCCTATGGTTTACATATGATTTCATCACTTTGTTCCTCTGCTGTGGTTTTCCCAGCTCAGGGCTTCAGCTCCTGTTAAGTTCTGTCCTCCATTGATTTTTTTTTTTTAAATATCTGTTAAGGGCTGTCTCCTTGTGGGAGCAGAGGACCAGGAACAGATGAAGAGTTAGAAGGGGTGGGGGCTGCCAGTAACTACAGTGGAAGTTTTTCTTCATCTGTAAAATCCCAGAAACGATCTCCAAGGTCCATCTGTAGGTTTATAATATTACGGCTCAGGAACTGTTTTATGTAGGCCTCAGTTGAGGGTCTTTTCCCAGGTCCTCTTCTGTGCTACTTCCTCTCTGTCCACCTCTCATTTCATAGGTCTTACACATCAAGGTTAGAACAATACCATAAAACAAACCAGACAAATTCTTCTGATGCCAAGGCATTTAGCAGTGCTGGCTTAGGCTCTGTGACTCCCTCCTGGAAATTTCTAAAGTGAATTCATTCATTCATCCATCTATCTCACAAATAATTACTGAGCACCTACTTTGTGTGAAGGCCTAGGCCAGGAGTTGAGGGTACACATGGTCTGGACTCTCATGGAGCTGGTGGGGTCAAGTTACTAATAAGAGAAAAATCACAGAAGTGAATCTAAGAAGGTAGCAGTGACAGGTACCACCAAGGGGAAGTACTGGTGGTGTGAGGACAGACATAGGTGTGGGGTTGACCTCATTAGCAAAGTTAGTGGGTGCTTCCCTGAAGAAGTCACAAGCTAGGATCTAAATGATGAACAGAAGTTCACTAGGAGAAGAGGAGTGTGAGAGTGTTCTAGGCAGAGAATGGCATGTGCAAAGGTCCTGTGGTAGGAGATAGGATTGCATATTCCAGAACTCAAAGAGCAGTGTTGTACAGAGAGCATAGGGACCTACTCGAAGAAGGCAGGGATGACTTCTCTGAAAAGTGAGGGAGGTGCCGCTGAGATCAGTTGCATAAAAGAAGTCGGCGGGCCAAAGCACCTCAGCCGATTGCAGAAGACTGTTCCCACCCAGGAGGAGCTCCTCGACATGGTTCCTCCTTAAGCAACATGTGAAAGCTTTAGCTTGGAGATGGGGCAACTACATCCATTAGGGTTTTTGTTAAAAAAAATTCTGTCTATATAGCTGTGCCAAGAGACCTCTTTGGAATTGTGAAGACTGTCTCCATCAGTTGTCAGTTGGCACCAAGGCCTGGACATGAGGAATCCAGCAAGGAATTCTTTCGTGTCCTGCCCTTGGCTGGTCGTGCCACAGAGGATGGCTGTGTGTGTCCTGGCAGGCTTCCCGCTCCCAGTCAACCAAATGAAGATGTACAGAGTGGATCCAAAACATTTGCCAAGGGAAGAAAACCAATGGATCAGAGACATGACCCAAACCCAGGAGACATTGCCTGCCACTTGTTCTGAGAGAGAAATCAGAGGTTGTTTTCCCCATAGAAATAATACAGTCAAAGGCTGCAAGTCCCAGAGTAAAGTTTAGAAACAGTAAATGGAGGCGATTCAAAATAGTGGTAACGGCGCATCCTTCCCCCGTTCTGCGTGACTCACACTGGATCAGTAATCCAAATGACTTTCTACTCCTCGGTCCCGACATGGAAAACTTTGCCAGACTCATGAGGAGGAGAGTTGATGTGTATGAACTGAATTCCGCTTCGTAGATGCTAAGGAGCCTCACAAGTTTAAAACAAAGTACCTGCTTTACAGAATCTCTATAATTCTCCACGGCAGAGGAGACAACTGAGAGATTTACTGGGGATTGCTAAGCAAAAAAGCACCTCTCCCTCCATTATCTGGAAATTGTGAGCCACGCAAGTTCAGTCCTCTTGTGAAGTGTGAATGTTAGTGTGTTAAATAAACATTTAAAAAAGGAACCTGCTTGACAGTTATTTTAAAGAATCTGGCATCTATGTTTTTCCTTCATTCAGAGAGCTCAAAATTGGCTTAAGTGGAGTTTAGTTGAAAAAATTCACCTTGAGAGTGTGATTAAGCCTGGAAAATTTTAGCCAATAGGGGAATTTTTCATAAATCATGACCGAGTGGAAACAGTGTTATAATGGAAGTCTGTGTGTAATGGGCACTGTTAAAATTACATACGCATATATTTGAGCATCAACAGGTAACTGACTTAGGAGGTTACGATTCTGTGAAGGGTTTCTGGTGATATTATAAGCTACAGGCGCAAAGCTCAAGTCATCAAAATTTCTAAATAGAATTACAGTTAGATTAAAAAATATTCCTGCTATAATTATATACCAGGCGTGGTTTAGGATCTTATAATTAACTACTTTATACACAGGCTTTGCCTACGTGGTAATGGGTAATCTGATTCTCATGTAATGGAATCATAGGATATTCGAATAGGAAGAAGCCTCTGATTTTCTAGTTTGTCTTCAACACTAAATTCATAAGGAAAACAAATAAACATAAAAAACAACAATCTTGCAGACACAGACTGCCGGCAGTTTAGGTGATTTGCAGATACAAAGGTTTAAGATGGAGGACAAAACTCCAGTGTCTTTGCCCAGTACTTTTCCTAGTTTGTAACTTTGATGCTCTTTTGGTTGGCTTCTAGCCTGCGGTTCATAAGGAATTCTAGAACTTTCATGTAAGAGGAGTGCAGGAAAGGAGTAAGCACCAGAGGTGTGCTTCTCAAACTTGAATATGGATCTGAGGCTCTTGTGGGTGCAGGGATATCAAGTCTGTGATGGGGCTCTAGGAAGCTCCCAGGTGATGCTGATATGCAGATCCTCCAATCTCACTTTGAGGACTGAGTTACAGGACCTGTTGTAGAGTTGGGTTTGCATGCGGACACCAACCGTAACATAGACTGTGTGTTTATGAGGAATGTCTTGGGGGTGACTGAGGGAGATTAGAGGTGCCCCCTTCCAACAGCTCTCAGCTTGATTCCTGAGTGAGTTCAACTACAGATGCTTATTAAATGCAATTGTAAGATCCATCAGTAATCTCTAGGCTCTTATCCGTCTGGAAAGGTCACCTGCCCATCTTTAGGAAGGAGTTTGTTCAGCATCTTGAATTGTATGTTTACATCTCTTGTCAAGTTTGGGAAGCTTCGCATCATTGTTTTTTCAAGTACATTGTCTACTCTCCTCCTGGAATGCCAATGGATGGGGGATATTTTGTTATAGTCCCACAGGTCCCTGAGGCTCTGATCATTTTTTTTTTTCATTCTGTTCTCTCTCAGTTGCTCAGATTAATGTCTGTTCTCTCTCAGTTGCTCAGATTAATGTCTATCATTCTATCTTCCAGTTCACTGAGTCATTCCTCTCTCCCTTCTATTCTGCTGTTGAGCCCATCCACTGAGGTTTTTATTTCTTTATTTTTCTGTAGTTTCTCTCTTTACTTTTTATATTAATTGTATTTTCCAGTTTTAAAACATCCATTTGGTCTGTGTCTTTGCCAAGGATTTCTGTTTTCGCACCCGTTTTAGGCATGCTTGTAACTGTTCACGGAAGCGTTTTTGTCATGGCTGCTTTAAAATCTTCAATTATTCTAACATCTCTCTTACCTCAGTGTTGTCTTTTTCACTCAGTGTGAGATCTTTCTGGTTCTTGGTCCAGTGAATGATTTTGTACTGAAACCAGGACATTTTGGTACTACACTATGAGACTCTGGATCTTATTTAAACCTGTTTTAACCGGGTTATTCTGGCACTGTTCCTGCAGGGGAAGGGGGTCATCACCTTGTTTCTCCCAGATGGAGCTGAAAGCCCAAGTTCCCCCCGGTCTCGATCAGGTCCAGGTGAAGGATGGGGTGGACTCCTCTTTACTGCTGGGTGGGGTAGAATTTCCAGGTCCCTGCGTGGTCTCCATGGACACCGTGAGGGATTGAGGGGCTGGTAGCTGGCCCATGGGGATGGTCCATAGCCCCTTCCTCCATCCTCAAAGCCATCAGTGGCTGGTCACATCTTTCTCATGCTGCATCACTCTGACACTGAAGCTTCTGCCTCTCACTTCCACACTTAAAGACACTGCTGATTATATTGGACAACCCAGGATAATCTCTCTGTGTTAAGGTCAGCTGATTAGAAACCTAAATTCCATCTCCAACCTTACTTCTCCTTTGCCATTTAACTTAAATGGCATTTAAGTTACAGGTTCCAGGGATTAGGACTTGAACATTTTGGAGGGGCCATCATTCCGCCTACCACAAAGCCCATGTTGTAAACCCCTGCGTTATTGAAATCCCCTTTTCCCTACATCTGAGGGAGAAAGATCTGAGTAAGGACTCAATCTTGGAAAGAACTCATCCCAATACATCTGTCCCCAGTCTAGGTGAGGACGGGTATTCCTCGCTTATTGGATTTTGGGGAGAAATTAGTTCCTTGGGGTTGTAGGACTGAGATCCTTGTTTTGTTGCTGGCTGTCAGCTGAGGGCCATTCCCAGCTTTAAGAATCCACTCACATTCCTTGACATGAGGCCACTTTCTTCCATCTTCAAAGCCAGCACTAGTGGGTCAGATCCCTCTCATGCTTCAAATCTCTCCTCCTTCTTCTTCTTTCTGATCTCTCACAGCCAGCTGGGAAAGGTTGTCTGCATTTAAGGACTCATGTGATTAAATTGGGCCCACTGGGATAATTCAGAATAATCTTTTCTTTCAGTGTCTGTACCCTTAATCACACCTGCAAAGTTGCTTTTACCATGTAAGGTAACATCTTCATAGGTTCTGAGGATTAGGGTGTGGATGTCTTTGGAGCCCCTGTTCTGCCCACCACACCATCCTAGATCATGCAGTCTCCAGCCCACCTGCCAGTTTACCACGGATGCTGAGTGAGGCCAGCAGGAGGTAGCTGAGCTGGACCAGACCGTGAGAACCACTCAGCTGACCCATGAAATCACGAGCTATATAAATGGTGATTGTTTTAAGCCATACATTCTGGGCTGGTTGGTTATACAGTAATAGAGAGTCAACACAAACGACAAGCTGGTTCACGATTGAATCAGTGTGTACCATGTCGTGGACACAGAACCACTGTCCTACATTCCTTATCCAGTCTTCTCCTGGGGGATGGGCAGTGTTTCTTTTAAGCCTTATAAACATAAAAAAATAGCCCCAATATTCAGGAATTTTAAGGTTAGATGAGAAAGTACCAGGAAAAACCCTTATGTAGAGGGTACGTAGAGTTTTCCTCTACATAATCAGGGATGCCTTCATGGAAAACCAAAGTAGGATGCTTGAGATTTGTTGTTACCTAGCAGAGGACCTCTGTGTTCATTTTCTATTTCTGTGTAACATGTTACTACACACTAGGTGACTTAACACACATTTATTATCTCACAGTCGCTGTGGGGAGGAGTCCAGGCACAGCTTAGCTGGTTCCTCTGCCTAGTGTCTCACAAAGGTGTAATGAAGGTGTCGGTCAACCTGTAATCTCACCTGAAGGCTCGACTGTGGAAGAGTCCATTTCTGAGCTCTCTCATACTGTTGGTGGAATTCATTGCCTTGTGGTTGGAGGACTGAGGGCTCTAGCTTCTTGCTTGGCTGGAGACTGCCCTCAGCTCCTAGTGCTACCTGTAGTTCCTAGAGGCCTGCTGGGGCTCTCAGGGACCACCCACCGTTCTACGCTCTGTCTCACAGCATGGCCACTTCCTTCATCAAGCCAGCAAGGATAGCCTCCAGAGTAAACCTGCTAGTAAGATGGATGTTATATAATATTTCATAATCATGGGAGGGACATCCCATGACTTCTGCTATGTTCTATTGATTAGAAGCAGGTCATAGGACCTACTTCTAAGTCAAGGAGAAGGGATTATACAAAAATGTGAATACCAAGAGTCAGGGATCATTGGGGCGGTTGCCTTGAAGTCTGCCTGCCATAGCATCCAAAGAGACAGAGGACAAACACACAGGATCTGCCTCCTTTGCACCCTTACTGTGTATAGGAGTGACATTTAGCAAGGCGTTTCTCTTCCTTAAAGCTTTTCTCTGGAAAGGCTCTAGGACAGCTGACTGCTTTCAGGTTATTTGGAGCCAAATGGAGAGATAACTTGGCTATTACTAAAAATGATACTGAGTTTAATGAGGATAACTTTAGTCAAAATTTCCCTCATTCCGCTTCATTAGAAGGTGTAAATCTTTTTTTTTATTATTTTTTTAAATGAAAGCTTCTTTCTTTCCTTCTTTCTTTCTTTTTGGCTGTGTTGGGTCTTCGTTTCTGTGCAAGGGCTTTCTCTAGTTGTGACGAGCGGGGACCACTCTTCATCGCGGTGCATGGGCCTCTCACTGCCGTGGCCTCTCTTGTTGCGGAGCACAAGCTCCAGACGCGCAGGCTCAGTAGTTGTGGCTCACGGGCCTAGTTGCTCCGCAGCATGTAGGATCTTCCCAGACCAGGGCTTGAACCCGTGTCGCCTGCATCGGCAGGCAGATTCTCAACCGCTGCGCCACCAGGGAAGCCCGAAGGTGTAAATCTTTTCTTTGCTTTTGTCTCAACATCTCAGAATGAGGCTTTTCCAAGGCCCCTCACAGAAACTTGAAGATGTGTTGAATTAGTGCCAAGCAGGAGGGTAGCGTTGGTACAAAGAAAGCGGGTAAGAACTTACATGGCTCTTGCTTGTCAGGTTTTGCCTAATTGAGCCAACTAAAAATTTACTTGGAAAAGATAAGTTGATCAGATGTCACCTAGAAGGCCAGCTGCATAAACAAACCCTGGAAAGAACCAAATCATGAGCTTCCAATTTTGATTACAGTTTTTTAAAGCAGAGAATTAAATGTAAAACGTATTTTTTCTCTTGCACACCCCCCTTCCCACCATGTGATTGTATTGAAGTGTCCGTATTTTTCTTTCCTGGTCTCAGTGTCGTTCACCCTTCCTCGAATTGCCTTCGCAATGGAGCATCTGTGTGTCCAAACAAACAGACAAATGAGGAGATTAATGAACTAAACTTTAACCTTCTAAGTATTTATTCTGGGGCTCAGGGGAGAAACACATCTTTGCCAGTGAAAATCCCAAAACTGTCTCTGATAATTTGGTATTAAAGAGAGCTCTGTCCGTTGCTTCTTGAGGCACAGAGAACATCACTCTTCCCCTGACCCCAACCCCCCCAGCCCTTACATTCCTCTCCCCATTCAAATGGATTGCATCCTACCCCTTTACATTCCTTCCTCTAAAAGAGCTTCTTTTATCAATGATATTAGCTGTCATTTATTAAGCACCTAATACATCACTGATTGTGTTTGGCTATTTTAATCTTCATCATCGTTTTCTAACATTTTTGAGCATTGACTATTGGAAAGGTAATTTTATTCTGTCCTTTAATTTTTGTACTAGCTGTACGAAGCAGGTATTTTAAAAAATAAAGTCAACTATTTACTCACGCTTTAAGTAAATGTCAGAAGATGGAGTGGAAATTGGGTTTATTAAAAACTTGATTAGATGAAAATGGCTCTTGATGGTTTTCTACAGTATATATGCCCTTGTCACTGCAGCATGGGGAATAATTCGTGTTCAGAACCAAAAGCTGGTATAGAGAGAGTCATTCTTTCTGACCTTCTGATCACTCCTTAAATTCATGTAGGTGTACATAGTCAGCACATCACTATATGTAATTGCAGGAGGGCAAGCCCTCTCTTTCTCATGTATTGCCTTCACCATATGACAATACTGTAGAGGAAGAAGGGCATAAGTATGGACTGGAGCGTAGGAATACACCAGCATGGCGAGGTGTGGAGTCAAATAACAAGTTCATTATGGCTACTAGTGTTCAAA
Source organism: Balaenoptera musculus (assembly GCF_009873245.2). NCBI lineage: Eukaryota > Metazoa > Chordata > Mammalia > Artiodactyla > Balaenopteridae > Balaenoptera > Balaenoptera musculus. Next base: position 55,662,769 of record NC_045804.1, on the reverse strand, counting down.
GATGGTCTCTTCCAGGATCCTCTGTCAGCACATGGCCATCTTCTCCCTGTGTGTCTCTGTGTCTCTTCTCTTCTTCACATGATACCAGTCATATTGGATTATGGAATTTGAAAGCCAGGTAAGGCATGCGAATCACAGTGACAGAGCAATGGATGACCTTTAAAGGCTTATGAAAATGAAATGACAAGATCCAATTTCCATGTGTGTGTCACAAGTAGATTGAATGGGTGTGGGGATCCTCAAATCAAGAGGTAGAGCTTATTTTCCTTCCCTTTGAATCTAGGCTGCCCCTATAACTGTTTTTGGCCAAGAGAATATAGTTAACAGTAACATTCTAGTGCTTTCAAACCAAGACCTTGAAGATTGACAGCTTCCGTAGCTTCCTTCTTGGAAAGAAGCTGCCGTGTTATGAGGAAGACCAAGCAGCTGTGTGGAAAGGACCCAGTAGAGGAGAAGCAAGAACCTCCACCAACAGCCCCTGCTGAGCACCCAAGTGACAGAGAACATCAATTGCGAGCTACACGGTGTGGCCATTTTGGACTTTCCAGTTATTGAAATACACCTGCCAACACCAAAGAAGTAGAACCACCCATCTAACCCACAGAATGGAGAATAATACATGGTTTTTTAAAAGGCATTACGTTTTGGGGGTGGTTCGTTATGTTGTCACTGATAACCAGAACCCTTCTGTTTCCTCATACAAGGTTATTTTCTGCAAGGCCTTTCTTTGTTGAGAATGTCTTTCTTTTCCTTGCTGATACTTCTCTCCTTTGAATTCATGTCACAGAAGTATCAGGGCTAATCCAAGGCTCCTTCCTGAAGGGGAAGCAGACCACCACCCTTTTCACCTCCACCTTGGAGGATCCGTCGGGACCCAGATGGAGTTAAGGGGAAAGGGGGTAGGGAGCCAATGGCCCAGGTTTTCTTTTCTAGAGACAAGGGCTTTCTTTTACCTTGGTTTCAATTTTCTGTGTTCTATTTGACAACAAAAGTGGTTTAGTTTGGGGATCATGATTAGGTGTGAACCCGTCGGAAAGCCTCCAAGGGGGCTGCTTGAGCAAATCCATTTTATCTATAACACTCGGCAGAGTGACTGTTACTGGCTTCCAGGATGCAGTGTTAGCAAAGCTTCTGAGGCTGAATTGGGAGCCACCAAGACAGATTGCTATGTTCCCCGTGCTGTAAGCATGCCCCACATTCGTACTCAATCTCTAAGACTCCAGAAGCAACGATGCAGCATAAGGACAGCTACCTATCATTTGATTTCATCCCATTTCGATCTGATCATGCCGCCAGCTTATTAATTTGTAGACTCTACATTACATTTTCATGGTCTGGTTTACATGCTCCCCCCCATCTATTTTTCTGGTTGATAAAATTTAAAAGGACGTCTGTTGTGCTAAAGATGACTTTTTACTTAGGATGCAGAGTCATTGGAATGTGTGGCAGCAATTTTTCTTAGGTAATAACCTCCCCTATCTTATCAAACCAGGCTTTGGTCACAGAAAGGCGCTGTTAATTCAATTGTTGTTTAACTTTGCCATTTGTTGACTGGCTGAATGAATAACTCCCTCTCACACCTCATTCTGATTTCTCACACATTTGCCTTCAACGCTGAAGAAGGAGTCTGGAGTCTGGAGGCCTGGCCAGAAACGAGTGAGAGATTCTGATGCTTCGTGCAAGGTTTTTAAGTAATCTCTTTCCTTTAGTGGGTAGAGGAAGGCAGATAGAAGCTATGTGTCAAGATATAAGTGCTGTCACCATCAATGGCAAATATTTAATGAGTGGCCCCCTGTATAGAGAGCCGTGTGATATGTCTGTGGCAGTGGTTCTTAACTGGAGGTCATTTTGCTTCCACCCCTTCCCAGACAACATTTGACGATATCTGGAGACATTTTTAATTGTCACAAATTGGGGGGGGGGGGTGCTGCTGGCACCTAGTGGCTGGAGGCCAGGGATGCTGCTAAACATTTTACAACACATAAGACAGTGTTCCATAGTGAAGAGCTATCCAGCCCCAAGCGTCAGGAGTTCTGAGGTTGAGAAACCCTGGGGTGTGGATATAAAGACATGCTGAACATGGACCATATCTTCATGGAGGGGAACAAGGACAAAGGGGAATAGGAATGAAATACGGATAGAATGAGGCTGAAGCAGAGGGGCATCAGCCAAGCCTTGGTGCATCACCACACACCGTGTTTCATGAAGTCATCCATCATAGGGAAGGGCACTTACCCATGGCACATGAGGACCCCTAGCAAAGGCACAGACAGAAGAGGAAAGGACAGCCATGGGGTTTCTCTGGGTTTGGGGCTGGGTCCTTCCCTCCCTCCGCCCCTTCCTTCCTTCCTTCCTTCCTTCCTTCCTTCCTTCCTTCCTTCCTTCCTTCCTTCCTTCCTTTCTCTTTCAACTTTTTCCCCCTATATTCCTCTCTCTGTAGAGAGAGAGCTTATCCAGCACCACAGACTTTAAATAATCTCTTGAAGTAGATGACTCCCAAATTTCTACCTCAAAATCAGTCTTCTCTGACATTCTGATGTACACACCCAAATGGGTGATTTTATATTTCCACATAGATGTCTCATAAATGTCTGCAATGCAACATGTCCAAAATGGAACACTTGATTCTTCTCTCCCAAACTTGTTCCCTGTCCCCCAAATAGCCCCTCTTCCAGCAAATATTATACCATCCTGCCAACTGTTCAGGACAAAAATGTGTTTCCTTTCCTTTTCCAAATACCTATATCCAGTCTGGTATAAGGTGTATGGATTCTAGCTTCTAAATATATCTCAGAACCTCCTTCCATACTCCATTTCCTCTGTCACTTTCCTAGTTCAGGCCATCATGACATGTAGGTTCCAAAGATGAATGGGACAACTTCCCAAGTTCATCCTTCTCTCTTGCCTCCAGTCTACCTATGACACCCATATGGAAGCTGGATCACATCATCTCATTGTAATAAGCCTTTGAAAGTCATCCATTGCTCTTACACTATGACCAGTGCACCTTATCTGGCTTTCAAATTCCCATGTGCTCCAGCTGGTTAATCTAATATAACTGGTATCCTTATAAGAAGAGAAGAGGCACAAAAACAGACAGGGAGAACATGGCCATGTGAAGACAGAGGCAGAGATTGGAATGATGCAACTGACAAGCAAGGAAAAGCCAAGGATTCATGCAACACCAGAAGCTGGAAGAGGGAAGGAAACATTCTCCCCTACAGTTTTCAGGGCCACCGTGGAACCTTGATGTCTTGACTGCTAGCCTCCAGAGTTGTAGACAATAAATTCCTGTCGTTTAAAGCGCCCCCCCACCCCCTGTCTGCGCCACTTTGTTACTCCAGCTCTAGGAAACTAAGACTCACCGTTCTCACCTCCTCTCTGACTTGCCTCAGCCACGCTGGTCATCTTTCTCTTCCTTGACGTGCCAAGCTCACAGTTCCCTGGCTTTGGAGAAGCGTGTTTTCCGTTGATGTCACAGGCTGACTCCTTCTCGCCATGCCGACAGCAGCTTGTATCTCACCTCCTTGCCAGAACTCCTTGGACCACCAAATCTAACACTGTCAACACCTACTATCTTTTCCACGCCACCTTGCACCCTGTTTCGATTCTCTGCTTAGAACAAAACACTGCATGTGACTTTTCTTGTTTGTCTGTCTGTTGTCAGGGTTCACTCCTGCATGTAAACGCCATAAACCAAAAACCTTTTCTCTCCTGTGAGCTCTGTTTCTCTTCCACCTAGAAGAGTGCCCAAACTTTGTAGATACTCCATGAATATGTTTTGGTTTTGTGTTTTTTTAAATTAATTTTTATCGGAGTATAGTTGATTTACAATGTTACGTTAGTTTCTGCTGTACAGCAAAGTGAATCAGTTATACATATATCTACTCTTTTTTAGATCCTTTTCCCATATAGGCCATTACAGAGTATTGAGTAGAGTTCCCTGTACTCTACAGTAGATCCTTATTAGCTATCTATTTTATATATAGTAATGTGTATATACACACTACCATGAATAGTTTTTGAGTAAATGGACCAGTTTAAAAAAAAAAAAAAAAAGGTCTCTACCAAAATGAAGCTGGTTCGAGTGACTGGATGTTAGGGAATAGACTGTCAGCAATTCAATGGGATCTTTGAGGATAGAGTCCAGAAGCTTTGGATGAAAACAGAAGTTCTCAGAAGATCCCCTGCTATGGGTGAGAGGAATCTCAGCCCGTGTTTAATGCTGAACCTCTGATGAAACGGGGCACGGTTGACTGTGCTCCATCAAGCCCACCCTTTTCCTCTGCAAATATTTACACTCTGAGCTCCCCCTCTTCCAGGTCTAACGGGAGCGCGCCGGAGAGGCTGATGCTACCATAGGGCCTAATGGAGACATTGCAGGGCTATTAGCACAGATGGTTGTCATATGTATGCAAATGAGGAACAAATTGAATTTGCTGTCCCCTCTCACCAGCTGTCCTATCCAGGGAGGCTCCCACAGCAGCAAAGAAACTGCTGCGACACCACTAATCTGTCACAGCAGATTAATTACAGCGAGCACATTAATCACCATTTGTTTCTGGTACAAAGAAAAATATCTTGTTTTTCAAGTACGTTCTGTTAAAAGAAGGTGTCCAGCCTTGTAGAAACAAGGACCAACAAGGGCACGAGGCTTCATTAGTTAGGAACAAGAGGCCAATGGAGGGTGAAAAGCCCCGGGCTGCACACTCTCTGCTGGTGAGGATTCACGGAGAGGAGAGAGGCTGGACAGCCGAGGACAGCCAGCCAGCTCTCACCTTACCAGACGCTAGGGCAGCCCAGAGCTTCAAAGAGTTAACTTTGCTCAGTGGATCTTCAAAGCATCAGGAGCCCACAGAAACAGATGTTTTAGATGATGATGATGTTGACTACTGTTTGGTCAGAAGGCAATGAGATAGGGCACTAGCTGGGACTTCAGGGGACCCAATTCCAGTTCCGGACGTATATCTAGTTCTTGTTTAAAAACTGGATTAGAGGGACTTTCCTGGTGACGCAGTGGTTAAGAATCCACCTGCCAGTGCAGGGGACACGGGTTCGAGCCCTGGTCCAGGAAGATCCCACATGCCGTGGAGCAACTAAGCCCATGCGCCACAACTACTGAGCCTGTGCTCTAGAGCCCGTGAACCACAACTACTGAGCCCACGCACCACAACTACTGAAGCCCGCGTGCCTAGAGCCTGTGCTCTGCAACAAGAGAAGCCACCGCAATGAGAAGCCCGTGCACCACAATGAAGAGTAGCCCCCGCTTGCCTCAACTAGAGAAAGCCTGCGCGCAGCAACAAAAACACAGCACAGCCATAAATAAATAAATAAATACATATATTTAAAAAAAAAACTGGATTAGACTAATGGTCTTTCATCTTTTTGGAGAGTCAGGACCCACTTGAATATTTAGTGAATGCATTGGACTCTGTTGCCACAAAAAAAGTGTATGAACAAAATTTTATACAGTGAAAGCACATTGATTCTCTGCAGCCTTTTGATGCACGCTTGTTAAGAAGGTTTTGACTAGATGATCTTTGGTCCCTGTTTTCCCTACACCACCACTGCAAGGTCAGTTCTTCAACTACCCATCTCTAGCTCTCATAGGCTGTGACTCTCCGTTTTAGCCATTCATTCATTTGTTCATTCAACAAACATCTCTTGGATGCTGTACTTGATAATAGATATGTAATGGTGAAGAAAACAGATGCCCTCCGGGTTTTCATGAACATTACACTCTGGTAAGGGGCACAGACATTGATCAAACAAGCACAGAAATATATATAAAATTTCAGTCGTCAGTAAGGACTACAAGGGAATCACATGGTATTATGGGGACCTATAATAGGGAGATTCAGCCTTATCTGGGATAGCAGAGGCTTCCTTGTAGAAGTGACACTTATGCGGAGATCTGAAGAATGAGGCATAGCTAACCAGGCAAGACAGACGTCAACAGAATTCACTGCAAAGGGAACCACCTTTGAGGAGAAGAGTACAAGACTTGCTCAAGAAACTGATAAGACCTATGCAAATGGTTTTCAGAGGGCAAGGGATGATGTGGAGAGATCCAGGACCAGAGAGCAGGAGGGTCATTGTAGGTCCTCGTAGGGAGGATTGTCTTTATTCCAGGAGCAATGGACAATCTCTGCAGGGCTTTAGGCAATATTGGGAGCTGATCAGATGTGCATTTTGCAAAGCTCGTTCATCTTTGGCTTTAGGAACAGATACTGGCTCATGTAGCATCCTTGGCTGCTAAGAGTTTTAGACCAAGAGGCAATCAGCTTGTGCTTCTACCGCAGACAGTGTAAAGGATTCAAAAGAAATAGTGTATATGATAGAGAGGGTGGGAGGGAGGAAGATGCAAGAGGGAAGAGATACGGGAACATATGTATATGTATAACTGATTCACTTTGTTATAAAGCAGAAACTAACACCATTGTAAAGCAATTATACTCCAATAAAGATGTTAAAAAAAAATAGTGCAGAGTCCTTCTGCAGAGTAGCTTTCAAGCGTAATGAGGGTGAGGGGAGAATTCACGGATTCAGTGTTACTTCAAGAACTGAAAAATGCTTTTGGGTGGAGGGGGTCAGGAGCATTTGAGTCAAGTTTGGCACAAGTCTTATATTCAGAGGACTTAGGGTCAGTTTTGGAGAGTCAAGAATTTCACATGTGAGACTTAACACAAAGGAACAGAGGAATGAAGACAACAAGAAGTGTGTGTGTGTTGGGGCACACGCAAAGGAGAGGAGAAATTGTCCTTGCAAATTTAATCCGTAATGCCTTTCAACTTCCAGAACTAGTATTTTTCAAGGTGGGCCAATCAGCTCCTTGTTGACAGTTGTGTTAGCAGAAGAATGAGAAGCTGCTTTTTCAAGTCAACAATTAGTAAGAAATTTCACGTGAAGTCCAACCAATCTGTGAGACCACAATATATTAAAAGAGGCCTGTAAAGTCCCGTCAACTGCATACATTTTTACCTAGCATAGAAAGTTTAAAGAAAGTGGTGATTATATCCTTTGTGTTGTATAAAGTAGAATCCTTGTTGCCCAAAGTAGCAATGAAAATATTGGAGACAGGAAAGTTGATTAATAACAAAGGATGATTTTTATAGAAATCCCATCCTTAGAAATTTATCCTGAGGAAAATAATTTTTAAAAATGTGTAAAAAGTTTATTATCAGAGAGACAGAAGGTTAAAAACAAACAAACAACAAAAACCAAAAAGAATATTTATCAGAAGGTGGAGAAAAAAATCAACTCACTCCTGCAAGAGTATTGATTAAATAAATTATGGTCAATTACACAAAGGAATACTGTGCAGTAATTTTAAAAGGATAGTCTGAGATGCCCACTTATTGACATGAAAATATGTCCATGGTGTAGCCAGTGGGGTGACCAAAACAGACTTCAAAATATTATCTCCTTACTGTACAATCTTATTGATATAAGTAAATATTTATAGAAGACATCAGATGGGGACTCCCTCACGTTCCCATCACCAGATTTACAGACCTGCCTTGATTAGTTGGGCTACCCTGCATCTTCCATGATGGTTCCAAGGCCCCCATCAAAGGACGGTCACTCCACATCTGGGCTGCATCTCCTCTTGCTTTCTCAGGGACATCACTGCTACAGCTATCGCACTTTTATCCTTCATCGTGGAATTTTTCTTTTCTATCAAGCCATTCGCATCAGTGTAGTCAAAAGCTCTCCCTTCCCTCCACCTCCTTCAGCAGCTGCTACATCGTTTACGCTCATCTATTCAGAGCAGAACTCAAAACTGTCACTGTGGTGCTGTTTCCACTTCAGCTCACTCCAGTCTGGCTTCTTTCCCTGTCGCTCTCGTCAAGGTTGCAAGCTGCCTCTATTGCCAAAGACTTTGGTGCTGCTCTAGCCTCACCCTATCCGCTCGGCGGCAGGCGGTCCCATCAACCTCACCTCCTCTCGAGACCCTTTCATCCCTGCCTTGCCTTTTCTTCAGTGGCCTCTACTTCTCAAACCGATGTCTAGTGTGGACTACCTCCGAGTTTGGTTGAGATTCCTTTTTTCTTCCCTGGACTGGTTGTTCTCAACTCTGCCTGCCCATCAGCACCGTCCGGGAAGGTTTCTACATGCCGTGATGCTGGGGCCCCAGACAAGGGGAATTAGACTCTGCAGGTGCCCTTTCTGTGCGCTCAGCTCCATGGTTTTACATATTATCAAGAGACCAAATAACTACTAAGTTTACGTCTTCAGCCCCTGGGCAGAACTCCCTGCAAGAGTTCCCGGGGTTAGGTGGGGGAGGAGGGGTAACCCCCCCAGGCTTCAGGAGTTTTCCTCACGATGATGGGTTTTCAGGGTGAGCACGTGCTTCTCTCCAACCAGCCAGGGCTGGCAGCGAAAGGCTGCTGCCCACGCGCAGGTCTAGCTCCTCTTCCCTGCGCCACCGCCGGCCACTGCCTGCACACGACTTGTCCATGCCATTCGTCATCCCGCCCCATCTAACTGGTTCCACCTACTGCCTGACCAAGTTGAGAGAAGCTTCCCTGACCAGCCTGCTCACTTATCCCCTTTCTTCCAAACAAAGCGCTCTTGGTTTCGTCCCCACCGCCCTGCTTCTGCTGGAGAGTTGTGCGCTCGCAGCTTTATCCGAGGCGTGTTGCTTTGGATCCCCTCTGACCCTTCTCCCAAGTCTCACCTTCATCTCACTTCCTTACGTCCAGTTGACCCTCACTATTCACAGACTCTATAGTTGTGAATTTGCCTTCTCACTAAAATTTATTTATAACCCCCAAATCAATACTTGTGGCACTTTCGTGGTCAGCCACGGACATGCTCAGACTGGTAAAAATTTTAAATCACCCGACACACGCGCTCCCAGCTGAGGTTGAAGAACATTCAGCCCTCCTGTTTCAGCTCATACTGTAAAGTGTCTGTTTAAATGGTCTCTTGAGTACCGTGTTTTTTGCATTTTTGAGCTTCTTTTTGGTGACTTTGCTGTTTAAAATGCCCCGAAAAAAAATTTTTTTTTAAAAAGGGGGAACTTCCCTGGCGGTCCAGTGGTTAGGACGTTGCGCTTTCACCCCCGAGGGCCCGGGTTCAATCTCTGGTTGGGGAACTAAGATCCTGCAAGCCACGCAGTGTGGCCAAACATAATCAAATCAAATCAAATGGAACGGCCCCGAAGCCCAGAGCTGAAGTGTCGCTGAGTGTCTCTGAGGGCAGGAAGGCTGTGACGGGCCCTCACGGAGGAGCCGTGTGTGTGAGGTGAGCCTCAGCCTGGCAGGAGTCACATGGCAGTTGGCTGTGAGTTTAGTGTCGGTGGATCAGCGATATTGATGAAATAAGGAGATTTTCAACAGAGACATATGCATAAACAAGGTTACGTATTGACCAGTGGATGAAAATGTTGTGCCCAGAAGCTTGCAGGACCCTCACCCTGTGCTTCTCTTAGGAGCAGTGGTTCAGTATTTGCTAATCCAGTGTTCTCAGTGACCTTATAGAACATGACATCCGTAAATAACAAGAACCGACTGTATTGTAATTTTAAGTTACTGATGTCTCACGCTGACGTCAAAGACGGAGCTTCAGACAGGCTTGCTTGATTTTCAGTTGTTTGCTTGTTGCTTTGGGTGATTTCTGAGAAAAACTGGGGCGATTTCTGCGTCTTGCATTTAACACTGTGAAAACTCTCTTTTCATGAGGGTTTGTCTGAAGGTTTTATTTTGTTAGGCAAAGTTACCCTGACTCCGTGTTTTTAGGAGGTGGAAGGTGATAGGTAGGAAGCTGAGCTTCAGAGAAGAGAGAGATGCAGGGGATGAGGAGAGGGAAGGGCAGCTGAGAAAGGGGTCATCACGCATCCTGGCCGAGCGCAAGGCCTGCTGGGTTCATCCCAGCGCTGGAGCATCTGCGGCCAGGGAAGTCTGACCCTGACTCTGCCATACACGAGCTCTACGAGGCTGGATAGCTTTGTGCTTTGGGAGTCTGTTTTCTCTTCCCCAGATGTTGGCCATACAGTCTAGTTGTGAGCATATGTACTGAAAGATTATATGCATCTTATTATTAGTCACTCCTCATTCACTCAGGAAGGAAGCATATTTGGGAAAGCTCATATGCCTGTGTTTCTGATTTCTCTCAGAATCGGTTTATGATACGTGCCCAGAAAAATCAGTCTCAAAGTCACGCTTGTTTATTACCCAAAGTGCGATCATCCTGCTTGATCACCCTCCTTTCACCTAGTTTCCAAAATAAAATCCACTCTGAGCAAATGAGGATTTGCCACCAATAACAATATTGTAGGGGACATGCTGTGGCTTTGGGGGCGTGAAGGGATTCTATCCAGGACAACACTTTGAGGGCAGCACACATCAGGATGTCAAGGTTCTGGAATGTTTATTCTTTAAAAACCAGCCTGATTACTTTTGCGTTATACCTGGTAGGTCTCAGCTGGTGTGACACAGCCGATGAGGCTCAGGAAACTTCCCACGAGGGTGAGAAAACAGGGACGGCAGCAGGGGATACTCCTGACTGGGGACCCTCTGCTGTCTGCTCACCATGCTGAAGGGCAGAGCTGGTGAATCAGCCACGTTCCAGGGGTGTCTGTGTCAGGGACCTGACGAGGAAACCGAAGCATCCAGGGCTTCTCTGGAGGTGATCTGTTTGTGCCCAGGCAGAGAAGGCTTTGGTTACCCTGTGCTCTGACCAAGAATTAGAGTCACTGAGTGCAATGAAATAAACAAAGGCCGGGTTCGGAAATATAATAATAATTATAAGTAAGAGCTGGGGTCCTGCAGTTGCCTCTCCAAGCAGTAGAGTTTGATGTGGTTGGGGGAGGGGAGGGGGCATAGAAAAAGCCCAGATGAACCCTCTGGCCTCATTGATGACCCAACACAACTGTAAACATTCTGGGGTTTTTTGTTTGTTTGTTATTTTTTTTGTTTATTTGTTTTTTTTCTTTTGGCCATGCCGTGCGGCCTGTGGGATCTTAGTTCCCCGACCAGGGGTCTGACCCGTGCCCCCTGGAGTGGAAGCGCAGAGTCTTTACCACTGGACCGCCAGGGAGGCCCCCCGTTCTGTTTTCTGTGTAACTTCTTGTACTCTTGCTGCCCTCTTCCTCCATCCTCCCTAATAATGATGATCAGGATGCTTCTGTACCTTCCACAAATGCTCCAGAAGTAACAGGGGTGCTTTCCATAGCTTAGCAATCAGCAGGATTACAAATCTGTGAAGTGCCACTGTTATTTAATTCACGTAACAATTGAAGTAACTGAAGCTCAGAAATGTTGAGTAACTTCCCCAAGGTCACACAGCTAGTAATGGCAAAGCTGGAGGTCAAGTCTAAGTCTGTCTCAGGGCCAATGCCCAGGCCCCATCCCATGTGCCAGGCTGCCATGAGGCCCCGCAGACCTGGGCCTTGGATGGGAATCACCTTAGGAGCCTCACTTCCTGATGGGCCAGCGCAACGGTCCTTACCCTGGATTCATAGGGAATCACACGGGCATCACATAGCTTGGTGATGACGTCTTCCTAAAGGGAGACCTCCTTAGCTTCATTCTGAAGCTTTCATCTTGTTCTGAAGGTTAGGCTCCTTCTGGTCCGCCCAGGGTGTGGATGTAGATACGATCTGGAAGTTTGAAGTGAAACATGAGGAATTGCTTTTCAAGTACAGGAGACTGCATTGCCCACCAAAACCTCTTTCACGATGTTTCAGGTTGCAAAAACACCAAGCTAACTTAGGCCAGAAATTTATTGGAATGCTCCTGGGGTATTTCATGAAGTCAAAAGACAGAAGCATCTGAGCCTCAGGAACAGATTGAATCTCTCTGAATAAACCAGAATATTTTCTTTCTTCTTTCCCTCTCTCCCTCCCTCCCTTCCTCCCTCCCTGTCTCCCTCCCTCCATCCCTCCCCCCCTCCCTCCCTTCCTCCCTCCCTCCCTTCCTTCCTTCCTTTCTTCTTTCTTTCCATCTATCATCTATCTATCCATCTATTGTCTATCTCTATCTATCTATCTATCTATCTATCTATCTATCTATCTATCTATCTATCTATCTATCTATCTATCTATCTATCTTTGATTTGTTCAACATATTGGTTTTATTCTTCTCTCTTGCTATGGGTCAGTGGTTTCCAAAGTGTCCACATTGTCAGGAAACTTGTTACAAATGCATATTCTCAGACTCTGTCCCAGAATCAGAAACAAGGGTAGGGGCCAGCAACATGTGTTTTAACAAGCCCTCCTGGTGATTCTGGTGTTGGATAAAGGTTGAGAACCCTGCCGTGGACCACATTTCTCTGTTTCCTGCATGATAGAAAATAGCCAGTGACATTGCCCGTCTCTTACATGCCACAAAGAGAAGTCTGAATTGACTGTTTTGAAATTAAAATTTACTCAGAAGGGACCCACTGATGGAGCTTGGATGAACACACAACTCCTGGGACATAAACTATAGTGGAGGGTGTAGGTGGTTATAGAAGGCAAGTACCATTGTATAAACACGGTTACTCCAATCACAATCAGATAAATGGTCAAGAAAGGGGCCATGCCCAGGGAAGAGATGCTGGGAAAGCAGTCTAATGATGAGAATAGAAGTTGTAAAAAAAAAAAAAGAAGAAGAAGTTGTAGCAGTAGTAATAACAAGTACAACAACGGTGGTAACATCTACCAATCATTAAATATTTACTATTTGTCAGACCTAGAGCTCAGCATATTTTCCATGGATTATTTCATCTAATTCTCACCACACCTCTATAAAGTAGATACTGTCAATATTCATATCTTACAGATGAGGAACTGTTTAAAGAAACTTCTTGAGCTGACAAAGCCTGTAAGCAGGATAAGAATGTCGGCAACCTGAGGCTTAGCCTCTGCTGTGTTCTAACTTGACAACTTGTCTGCTGTTGAGGGCAACACACCTTAGTGAGTCGGGTTGTTTGAGACTGGACAAGGTGAAACTTGAAATCTCATCCATCTCCCAGATCACAGGTCGTCTGCAGCCATTTGCTGTTTAAAGATATGGCCTGTGCATCCTGCACTGCAGAGCAATACAAGGAAGGTGTGGAGATGTGGGATTCTCAAGTGCAGGTTTGTTTCTGAGGCTCTAGAAGTGTTTGAAATTTACTTTGTCTAAGATTGAGTTCAGCTGGACACGGAGCATTAAAAGCATTTTAACTACCCGTACCGTGGGGAACCATAAATGGAGAGCAACTGCGGACTGGAGAGAGTGCTCCAGTGGGTCTCTGCATGGAGACTTGATTTGCAATCTCACTGTTTTCTCCTTTAGTTCCCCTACCTATGGCCTTCCGTAGCTTTAAGTCTGTTAACAACAGTCTGAGACCTGCTGTCCTGAATGCACCAGCTATTAAATATTACAGTAGGAAGGGGAAGCCATTCCAGGAGAAACCACGGGCTTAAGAGTTTTGCATTATTCTGCTTACCTGGCAAATGTGAACAACCTTATACTTTTTTTTAAAATTGAAGTATAGTTGATTTACAATATTATGTTAATTTCTGCTGTACAGCAAAGTGGTTCAGTTTTACATATGTATATATACACATTGTTTTTAAAATATTCTTTTCCATTATGGTTTATCATAGGATATATAGTTCTAAGTATAGTTCCCTGTGCTATCTGCTAACCCCAAACTCCCAATCCATCCCTCCCTCACCCCCACCCCCCTTGGCAACCACCAGTCTGTTCTCTATGTCCATGAGTCTGTTTCTGTTTCATAGACAAGTTAATTTGTGTCCTATTTTAGATCCCACATATAAGTGATGTCGTATGGTATTTGTCTTTCTCTTTCTGACTTACTTCACTTAGTATGATAATCTCTAGTTCCATCCATGTTGCTGCAAATGGCATTATTTCATTCTTTTTTATGGCTGAGTAACATTCCATTGTATGTATATGTACCACATCTTCTTTATCCATTCATCTGTCGATGGACATTTACGTTGTTTCCATGTCTTGGCAACTGTGGATAGTGCTGCTATGAACACAGGGGTGTGAACAACTTTATACCTTTTTTTTTAGTGAGTCATTTGGCTTATCCCCCCAAGTCCTTCCCTTCCTAGATGCAGCCTCTTTCATGATGCTCTAAACATTTCCGATTTATCTTCCTAGAACTTCACGCACAGCCCCTCGTTCCTCAACCTCGATCATCCGTGATCCTCTCAACCCTCCACCTTCTGTCAGGCAGCCTCTCCCAGCTCCTGCCCTCCTACATTCTTGCCTTCAGGTTCTCTTTTCCTGCTTTCCCAGTGGTTCCCTCTCTTCAAAATGAACTGGATTCCAAGCCTGCCTGCCTTTCTCTCCTTCTCCCCTTATCTCTTCCTTTCCTTCTCTCTCATCTGAGAGGCAACCATACTGAGAACCCCATTTTCCTCCTTTCATAACTATAAAATAAAAATTTTATAAAATACTCGAGAGCATTTTATTTACTAAGGACCAGGCAGGCTGCTGTCTTGTCTGGAACAGCCAGGAATGATGGATACAATGGGAGCTTTTCATCATGGTCCCCACAGGGTACCTTGTGATGTTTTAATGGTCAAGACCAAACTTAATTCAAATCCAGCAGGCGTTATTAGAAGTCATGTTGGCTAGCATGCCTTTATTGCTCTCATTTTTAATTATGAAATGTAATAAGGTCACATTTCTGGAAATAGAACTCAGTAAGATACATTGGTTTAATTTGTAAAAGTAATCTCCCTTCATACATGATATGTTTCATTCCACTTCAGCTAGAACCCACATCAATAGCAGAAAAATGTAACAGGCTTCAATTAGCCTCAATAATCCTGCACAATGATGAACGGGGAAAAAAGAGAAATTGGTATTTCACATCTTCATCATTTAAGGACTTTGATGATACAAAATAGATTGGCTCTATTTCTCTGTTGCAGTCCACGTCTTCTTGAAAGGTTGTAATATGATAAAATGATTTTAATAAAATGGAGGTGAAAAGGATTCCTTGGAAATGAGCCAAGAAGCTTTCAATTAGGTAGCAGAGAGGATCCAGGAGATCTTTTGCAAACTGGAGGCTGGGGTCAATCTGTGCTTGGATGGGCTTGGCTGGAAGGTGTGAGCAAATCTCCAAGTGACATCTGGAAGAATCCTTAGCCTAAAGGAGCTGATGATGGGATATTTCTGTGTTGAAAATCTTACTTGTAAGCTTCTCAGGGTCAAACAGTTTTCAGTTAGGTATAGAAATAGTGTAGTTGTGTTAAAAAGCCCTACCTAAAAAAGTAGGGTGGAATTTGTAGCTCGGTGGGTCTAGGTGATTCAGGAAGGGAAAGTGTATAAGAAGAAGATCCAGGTTTTAGATCCAAGTATGTGACCTGCATTATGCCCCTTCTCAGTCTCATTTTACTTATCTGTGAAATAGGAAAATGTGGCTTGGTCACAATGGGAGTATTTTCTCATTTCCATGTTAGTTCATCAGTATCTATAATGAATGAATCCTGGCTATAAATTATATAAAAATCCATAAAGATCGATAGCTTTTTTAAGATTATCATTTTTTATTTCTTTTTTAACAACTTTATTGGAGTATAATTGCTTTACAATGTTGCATTAGTTTCTGCTGTATAACAAAATGAATCAGCTGTACATACACATATATCCCCATATCCCCTCCCTCTTGCATCTCCCTCCTACCCTCCCTATCCCACCCCTCTAGATGGTCACAAAGCACCAAGCTAATCTCCCTGTGCTATGCAGCTGCTTCCCAGTAGCTATCTATTTTACATTTGGTAATGTATATATGTCAATGCCACTCTCTCACATTGTCCCAGCTTACCCTTCCCCCGCCCCATGACCTCAAGTCCATTCTCTACATCTGCATCTTTATTCCTCTCATGCCCCTAGGTTCTACAGAACCAGTTTTTTAAAAATTCCATATATATGTGTTAGCATATGGTATTTATTTTTCTCTTTCTGATTTACTTCACTCTGTATGACAGACTCTGGGTCCATCCACCTCACTACAAATAACTCAGTTTCATTTCTTTTTATGGCTGAGTAATATTCCATTGTATATATGTGCCACATCTTCTTTGTCCATTCATCTGTCAGTGGACACTTGGGTTGCTTCCATGTCCCGGCTGTTGTAAATAATGCTGCAATGAACTTTGTGGTGCATGACTCTTTTTGATTTATGGTTTTCTCAGGGTATATACCCAGTAGTGAGATTGCTGGGTCGTATGGTAGTTCTAATTTTAGTTTTTTAAGGAACCTCCATATTGTTCTCCATAGTGGCTGTATCACTTTACATTCTAACCAACAGTGCAAGAGGGTTCCCTTTTCTCCACACCCTCTCCAGCATTTATTGTTTGTAGATTTTTTGATGATGGCCATTTTGACCAGTGTGAGGTGATACCTCATTGTAGTTTTGATTTGCATTTCCCTAATGATTAGTGATGTTGAGTATCCTTTCCTGTGTTTGTTGGCAATCTGTATATCTTCTCTGGAGAAATGTCTTTTTAGGTCTTCTGCGCATTTTTGGATAGGGTTGTTTGTCTTTTGGATATTGAGCTGTGTGAGCTGCTTGTAAGTTTTGGAGATTAATCCTTTGTCAGTTGCTTCGTTTGCAAATATTTTCTCCCATTCTGAGGATTGTCTTTTCATCTTGTTTGTGGTTTCTTTTGCTGTGCAAAAGCTTTTAAGTTTCATTAGGTCCCATTTGTTTATTTTTGTTTTTATTTCCATTACTCTAGGAGGTGGGTCAAAAAGGATCTTGCTGTGATTTATGTCATAGACTGTTCTGCCTATGTTTTCCTCTAAGAGCTTTATAGTGTCTGGCCTTACATTTAGGTCTTTAATCCATTTTGAGTTTATTTTTGTGTATGGTGTTAGGGAGTGTTCTAATTTCATTCTTTTACATGTAGCTGTCCAGTTTTCCCAGCACCACTTATTGAAGAGGCTGTCTCTTCCCCACTGTATATTCTTGCTTCCTTTGTCAAAGAGAAAGTGACCATATGTGTGTGGGTTTATCTCTGGGCTTTCTATCCTGTTCCATTGATCTATATTTCTGTTTTTGTGCCAGTACCATACTGTCTTGATTACTGTAGCTTTGTAGTATAGTCTGAAGTCAGGGAGACTGATTCCTCAAGCTGCATTTTTCTTTCTCAAGATTGCTTTGGCTATTCGGGGTCTTTTGTGTTTCCATACAAGTTGTGAAATTTTTTGTTCTAGTTCTGTGAAAAATGCCATTGGTAGTTTGATAGGGATTGCATTGAAACTGTAGATTGCTTTGGGTAGTATAGTCATTTTCACAATGCTGATTCTTCCAATCCAAGAACATGGTATATATCTCTCCATCTGTTTGTATCATCTTTAATTTCTTTCATCAGTGTCTTATAGTTTTCTGCATACAGGTCTTTTGTCTCCTTAGGTAGGTTTATTCCTAGGTATTTTATTCTTTTTGTTGCAGTGGTAAATGGGAGTGTTTCCTTAATTTCTCTTTCAGATTTTTCATCATTAGTGTACAGAAATGCAAGAGATTTCTGTGCATCAATTTTGTATCCTTCTACTTTACCAAATTCATTGATTAGCTCTAATAGTTTTCTGGTAGCATCTTTAGGATTCTCTGTGTATAGTATCCTGTCATCTGCAAACAGTGACAGTTTAACTTCTTCTTTTCTGATTTGGATTCCTTTTATTTCTTTTTCTTCTCTGATTGCTGTGGCTAAAACTTCCAAAACTATGTTGAATAATAATGGTGAGAGTGGGCAACCTTGTCTTGTTCCTGATCTTAGTGGCAATGGTTTCAGTTTTTCACCATTGAGAACGATGTTGGCTGTGGGTTTGTCATATATGGCCTTTATTATGTTAAGGTAGGTTCCCTCTATGCCTACTTTCTGGAGGGTTTTTATCATAAATGGGTGGTGAATTTTGTCGAAAGCTTTTTCTGCATCTATTGAGATTATCAGATGGTTTTTCTTTTTCAGTTTGTTAATATGGTGTATCACATTGATTGATATATGCGTATTGAAGAATCCTTGCATTCCTGGGATAAACCCCACTTTATCATGGTGTATGATCCTTTTAATGTGCTGTTGGATTCTGTTTGCTAGTATTTTGTTGAGGATTTTTGCATCTGTGTTCATCAGTGATACTGGCCTGTAGTTTTCTTTTTTTGTGACATCTTTGTCTGGTTTTGGTATCAGGGTGATGGTGGCCTCATAGAATGGGTTTGGGAGTGTTCCTCCCTCTGCTATATTTTGGAAGAGTTTGAGAAGGATAGGTGTTAGCTCTTCTCTAAATGTTTGATCGAATTCACCTGTGAAGCCATCTGGTCCTGGGCTTTTGTTTGTTGGAAGATTTTTAATCACAGTTTCAATTTCAGTGCCTGTGATTGGTCTGTTTATATTTTCTGTTTCTTCCTGGTTCCATCTGGGAAGGTTGTGCTTTTCTTAGAATTTGTCCATTTCTTCCAGGTTCTTCATTATATTGGCATATAGTTGTTTGTAGTAATCTCTCATGATCCTTTGTACTTCTGCAGAGTCAGTTGTTACTTCTTCTTTTTCATTTCTAATTCTGTTGATTTGAGTCTTCTCCCTTTTTCTCTTGATGAGTCTGGCTGATGGTTTATCAATTTTGTTTATCTTCTCAAAGAACCAGCTTTTAGTTTTATTGATCTTTGCTATCATTTCCATCATTTCTTTTTCATTTATTTCTGATCTGATCTTTATGATTTCTTTCCTTCTGCTAACTTTGGGTTTTTTGTTCTTCTTTCTCTAATTGCTTTAGGTGTAAGGTTAGGCTGTTTATTTGAGATTTTTCTTGTTTCTTGAAGTAGGATTATATTGCTATAAACTTCCCTCTTAGAACTGCTTTTGCTGCATCCCATAGGTTTTGGGTCATCGTGTTTTCATTGTCATTTGTTTCTAGGTATTTTTTGATTTCCTCTTTGATTTCTTCAGTGATCTCTTGGTTATTTAGTAGTGTATTGTTTAGCCTCCGTGTGTTTGTATTTTTTACAGTTTTTTCCTGTAATTGATATCTAGTCTTATAGTGTTGGGGTCGGAAAAGATACTTTATACAATTTCAATTTTCTTAAATTTACCAAGACTTGATTTGTGACCCAAGATATGATTCATCCTGGAGAATGTTCCATGAGCACCTGAGAAGAAAGTGTATTCTGTTGTTTTTGGATGGAATGTCCTATAAATATCAATTAAGTCCATCTTGTTTAATGTGTCATTTAAAGCTGTGTTTCCTTATTTATTTTCATTTTGGATGATTCATTTTGATGAATTGGGAGGTTGGGATTGACATATATACACTAATATGTATAAAATGGATAACTAATAAGATCCTGCTGCATAAAAAAATAAATAAAATAAAATTCACAAATTCAAAAAAAAAAAAAAGAGTTCACCAGCCCAGAAGCTCCAAGATTATCATTTTATTTTTTTAATTTAATGTTTATATTATATGAGTATAGTTGATTTACAATATTTTGTTAGTTTCAGGTGTACAGCAAAGTGACACAGTTTTATCTATCTATCTATATCTTCATTCTTTTTCAGATTCTTTTCCCATATAGGTTATTACAGAATATTGAATAGAGTTCCCTGTGCTATAGAATAGGTTCTTGTTGTTTATCTATTTTTTATATAGTAGTGTGTATATGTTGAACCCAAACTCCTAATTTATCCCTCCCCCCCGACCTTTCCCCATTGGTAACCATAAGTTTGTTCTCTATGTCTGTGAGTCTGTTTCTGTTTTGTAAATAAGTTCATTTGTATCATTTTTTTTTAGATTCCACATATAAGGAATACCATATTATATTTGTCTTTCTCTGTCTTATTTCACTTAGTATGATGATCTCTAGGTCCATACATGTTGCTGCAAATGGCATTATTTCATTCTTTTTTATGGCTGAGTAATATTCCATTGTATATATATTCCACATCTTCTTTATCTGTTCCTCTGCCGATGGACATTTAGGTTGCTTCCATGTCTTGGCTATTGTGAATAGTGCTGCTATGAACATTGGTGTGCATGTATCTTTTCAAATTATGGTTTTCTCTAGATATATGCCTAGGAGTGGGATTGGTGGATCATATGGTAGTTCTACTTTTAGTTTTTTAAGGAACCTCCATACTGTTCTCCATAGTGGTTGTACCAATGTACCAACTTTTTTATAGTTGACAAAATGCTGCTGTATTGCAATGTTATTTGATCCTCACAAGAACAGTTTGAGGGAGATATTACAGGAACCATCCCATTTTACCGAAAAAGAACACTGACTCAGACCAAGGACATCTTATCTAAGTTGACGTGGATAGTTGTGGCAGAGCTAAGACGTGACTACAGATTTCCTGACATACAGTCACTGCCTTCAACTGAATTCTGATTCAGTTCAACACACATAGACCCCACGACATAACAAGCTTTAGAGATATAATATAAATAAGTTTCAGACCTTTAAATGCAGGCTGTTGGAAAAAACAGATACTTCACAATAGATCAAACCATATGACATTGTTGTTTTTGTAGGTCAAAATGTTGAATATTGGTGATTTCATTTGATTCAATCTAATGATATATTAGTACTATGATAGAGGTATATTGATAAGTACTTTTTTCTTTTTCCTTATACTTCTGGCATTTCTTCTGCTTTCATCCATTTTTTTCCTCTGTTTCCTGAAGCAGTTGGCTTTGTCAGAGTTGATTAAATATCACAGTCACTTTAATTCACAAGAGCACACTTGTGCATGGATGACATCTCTAGCAATTGGCATAGACTTCTCTCCGCCTGAATCAACACTCAAGTTCATGTCTAATCTAGCTTTCCTCTACTGAACCTGTAAATACACAGAACCAATGGCTAACAAATAACAACTTCGTACAGGCTCAAGATGATGTATAACAAGCTGGGCCACCCCTGACCTAGGCTACTTAGTGTTCTAAGGCATTGAGGGCTGCAGAAATTGTGATGGATAAAGACAGGAAAGACCACTGATACGTCAGCCTAGAAATCATCAGTGACTTCAAGAGCTGTTACAGTGGAACAAGACTGATTCTTCTTTTTTTCTAATTTTTATTGGAGTATAGTTGCTTTACAATGTTGTGTTAGTTTCTGCTGTGCAGCAAAGTGAATCAGCTATACATATACATATATCCCCTCTTTTTTGGATTTCCTTCCCCTTTAGGTCACCACAGAGCACTGAGTAGAGTTCCCTGTGCTATACAGTATGTTCTTATTAGTTATCTATTTTATACATAGTATCAATAGTGTATATATGTCAATCCCAATCGCCCCTTCTTGAGTGCAAAAGAGAACAAGAGGGTGTGTAACAAGCATTGGCTCAGAAATCTTACTGTTTGTCAAGAGAAGTCATAGCCACAAGATGTTCTTCAGTGAATGGATAAATAAACTGTGGTACCTTAACCCTAACCCGAACCCTGATAATGGAATATTATTCAGCTCCAAAAAGACATGAGCTATCAAACCATGAAAATATATGGAGGAACTTAAATGCAAATCCCTAAGTGAAAGAAGCCAGTCTGACAAGACTACATATGGTATGACTCCAAATATAGGACATTCTGGAAAAGGTAGAACTATGGAGACAGTGAAAATATCAGTAGTTTCCAAGAATCAGAGGGAAGGGAGGGATGAATAGGTGGAGCACACAGGATTTTAGGGCAGTGAAGTTATTCAGTATGATACTCTAATGGTACATACATGTCAGTATCCATTTGTCCAAACCCATAGAATGTACAAGACCAAGAGTGAACCTGAATGTAAACCATGGACTCTGGGTGGTTATGATGTGTCAGCGCAGGTTCATCAGTTGTAACAAATGCATCACTCTTGGGGGGGGTATTGATAATGGGGGAAGCTGCACACATGTTGGCACAGGAGGCATACAGGCGTCTGTGCCTTCTGCTTAATTTTGCTGTGCACCTAAAACTACTCCAAAACGTAGCCTGTTTTTAAAAGAGAGAGAGAAGTCATAAGCTTGAGAAGTTAGTAGGGTTCGAAGAAACAGTTTTTCTCTGTTTTTACTTTAAAGGATAAGAAAGATTATAGCATCTGAAGGCAGAAGGAAAGAATCGACTAGAAGCAGAGAGGATAAAGATGCTGTTGAGAGAGGGGGAGAGGAAGAGAGAGAGACCCCCTTGTCCAAGGGTAAGGGGCCTCCTTCTTTGAAAGAGGAAGAATTAATACGGATTCAAGGGCATTTTAAGGAAATGAGGACACTGGTGACAGATGAAGAGAGGAATTTATTAGGGAAGATGGACCTGGATTTGTAGAAAATAGAGGGAGAGAGAGAAAGTTGGCTCTGATGGTTTGAGAGAACGTGGAGTAAGTTCCAAACAACTACTGTTAAGAAATGCAGCAGGTAGTCAGGGAGATGGGGCAACTGTGCAGATAAATGTGGTGTTAGTGTATATTCCTTGGAGATTATTTAAAATAGAAGAGAAAAAAAGAAAAAACAAATAATAAAATAGAAGAGAAAGCCTTTATAAACAATGCTTTGAACAATGTAGAAATTATTGCCTTTCATTGAGGCAAGAGATGGGTGAGGGAGGTTGTTAAAAGAAGCAACGCTAGCGCCTGTAACAAACAGCCCCCAAATCTCAATGGCTTGTCAAAATAAAGGTTTGCTTCTTGCTCACCCGAAGGCATTCCTACTTGGGGAGGTGTCTTGAGCAGCTAGCTGGGTGATCCACCTCTATCCTGTCATTCCGCTGTTCCTGGGACCTCAGAGTCCTGTATCCCAGGAACGTGAGTCATGTGGGCTGAGAGAGAACACCTAGAGCAGGGTGGCAACCTAAGGCTCACAGGCCAAATCCAGCCCACCACCAGTTTTTGTATGGCCTGCAAACTAAGGATGGTTTTCACATTTCCTCAGTGGTTGAAAAAAAATATTAAAAGAAGCATGATAGTTCATGATGTGAAAATTATATGAAATTCAGATTTCAATGTCCATAAGTTTTGTTGGCACACAGCTGTGCCCATATGTTTCTACAGCTGCTTTTTTGCTAAGATGGCAGAGTTGAGTAGTTGTAGTAGAGACTGTGTAGACTGAAAAAACTACTGCCCTTTACCAAAAATTTGCCAACTTCTGACCTAGAGGACTGAGCACCCAAGATTTAACCATCTCATCCCGGAAGGTCACGTCCTCTTGGCAAGAACTAGCCATATGGAGCCCCTGTCCGGGTCGCTACTTTTCTGCATCAGCTCGGTCCTTTCACACTGGGGAGCACAAATCTTTGTAGTTTAGGTCACTGTGTCTGCAGCAGAGGGATTACCTTGTAGACATCTCAGGAAGTAGATACAAATGCTCTTCAGATATTTCTACTCTTCAAAATCCATTTTCAATTGTGTCATTAGAGGAGGGTGTGTGTGTGTGTGTGTGTGTGCGCGTGTGTGTTTAGAGGGGTGTGGGAACTCTTTCTCTGCTTTTCGATGTATTGCCCATGCTGGCTGGTTCAGCTTGGCTTTCCTCAAGTTGTCACTCCTATCCCTTCATGCCCCTTATCTCTACTGTACTGAGTGACTCAGCCTTGTCTGAGTTCCCAGCCCTAAATCACATACCTACACTCGGCAACTCTAAAGGCCAGCCCCTGCAGACAGAATCCATTGGCGTTAGAAGGACGTGGTTATCAGACCTCATCAAAATACATCTTCCTATCATATGAAGCAACTCTTCACACGAGAAGGATGTGTTGGGTGGAAAACATTTCCTTCATTCCCTTAACATTTAAAGAAATTCAGGTAAAATGTCAACATATTCAATTCAACCACGTATGTACAAGACATTCTGGGGACACTTTGGGTGCCAAGGATCTCTGGCTTACCAGAGACTTACTATTCCTCCATCACCCACCACCGAAAGCTACCTAGGGAACTGTAAAATCTAAAAGAAAATGAGTCTGCAATGCAAACCCAGCCCACAGAGTCTTTCCTTATGCTGTCTTAGATTGCTGTCCCCCAAACCACCATTATACAGAAATTCCACTGTGACAGAAACTTAGTTAAAATAGTCCCTGCTCTCAAAGGAATCACGGTCCAGTGGAAAGACAGGCTTTTATACACTATGGATAATAGAAGGTAGTCTAAAATCAGCACTCAAATTGAGATCCAAACAAAGTACTAAGAGCAAACATAGGGGTGGAGTGATTAATTGTGGCAGATGTTTACCAAGAGTAATGATTTTAAGTGTCAGGAATAGAAAGCCTTTCTCCATCACGCTTGCAATGCTAATCCCAATTCATTCATCATCCAACCTCACCTTGCCTGGCCATTTATCTTGAATGCAAACCCAGCTTTATCCAGGGAAATCAATCATCTCCATTTATCCTGTGACTGCAGACGCTCAGAGAGGATAACTGCCACCAGCCATGTTTCATGCTCATCCACTCACGTGGGAGACCAGCCTTTGGCCAGGTGATCTCTTCAACTGGGATGGTTTTTAATTCAATCTAAAACCGAGGCTTGGGGATAAAGCAGCCCTGTGGCCCTGTTATATATTCTGGGACACATATGCTTCCTTGTCTCTGGTCTCGTGTTCTAGTGAGATGAGTATTGGTCACTTTCTCTTAGGAGTGCATCAAGTGAGTAAATACGAAGATGGGAAGATGATTGACGTGGATTCCTCTTTCTCTAGGAAGAAAGGCCAATATTGCACTAAGCTGTGTTGATGAAAGGGAGGTGATGTGGGAGGAAGGGGTGCAGATCAGTGGGTCATGAAAGCACGGAAAACAGAGAAACAGATTGTCATCAGGAGACCGAGGCCGGCTCAGTTCTCTTTCCTTTAGTAAAATAAGAAGTGCTGCTCCATCTCCTCCAGGCAAACCTTTCAGCCCTTCATGATACCAAGTCCTCCTGTTTTCCCAAATGACTTAATCATTCCTCTTGACTAGCCTCTTTTCACAAAGATGTGCACATCTTTCCCACTGTGGAGGCAACCTCCGCCAGCCTTAACAGCCTCCTCTGGCTACTTTTCCTTTCCTTTCTCCACCCAGCATCTCAAGGTGAGCCCTCAGGATACCCCTTGCCAGGGCTGCCATCCCACTCTCAACATTGCTTCATAAAAATCTAGGCGTCTTCTCACCATCTTGGTTTAGCCTGCAGTCCTTTTCCTCAGATAGTCCTCAAATTGCTGTTGTTTATGGAGAATGCCACTCAGCGTTAATCTCTGTTTCCTCTTCTTGTGCAAATTTTGTTGGCTCTCTGTGACTTGGATGTGGTTTCAACTAGAAACCTTAATCCAAGGGTTGGCAAACTGCAGCCATTTGGCAAAACTGGCTGCCCTCTGCCTGTTTTTGTAAATAAAGTTTTATTGGAACACAGCCATCCCCATTCATTTAGATATTGTTTACCACTGCCTTTGTGCAACCACAGGCAGAGGTGATTAGTCGCAACAGAGACCACATAGTCCCCAAAGCCTAAAATATTTAGTATCTGGTCCTTTACAGAAAAAAGCTTGCCAAGGTAGGAGTTAATCTTTCTCATGATATTCTAGGCTCAGTTTGATCTTCAGATCTCCTTATTTAATTTATTTTTTAAAAATTATTTATTTATTAATTAATTTATTTATTTATGGCTGTGTTGGGTCTTCATTTCTGTGCGAGGGCTTTCTCTAGTTGTGGCAAGTGGGGGCCACTCTTCATCGCGGTGCGCGGGCCTCTCACTGTCGCGGCCTCTCTTGCTGCGGAGCACAGGCTCCAGACGCGCAGTCTCAGTAATTGTGGCTCACGGGCCCAGTTGCTCCGCGGCATGTGGGATCTTCCCAGACCAGGGTTCGAACCCATGTCCCCTGCATTGGCAGGCAGACTCTCAACCACTGCGCCGCCAGGGAAGCCCAGATCTCCTTATTTTTGATAAATTGATGCCAGACTATGGGAAGACCATGTTCTCTTCTGAGAAGAATCCCTGGTTCAAAAAGTTGAGAGAATCCTGATACACGGAGCGATACTCATATTTCCATTATCCTGTGCTGCAAACCAGGGCAGCCACTGTGCCCAAACCAGGGCAGCCACTGTGCCCAGATCCAATTATGGAAAAAGATGATTGAAGTCAAACACCCCTTGCTTCCTCAAGACTTATTCTTCCCTCTCTTTGGAAAAACCCTAAGTTCTTGTTACGAGCCACAGATTGTGCTTAGGTAATTGAGTGAGTCTGAGGATTGCTACCTCTTTTATGGACTGTGCATCGTTCTGGTGAAGGCAGGGTGATGCCCCAGGAAACGTGGTGTTTGCCTCTGAGAACTGTAAGGAGGTAGAAGACTGCTGTCTTTTGTTATGAGGTCTTCTGTTCTATTTGAATTTCTTTCCTTCTACATGGGTACATGTTACGTTGAGAAAGTCCTTGGGCAAATCACTTCAATTCTCAGTTTCTCTAAGTAATGGAGAAAAGAATTCCTTCTCACCTACCTTCCCAGAAACTTAAAGAAATGTATGTGTAAATGCGAAAGATACACTTAATAGGACAAGTAGATTGTAGCCCAGGACTGTCCAATAGAAATGTAATTTAAAACTTTCTTTTTTTTTTAATTTTATTTTATATTGGAGTGTCATTGATTAACAATGTTGTGTTAGTGTCAGGTGTACAGCAAAGTGATTCAGTTATACATATACATGTATCTATTCTTTTTCAAATTCTTTTCCCATTTAGGCTAGTACAGAATATTGAGCAGAGTTCCCTGTGCTATACAGTAGGTCCTTGTTGGTTATCTCTTTTAAATATAGCAGTGTGTACGTGTCAATCCCAAACTCCCAATCTATTCCTTTCCCCACCCTTCCCCCCTGGTAACCATGAGTTTGTTTTCTAAGTCTGTGAGTCTGTTTCTGTTTTGTAAATAAGTTCATTTTTTTGTAGCCACCTAAAGAAAGTAAAATGAAACAGATGAAAGTAATTTTAATAAATTATTTTATTTAACCCAATATATCTAACATGTAGTCAATATAAAATTATTAATGAGATATTTTACTTTTTTCCCATATCATATCTTCAAATCCAGAGTATTATTTTGTGATTATGGTGCACCTTACTTTGAGCAAACCAGGCTGTCACAGTGGCCAGCACGGCTCTAGCCTGTGTCCTGGCTGACAGCGTCTCCAGCAGCCCCCCACCCCCACCAATAACCACTTACTTCTCCGTGAGCCCTGGAATGTGCTCTGCCAAAGAGCAAGAACAACCACAGGTAGACATCAAATTCCTAAAGGGCTGTGGTTTCTGTTTCCCATGTCCCTAAAGTGGCCATAACATTATTATTAATAATGCCTAATCTATGTTGAATACTTAGTATATTCTGGACACTGTGCTAAGAGCTTTGCAAGATTATTTCATTGATTTCTCACAACCAACCTGTGAGAAAACTGTTGTCTCGCCATTTTAAAGGTCAGTAAACTGAGGATGAGAGGAATCGCACAGTTTGCCTGATGTCACAGAGCTTTTGAGTGGTGGAGGCAGCATCCCTTCTCAGGCAGATGTTTCCAGAGTCTGATTAATTAAAAATAAGCAATATTGCTTGTTTCTTGGACTGCCTTTTTTTGTTTTTTTTTTCTTTTACTGCTGTCATTGCCCCCTCCTGAGCACTAACTCTGCCTCCTGCCCTGCCCTGCAGCTGCTATTACTGAAGTGGGGGGGGTGGGGGGGTGGAAGGATCATCCTCCCAGCTCTTTTTACCAGCCATGGGTGGGATGGTGTTTAAACTGATGAGTCTTCCAGCACAGCAGGCTCTCCCCTCAACACAACACAGAGACTTATACTTCCCATTGCCTTCTGAGAAAGCACATTGAATCACTTCTCTAGAGGAGGGCTATTAACAAATCTAATACCATTCTCAAAAGCAACTCTTATTAAACAGTTCTTATTAATCTTGTTTCCCAGGATGAAACATACACTATCCAGCTTTTTTTATGACACGGCAAATTCTTTGCCTTTTCAGGGTACCTCACATTCTTCTGTGTGAGGGTGAAATAGGGCAGAATTTGTTTCTCCCTCATCTTATTAAGTACGAATGGAAGTGGTCAGAGGAGTGGACATTTCCAAACTCTTTTCTCCCCGAGATACTCATTCCTTTTACAAACAGATATAACTATTTCATCGTGCTTAAATGCATTCTTTAGCCTAAAGACTTTTCCCTTTCCTCTACTCTGATTTTTAAAGTAATATTTCATATTCTACTTCAAAAATTTTCTCCTTTTAAAGAACACATTTAAAGTTATAAATATACTCTTTATAAAAGAGATTCAAACAATAAAGAATTATATAAAGAAAACCTTGAAAATCCTGTCCTTCCTCCAGTCCTCTTCTTAGAATTCATTTCTGCCAAGAGGTTAGACCATGTTTTTTCATTCTCTTTTCTGTGTTTCCATATCCATATGTGTATGTGTATTATGCCTTGGAAAAACACGATTGGGATCATACTATGCACATTTTTCCCTAGTGTGCTTTGTTTATCTGAAAATTTGTCTTTGTGATTTTTCCACATCAATAGCTTCTTTTTTGACAGCTGCGTAATACTTTATAGTAAAGATATAGCATACTCTATTTCTAGACTCCCCTATTGATGGACATTTAGTTGTTGACTGTTTCATGCTATTTCCAACAATTCTGCAATAAGTATTCTTGTACTCAAGGTTTATTTAGTATAAACTCCTAGCTTATTTTTAGTTTTGATGGACTAACAAATTGCCTTCAAAAGAGCTTCATCAATTCGTAGTTCAAGTAACAAGGTAGGGGAGGATCTGAATCCTTCAATGATCACCCTTATTTGATTTTATCAAATTAAAAATGTTTGCCAATCTGACAGAAATTATTTTTGTATTCTTCAGAAAACTTTCAAGGAGAATATTCACTCTGAGTTTAATTTCTAGAGCATGGAATATGCAGCCAGACTCCCTGAGTTTATACCGTGGATCTGCCACTTATTGGTAGCACGATCTTGGGCAAGTTGCTTCATCTTTCTGTGTTTTATTTCCACTCCCTGTGAAATGTAACAATAGTGATACCCAACCCATAGAGTTGTTATGAGGATGAAATGAGTTAGTCTGTGTAAAACACTTAGATCAGTACTTGCATGTTGTAAGGATATATAATATTTGCCTTATTATACTATTATCATATTTTATTTTCTTGCATGTAAGAAAACAAATGGTTTTGCTAGGTTGTTTTCTATTTGGACACTTTATTGAATTAACTTATTATTTATAATAATTTTAAATGGCTTCTCTTAGATATTCTTCATTGATAATTGTGAAAAGTAATCATTTGGGTGCCTTCCTTTGCAATAGTTAAAGCTCTCTTTTTCTTGTCTTGTTGCATTTGCTAATGTTTCCAGTGACAATGATAACAGAGATCCTTGTTTTGTTCCTGATTAGTAAGACTACCTCTCATATTTCACAATTATATGGGATTTGGTGAAGAACCTTTTAGAGAGTGAGGACATTTCATTCTAATTAAAGAATATTATTAAAGTATTTTTTAAATGAGGAAAGATGTTAAATATTATAAAATATTCTCTCTGGCATCTTTTGAGATGATCATAAATTGTTTTCTTTTTTAAATCAGTCTCTATGGTGAATTGAATTAGTGGCTTTTCCAATGTTAAGTGAGATAAAAAACTTTGGCATTTAATTATTAAACTGTTGGATTTGATAGGTTAATTTATTACTTAGAACTTCTACATCTATGTATATGAGACTGGCAGACATTTTTCTTCATGCGCTATTTTTGCAGATTGAGTTAATAGATTTCTTATCTTTTATTATGCTATTGAATAAGTCTAATGACACAAAGATTATCTGCTTCTTGAAGGCTTGGTAGAATTTGCCTATAAAACCCTTGGCCCAAGAGTTTTAACAGTAATCTCTGACTACTTTTTCAGTTTCTTGTATGGTTATTAATACATTTAGATTTTGTACTCATTCTTGAGTAATTTCCATTTTTCTAAGAAATCATCCATTTCATCGGGATTTTCAAATTTGTTGACATTGTTACAAAATATTCTCATAACTTAAAAGCCTCCTCTACAGCTATCATCCTGTCACTTTTCTTGCTTTCAATATTGCTTACCTTTGTCTTCATTTTTTCCCCCTTTTCCCAGACTTGCCAAAGATTTCTCTAGTTCATTAGTCTTTACAAAGAATGGACTTTGGTTTTACAAATCAGCTATAGCTTATTTTTTGGTGACTGTTTTCTATATTATTAATTCCTGCTGCTACCCTCTCTTCCTTTACTTTCTTTGGGTTTATTTTATTATTCTGTTCATCATTTTTTACTGTGGGGAGTGAGACATGCAAGAAAACCTTACAGACGCAGGGGTGGGAGTCTGTACTTAGCACGATGAGGACACAAAATAAAGGGACTGATTCTATACGTGAGGGTAGGGTAAAGATGGAGCTTCGTGACTGAAAGGTAAGTGAGTAGTGGGAAAAGGTGCCCAGCTATTCATACTCATAGTTATTCACAGTGGAAAGTTTATGGAAAATTTTATATACACACACCCACAAAACTTGGTATAGTGATTGCCTCTGAGAAAGGCAAGTAAAGGCATTTGGCATGTACCCCTTTATGTTGTTTAATTTCATTTTAGTGTATGCGTTTATTATCCACCTAATAAGCAAGTTTAAAACAAAGTAAAATTAGGGTCATTCCATTGAACACAAAATCTCCTAGAGCTGGAAGGCATCTCAGAGATGAACTGGTTTAAACTTCCTCCTTAATTTAAAGGTATTTTAAATGTTGAGAGGCACCCAAGTGCAGGTCTGATATCTCTATGAGAAGGCAGACTGCGAGGCTGCATAAAATCTGCTGTCTGGTCTGTGAACGTGGCAGCGGCTGCGGGCGGCGGGTTTGCAGATCTGGGGGGGAAGGTAACCCCTGGTTCCAGTCACAGTAGTGACAGAGGAGGGGATGAGAGGTTTCCTGTCCGAGGCAGGTTTTGCTTTTGTTTCAAAAGCCCTTATCTCTGACAGGGTGGGTCTGCCCGCTCTGCCACCTCACAGCTTGCTTGGCTCCGGCTTTTCGCTTCTGAATCGGCTCCAACCCCAGACGGTGCCCCTGTCTGCCCTGCCTTTGACCTGCAACATCTCTTTATTTCTCAAGCACTGCACCTCTGTCCTCAAGTTCAGCCACTTTACTGCTTCTCCCACCAGGGAACAAGAGGTCCTTGTAAATGCAGGTCATAAATAATCACAAGGTCAAAAATGGGCATTGAGAGCTGGGGAGCACGGACTTGGAAGCATAGTAGCCTTCGCTGGAATGCTGGAGGCAAGAGGTGAACGTGTATCTGGGTGGAGCAGAGGAGCACATTTGTATGGGAGGCGGGATGAGAGCGAGAGCAGGAGCGGAAGAGTACGTCTGAGAAAAGGAAGCCCCGGATTCACGATCTCAGAGGGCGGAGCTAAGAAGGAAAAGGAGGGAGGAGATAAACATCCATTTATTGAGTTCCTTCTGTGGTCCAGGAGCTCTTTAAGTAGGATTTCATTTACTTCTCTCAACTCTCCCGTTTTAGCTAAGGGCTCTGAAGCTTAAGGGAGCTAAATATCTTGACAAAGACCCACAGCTGGCAGGTGGAGAGGCAGGGATTGAAAATCAGGGGTAGAGAGATGGATGGCAGTTGAAGGTGAAACGGGAGAGAGACAAGGCTGATGTCTTCCTTCAGTTCTCTCTGACTGGGGGGAAGTAGGAAGTGCTCAGTCGGAGAAGCAAAAGCCTCATCTACGCAGTTGCTCCTGCCAGAAGCCTGTTGCGTGTCCCATCCATTGGCAAGTCTTGTCCACTCTACTCCCAAAATAGATCTTGAAGGTCCACTCTCTCCAACTCTCCCACTATCACCTTAGCCCAAACCAGCATCCTAGAATAAACCACCAGTATCCTCACTTAGACCAGCATGCTAACCTCCTACTGGCCTTTTCTCCTTTTGGTCCATTTTCCATCAGATGGAGCAGTATTCAGAATATACTTGTCTGGTCATGTCTTGCCATCCCTTGAAACTTTCCAACAGCTTCCCCCCACCCTGAGGATGGCAGTCATTATCTCAGCACAAGCTGCGGGACACTGAATGGTCCATCCCCTGTCAGGTCCTGCAGACTCATCCTAAGCCACTTTCCCCTTTGCTTATATGTTCTTATATATGTTCTTATATGTTTGCTTAATTGTATCGGCCTTTTTTCTGTGTCTCAGACTCAGTAAGCTGCTTTTATTCCTTTTTCCACTTAGCAGTTGTTTTTTCACTTACCTCTTTTTCTGGCTGTCCTTCTTACCAGTGCTGTGTAAACCGAGTCTAGATTTGATTCCCGTAATAGCTAACTAGTGGAGTAATTCATTTAAACACATGTCTATCACTAGGCAGAAAGCTCTGGGGTTGTTTTCTTGTTTTCCCAGCTTGTAGTTGATGCTTATTTTGAATGAATGAATAAGTGAATGAAATATTAAATGAATGAAAAAATGTATCATTAAAGTAAATCACAAGTGTAGTGTTGTATTATTTAGCAAAGCACACCTGTGAAGGCTGAAAAACCCCCTTTGCACAAACTCCCTCCTGTCGCTCATCATAGCTGAGGTCATGGCTTATCTGGGTAGTTCATTCCACATGCCCCCCTGACGAGGTTTGGCTCTGACCTTCCCGTTTTGATCAGGGTCAAATCTGACTTGCTATCTTTGCTTTCTGCCTCATGTTTTCCTTTCCTGTTTGTGCCTCTGCCCTTTCACTGTCTTTCCTCCGGCTTGGAATTTTAGGTGCAACTGACAGTCTGTTTTCTACTTCCTATATACTAAATATCATGCTAGAGGTCTTTGCTTGGAAAAATAAAAAAAAAGAAACTTGAGAAATACGTGCAAGGTGAACAATCCCCGGCTCTTTGGAATCCCCCTAAAGCTGCTTTGGGACGGTGTCCTGGTTCCTCCCTACATGGCTCCAGTGGTCCCTGAGCTGCCGCCCCCAACCATGTCACCGACCCGGCTGTGATGTTGCCAGGCTCAGCACAGGGCACCCGCCTCTGCCGGAGGGATCTGAGTTCTTTCCATGTGGTGAGTCAATCTGGGCAGACGAATCCTGCTGAAAGGGGTTATAAATTGGGGATTGTGAACCCTTCCTGCTGAGAGGCGCTAACAGTTTATAAGGGAGAAAAATGGATAAACCCCTGGGTATCATTTTTTGTTTTCACTTCACTCTGTGGCCAGCTGTGAAAAGGAAATGAGTGTAAACAGCCTATTAGTAAAACTGCTTCAGTGAAAAGACCTCGAGGGAAAGTCATGAGCAATTGTCACCTCAGCCAGGGCTTCCCACCTCGTTTTAAAAGGCAAGGACAGCGGAATGAAGCCCTCAGGTGCACCTGTCCTGCCAAACACGAAGCAAAATAACATCCTCAGCTGCTCTGTGAGTGGTGATGGACGCTGATGGCACCGCAGTGAGCCCGCCCTGGCCCTCCCTCGTGTTCTCGGGCACGAGACCCGCTCTCATTCTCCGCATCTCATATCCTTCTGTTGGACATTTGTTATGGGCAGAGTGTGCAGGGAAAGGAAAATGGTACCCAGAGCTGCCTAAGATTAGAAGACACATTGCAATGGTCCACCCAAGTTCCCCGGGAGTGCAGAAGAGAGGAAGTTCACTCTCGCCCGAGTTGTTAAGAGAAGAAAACATGAAAGCTACAGCTTCAGGACTGAATCTGGAAATACGGGAGGGGGAGGGGAGGGGAAGAGAGGAGAAGGAAGGCGGTTCTGCCTAGAAGGCGCAGCAGAAACAGAGGCCGCAGGGAGGAAACTCTCTGATGGGGCTGGGAGTCATTCTAAGGGCAGCTTGCTACTAGTACATCAATATGTGAACGTAATTACAAATCAAGTGTAAAGGCTTCAAAAAC
The DNA here is from genome assembly GCF_009873245.2 of Balaenoptera musculus. Lineage (NCBI taxonomy): Eukaryota > Metazoa > Chordata > Mammalia > Artiodactyla > Balaenopteridae > Balaenoptera > Balaenoptera musculus. Next base: position 55,628,957 of record NC_045804.1, on the reverse strand, counting down.
TCAGATGTAAATGTCAGCTGGACTGTGTCTGAAGTCTTCTTATTTTTCAGTTGGATTCCATGGAGGAGAGATCTGTGGTCTCAGCAAAGCGGCTCGGGTGCCTCGGTGCTGGGGTGGGGGAGGGTGCTGGCTTCCCCAGGGGCAGTGTCCCTTGGCCATCCCTCCTTCTAAGGTAGATAAAATAAAGCTTGTCTTCCTGCCACGGTCCCTGCCCTGCCTTCTCAGAAGGCATTCCAAACCTGAGGCCCCAGGGGGGACCCTAGACCACTGGAGACTTCTATGAGGCCAATGTGAGCCTTGGTCTCTCTGGCTGGATTTCAGACCCAACACCTCGGGTCCCAGGGAGCCTGGCCTGACTTTGTGGAGGGTTGTTTATTAGCTGTTCTGCTGAAGTTCCATTCATTGATTTTAATAAACAGCTCAGATCTAACTCAAGGCTCTCCCCCAGCAGCCTTAAATCAAAGGAAGCTTCTGTTATGCTTTATTACTTTAACTTCGCAAATTTGAATTAAAAGAAGGGGCAGCTATTTATGGCTCAGCTGCAGCCCTGTAGCAAGTTCAGCTAAAAGCCAGCGTTTGTACCCCAAACCCCTGCCAGGGTTTTTATTCTGCAGACCCCTTTATCGTTAGAGCTGCAGAAGGGCAGAAGAGGAGGCCCAGCATGGACTAAGAATAACCATTTTGAATGGATGTTTTGAAGCTGGAGGTGGAGAGAACTGTGCGGAGACACACGGGCTCAGGACCTGGGAGACCCAGGGTCAGGTCACCGCTTCCCCATGATGTAGCTCTGTGATACTGGGCAGTCCCTTTACAGCTCTGACCTTCAGTTTCTTCTTTTGGTAAAATTTAAGGACAGGGCAAGATAATTTTCGCGTTCCTTTCAGTTCTAAAATTCTGTGGCTCTGTGATTTGACCAACTACTGTGACACAACTGGAGTGAGAGGCCAGATATAAAATATCCAGCAGTAGCAACTTCAGCATGTAAGTCAGAAGGCATCTTCTAAGGAGTGATAGGAAGAGAAAGCATTATATAAGAGTTACTTCCAACCCAAAATCAGTTCATTATATAATGAGGGATGGAGAGAAGGATATCAGATTTAAGAGAAGGTAAACAGACTAAATGTGTGCTTGAGGAGATTTGGAGGTACAAGGGCAAGAGTGCGGTTTAGGGCAATTCCAAGCTTTTTGGCTTGTTGGTGCCAAGATAAGAAATATTGAAGAAGGGACAGGTTTAGGTGATTAAGATAATTCATTTTGGAACATGTAGAAAACCTTTATCTTGATTTCAAGAGCTGGATAAAATCTTAAAGAACATTTTAAATCCTTATTAGTTTAATACTTAAAGCAACATATATTCCTATTATGAAAATAATAAGCACAGAACAATTAAAATATACAGAAAAGCATAAAGGAAAGCCAACTGCCCATAATTTCACCATACACACAGAGCTAATCACTGCAATTTAGTGGGGAATTCCACATGACCTGTTCCCAGATTCCGCCACCCATCACGCGGGGGTTGGACACGGCTGCTTTGTGGACACCCCCTCCACTCTGAACTGCACGGAAGCCCTGCCATTTCACCCACTGAGAGTAGCCAAGGAGAATCCTCTAAAGGAAGCATCCCCTTTGAGCCTCTCAGCCTTCCTCCACTTCCAGACTCCCCCAACCCAGAAACAACAGAAATGATAAGCGGGCAACAAGGCTTTCCCCTACATGTTTCTCAGGAGGACCAAACTGCCTGCTGAGGAAGATGTGCTGCGATGCCACCCAGGCTGTCTTTACCTCTGCCTTCACGTCGTATCTAGTTTAGATTCTCACAAGAGACAGCACCGTCCCGGGATGGTGTTGCTTCGAAAGACTTCGTCCCTGTTTTTAGGCTTCCTTAAAACAGTCAGGACTGCAGTGGTGAAAAGGGGAAGGAAGCCGGTCCTCAAGACGGTACATCCTTATCTGGATGCTCCCACTCTAAACCTGTTACTCTAGGGAAGGCAGGGAGGGAACCACATGGTGGGCCCTCTTCTGTGTAAAACAAGGAGCCTGGGTTATTCTAAAAGGAATCCACAGCTAACTTGGGTTTGGCCTCAGCTGCTTTCCAAGAGCTCAGTGCGGACGGTGGCAATAACTAGACCTCAGAACCAGTGGATGGAGAAGGAATTAGAAACGAACAGTGTGTGACTGTATGTAGACAGAACTGCAGATTCCATTCCAGACTCTGGGGGCGCCAAGCCATCCCCGTCACACCGCCACCCTTTTGTAACGCAGACGACGCTAAATCACGCGTTGTCATCATGGCAGAGTATTTTCTCGCTTTATGAGTCAGCCTGGGATGCTGAATTAGAGAAACTTTGCAATGAAAAATCCCCCACGTCTCATTTAATTCTTTCCTTATTCCAGCCTTTCTTCTCACGGTTTTGATTAGTGCCTTTGCCCATTTGGAGAATATTTTATGATTAGGTTTGAAGAGGAATCCATCCATGGCTGTTTGCCTGAAACGAAAATAAGATAAAGAAATAAAGAACAATGTCCAGAGAAGGCCAATAAAGCAGCCTTTAAATCTTGTGTCTGTTGCTGGGCTGCCCTTGAGGCTTGAGGTTTTGCTTTCCCCTCCTCTGGCGGGACAGGGGCTTGCGGGGTGGCGGACCTGCCAGCTGCTGACGCACAGAGGACCCAGGCTGGCGGCTCCTCGATGGGCCTCTTCTCAGAGGGGGACTGACGCGAGGCAGCGGAGCCCTCGTTCAGCGAGTCACACCGCTAATAAAAGGTGCAGCTTGCAGAGTGGTGTTCATTTCAGCGTTCACAGAAACCAGGGCACAGAGGCCTTGAATCGAAAATAACCTTGGGCCAGACACATTGAACTTGGATCAGATCTGAAATCCCAGGCATACATTCCTCCCTGAAGGCAAACAAGCATCCGGATACTGCAGCTGCTTTCTTTGTCCTGCGTGTGGCTTGCCCCCCATCTCCAGTTTTTGCCCCGGCTTGACAGTTTACAAAGCCCATCCACTTATAACTCCCTTGTCCCAACTTGAATAAGCCTTGGAACACTGATTAGGTGATGTTCTCAATGACTACTAAGTGATGGTCCTGGGTCAGAATCACGGCTCTGCTATTTTCACTCTGTGTGAATGTAGGCAAATTATATAACCTCTCTACGTTTTAGACTGAGTACATAACCCCCAGTACTCCTACTACCCTAAGTGATCCCCTCCAATTTCCTCATCTGGGCTTGAAGTCCTTAGATTCTCCAATTTATTGATGAAGATAATATTAATAGTATCTCCACCATAGGGCGTGAAGATTAAACTAGGTAATATCATTAATGAAATCATCTCAATGTATGGCACGTAGAATAAGAGCTCAAGAAATGTTACCCTGAGATTTGGGGAGTATAGGCCTTATGCTGAGTATAGACGGGAAACCAGATTTGAGGAAGTTTATTCGTCCAAGGTCACAGAGGTAGAACCCGACAGGGCCACGAGCTGAAACAAGTTCCTCTGACGTCAAAGTCAGAGTTCTTTCAAATGCACCTACAGCACAGGTCTCTGAAAGATGGGCACCATTTCTCCTGCCCTGTTCACTTTCCAGGAAATGAAATGTCACACACTTTCCTCCTGGTTCCTTCTGGTTTACTGTTTTGTCTGTAATCACATTGATTTATATGTCAGTGGCTGGGGATACCCTAGTGAAGGAGACAAGGGGCTTACTACCTATAGTTGTTACAGTCAAGGAACGAGGCTGTTGTGATTTTGTGCGATGGGTGATATGGCCACACGTAGGAGTGACGCCTCACCAGCTTTGGCTGGGAAGTGGGGAGAACAGTGTGGACAAAGAAGGGTGGTCCAGTAAATATTCATGACCTGACTGCCTGCTTCCCCTGGAGGAGTCGACACTGAAGCTGAGGTCTGGCGGATGAGTAGAAGTCAACCAATTGAGTGTGGGGTGGAGACCCAGCTCCCGCGGGTGGCGTGACATCACCGGCGACAGGGGAGGATGTGTCATTTTCAGGGAGCTGCAGCTCAAGTGGGGCAGGGCCAGTGAGTCTGCTAGGGACTTTAGACCTTCTTTTAAAGGCAGTAACTCTGCTTCCAAGAGCATTTTGACTTAGGTGGTTTGATGTCGTTCTGTTGACATCTCCATGTTTTAACACAGGGAGAGTGTGACACAGGAGTAAAATATACACCTTAATAGGGAAAAGCACTCTTTCATAACCAAACAGTTTACCCAACATTATTCATGGTACACGTGGTGATTCTCAGGTCAGGCCCAGCCAGTGAATAGATCTGTTTTGTATATGATTTGGTACGTTTTTAAGTTAAAAGCTTAATCACTATGAAAAATATTAGAGGAAAATGTGGATAACTATTTCTATAATCTTAGGATAAGTAGGTAGAAAAATATAGGGTAACATTGAAAGATGTGCCTCCATAAAATCAAAACTTGCCTGAGCTGCCAGAAAAGAACCATGAAAGCTAAAATATAAACAGAAATAATAAGGTTTTGTAATTATGGCAATAATTAAATAATAATTTATCTAAATAATTAAAAATCTGAATGCACAGATAGTTTCTAAAATGCAATGGGGAAAAGATGAGCAGCTCAGTAGATTAATGAGTAGCTCACAAAAGAAGAAATACCTGGAACATATGAGGGCAGTGCATTGTGTCTGTTTGGTTCAGTGATGTGTATGTGCTGAGCGCATAGAACAGCTCTGGTGGATTGTAGGCGCTCTCTGTTGAATGAATGAACACAGGATGGTCTTTTGCTTCACCAGTGTTTTTAAAAGAAAATTTTTTTAAAACCCACAAGATTTACTTTTCAATCATTAATTTAGTCAACATTAAAAATGTTGATAATATCCAATCGGCGTTCCAGAAGATGTGGGAAATTTCAAGTAGAATGTTCATTGAAGTGCACTTTATAGATTATAAAATAGAAACAAACAATCCCCATTAAAGAGAGGCTGATTAAATAAGTTAGAAGATGTTCATCATACAGTGAAATACTATGCAACCATTCAAAATGTTCATATAGATATATATCAGTTTAGTACGAAAACATATATTTGAAATTGAAAATTAAGGTTGACAAAAACTGCAGGAGGAATAACTGAAGTGTGTCACCATTCAGTAGGCGGGTTGCTAAAGGTTTCTAGGAATAACTTTTAGTGAGTTAACAACATTGTCCTCTATTCCTAGTTTATCAAAGCTTTTTCTTTTTTTAGTTTAATTTTTAAATCCAATGTTGCTGATGACAGCATTTGTATTAATCCATTTTTTGTTCCTTGTAGATCTCCCTCTCTCTCTCTCTCTCTCTCTCTCTCTCTGTCTCCCCCCACCCCCTTTCTCTCTAAAATTCTTATTCTAATGAAATTTTGCCATGTGTATCTAGATGATGACCATTTTTCATTCAGTCCTGCTCAACATTTGATGGGTTCTTTGTTATGGGATTTGTTTTTCTATCACTACTTTCCATATGCCCTTCCTTCCATTCCTGGATCTATCCATCATGTTTTGATTTTTATTTCATAATTTTTTTTTCTTTGTGTTGAATATCAGATCAAGTTTTTGGCACAATTTATTAACTAATGAATTTGTTCTTTATCTCTTTCCCTGCTGCTGTTTAGTCCGTATAAGAAAGCTTTTAATTTTAGCAATAACATTTATAATTCACAAGCTCTCTAGTTGATTCTCTCTCCCTTTTTAAATGGTCTGTAATATCCACTCCACATCCTTGAGGATTGTAATAATGTTCTTTAAACTATTGTCCTCATTGCTTCATTAAATCTATCCCCTTAAGTACTGCATCTGTCAGCTACAGTTGTGATAATGCTGTGTAACATGTAACTCTGAAAAGCAGTGGTTACAATAATGAGCATTTATTTTTCTTGTTCAGAGGTCTTCAGACTAGGGTGGCTCTACTTTAAATGACTTTGAGCTGGGCTGGGCTCCTGAATTCAGTTTGGATTCAGGTCTGACCCACTTCACAGTCCTCTTGGACCAACTGCTACCTGGGTGCGTGTTCTCCTCATGGTAGCTTGTGGGAAGACAAGAGACCAAGCCAATCAGGGCAAGCATGTTTGAAGCCTTGACTCCCTGCCACATCTACTAACAGAGATTTTTGTTGGTATGCTCAGCCTTGAATTTGATTTTTCTAACTCGTGTTTCCAGGAGTGGTCTGTTGGTTCAGCACTGGCTGTTTGGGAGGAGGGTAGGACTTGGTGCCAGAATGGCTCCACCTGAGCTTGTCTCTAATGATTGTATAGCAGATGCTGTCAGTACCCTGCCCATGTCTCCTTGGCACACACTGTCTGGCACATGCTGGCTTCATGTTGTAAGCGTCTGCCTGAGGGCTTTCTCTGGCCATGGTCACTTGCCCAGCCTGTGCTTGGAGCAGGACTCAGCGGATGGGAGTGGGGGGCCGGGGAGCCAACACCTCTAGAAGCAGCGCTCGTCTAATCACGGACTGGAAATGTCCCTCAGGTGGGACAACTGAAAGGGTTGTTACCTGGTCTGACAGGTGTCTCCAGCAGGACGGAGCCCCAGCTGCTCATGGTGGTGACCTGCTCTGCATCACAGCTTGTATGGGCTTCCTTCCCTCCCCCCCCCTTACTTCTCCTGTCTCCTATAGCTGCTTCCTTAGGTTACTTCCAATATAAAGGATTTACATTCTAATCCTACCTCAGCATCTGCCTTTAGAGGAATTCGGCTTAAGACAAAACGTATATTTTAGTAATAAAAGGTGATGTACGGATTACGTTTCCTTCTTTATACTCTTTAGAATTGTCTAAATGTACGGTGAGCATGAGATCAGGAAAAACAAAATAAAACAACCACCACCAACATGAAAAATCCCTCTCATATCAAGTTGCCATGAACTTCCCATGTTTTTCCTAGGCGTTAGAAAAAATGCACAAGTCAGATAAATTAATATACTTCTTTCCCACTAAACACAAGTAAATTATCTTTGTGTCTATGGTGCAAATTATAATTTGGAAGATGCATTGAACCAAATAGGAAAAATAAGAGTTTCAAAATGTGATAGAGTTTTCCCAATTTCATCATAAAAGGAGACCATGAAGAGAGAAGCTCTCTCTCATTTCTTTGAAGTGCACTGATTTTATGGGGGATGTTATGTTCATTTCAAGAGGACCAGTGGGTATGAAGCAGGAGTCATCCTAGATACCGCATCTACCTCCCTCCCTCCCCTCCATCCGTGGCCTCCAAGAAAAAGATGGAGAAACTATTCATCCATAAATTCAACAAAGGCATCATTATTATTTGCCGATCACTGGGCCAGGCTGGAGAAAGAGGGCAGTGAAAGACACACAGGTCAGTCTGTGCTATCAAGGCGCTGACGGAGAAAGATAGAAAACAAACAAATGCATGAAAAAGGATATTGTAGGTTAGGATACATTCTTTGAGGGAAATAAGTAGAGAGATACGATAGACAGTTGTGCCAGAGTGAATTTGGTTTCTCCTTTAAAACAGTGGAGAGGTGGGCTTCCGTGGTGGCGCAGTCGTTGAGAGTCTGCCTGCTAATGCAGGGGACATGGGTTCGAGCCCTGGTCTGGGAAGATCCCACATGCCGCGGAGTGACTGGGCCCGTGAGCCACAACTACTGAGCCTGCGCGTCTGGAGCCTGTGCTCCGCAACAAGAGAGGTCGTGATAGTGAGAGGCCCGCGCACCGCGATGAAGAGTGGCCCCCGCTTGCCACAACTGGAGAAAGCCCTCGCACAGAAACGAAGACCCAACACAGCCAAAAAAACAAAAACAAAAAACAAAAAACAGTGGAGAAGTGTTCCAGGCCAAGAAAGTCTGAGCACCACCTGAGAACTTGCTGTTTGGAAGGAACAGAAAGGAGACAAGTGGGTCTGGAGAACAGCGAGTGATACCCTTTTGTAAAAGAAACAAACAAAAAAACCCCCAAATCCATAGTCAGTACCCCGAAGTTTAGCGTCAGACACAATAAACAGTTATACCAATTCTTGGCAAAGATAAGAAAAAGAAAGGACTCCTCTCATAGACCATTTGTGTGAGTATAAATTGGTACAGAATTTTTGGAAGGCAATTGGGTAATGCCTGTTTAAACTTGAAATATTCTTTTCCTTTTTACTTCATTTACTTCCATAGGGCTTGAAATTTCATACTCGCGGATTACTTCTACATTTTAAAAAGCTAATGAAAAATTTAGACCCTCTCTTTTCACACATATCGCATCAGGACGCATACACCACCTACATGCCTACAGAGCAATGGAAGGCGAAGCACAAAAAACAGCACAGGCTCTAAAACCAAAGGATGAATAGGTATTTTAAGGTAGAACTAAGCCAGTAGCCCAAGTCCATAAAGCAGCCATGAAAATACTGCATCAAATGTAAGACCAGAATCTAGAAGGAACCAGCTTGTGACCAACTTCTTGGTTTAATTAAAAGTGTATTGCTTGCACTGTTTCCAGCCCAGCTCTTTCTGGCAGTTTTAAGTCTTACCTTTGGTTCCAAAACTTTCTGCCATTTATCATGCTTTTCAGCCACCCTCCTAGGAAGAAACACAAGGTTGGTCTGTGCAAGTTAAATACTCAAGTGTATGCCAGTGCCCTTGTGGCATCATTTCCCCTAGGTGATCCAGGAAGGAACTTTGAGCCCCAAAGTGGCATGTCGCAGAGCCCAGTTTATTGCGATCAGTTTCTCAGTAACTGCCAGCTGGGCCGGAGTCAATCCAATAACAAAAGATGAAAGTGTCTAAATCTATTAAACTACCAGGTGCCTGAATTTACTTAAATCACATATTAATTTCCTTCCCTGATCTCACTGCTACGCTGTCAAAGCTCTATCCACATGTCACCGAATCAACTCTTTTGGGGTCAATTATGTTGAATTGCTTTGCTATTAATTGGATCACAGCCCAGCAGACGTAATTCGTTCTTTGGTCTGAAATGGTGCATGAGCCCATCACCCCTATGTCCTTTCTCTGAAAGCTACACAAAGGCATGCGTTGTTGGATCGTCCTCCTGGAGGCTAACCTTAAAATCCAGGCGTGTGCTTTAATGACCCAGTTAGAGGAATGCTGAGTATAACCACTTGTGAGTCGATAACTTGTGCAGGTCCCCAGAGCAACTATTTTGCTTGAGTCATAATGACATAGTCTTGCTTTTTTTTTTCCCTCTTCTTAACCCAGCACCATCAATGTAATGGTTTGTTTCTTCTTGAGCCCTCCTCCCAATACCCATTCTTTATAACTCTCCATCTTCCAGAATGGAATTTTCTACCACCTACCCCAGACTTCTTTCTTTACAAAGTTAAGTCCTGTTCATCTTTAGCACCTTCGCAAATGCCCACATTCTCTCACTCCAGTTTCCTGCTTTTAATGTTCTCAAAAGCCCGCTTTCCATCCTAGCTGACTGGACCGATTCCAAGAGTCCTTTCAGAAGTACGGTGCATGGTACCCATTTTCACTAAGGAAGAAGCATGGCATCTGGAAGGAACAATGAAAGGTTCTTCTTAGTGGCAATATTTTTGCAGTTTTTAAAAACACCTGGATGTATTCTATGATATTCTTGATGCTAAGAATTCCTCCTTCCAAATATGGATCTAACCCACAGCTGGAAATAACATGCTCTCCAAATCCCCTTGCCAAAGAGTTAAATATCTTCCCAGCATTTTAAATCATTTAAAGGCACTTAACCTCTCAAAATGGTATGAGTTCTCCTTCCACTCACATGGAAAGCATTGCACAATTGACAAAGAGAGTTAGAAGGGCTTCAGAACCAAAGCTAGAAAAAAAAAATACTGGGAAAAGCAAATACTCCAGAGATTTATGAATGAAAATCTTTAACTAAACCAGAGTGAAAGGCTTATCAGGAATGAGTGGACAGTCCTTCCTTGGTCTCACACTTGAATTCATTTCTTTGGGCTGGATATGCAAAGACAAAAACAGGCTTCTACAAAACGAATAAAACGTAAACACTGCAGGAACAAATCAGGTTTTTTTTAAAAAAATGGGAAGTACATCAAATCATAGAACTCTGTCAGGGGAGCATACACAGGGGGGCCGGTGCACTTTCTTCCATAGCTGCTCCTGCAGTTCAAGCCACCATCATCTCTTACCTCGACAACTACAGCAGCTGCCGCATTAGACTTCCAGTTCCCACTTTTGCCACCACAATCCTTTTTCCAGAGAGCCTCCAAATCATATCACCTCCCTGTGAAAATCTTCTAATGACTTTCCGTTGTTCTCAGAGTAAAACCTAACCCCTTTTGGATCTGGTTCCATGACTGTTTCTGCAATCTCACCTTGAACCATCGGTTTATTCACTATGGTACAGGCACATTGACCTGTTCTTGGAACACGCTGGGCCTGGTCCAGCTCAGGACCAGGCCCAGCGTGTTCCAAGAACAGGTCAATGTGCCTGTACCATAGTGAATGGCTTGGCTTTCTTGGCTATTTTTTGAGGTTCTCATCTTTCAAATCTCAGTTTGAATCTCACCTCACCCTCACCGCTAACCTATCTAGAGCAGATGCTCTTCATCCTCAGCCACTTTCTATTACATTCACGCATTTTATTTCTTCACAGCCCTTATCACTAAAGATTTTCTGTTTACTAGTTTTTCATGATCTGTTTCCGCCTTAGAACAAAAATGTCATGGGAGTAGGGACTTTGTTTTGTTCTGCAATTATATCCTCAGTGTTTATAACATTATCTGGTAAATATAGCCTTTCGTAAATATTCATTGAATGAATAAATGATGGATTTAAAGATCCTGCTCTAAAATATAGAAGCTAATAGTCAAAACTATCCATTAGTGAACCAAACACAATAAATTCATAATTGTGCCTCACAAGTGGCTGTCTAATGAGGACAAATAAACTAATGCTTTGGCTGAGAAGAGCCCAGAAGCACATTGTTTTGAGAGAGATTACTTCCTTCTTGTGCTGTACGTACCCAAGCTGCTCTAAAGCGTTTGCCAAAGGTTTCTGAGGATCAGAATCTCCTGGGCCACCTGTAAACATACAGCCTACAAGACTTGGTTATCGGAGATAATGAAATAGTGAATCCAGGATGAAGTTTGAGAATTTTAATTTTTAACAAGTACCTGCATATGCTTTTTTTATCAAGGATGCTTGAGAAACACTGCCCTAGAGCAGAGAATGAAGACACAGCTACAGGTTAGAATTCCAAAGCCCAGGCTGCACCCGCATAACAATTAAATTGAAATATTTGGGGATGGGAATCAGGCACCAGTCTTTTCTAAAACTCTCCATGATTCCAACAGCTGTCCAAGTTGCAGAATCACTCCTCTAAAACACTACTTCTCAAACTTCAACTTGCCTATGAATCACCTGAAGAGGTTGTTAAAATGCAGATGCTGATTCTGTTGATCTTGGTTGGAGCTCAAGATTCTGTTTCTTTAATAAGCTCTCAGCGATGTTGGTGCAGGGTCTCCTCGGACCTCTCTTTGAGCAACAAAGTTCTAGTGGATCCACAGATGGTACCATGCCCGGTTTCTCGGTCCATTCGGGCTGCAATAACACAATGCAACTGGGTAGCTTATGAACATCAGAAACTTATTTCTCACAGTTCTGGAACCTGGAAGTCCAAGATCAGACTGCCAGCATGGTCAGGTGGGAGCCCTTTTCCAGGTCACAGACTTATTGTATCTTCGCTTGGCAGAAGGAGCTAGGGAGCTCTGTGGGGTCTCTTTTATAAGAGCACAAATCCCATTCATGGGGGGCTCTGCCCTCATGACCTCATCACCTCCCAAAGGCTCCATCTCCTAATACCATCACCTTGGGGGTTGGGTTTCAACATATAAATTATGGAGGGACGGAAACATTCAGTCCATAGCACAGTGTGTCATTGGCCGTGTATACAGTGTAGAAACCTTTAGGATTCGATAATGAGGTATATGGTGGTGCTGGTGGGTTGTCAAGAGTTTGTGTCCTTGTCTCCACTATCTTGTTCCAACTAATTATATGTTGTTATAGACACAATTTCTGCCTGGGGTTTGGGGCTGAGTAATACAATCCAGTTGAATTTTCTTGACATGTTCATTCACAAATACAGAAGGGTCTACTTCGTGTGAGGTGATGTTTACTCTTCTGTGGATTGGAAAATCACTCTAAAGCAAGAATAGAATTATTGTGTGAAAAAAAGTGTATTTTGGTGTAGATTGTCATCTCCTCTATCTCCTAAAACAAACCAAAGTACTCAAAACTGTTCAAACCTTTTAAATGGATAGGTTTCTGAGCTAGAGGACAATCTTCTAGGAATATTCTTGGTACATCATTGTTTGTGAAGGAGTTCAGGACACACTGCACCTTGGTACATTGAAAATCTTAAGCCGAAGGAGTTTGAGAAAAGCAGGAAGCTCACTGTGACCTTCTCCCCAACCCTTCTGCCCTGAAACAGGTCATAAAACTCCCATGTGGAAGGTCCCTTCCCTGTACTGGGAGGAAAGAAGACATTCTTATAACCAGAGATGAGGAATGTGGGGCTGAGAAGGCTGTGTAAACAAACCTTGTTAAACTCAGCCGTATCCTTCTAGTTACTTCTTCACCATTTACTACCCCTAGTCCACCCCCTTTGTCTTGTCCATTCTTCACAGATGCATTGTTTCTTTGTCTAAAAGGTATAAAAGTGCTCTGGACACTTCTTTGGGTCTTCATTCTCTTGTGGAGGCTACCATGGACATGTGAAAATTCAGTAAACTGTTTATGCTTTTCTTCTGTTTATCTGTCTTTGTCAGTTTAATTTTCAGACCCAACCAGGGACCCTAGAGTGTCGAGAAAAACTTTTTCCTCCCCATCCATTTGCAATCTTGTGTAAATAGTTCCATCTAAGTTTTAAATCTGAGGCTTGATTCTAGAGACATGTACACTTTGGTAAAGTTGATGGTCAGTGTCTGGGTTATAACCAGAAGCTGTGATTGTGAAAAAGAAGTTTCCCTTGACTGGCTCTGGTCAAAGGCCATGACTTTATAGTCAGTTAGTTAGACCTTTGGCAGTTTCATCACCGAGCAATAGATCTGACTATCTTCTTAATGACTGACATAATCAGACCTTTTACTGATAAAGTCACTGCTTTGTGCTCGACCATACTAAGAGTAGAAGAAAAAAAAAGATTGATCCTTTTGGTGGAGACTAATCTGTGCCTGTAAAATATGGAGTCTTTGGGGAAGCTGGGAGGTGACATGATTCCATTTCAATAGTCCACTGACACCAAAGCCTTGAACAGTCCTGTTACTGGAGTTTGAATAACAGGTACAAAGTTATTCAGTGTGAGAAGCGCCCTCATGACTTGAGTACTTCAGCAACGAGAAACTGTTTGTTTGTTTGTTTTTTCAATCAGTACAAAGAGACAGATAAATTCAAGTAACGTCATAAGTTCCACCACTGGGAAGAGAATCTCTTTTAGTCTAGAGAGGTGGCATGTTTAAGACCAAGGTATTATCACAGAGTGGAAATAAAACCAATCTTTCCAGTAATTTAGGGTTCAATTCCCCCATGTCTAAAATTGAGTCCTTTCCGTTTCCAAAATTCTGTGAAGCTGAGAGTGTGTTTTAGCAAATGTGCTCCTATAATGGCGTAACTTACAAACTAGAGGTTTGTGGCTTTCGGTTAGCGGACCTTCATTATTGGTTGGTCCCTGATGGCTGGCCAACTAATTGTGGATATTACCAAGTCTACTCTGACCTCTCAGACTGAGAGTTGCTGCTTTGCTCTGGAGTAAAGTAGGGATGTCTGCACTTTGAACTGGGCTCTGCAAGTACAAATTCACTTAACGAAATAAGAGGACACACAGTCCTATAGGTATTTATTCTGACCCTTGCAACCAACCCCTCTTTTCAGCACCCCTTTCAACACTGTTGTGAAAACAGCAAGGTGATTGCCAAGTTCAGTCGACTTCCATGATGTCGTAAATGGAAAGACCTGTGAATTGCTCCATTGCTAGACATTAAGGCAGGGAATGATGTCATTCCTTAAAAATAAATAAGCATAACCTAATGTCTTTTTATTAATAGTTGACTAATTGCTGCATCAGAAGAAGGAAATCTTTGTAGACGAGAGTGAGACTGCCCCTGACATCATACTCACAGCACAAGAGGAAACTTATTCTCTGGGTGCATGCGCACACACACACGTGCACACAGGGGTAAAATGGCTTCTTAAATAATGAATCCCCAGATAACACCACAGTACACATGGATGGGGTGTCAGTGATCTGATTGGCTCACAGCTGGAAAAAATTTGACTGAAAAATGACAGAACGGTACGATGTGACACATACTGAAAGTGCTGGCTTGGGAGGCACCTCTGTTCTGAGAATGAACCCTCTTGCTGTCACGGGGAGCCTGTCATTTCAGACCCCACAGCTGAGTATATTTTACCTGTGGTCTCTCATGTGTTTGTTCAAGTGTGATGACACAAGTGCAAAGTCTTGGTAAAGTGCAATTTTGTTGAAGAACAAGAGAATCAATGAAAAAAAAATTCATCAATAAGGAAAATTTAGAAGTCAAGGTGCTATAGAAAAATCAGATTATCCAGGATTATGATGCTTAAGTATTTATGACTTAGCAGCTGACACTTTTCTTATCAATACAGCATGTTTTTTCCCCAGGAGATTGAATTTGTGCCTTTCTCATCTACTCTGAATGTGTTTTTGCAATGATTTCTGTAGCACTGGGGAAAAAAATAAGAAAAGGTCTTTTCACGACTTCTGGAATGTGTCCATCATATTTCCTATGGACACACATCATAAAATACTTGCTAGGGTTAAAATACATGATTCACTGTTAATGGAAACACAATCACACGTGCATTACCATATATAATGTTGAAGGCAAGGTGCCTCTGATTTTCAACCTGGATTTTCTTACGCTACATAAAATCAACAGGCATATCAGGTAGGGTGACATCTCCAGCTGGGTCATTGCCCTATAGGAGAAAGAGGTCAGGATGCTGTCCCCAAGGGAAAACAGTCTTCTTAATGTCCTAACAACTGTGGGTAAGCCATGCTTCTAGGTAACATTTCGCCTCGGCTAGCTTTTAATCTTGAGCCACAACTGAGGATTTATGAGTTAAACAGAATACATAACTTATCAAAAGAGTGTGAAACCATTCTTATGGCCCCTCTTGCTCAGGGATTGTAAGCACAAACAATAGCTAACCTCTCCCACGACATCGCAGAGCTGAAATGGCCCCGTTGAGATTACTGCCACCCCTCGTGCATGATGTAGGGTGACCACACTGACGTGGTGAGTCCCGAGCAGAGCACCATTTATAACTAGACACGTGATAGACGCCTCCATGGTGATGCGGAGAAAAGGATAGTAGTGAAAAACAGAATGAAGAGGGAGGGAGAAAACCTGGTTAGAGAATGCCCTAAAACCACCTTGCATGGCAACCCAGCGGTGTGTTGGGAAGAGCACTGAACTTGAGAATCTATTAATCATAATTAATAATGATCCTGCAATCCCACTCCTGGGCATATATCTGGAGAAAACCATAATTAGAAAAGATCCATGCACCCCAACTTTCATTGCAGCACTATTTACAATAGCCAAGACATGGAAGCAACCTAAATGTCCATCGACAGAAATGGATAAAGAAGATGTGGTACATATATACAATGGAGTACTACTCAGCCATAAAAAAGAATGAAATAATGCCATTTGCAGCAACATGGGTGGACTTGGAGGGCATTATGCTAAGTGAAATAACTCAGACAGAGAAAGACAAATACTGTATGTTATCACATATGTGGAATCTAAAATATGATACAAAGGAACTTATTTATAAAACAGAAACAGACTTACAGACATGAAAACTTACAGTTACCAAAGGGGAAAGGTGGGGGAGAGGGATAAATTAGGAGTTTGGGATTAACAGATATATATTACAATATATAAAATAGGTAACCAACAAAGACCTACTGTACAGCACATGGAATGATACTCAGTATTTTGTAATAACCTATATGGAAAAGAATCTGAAAGAAAAAAAAAATATATATATATATATTCAGTCATATATGTATGACTGAATCACTTTGCTGTACACCTGAAACTAACACAACATTGTAAATCAACTACACGTCATTAAAAAATAAATAAATAAAAACAAAAAACCACCCAAATTATTCTTATTGACATCAGTAATAGTTGGGAGTCAGGGAAATGAGTTCAGTGTGCTCACCTAAGACTCTGGTTCTCGTGTGTGGCCCCGTTGTTAGAAATGCAAATCCTCAGCCTCCATCGGTATCAGAATCAGAAACTTTGGGGACAGGGCCCAGGGGTCCAAGTATTAACAAGCCCTCCTGGTAATTCTGACTCACGCTCAAGTTTGAGAACCACTGGTCTAGGAAATCTCCGGAAGCTCAGCTAGTCAATACTCACACTTCGTGAAAGCAGTTCTTCGACGGTCCCATTATCCCCACCTCGTTCCTCCTGCCCTGGTCACACCCTTCTTGATCACGGTTGAAGCCATGAAAGGCCCCTGCAAGTAGGAAAGAGATGCTTTGCACTGCTTAATAGCTGTGGGACTTTGGGCAAACACAGCCACTTTCTGTGCCTCCGTTTCTGTATCTGCGAAATGAGATGTTGACCTAGGAGATCGCCAGCATCCCTTTAGAGCTAATATTACAGGACTATGAACTGTCAGTGCTGTTACTCTAAACCCTAAATATGGACCACTGCTCTCATGAGGCATGTTATTTTGAGGCATTCAAAGGATAAGGGGGTCTGATAATAGTCCTGAAGATAGCAGCACAATGAACCATGGAAGCCTTGTAGATAACAAGACCCTTAGCCCAAAATGCCTGTGACATCACTGTCTGAGGACAGGGAAAGTGATGCATCACAACAAATACACATCCAAGCTTATCCATCTGCATTCTTGAGGCACACACTCCAAATAGCGTATTAACGCTGCTAAAGGTGACAAGTTCCCCTCATGGATTATCCTCAACTCACTATTGAACGATTAAACGGTTAAGTCCAGTGAATAAGTATTATAATGAGGGTTCATAATAGATTTGTTCAGTAATAACACGTAATAATAAACATGAGACTCAAACCACTGGAAAAGATTTTGGAAACCAGATGGTATATGCATTCGATAGGACAGATAGCTTCAGGCTCATTTTATTACTTTGTTTTATTTAAAAAAATTTTTTTAGGTCTTTTTATGGAAAATGTAAAACAGATGAAAAGTAAATACAATAGAATACTGAACCAATGTTTAGGACAAAGACTGTCGTCAGGAACCGTGCAAATCAGTGAGGGCTGGAGAATCAGGAGGTGAGAGAGTAAACTGAGGAGAACGGGAGGACAGCGAGTGCCAGGGCCTGAATGCCCTCCTTGTCGAGGACGGGGAGAACGTTTGTGAGGTTGTGCTCTGCCCTTGGCCTCGGCCTGACTCACGTTCCGGTGGGGGTCAGGCCCTGATAATAGCACGGACATGGGAAGAGCACTGACCACTCTTCTGAACCCCTCACTCACTTCTACCCCCAGCGCAACTGTACACGAGGCACTGATTGTATCCCTTCGTGTAGGCGGGTTACTGAGACCCGGAGGGCTAGTACGGGGTAGGGTGGGGATTTGAATCCTGGCAGGCAGCTTCTGGAGCCTGTGTGCTTTTCCACAGCAGAAATGCCTCTTCACCTTGGAGAGATTCCAGGCCAATCCCCTCATTTTACAGATCAAGGAGAAGGGGGAGGAAGCAGCTTCCTGCTGACAGATATGTCTCTCAGCTTGTACTGGGCAACCCATAAAATAAAATAAAAATACTGATGCCCCACCCGAGACAAATTAAATGCAGATCTCAAAGGAATAGGGCCTGGGCGTGCTTTGAAGCTCTCCAGATGATTCTAATGCGCAGACAAGATTGAGAAACTCCTGATAGCGGAAGGGGCCTGGGGTGTCATCTGTCATGTGCTTTGAAATCTCAGCTCTGCCATTGGCATCTCCTCACCTGTTCTCCAGGGAATATCTTTTCATTTAGGTGATTATAGTACAGATAATCTTTCGAAGGCTTCTGCCACATTGCAGGCGTTCTACAAATTACAGTTATTCTTCCTACTATTAGCTGTTGACATATCCCAAGTTAGAATAATAGATTTTATTTTACTTCGTTTTCCAATAACCTTAGTATATGATATCCAGCATTCTGAGCTTCAGTAGCACTCTGGAGTAAAACTAACTTATTAAAGGCACAGCCTGTGGTGATCTATAAAATTCAACCACATTAACAAGGAGAGTGAACATCATTGCCCTGCAGATGTCTTACATTTGTGCTTAGTTAAACCCAAGTACCTCCACTCTGACCACACAGAGAAGCTTACGTGCTTTTTTGGTTTGGTGGTGGTTTTTTTTTTTTTCCCCCTAAAGTTTATCTGTGTGAATTGGCCTTTCTTAAAGAGGCTAGTTAAGCACGGCAAAGCTTAAGATAACGTGTTCTCTGCCTTCTGTGATATGAAGGGCTTTTGACAGTTGTGAAGCTGACACATTTTTTCATTCTCCGGATCCACAGAGGGCTCACCAAAGAGACGTGGCCTGGCATGGAAAGGAAAGTGTTCAGTCTTCAGTGTGCTGGGTGCACGCCAAGGCTGGAGTGGCCTTTACCTGCCTGACTTACTTCGCTTGGTCTCTTCCGACTCTGATTTAATATTTCTCTTGATTCCCCAATTCCAAAGGACCCTGTGTCCAGAGTGATTTTGTCCCACGTAAGCTGGGCTGAACTTAGGCTGAAACTCCAAGTCCCTCTGGGTCTTTAAAGCTTCCTCCTTGTGGGAGAGAGAACATTTTCTCGCCAAATCACTGCTCTCAAAACAGACTCTGGGCTGGAAGCCCTTTGCCTGAGGACTCTCCGTCCACCCCCAGCTGTGATGCTCTCCTGGCGGCTGAACCTCCTTCTGCTTCTGCCTGTAGAGTTTGTGTGTGTTTCCTTTCACTCCCAAGACGGGTTCTACTTCATTGGTGTTAAAGTGATCGCTCTAGAGAGTGTATATCATCTTCCACTTTCCAAAAATCCATCTTTGATTCCTAAGCACCTACATTCACCAAGCTGCAGAGCAGGAAGAGGTTGAGGCCGGGGCGTATACCGTTCTCTCTGTCTTGAGAGAATGGATAGAAGTGTCAGCCAGGCCAGGTGACTTACCAGAGGCCCAGGGGCTATTCCATGGTGAGAACAGCACCCACTTCGAGTGTTCTGATGCTGCCCCTAAGGTCTTTACTTTTATTGTTTAATTTTATTTGTTAAAAATGCAAAGCTTTTTCGCAGTGGAAAATTTTAAGCACAGATAAAAATAGATAGATTAGTATGTGAATCCCAGGTACCCAAATTTAACAACTATCAGTGATGGTTGGTCAATTTTGACATTATCTTCAAACATTTCATCTATACCCTAACTCACTTTTCTCTCTCCCATATTAATCTGACGCAAATCCTAGACATTACATTATTTCATGCATAACCATTTATAAAGTTCCTGTAAAAAATAAAATACTCTTTTTAAAAACCATAACCCCATAACCACCATAATAGTGTAACACATAAAAAACACACAATACTTCTCTGATAGTCTCAAATACGTGTCGACTTAAAAAAATGCACAATGTGAGAGTTGTGAGTTAAGTTTTATTTGGGGCAAAATGAGGACTATAGCCCAGGAGACAGGCTCTTAGATAGCTCTGAGAAACTGCTCCAAAAAGGTTTCTGCTAGTCTCTTGAAGGTTACTGCTAGTCACGAGGAGCAGACGTCACCATGAAGGATTTTAGTGCTTTTCTAGATACGAGGAGATACAAGAATTGGGCTCATAAAGTCGGCTCCTGAAAATATCTAACTATCTGAAAGATCTCTTCTGCCAGTTTTCCCCAGAGCGCAGAGCGCCTCGTTCCTGATCTCCACCCTGAGCTCCTTGCAGGGGGTGTTGAAAGTCAGCAGCTGCAGAGCATATGATTTAACCCTTGTAGAGGTAGATGGCAAGTGCCAGTGGCAAGTGCCAATTTGTAGTCGACACACGCAATTTTCAAATTTTCAGTTGTCACATACGTGTTATTATTGTTCACAATATTTTGATAGAACCATTATTTTAAAGTATTAAGAAATGTGAGATATAGTATGTCTGGGATTTAAAATCTAGTTGAAGGACCAGAATGAAAGGTACCAATAACGTAAGGGGTGTAAAGAAGAATGTTATAGATACTGTTTTACATACATTACATATATGTAATACATCACATATATGTAATACATCAGACAGCAGGATCAACACAGAATACTATGCCCAGAAAAGAAGAGGAAGGGGGTATAATTTGAACAGGGCCTTGACAGTTAGGATTCAGACAGGTAAAATTTAAAAGGGCAAATACGGAGTTGGAATGTGACTAAAATCTCAGAAGCAAAATATACCAGGCCTGTTGACGCGATGGTGAAGAGAAACTTTGCCACAGCAGAAGTTTTATACCTTTACAACAAAATACTGAATAATAATATTAGATATTTAGGTTGGATCTGATTCAGCAAGTGCTTCAATATCAAACTCAGGGTTTACCGCTTTGCATGCACTGGGGAGCCCTTGAAGGCCTTTGAGCTATTATAAATGCAATTTAGCTTCATGGATAACAGCAAAACAGGAATGTAACATTTTGTCATTATTACATAAAATAAATTGAAGCGGAAGTAAGCCCTATCTGTCTCCACACCACCATCAGAAAATATAATTAGGGGAAAAAAGTATCATTTAAATGATAGCCAGCAACACACAGTAGATATTAAGATTTTTCCAGGGACATTCTAACATCATTTGTCAACGGACATCAAATTAAATTGGGAAAAAAAAGAATATGACTAGCTTATGTCTCCAGGAAAGATATTTGAAGTTGTTTATTGAAGTGGAATTCAATCTCCATAATTTTGTGGCTCCCTCCTTTCAACCATAATAATTCATCTCTATAATTAAAGCCTAATGAAGCAAACAATTTCTTCTTTTCCTAATCAACTTCATCTGTGTGAGTGGCCAACATTAAAATAGAATCTTTCCAGTAAATGGATTCAGTGCTCCTAGTAAAAAAAAAAAAAAAGGAAAGAAAGAAAGAAAAAAAGAAATCCTTCTCTTTCTTTTGAAATTTTACATTTTACCCCCATTAATTAGCTTTATTTCCTTAAGAATGCTAGGATGTCATAAAGAGTACTAGGAGGGTTTCCTGATAACCTCACAAACTAGAACAAAGCTAGATTATTATTAAATTAATCGATCTGCTTGAAATCAAAGACCGTATGGTGTCACCCATGATCTATCGAGGGCCTTCATTCCCTTGCATGCTCTGTCATTTAATAATGCTGAGGATGGTAAAGAAAGAAGGTGAAATTTACATCTTTGCATCATCATTTAAAATTGAAATACCTCTTGGACATGTAAGACGTGAAGCCACTATCTGCTAATGTCTTTGGACATGATTAGCAGACATCCAGCTGGGACCAAAAAGAAGATTCAGGCCAGGCTTCTGTCGAAATGAAGGCCCAGCCAGGAGAAGATTTTGCAGAGTAAAGACATCAAGCACAACTTTTTCAGTGTCTACAGCATCAGATGGAGCCAGCCAGTGAAGTCACTTCAGAGCTGACCCCTTTCCCCATGGGCATACATGCCAGAGATCGCCAAGCCCAAGTGGCTAGTATTTCTGATAGAAACTTTTGTGTTGTTGAAATCATTGTAAATAATGTTCTAACTACACTGCTTTGCAGATAATAATCTCCTTTCTGATGGAGCCTCAACAACGAATTTCTTAAACTGGTGCTCGTGGCCTCCATGTGGCCACAGTTGTGGTCTCTTTACCCAACATTATGATTCTTAAAAAGCTCAAACCAACGTTTAAAATAAAAAAAGATATTTCACAGAAAGGTACGCATTTCCAGCTTATCTTGGAAACTGGGAAGATGTGATAAGACTGGCCCTACTTTCCCACATGGTAGTGATGGGGGTCCTAGGAGCAGTCACTGTCTTTGGAAAGGGCAGTGTTCCCCATTCCTCCCAGGCTCTCAGCGCCTCCCACCCCTGAGGCTGTGTTCATCTCGGGTGGCCTCAGCCTGCAGCGGCTTGAAGCCGGGTTTCAGTTCCCGGCCAGTGATTGAGGGCAGGTCGTGGCGGTGAGACCACCGAATCCCAGCTGCTAGACCCGTGGCCAGTGGCAAGGCCCTGGCCCTACGGCTTTGCAGAAGAAGAATTCTCACAAAGACGGAAAGTAGTGAAACAAGTAAAGTATTTATTAAGAGAAAAAAAGAGTATAGTACGTGTGGATAGACACACGGGCAGGCTCAGAGAGGGAGTCGCGCCTTCGTGGCAGTTTAAATCACTTATATGGGGCATTTCTTCCATGTTTCCTTTGACCAGTCATTTTGATTTGCCTGGTTCAAAGTCTGTATTTGGTATATCAGAATTTTCCCGTGCATGCGCGTGCATCTCTTAGCCAAGATGGATTCTACCAAAGAGGCCTATGGGTAGACTTAGCCACTTAGCATCACTCCCCTCTTGACCTCCAAGGAGCCTTTCTGAGCATGTTTAGTCGGGGAGGTCTCCTGACTTCAAGAATGAGGAATATATGGTCTCTTATCTTCTATCTGGGCAGGGCCCAGCCTCCTCTCTCAACTGTCCTGTTATTTCTGTCTCGGAGTATCGGTCCACAAGGAACAAACTCAAACCGTTTGCCCTGGGGGCCCATCTGTCTCCTGCCTCGGTGTGACTCACCACTATCATTGCCCTTGAACTGCTTTTTTTTTCTTCTAGTAGAGAAATATTTTCCTGGATCCCTGTCTCCATAGAAAGAGGGGCACATCAAGACAACTAAGGGGAACAGCTGACTTTTCCTACACCCTACCTGCCTTGTTCATTCAAGTTCCCAGCCCGCCCACCCCACCCCAACCCAACCCTCCCGTAGGCACTGGAAGTTCTTATTTATTTATTTTTCTATCAAAGTATAGTTGATTGACAATGTCGTGCTAGTTTCTGGTGTACAGCAAGATGATTCACTTATACATGTATATATTCTTTTTCATATTCTTTTCCATTATAGTTTATTATAGGATATTGAATATAGTTCCCTGTGCTATACAGTAGGACCTTGTTGTTTATGTGTTTTATGTATATTAGCTTTTATCTGCTAATCCTAAACATCTAATTTATCCCTTACCCCCTCATTACCCCTTTGGTAACAATAGGTTTGTTATCTCTGTCTGTGAGTCTGTTTCTGTTTTGTAAGTGGGTTCATTTGTGTCATTATTTTAGATTCCACATGTAAGTGATATCACACTGTATTTGTCTTTCTCTTTCTGACTTCCTTCATTTAGTATGATAACCTCTAGGTCCATCCTGTTGCTGCAAAAGGCTTTATGTCATTCTTTTTATGGCTGAGTAATATTCCATTGTATATATGTACCACATCCTCTTTATCCATTCCTCTGCCGATGGACATTTGGGTTGCCTCCATGTCTTGGCTGTTGTAAACAGACACTGGAGTTTTTAACCCTGCCTCAAGAACTTGTAAGGGAGGAAAACATTTTCCTCAGCCATGGTAGGGACCCTGGTTTGGTCTGAAAATTAAACCAACAAAGACAGCTTAACAGGAGAAAGGCATACACATTTATTTAATATAAGTTTTACATGACACAGAAGCCTTCATAAGACAATGAAGACCCAAAGAAACAGTTAAGCCTGAGTATTTTTATGCCAGGTTTGATGAAAAGTGGGCATTTGTATGGAAATATGAGTTACGTGTAGTAGACTGGGGGAAACTCAGAAAGGCTTGTTTGAGAAGCTCTTCTCATCACCCATTTGTCTTCAGAGATAAGGATGTTCCTTTTCTGCGGGTGTAGGGAGGGCACCTCTCACATGAGGGTTTTGTATGACCTGTTTCAGGGGAGAAGGGTGGGGATGGGAGAGACGGTCAAAGTGGTCTTCCTTCTGTAGTTTTCTCGGTTAAAAAACAAAATTCAACTGAGTAAGATTAAAGATCTTATTGGCTTTATTCAGCAGTCCATCCCACCTAGCGAATAGGAAGGAGCTCTGTGGAGCTGTACAAAATGAGAGACTTTTACAGGCAGAAGGAGCGGGAACAGGAAGTTGTACTCGGCAGAAAAGCAGGTTGGTTACTGCGAGGTCACACCTTTGGGGGATGCAGGGGTCCACCAGGCAGGTGACCTCACTGGTGCTGATCAGGGGATTCCTGATTCCCTGGTTTAAGGTTCCATTTCTGGGAGAGGCAAGCCTCAGTTTGATGACGTGGGGTTTAGCATAAGTGACTCCATTTGGGGCCTATTGTCTTGTTTTTCCCATCTCATACTTCTTCAGCTTAAACTATTCAATATGCCAAGGTGCTATATTTGGGGTAGTATGACCTGAACCCCATCAATGGCAGTTGAATTCTTTGGGGATGGTTTCCTGTCAGGCAGATAAAGGCAGTTCAGAAAAATTCTCTTCTTCAGCTGTTGATTCTCAAATGTCTTCAGCTCAAAATAATCCTTATGCCACTGTAACCTATTCAGAGCCCCTTCAAGAACTTCCTGGAGAGAGAGTGGTGAGGGTGGCAGGGATTAACAAGATAGTGCGAGCCATGCTGTGATGGGAGAGAGCCTGGTGGTACTAGAGTGCAGAGGGGGGACATGCAAGACAGGGAGAACTTGGGGAAATGCAAGTTGACAGAGATTCTTTGCTTGACCAAACTGTAGTCAGGCTCCTGAACCTTCTCCTAGGCCTATCTGTGCCTTCTTTGTAAAATCCAGTTTTGCAAGAACCCCTGCAAAGTCAGTTTGACCAGCACCCCCAGCGTGGCTAACTGACCGGGTCCCTCATCCTCCACATCCCCGAGGTGACGTCCGATCACCCTGGCCACCTTCAGCGAGAGTCCTGTTGTTAATTTAGCCAGAGTGCCCCTGACCCCCGGTGTGTCCTCTTAGTAATTTTCCATCCCCTGACCCCCACCCTGCTCCTTGGCGATAAACCCCCACTTGCCTGGGCTCTTTCTGGAGTTGAGCCTAACCTCGCCCCCACCGTGAATCGCTTTGCAGCGGTCCCTATGCCTACTGTGATGGTCCTGCATTAGCATCT
This sequence comes from Balaenoptera musculus, assembly GCF_009873245.2. NCBI lineage: Eukaryota > Metazoa > Chordata > Mammalia > Artiodactyla > Balaenopteridae > Balaenoptera > Balaenoptera musculus. The sequence goes on along the minus strand of NC_045804.1, from coordinate 55,603,860 downwards.
TCAGCAAGTGTTGCTGAATTTTTTATTCTTTAACAAAGTACATCTATGATTTGCGAGGGAAATGCCAAGGGTTGGCACTGGAGAAAAAGCAGGCCCCTTTGCCTTACTTAGCACATGTAATCATTTCCGTTCTGTCCTCCCTGTCAGCCCGAAGTCAGGAACTCTGTCTGTGTGGTTCACTGCTGTACCCCCAGGGTCAGACACATAGGTGAATACTCAAAACATACCTGCTGCCTGACATTTGGACACTAAGCCTAATCATGAAGGAGAGAAGGTTTACCAGATTGGTTATTAAAAAAATATTTTGAGGATCACCCAGAGTCATCTGCCACCATCGGCTTCACGTGCCTTTTGGGAATCCAAGAGTGACAAGGGGAACCCATACCTCCAGCTTCATGCATTTTACAAAAAATCATGTCTATCCCTATGTGGAAGCTTTGCAAGTTTATGAAAGGCAAGAACAGCACTTGACTGCAGATATGAAAACATCCTTCACCCATCCTGAATCCATATCCAATACAACTTGACTTCAGAGCTCCTCCAATGAAGAGGTGGAATTTATTGCTCACCCCTTGAATTTGGCTTGGCCTTGTGACTTGGCCAGTAGCATACAGCAGAAGTGGTGGTGTGGCCAGGCCCCAGCCTAAGCCTCTATAGGCCTCGTGTGCTTCTACTTTACTTAGAGATCTGCAGCATCATATGTATAAAGCCAGGCTACCCTGCATGGGAGATACATAGCTCGTCAAACCCATGTCCTAGGAACCAAAAACCAACCACAGCAATTGAGTGAGGCCATCCTAAACCTGCCCCTTGATGACCTAAATCGGCCCCTTGATGACCTAAATCTGCCCCTTGATGATCAGCTGATCAGCCTGGTGCAATCACAAATCAGCAGGTCCACCCAGATGACTGAGTAGTGAGCAGTATTAAATGCTTACTGTTTTAAGTCACTGGGTCTTGGGGTGGTTTGTTACTCAGCAGTAGCTAACTGATACAGCAAGGGAAAGTGATTCCTCATCTCTGCTTTTTCTCCCCTGCTGTTCCCTTTGGTGCCTCTCTTCCCAGCCAACCTTCCAACAGCCTTTCTCTTTCTATTATTCATCCTTTAAAGCCTGCAGTCACATTACATGCGGATTTATAGATCACCACTGAGAATTGAAAATGGAATCTGAATACATATGAAAAGGCATATTTTTTTTAGAAAAAGTGAGAAGCATGTCATGCAGGGGCTAATTGTGTGTGCATGGTTGAATGGCTGACCATGCCCTGGAGAAGTGTTTCAGCATTCCATCACAGCATGCTCATAATAGGAAACACAGGAACGGTGTGTGCAGCCTCATGTGATCGCAGAGACCTCAGGTCGGGGACTTTCCAGCTTGCTGTTCAGAGGCAGAAAAGAGGAGGAAAGCTGCCTGTCTTTTCTGGTGCACACAGATTGCAGTTAGGGCATGTCTCCCGCCTTGAATCCGGATGAATAAGCATCACGAGGAGGGTAACAGAAATGGGAGTTGTTTTTGTTGGTTGTTGTTGTTTTTTTGAAATGGGAGTTTTGGCATCAGAGGAGGGATACTTTGGTGGACAGAATTGCATCTCTGTCTCAAATGGTCATTTCCCACTGAGCGGTAGGGCCCGGGATGAGGGTGCAGTTGTCAAGGCCAGCCTTAGCCCAGGTGAAGAATTATCTGTTTCGGCAAAACAAACAAGCAAACAAAACAAACCACTAATTGTATTTGCAGTATAATGTTTTCACAGCGTTTTCTGCTTATTTACAACACTTGATTTTTACAGTTGTGAGAGAAATAACCCACGTTCAAAGAAGTCAGATGACGAACTCCGAATCGTAAAGCATTCTGCCGGCTGGGTGGCTAACTACCCCATGCTTTAATTTCCTCCATTGTATTAGTTTAACAGATATTTCTTGATCATCTACTGTGTACCATGTATAAAGTGGGACTGTCTGTTCACATAATTTGGAATATTTTTCTGGAATTTTCTTTTAATTGGTCACTGTATAACATATATGAAATCTGAATTGCTAATTTAAAAGGAAAACTTGTTTCAGGAAGTTATATGCTTAATCTAGTACCAGCCTAACAAAGTGACAATAAATATCACAGGAAACAATTTTAAACATTAAGTTTAAAATATGAGTGCTGATTTTAGCTATGTAGAATACATCATGAGAGAAAAATATAGTATTTCCACAGCCAGACCGTATTAGACCTGCTGGATTTTTCAGGCACTGAATTTGTAACCTTTTGAAACAAAACAATGTGTAGTTTTCCTGTTTGGGGGCAAACTCTTTTCTTGGGAGCATTATTAAATCTTGTTTGTAAATATGTTGACCTTCTCCTAATATTTGCCCTCGGTCAGGAGGAAACAGCTGTGTGTTCAGGGTGATACAATACCCTTTAGATTGTGCTTTTATTATTACATATGGAATCATGTCTTCTACTTTCAAATATCTGGAATGGGTTTCAGAAATGCACCCCTCACTGTTTACAGTGGATCCAGCTGACAGCAGAAAAATCTAGAATGAGATTAAAGAGACACTAGTATTTTCTGACTTTAAAAATAATTTTTTTTTACGAAAAATGACAGGTACCGCAGAAGTGATTACAGAGCTGGTATAAATTATTTTTGATAAGCGGCAAAACATCTATTAAAATAAAAGCATGATTTGAAACTTTAAAAGAAACAGATGGTCCAGGCTTGAACGTGGGCAGGAGGCAATGGACAGTGTTTGCATTTGCTGGGGAAATACAACTCTCGCCTGCAGTTTTATGAAATCTGTTCCCACCAGGTTAGTCTCAGTCAGAACTGAATCTCTCTTTGTCACTCCTGAGCTCAGTCATCTGATTGGAAACAAAAGAACTCTCCAGAAGATAGTCCACGTCAAGATGCCAGATGTATGGGGGGCAGACAGACCCGAGACAGGAAGAAAAGCTAACGGATGGGGTGAAGCAGAGACGTTATGTGAAACCCAGAGAAATTAGCAAAGCCATGTTGGTGTGCGTGAGGAGGAGGGCTCAGGTCTTACTCCAGGTGAGATGGGATAACACGGCATCTGGCCACTCAGCAGGCAAGACACTGTTTCATGAGAATAAACTGAAGCCCAAGGTGTGGACCTCCTGGTGCGGAGTGAGGCAGACCAGAGCATCGACGTCTGGGAAACGTCTGCATCCCACACAACTCCCTCCTGTCTGTCCACAGCTCCCTGCCTGGCCTTCAAGCCCCAAGCGCGCTCGGGCAGAGGCCCCTAGCAGCCTGTGGTCAGGGTCTGCCGTCAGGGACGCTCCCCATCGGATGACCTCTTGTGGCCCCTACTGCAGGCACTGGCCCCCGGTAGCTCACCCCACAGGGGAGGGCCAACCTGCCCTCTCTAGATCCCACTGTGGCGCTTCTGTTATGGTAACCCCAGGAAACTAATACAGATGTCCAATTACATTTGAATATCAGGTATACAACAAATAAGTTTTTACTATGCATGCATTTGTTGTTTATCTGAAATTCAAATGTAACTGGGCATCTCATATTTTTCTCTGCTATTTTTCTTTGCTGGCAGGCCTGGCCATGTGGGTACCTGGAGAGTAGGACTCTAGGCAGAGTGAGGAACAGTAGTGCCCGGTGTGTTTGGGGAAAGCAGAGATACACCTGAACTGAAGTGAGCGAAGGAGAGAATGGGAGGAGGTGAGATGAAAGCGGGGTGGCCAGAGAAAACCCAGGATGCACTTGTGCAGTTTATTACACTAACATGTTATCCGCTGTTTATCTGAAATTCACATTTAACTGGGTGCCCTGCACAGTTATTTGACAAATCTGGCAATTCTAGGTGGGAACAGGTCCTATGTGATCTTGGAGTCATTGTGAGACGTGGACTTTTACTCTTCCTGAGAGAGTCAGCAGTTGGGCAATTTTTTTTCTCCAGGAACTATCTATATATTTTTGACTATATTTATTTATTTTTTTCTTAATTGAAGTATAGTTGATTTGCAATGTTGTGTTAGTTTCAGGTGTACAGCAAAGTGATTCGGTTATATATATATATATATATATAAACCTATTCTTTTTCAGATTCTTTTTCACTGAATGCTATTACAAGATATTGAATATAGTTCCCTGTGCTATACAGTAGGTCCTTGTTGTTTATCTCTTTTATATACAGTAGTGTGTATATGTTAATCCAAAACTCCTAGTTTATCCCTTCCCCCGCCCCAAGATTTTCGAAGTAGCTCCAAGCTCCTAAAGCTCTTTTCTCTGAAGGCTTCGCAGTAGACAGTGTTTTCCTTCAGATCTTCCTACTTGTAGCAAAGATTGTTTTCTTTTGTAACTTTCAAATACACCAGTGTCACTCACCTAAGTCCCATTCGACCAGATCATAATGGAATTTGGAACTCATAAAAGTTCACACTACACCCATTTCACACCATTAGCACTGTCACGTATGTTGAAGTGTGAAATCTCATTCCGATTTTTGAGCCCTTCCCAATCCCCACTTGCAAACCATGGAAAGAAAAGGTGGGAAGGCCAAAGCCGTGTTGTTTAATTAAGTCTTCCTAATTGGAAACTTTTTGTAAATCAAAATCTGACTCTCCTGATTAATTCTGCTTATAAAATTTTGCAAATTAAAACCTAATGGAAAAGAACTAAAAAAATGAAAGCACTGAAAAATTCCCAAACACCACAATGAAAAGCTGTTCTATTTGTTCAGAAAGTTTACTGCTAGGAAAATCTCATAACTTATTTAATCCCCTGCAGCTGGGAAAAGCAGTTTAAGGTGGATGGAGGAGACCATTAGAAGCCTTTCTCAAAGGGCAGGGGGGACAGAATTATATTTCACTGTGAAGCATAGCTGTTCGTAGCTTAAGGAAGACCCAAAGCTTTGATTACAGGTTTGATAAAACATTGATGAGGACTTAGTTCCTGCTCTGAATTCTAAGACCATGTAGGTTTTACTTCTCTTACAGGCGCTAAAGAATAATAGGACGGTAGAAAAATTAAATAGAAATCCCACATAGTGATAGCAAAAATAGTTAAAAATAGTTAAACAGGAGCAAAGTGAATGAATTTATTGCTTGATCTTTCCTACTATGCAAGCTTAGACACAGACGTACAATATGATTAATTTAATCATATTTCTAGATTGGTTCCCGGCGATAGTTTGGACATTCAGTCAACACAATTATAATGCAGACTCACAGCAAGAAATATGCATCAAGTGGTTTATCGATTATGTTAAAAATAAAGCAATTTCTGAATACTCTATTTTAAGGAAATTTTCTTAGAATTAGTTAACTATTAAGTAACTATTAAGTGACTTTAAGGAAATTTTCTTAGAATTAGTTAACTAATTCTAAAAGGTCTGCAGTGAACTTCTGTGGTTTTGGTATGCCCTGCATCCCCTTTGCACTCTTTTTGAGCAAGCATCCTACCTCTTCCTTTAGGGGCCCCCTACCCCCTCCTTCGAGAGGAGTTGGTGGGCACACGGCAGCAGTGGTCTCAGGGCAGATGCATGGTCTAGGGCAGGTAAATTAAAACAACTCACTGGCTCAGACATTGTCAAGAATCAAACAAATGCACAAGGAACCTCCGATCCTTCTCTTTTGGACTTTTTATGTGCGGAACGAGGAGAAGCAGTTTTGTTTCTCCTTTGCCTGCAGTTGCTCACTCAGGATGGTGTCAGGCTGCAGCGGCCTGGTCCCTGTGTTTTCCACGTGAGAAGAACTTCACGGAGGAAGAGGAGAGTGATCCCAACACATAGACAAGTAGAGATGAGAAAGACGGGTTGACGAAAAGATTGCCTGAGAGTGAGGAAGACGCGGAGCGAATACCACATTCTTCTAGCTCTCAGATTCCGTCAGTCCCAAACTCATTTTATCTCTGTCCCCTCGTATTATGACCCACTAGGTCTCTCTCTCTGTTTTGTTGGTCTGAGTTAAGTTTCTGTCTTTGAAGCCAGGAGACCTGACTAAATAGGAGCTAATTCCCTTGTGGTAGCTAAAACTCAGGCTTTAGGTAAGAAACAAAATCTACATACGTATATATGTATATAAAGCACATATTCTTCCTTCCCCCCCAACAATGATCAGTTAGAAAAGATAGTGTCGTGATATTTTTGAATGCTTATAAATTCTCTAACATTGTGTCTGCTTTCTCAATTACTTTAATTTGAACAGCCACATAGTATTTGGGAAAGACGCATTCGCCTGAAACAGCTTCAGTCAATGCTGATTTTGGATCTTTATAGTGGGCACCTGACATGATCTATTTAAAAAAAAAAAAAAGAAGGCAAAGAAATGTAAGGAGATCCAGATTTTGTGGGGCTATCAGATTTTTAAAAAATCAACCTATTTAAATATTATCTTAAAAAGTCAGAGAGTAAGTGTATATGTGGCAGAAATCACACATAAACCCCTCAAAGATGAACGGGAAAACAAACAAAAAAACAAAAAAACTCTGCTTAGGTTATGAAAATGGAACTTGTGGCCTGGGACAGAAATTTCAGGGTCATAATTATACGGAGGTTCAAAGAGTATTTTATCTCAGAAAGGAAGCAGGGATGCTGGTTTGGAGGAAACTGTGTTTGATGACTCAAGGAAAGTGGTTTAATGACGAGAAAGATCCTGATTTCAAAGCTGCATGGGAAAAGTTTGAGTAGCATTCATTATATGTGAATGTGAAAGCACTATTTCTAAGTTAAAGATTATTTTATATAGCACGTACCTTTCAATATCATATGTCCCTCATTAATTAAATTATCGGGCATAGAGGCTTTATTTCTTCATCTACATCACTAACATTTTAATTGACCAACATTTTATTTTCTTCCATGATTTCATTGGGAAAATGAAGAATCACCTTGTATTCAGAGATATACACTCTGTGTGTGTGTGTGTGTGTGTGTGTGTGTAGCGTATTTATTAGGCATATGCTTAGCAGGGAGGAAATAAGAGAGAATTCAAGGGGTCAGAAGTACAGGTGGCAGGGTGACCAGTAGTTTTGGCGAGGGTCAGTGGGCAGGCCGGCCAGGTAATCCAAAGTTTGTGAGCCTAAACTCCACCTGAAATGGTTATTCAGGGTGAGCTTTCTCTGGTTTCACACAAAGTAAATTTAAAAGTAACTACTGAGTGGCAGGGCCAAGAAAAATATTATAAAGCACTCTGCACATATTTAAGTAAAATTCTGCCAAAATCCCCTCCCTCCTCCCCCAGGTCTCTATTTGTCTAGGGATAGAACACAACGCTAGGGCCTCACCCTGGCATTCAAGTGAGTGAAGCATGGCAGGGAAGGGCAGGGAAATCCAAAGTCCATGACTCCTGTGTAATAAATGATGGAAAAGAGAAGCCGTGTAAAGAGTGAGGTAACTTTCCCCATCAGGGGCTGCGAATACCGTTCCACCACAACAAGCAACAGTGTGTCTGTGTCTCTAGCTGACTGGTCCCTTGGCTGTTTTCCAGCTGTGTCTGTCACCACTGTCACTGCTTGCCCGTCCGCTTGGTCATCAACAGCACACACGTCCGACCCGCCGTGGGGAGGGTCCCTCTGTGCGAAGCCTCGCGCTGAGCTTCCAGCAGCTCCCTCTCACCCTGCTGGGTGAGCTCGTTTGCTGTTTAGTGGACGGCACTGTGTTCATTGTTAGCGTTACAGAAAAACTACGTTCCTGCCCTAAAGAGTATAGTAGGGAAAACACAGCGTACAGATAAAAAGTGAGTGAACCCCGAAGGTGGAACTGAATGATACCAAATGAGAACAAGCAGTACAGACCACAAAGCTGATTATTCATGCTCAGGAACCCATTCTTTTAGGCACGTTGTCAATATAGTGTACCTGCATCGCCTGAGAAGTTTATGAAATGGGTACCGAAGGACACCAAATATATCCAAACAATTTAATGGCAGGAAAAAAAACCCACTTTGAATATGACCACCTTCCAATTATTCATTCTCTGAAGAGAAATTGAAATTTCAAATTAAATATCGCAGAAATAAATGGAGGTGTTTGTCCTCTGAAATTTAGTATTCTGCCCATTCTCATGCTGCTGCCTTTTAAAAATGTCTGGTTTAAGTCAAGATTACTTTTCAAGTTGTAGCACTGCCTGTCTTCCACCTACTTGAGTTAAAAAGTAAGTAATCTAAAGGAAAATAACCCAAACACTTTGATGTGTTCTACACTTTTATAGTGTTTGAGGGTTGATAGGATTTGTAAGGTATCCCAGAATCTGGCCCACCTGTAATATGCTGGGAAATAAACAAGAATTCCCCTTGCCCTCCAGCAACTACTCATAATAAAAATATGTTTCCAAAACTCAGTGCATGGTTCCAGCAGAGACTTAATGATAAATTGGTAAAAGAGTATAGACAGAGAACATGTGAGAGAAAAGAAAAAAATTGTTAAGACCTCGGGCTCCAGGATGCCAGGCAGATTCTTGGGCCAATGGTCATGGTCCAAAAAACCTGGGAACTTAGAGTAGTTTCTGAGAAATCTCCCATCAAGTAATCCTTGAGCCGTTTGTATTATACTATATTTTTGAGGGGGTAATATTAGAGATATTTCTTTCTTCCAAAATTTGCAATGGTGTCAGTGTTCGAGTGACAGTATCTTTTTTTTTTTTAACTTTTTATTTCACATTGGAGTATCATTGATTAACAGTGTTGTGTTAGTTTCCGGTGTATTTTCAGTTATACAGATACATGTATCTATTCTTTTTCAAATTCTTTTCCCATTTAGGTTGTTACATAATATTGAGCAGAGTTCCCTGTGCTATACAGTAGGTCCTTGTTGGTTATCTATTTTAAATATAGCAGTGTGTACATGTCAATCCCAAACTGCCTAACTATCCCTCCCCACCAGACCTTTCTCCCTGGTAACCATAAGTTTGTTCTCTAAGTCTCAAGTCACAGTATCTTACTTGGGCTGTCCTTTTCCCCCAAAAGCTCCATCATGTACAATGCAAACCTTGTGATTTCTATTTCCCTTTGAGTATTTTTCCCAGTGCCTCAATCTTCAACTGAATTTAGCTCTAGATGGTGACAACACTCTCACTCCTTCTTGAGAAGAGCATTGCTCACAGCTTGTGGTGGGCACATGGAAGCCTTCCTAGAGTTGCTTCTTTACTATTCCGATCTCTTCTTTCTCTCTGTCTCCCCAGCCAGGTCGCAAGGCCATGAGCTCTGCACTCTGTGTCTCCCAGTGTTAGTCTTTGCTTTGGAATTTTTCAAGCCTTGTGAAAACAATTTCCTAGGAGCGCTTTGCCCTGAACCTTAGGTTTGTTTCTGACAGGACCATCCCTCTCAATAAATTTTGAACGGAAACTGTTGATGTTTTAAACATCTGTGTTGTCGGTGCCTCAGTGTGGACCAACGTGGTTTCTGCTACACGTTCCACCGAACTTGTCCTCCCTCAGCCTCTAAATCCTCCAGGCTGAGAAACACCAGGAAAATTCTTCAACCGAGAGATATGATAGGCGTTTCATTTTCAGGGCTTCAACCAAGTTTTTGACGGTTTTACCTGCTTCTAAATTTGTCCCTTTCCTTCTGGACCACACACAGGGCTAAACAGTTGACTCACTCTGAGGACCTCCTTTTCTTGCTTTTCTCCTTTCTCTTTGGTCCAGATTTTTGTGTTTCTAACACAGGATTCTAGATTTTTCTTTCATGTGTTTTTCTTCCCACCCTTCCACTAAATATTGAAAGATATGGTGTCAGTGAATTCTTAGGTTGTCAAAACTATCCACTGTGCAAACCATCCCCCTTCTCCTAGGACTGCGTAATTCCCATGGGGGTGTCCTTCTATCAGCCCAGCATCTCCCCAGACCTGGATCCCATCCATTGCCATCTTGTCCTCCTTCTACCTTTCCTCTACCTCTTCCAGTACCTCCATGAATTCCTCCCACATTTCTTCACAGGGAATCCTTGAATCCCCACTTATAAAAACCCCGTCATCTTAAAACTCACCAACAATGTTGGAGATACTTTACATGGCTCTTCGGATCTTCTGCACTCATGTATCTATTCTGTTTAAAAAATTAACTTAGCGACACATTTTGTTCTGGTTATAAAATGCATGCTCTCTATAAATAGTCAAACAGTACAAATTAGGCTTCAAGGAAACTTGAAATAAATAACTTTAAAAAAATTTTTTTATTATATATGTTAAAAATATTTCTTCCCAGTTTGTTCCATATGTGTGTGTATGTGTGTGTGTGTGTGTGTGTGTGTGTTGTTGTTGTTTTATCTTTTGGCTGCACCACTCAGCATGCAGGATCTTAGTTCCCTGACCAGGGATGGAACCCACGCCCCCCTGCATTGGCAGCGTGGAGTCTTAACCACTGGACCACCAGGGAAGTCCCGAGATAGCTAACATTTCTATAGGCCCTCCTAGGGGTATGGCTGTGGGTGGGTGGCTGAGCAAGTTGTATGTACAAACCCACTTTGCTAAGCCTCCAGACACCTTCCTACTGTATGTCAGGAATGCAATGATGTTTTAAAATCTTCGTTAAGTTCAGGGATTGATTAGGCAACCTAACAGACTATTAATGCATTTGCAAGGTGTTTGAGCTAACACACTAAGTCCCAAAATCTGCATGAGAGCATCTATATTGGGGAATTCCATCAGATCCCAATCCAGTTTTCTTCCCCATTGTCCTAACACCCTTGGAATCCACCCCCAGCACATTCCCTAGGCTTCAGCTGATAACACCTTAGCAAGGTATAGTTACTGACTTCGAATATAAACTGTCTTCTCCTGGAGCAAAGCTTGTGCCTCTGCATGTGGGCTGTGTTGAGCCCTAACTCACCTTATGGACCTTGAAGCAATGACAGGTGTTGGATATGGTAAGGTGACCAGTTGTCCCAGTTTTCCTGGAATCGAGGGAGTTCCTCACACATGGGACTTCCAGTGCTAAAATCCAGAAAGTCCCAGGCAAACTGGGACAAGTTGGTCACCCTGGTGTGGGTCCTGAGTGAGTAGGCATCATCTTGGGCGGTACCTGCCCCAGGTGCAGTCACTGAGAGGCTTTTATGCAGGCAAGGGCTAGTTACCTTAGCCTGGGGCGGGAGTGAAGCTGCCTCTCCCCATGGAGGTTCAAAGGAATTCGGATGTTCTGTTTTCAGTTTTGTCCATGTTTGCCCAAATGTTCTCATCCTAGGTCTCAGGGTCTACGTTTCCCCCATTAGTGTCGTTTCCAGAACCAAAGAAGCTTGGTGAGCTTGAGCATTTAGTAAGTGCTGCACCTCTAACCCCCTGCACTCAGCCACTTCTCTCCTAGGACCACAGGACACAAAGCAATTCTTTCAGACTGCTGGAGACCTTCTAGTTTTCCATGCTTGTCCACAATTGTGCATCCATGGTTTTCAATTCCTCCTTTTCTCTGTGTACACTCTCTAAGGCCTAAGAAGAAGCTTGGGGTCTCCATAACCTTTATTACTCTTATTTGCCTCGGGAAACCATTGCCAGAGCCTCGAGTTCCCCCAATGCCTCTCCCTCTCCTTTTTGCATTTTACCCTGTTCTATCCACCAGTGATAATTTGAATTATTGAAGACCATAAGGTACTCATCTTCTGTTTTCATTCAGCAAGGAAGTTATTCCTGCACTTCTTGCATATATGACCAACCCAATTCCAGTATCTCATTTTGAGAGCCTCTTTCTTAGGGCCATTTTTGGAACCAGTTATTTGCCAAGCCCCAACAGAAAACAGATGGCACACTTAAAATTGGACAATTCCAAATAGGAAAACAGATAGCACACTCTTTATTAGATGTGAGTATAAGGGTATCACAAGGATAGTGTGGTTACCTGGAACTAGTAGAAGCTGAGCTATTACACCCCGAGGCCTAAAGGGATGAGGGGGAGAGAGGTTACTGGAATTTGGAAGGAGAGAAAATTGAGTAGTTAGTTATCTTGGAAGAAGCAGAGATTTTCCTCAAGGGGCACAGCTGGTCCAGGCCCTCCTCATCTCACTCTGATCTCTCCTTCAGTGCTCCCCATTGGCTGAAAAATAACTGGAAACAAGGAGATAAGGGATGTAGTCTCTATAGGTCAGCCCCTCAGAGAAGACTGCAAGGTGAAGAAAGGGGTAGGGTGAATCTGTGAGGGCAAATAAAAGATACCCCACCTGGTGTGTTTCTCATAAACTTCATGTAACTGCCTTGTGTATGTGTTTAACTCCTTTCAACAATCTCTGCCTTTTTTATAGCAGAAGTTAGCCTTTCACCTTTAGTTTAACAACTGATTTACTTAATATTATTCTTTCCATCTTATTTTATTGATACATCGTCTGGTTATTTTCATCCATTGTGGGCTTTTTTTTTTTTCTTTTTTCTCATTTTTCTCTGTTTGATCAAATTAATATTCACTCCAATTTTTTCTCCTTGTTCAATTGGAAATCTGTTATACATTTCCTTCCCATTGATTATTACCTTCCCATAGCTAACACACTTACCACTATATGAAAACAAACTGCCAACTATTTACTCCTTCTGGGTTCTCACTTCCCCTGTGGTGTCTGTATCTATTTAGTCCCAAACAGGAAACTTTAGACTAGTTTTACTTCTTTCTCCATGCCACACCCCACCTCTCCTCACCAACTTCCAGGTTTAGAAGACAGCTCAGTATTTCCAGGACCAGACTACATTTAGGCTTCCCTTTGTGGCATGTCTCTTTCAGCTCCCAGTTACATCCTTCATGGAGTTACATGCAACAGCAAGGAACTGCTTTCACCAAAATCACAGCCTCTTACCAGGGGGAATCATGGCTGATAGCTCACGGTTGTAAGGAAGGTCCAGGCCCCTTGCCTTCATCTGGGACCACTCTGAGGGGCCATTTCAGCTTCAGGCTTCTGTAGGATTTGCTGAAAGCACACTGAGGATCAGATTTTCTCTCTGCCATTTGAGGTCCTCCTTCCTTCCTCCTAGGTGTGTTTCCCAAGAGCTCTTCCCAATAAACCTTCTGCATGCAACTCCCCATCTTCATCTGTTTCCAGAGGATTCAACTGAAGACACTTATTCATCACTGTATTTCCCTTGGGACACAGTTCATCAAGGAACTTAAAGTGGAGTTGGGGGGACCGGACAGCGGTAGAAGGAACATCAGTTTCTCCCCCATTGGACAGCTGGTGAACCAGCTGGTAAGCTGCTGGTTCCCTCTGGGGCCCGAGGAGAACCCTCTGTATTCCCTAGTCTCCTCCGCTGCAGAGGTCTGGATTTAGGGAGGGACTTACCTGCTAGAGCTGCCAGTTCTTTGCAGTTCCTCTGTGGCCACAGGTCTCTTGGGTTGCCCTCCTTGAGTATATATATTAGCTTCCTAGGGCCACCATCACAAATTCCCACAAACTGGGTGGCTTAATAAATCTGAAATTTATTCTTCATAGTTCTGGAGGCCAGAAGTCCAAAGTCAAGGAGTTGACCAGGTCTCATATCCACTGGAGGTTCTAGGGGAGAATCCTCCCAGCTTTTGGTGGCTGTGGGCACTCCTTGGTTTTCTTGGCTTGTGGCTGCATCACTCCAGTTTCTGCTCTGTCTTCACAGCCCCATCTCCTCGGGGTGTCTGTGACTCTCTTCTTCTGTCTCTTCTTGTCTTTGGATTTAAGGGCCACCTGAGTCATCCAGCATGATCTTATCTCAAGATCCTTAATTTGATCACATCTACAAAGACCCTTTTTTCAAATGAGACAACATTCACAGATTCCAGGAACCGGATGTGGACATTTTGGGGGGACCACCATTCAACCCACTACAGGATATATGGGTCTTCTCAGGTGATGCTCTTTCTAGCAAACACCTTGATATTTAAATCTTTTCCCCCTGTCAATCCCCCAATACTTATCAAGTCCAGGGAGTGCTGTCTTGTGCCAACTCCCTATATCCACATACAGCAAACCCTGTCCCTACATGGGCAGTGGGGCAGAGGCCCCCACTCTGCACACACCCTCCAGGAGCACCCTGCCTCTGGTCCAACAACTGCAAACTCGGGAATGTCACTTATAGTTGGATTGACATTGGGAAAGGGCAGAAAAGACATGTAATCATTAATCAGATATCCTACTCCCTGGGATCTCAACTTTTCCCATTAAAAAAAAGTGGTATTAAGTTAATGTTATAAAGAATCACTTTAAAATGCTTAGTCTATAGAAAGGGACACTAATTCCCCCAAAACATTCTAGCATAAAATACATGTTTAGATATATTGAGTTACTAATTATTTGTTACTCTGACCTGTTCAACCAAAAAGGTGTACAGATTATATATACAATGGAATACTACTCAGTCATAAAAAAGAATGAAATAATGCCATTTGCAGCAACAGGGATGGACTTAGAGATTATCATACTAAGTGAAGTAAGCCAAGCAAAGAAAGACAAATACCATTTGATATCACTTATATGTGAAATCTTAAAAAAAAAAAAAGACACAAATGAACTTATTTATAAAACAGAAATAGACCCACAGACATAGAAAACAAACTCATGGTTACCAAAGAGGACAGGGGTGGGGATAAATTAGGAGTTTGGGATCAACATATACACACTACTGTATGTTAAATAGAGAAACAAAGGACCTACTACTGTAGAGCACAGGGAACTATACTCAATATTTTGTAATAACCTATAAGGGAAAAGAGTCTGAAAAAGAATATATATAACTGAATCACTTTGCTGTACACCTGAAATAACACAACGTTGTCAATCAGCTATACTTCAATTAAAAAAAAAAAGGTATACAGGTAACTTAATGGGCAATACTTGCTATTGTAATTCAAGTATACACCCAGAAAAAGCTGGACAAAACCAAAACAAGGGGTATTAGAAAGTGGCTCCTTTTTGCCATCTTTTCCATCTAGAGGACATTTCCTGATTTCAGTTTACTCAACAAACATCCACTGAGCAAGTACCAGGCAACTTTATATCATTAGATTCCACTTAATTACCCCCCAGAGAAGCCACCTTTTCTCCTGTAACTTCAAACTCAGTTACAGGGAAACAACCTTTAACATATATAGTTAATGATCATGGAATGGCGCTATGATATAACTTAATGGGGATGGAATCAGCTGTGACCTTCCTCATTAGTGATACATGGCAAAGGTCAGTCATTCTGAACTAACTCCCCACTGCTGTTAAGGGATTTTATGTCCCTGCAGCACACTGAGATGCCAGCCAGGGCTCTGACGTTCGTTTCAATTTCTAATGTGGTGACACATCTTGCTTACTTTCCTGTATCTCCGAGTATCCTCTTTAGAAAGCAATTTGTTTCATTGTGCAAAAGCTCTAACTAAAGGGGGAAAAGAAATGGAGTCAGGGCTATTTGAGCAAGCTCCATAACTGATGAGGATTTGGGGGAGTCTGAGATACGAAGGTGGGCGCTGAGCCTGCCAAGATCACAAGTTCTAAGGTATTGTTCAGGTCATTAAATTATCATGGGCAGTAAACGAAAAAATTGTTGCTGTCGGGCCCAGGAAACAGTATTCTCTAGCAACAAATAGTATTTAGACGTGCCCTCACGTGGCTGAGTGCAAGAGCGAGGTGAGCTTATGGAACCCTCCGGGCAGTGCAGGCGCTGTTGGCAGTGGTCAGAAAGAAGCAACAGCGAGAGTTGAGACTGCGCAGGTTTTCGGGAATGCTTTGCCGTAACATTCTTGAAGGAAGCCTCTGTGTGGAGTTAATTTACGTAACAAAGTGACCTGGCCTTTAACGCAGCTGTTGATAAACCAGTTTTAAAGCCTGGAGTGATGCATAGCCAGTATCAGTATTAGTATTCGCTGAATAAACGATGAATGGATTTTCCTGGTTGTCTTAGAGTACAGCAAAGAGCGAGTGTCAGGCCCAGCCTCACCTTCAGTGGTACCAGCCCCTCCTCTTGCAAGTGTTACTGAGTGGCTGGTTCTAGCCAGTCCTCTATGTTTAGCGACTTAAGAGCTAATCCTTTTGCAGGTTGCTTATGACCCATTTGGGAGGCTGAGTTTACACATGTAAGAATAATAAAGTAAGGATAATGTAGAACCTGCTTTAGAAGGGCAAAGGATAGAAATAGGAGTCAGGTTTTTCAGGAAAAGCTACTGGAAGAGGTTGGAAGGAGCCAAGGTCTTAGGTATCTGGAGAATTGCGTGTATGGGGGCCCAGAACAAGACGAGTAACTGGAAGGCAGTAGATAGGGGTCCTAGTCTGGTTCTGTCCCCTTCTGGTGGTGCTGAATGAGCACATGACCTAAGGATGTATAGTCGTCCCTTGGTATCCGCGCGGTACTGGTTGCAGGACCTCCTTGGATACCAAAGTCCACCAATGCTCAAGTGCCTCATTTGTATCCGCGGGTTCTGAATTCGCAGATTCACCCAACCGCGGATTCTAAACAGTATTCAGATGCGGTTCCTTGAATCCGCGGATGTGGAATTCGCGGATATGGAGGACTAATTGTAATCAGCGTGGCTGTCCGACGAACAGGCCCCTTCTGAGGGACTCCCAGCCTGCAGCGCCTGCAGTCCCAAGGGGTGTTTTGCCTGGAAAAGCTCTTCTCTTGGATATGGGCACAATTCCTTTCCTCAGTTCCTAGAGTTCTCTCCTCAAATGTCATCCAATCAATGAGGTCATCTCAAAACCCTGTACAGAAAAAGAGCAAGCCCACCCTCACCCCAAGTTAACCACCCAGCAGGTCCTATCCCACTGCCCTGGTTTCTTTTTCTCCACTGAACTTTTCATATTCGGCCATGCTATGTATTTCACCATTTGTTTGTTCATGTTTGTCACCCTAATAGGATGTAAGTTCTTTAAGTTCAAGTCACTGCCCTCTCCCCAGCACTTAGAATATTTATTGAGGACACCCAATAAAATTTTTGAATAAACAAATAAATTATAATGACAGATTTAAATATCAGTTTTTTTCCTTGAACATTTAAATGCAACTTACAAATCTTATTATCCTTTTCATAAAAACCTAGTAAATTTTAACAAGCATCTTGAAATATGCCTTTGATTAACACGCAATGAAGTAGTTTGTTAAATTCCATTAAGTATTTTAAACTGCACTTATAAATTAAATATATTCAACTTTCTAGTTTTTTTCAAACTTGTAAAAATATCTGAAATATTTATAATGAAATGTAAATGTTAAACCCTTAATTATAGAAATACCTTGCAACTTGTTCAGTCCCCCTTGTAACAGTTTTTTCCCTTTAACAGCACCTTTCTTCTATTGATCTGGCCATTGCTTATACACCTTATCAAGCTAAGAGACATTATTACAATTATTACCTCACGAATATCCTCAATTCTCTAGCTCTTTTCTTCTTCTCATTTTAATTCCTTGGCAAAACCATAACCTTAGAAAATCTAACCAATTACACGTCTTCAGTTGAGCAGCTGAACATTGCTAGAGAAAATAACACACATTAGGGTGGGTGTGGCTCATATTCATTATCACTCACAATAAATGATCATTCAACATCAACTTTCTAATTTAATCAATGCCTCTAACAAGCAAAACTTCCCCAATACAGCAAATCCAATGAATTAAACATAACTACAGAAAATCTTTTCTGAAATCTTCCAATTTTGTACACAAATGTAGTGAAATCCTTTTATATCTTTCAACCAAATATTACATGTCTAAAATAAATTACTCAGTTGTGGGATTTAAATTGGGATCACAAGATTTTTGTCAGATTAATAAATATGCCAGTCTCTCTTAGAAATACTTGAAGTATCACATACATACAGATTATTCCTAAATTAATCCAGTGCATATCACGGAACTGATTTATCCCTTCTCTCTAACTTTCCAGACTATTAAGACACACCCACTAAGGAAACTGTACAACAGTAGTCAGGGTTGCCATATCAATGGCCTGAGACTGCATGCAGGTCAGAGAGTTCAAGCCAGGATGTGAAATCCAGGGGTTTCCAAAACACTCATCACTAGTTAGCCTTTTTGCAAGTTCATTCCCTCCAAGTGCTGGGGGATCTCACAACCCATGTCCTTGGGTTCAAGATACAGTGTTATCTAATTCTTCTGTTTGATTTTAGAGTGTCTCCTGCCCTTGCTACCACCTTCTTCTCCACCATCCTTCACAAACCTAGGTTGCTTTAGCACCTGATGGGATGATTCAAGTCATTTGTCTCCTGCTTGATGTTTATTTTGAGTTTTGTTTCATAGCCTTTCTGTCTGGCTTGGTTAAAATTCTTATATATATTTCAATGGCATTCTATTGGATTCTGCCTCTCTTTTGTTTTTGTCTAAGATCATTCATGCTAATGAAGATCACGGTCTCCTGCACATAGGCCATGAGTCAACAGCCTCCATCTAAACTCTCGGTTTGCTCCTGCTACTATTCTGCCATTCCAGAATGGTTCCCAGCCACACCATGTTTTATTCTTCTTCCTAGTTTTTCCCCAGGGAAGCTCTAACTGTATACCTTATTATTTTTCTCTGAGCAGTAACAGAGACCTTTTCCTACTAAGCCTCCTAATGGGGTCTTATCCTCAAAGTATATCTCTAAACAAACATAAGAGGAATTTTGATCAATATCATTTTCCTCTAGTTGATATGAAATGAACAGGAAGAAAGACTAAAAGAACATAGGCCAAAATGTTGTCTGGGTGGTGAGATTACAAGTGATTTTTATGTTCTTCTTTTATTTTCTTCTACAGTGAATATGTATTACTTTTATAATAAGAAATTGCAAAATATAACATGGATTAAAGTTTGAGCCACAACTTGTGCTCATTCAGGGATTCTGACATATCTAGGAACGTTTAAGAAAACCGATGGAAAAAAATATCAAACTATAATCGTCAGAGAGAAATGATAGTTGTGAGAACAATGTAGTGGATGTTATCTCGAACTTGTTCTGGACTCCACTCACGCCACCTGTGTTTAACTGAAAAAGAGCTGCTTTACTAGATGCAGTAGGAAGGAGACAAGACTCTGTGATCCCTCAAACGGCCCGCAGAGCCCACACACAGCGTTGGGATCGTGAGGGCTGTAGGGTAGCATTGTCACTTGGTGGGCACGGGGGAGGCAGGGAGGGTCTCTGGAGCCTGGTAAGAACATAGGAAGAGAGCAAGGAGACATCAGGTGACGGACGGTAGACTATGAGCAGTATTCTGGTGGGAGCTACAGGGTCCAGCAGAGCAGTGGAAACAGAACTTCTTTTTTTTTGAGATCCCGTGAGACATTTCCTGGAGACTCTCAGAAAAACATGGAGGATAGAAGGCTGGAGGTCTTGATTCTGAAGCTGGGTCCAAGAAACAGTGCAGTTATTTGGATTAGTCACTGATACTACGACCCATCTTTATCCAGGATGTGAAAAGATTGGGGGAAGTCAGGATCGATTTTTTAGAAAAATTTGTTGTGTGTCTACTGTGTTGCCAGTACTGAGATACATATAGTGATACAAAGAGGCCCAGTCCTTGACTCAAAAAATTCCATTGTAGCAGGATGTCAGAGATGTGCAGGTGCTGGCTGGTACCACAAATGACAATGTTATGATTGAGACCTGGACTTTGCTTTCTCTGCCAATCCTGGTGCAGTTGCTCCATAAAGATCTGCAAATTAACGGGTGGTGGATGGACAATTGAATGAATAAATGTCAGGTGTGTGTTAGAAGTAATAAATGCTCCAAGATTCCAGAAGATGGAAGAAATAAACTGACCTGTTTTGAAGCTCTAACCTTATTGAAATAACTGTGAAATTCTTTTGTAAGTGATATCTGTATATTTTATGCAGTAGAGAATGGCCTCCGCCACTAAATGGTGTAGAAAGTGTGCTCATAAATATCAAATGGAACGGGGGAATGGTAACAAATCATCAGTGGCAGAGATAAGAAAGTTCAATGTTAAAGAAAGGAGAGGAATAAATATTGCATGGGAACTGTGAATCCAGACCTTCCGAGGACAGTGCACCGTGGCATAGTTGTTCAGTGACATGGGAAGCAAGGGTGTAACTAATGCCAGCAGGCTGCGGGTAGGCTGGGGAAAGTCTCCTTCTGCCTCTCGATCCTGCAGCCTCTTTACACCTTCAGCAGGAAAAAACCGTTCTTCTCCTGATGTGAGTTATCTGAGAGCAGCCGAACGCTTTCCGGAGAAGCAGCATCTCCATCAGCAGCCTTTCAGGAACGGTTCCTAAAGAGATGCCAAGTTGAGTTGTGAGTTTCTTTTGTGTGGGTTTCTGAAGTCCTGGCAGGTAATTCAATCAAACTCCACTCTCCACCTGCCCCGTGTTCCTCTCACCCTTGCCCTACCTGCCAAGAAAGAAAGATAAATGGAAACCAGAACTAACTGAAAACTATTTGGAGTATTACCTTCCCCTTGCAGATTGTTTCAGCCGAAGCCCCTGGGATTTGGGTTGTTTTGGGTTATTGCCAGTCCAGGGATTCTGTGAAGAAGCCATGGACCCCAGCTGTCTTACGGTGTCTAGTCTCGAAGACCCTGAAGTAGATGCAGTGTGGCTTCTGCCCCTGATACCGGGTGTCTCTCTCAAGAAGGAGTCAGGTGGCATTGTGTCAGCTTCGCAGAGTCCTTGCTTACACCAGCTTCAGTTCCATGTCTGCTGTTGCAAAATACCACAGAGAGAGTATTCACGACCGTGCCAAGTAGATTGTTTCTAGAAAGGATGAGTCTGGGCAGGTTCAGCTGTCCTAACAGAGCTGAGCAAATGGGAGGAAATAAAAGAAAAAAGGATGGGGGTCAGAAAGCACCTTTCCTACACAGTCAATTCCGTACTCTTAGTGAAGTGCTCCTTGAATCATTCACGTAAACATTGGATGCGTATTTATTGAGTACTTACTGTATGCCAGAGGCTGCAATAAGTCATGAGGTAATAATGATGAAAACTCTTGGCTTCTGATTTTTGGAGTTCATAATCTATAAGTCCAATGACATGCAAAGTTATTACAGAGCAACATGTTGTACAAGATGCCACGAGAACTCACAGGAGGCAGTGACTAACTCTTCCTGTGAGTCAGGGAAGGCTTCTCTTTGGGGATCCTGGACCCAGTTCCAGTGTGTGTGTGTGTGTGTGTGTGTGTGTGTGTGTGTGTGTGTGTGTGTGTGTGTGTGTGTGTGATGGTGGGGCTCCCACCCCAACAAGCAATTCTCTGGACACCAGCTGTGTGTCCTACACTTCAACTCAATTCTGACCCTATCTAACCGGAGGTAGCGCCAGATCCCACAGGTTAAGGGCTCAGTCCTACAAGATTGCTCCCACCTCCCACTTCAGATGCCAGCCTCAAACCCAGCTTATCACCTGTGCTTCCGACTGACCAACTATAGATTGCTATCAGAAAGATGTAGGCATGGATTCTAATTCTGCCACTCTAGAGGCCTGTGGCTTTGGCAATGTTAACTACTTCCTTTCTCTAATTCTCAGTTTGTCTTTCTGTAAAATGTGGAGAAAAGACTTGCTTTAAGGGATTATTGTGAGTATTAAATAAATGTATATAAGGCATTTAGCATGAGGCCTGATACATGACAAACACTGTAATAATTATATTCATTGTTGTTTTGTTGTTATTATTATTGCTATTTTTATTATTCTAAGGGAAAGAACACCTACCCAGGGGGAGATACCCTAGTTTCATCTTACAACAACAGTATAACAGAGTTTCCAAAGAGCAAGATCCCAATATAGAAGCATCCCAAACAAGTAACTAAGCAGTGACAGACAGTGTGGGTAAAGAATAACAAAGACAAAACTTCAGTAACAAAGTTAAAAAAAGATACCCCCAGTAGGATGACAGCTCCTTTAGGATCTCTGCTCATCAAATTAAAAGCCACATTCTCCAGCACCATGGTCCCATAGGACCCTTAGCCTTGACCACTGTCAGTTCTACTTCTATTCAAGGGTACAATGAAGTGAAAAACATGAAAATGTGCCTCAAATCGTAATTTAACATATAAATATTTACTGAAATTTTTGTTTTAAAAACCAAAGGCTCAGAGACAAAAAGAAATTTTTGTTTTAAAAACCAAAGGCTCAGAGACAAAAAGAAATGTAAACACTTCCTAATGTCTTTCATATTCAAGCTTAGAGCAAAGGTTTGGCTACCCTTGGGTAAGGCAGATGACATAGATAGCATTTATGGACCCCAAAAAGCCATTCCAAACGTTAAATTCTATAACTCTAGGTTGTTTTATTTTGCAGAAAGTTTCAAAATTCCAGACACAATAGGTGTTCATTTCAATAAAACAGTGATGTCCTACCTTAAACAAAAGTTAAGTCTAAAGTAAGTACGTATGCAAATTGTCCTTGAAAATTCTATAGGAAGGTGCATGATGGAGACCCACGTGGCGATATGGTAAGCCCAGCACAGCCAGTTTCCTCCACCTGTTCTGGAATGGACTGTTAGTTCTTCAGGAGAGCACCCTCTGCAAAAGAAGCTTTTGATGCATACAAATCTGCACCTTTAAGCACCGGGTTCCCACTCCTGGTGGTGAGACGCTCACCCAGAGAGGACAGTTCCCGCCTCACCCTGGCCTCCGGACATCGCTTTCTGGGTGGAATGTGGGTGCAATCAGCAACCCCCCTCTCGAAACCATAGTTTCTTCTTCTCTTCCTCTTTTTAAAATTTTTATTGGAGTATAGTTGATTTACAATGTTGTGTTAGTTTCAGGGGTACAGCAAAGTGAATCAGATATACATATACATATATCCATTCTTTTTTAGATTCTTTTCCCATAGAGGCCATTACAGAGTATTGAGTAGAGTTCCCTGTGCTATATGGTAGGTCCTTATTAGTTATCTGTTTTATATATAGTAGTGTGTATGTGTCAGTGGGCAGAGAGAATTGGATTTGTACCGGGTAAAGTCAACTGTGCGATGGTTCCATCGTAAATAAGGAGGTGTTAAGAGCCTTCTCAGGGAACAACTGCTGATGACGGTGAATGGGACAATCATGACAGAGGCTGTTTACTCCGCCTGCCGTTGTCCAGAGGTGAGCCCTGTGTACTAGCATTGTTACCATTAACGAATTCGTTTCTAGGTGTAGGAAACCCCCTTTCCATCTCTCTATTTCCCATCAAGTTACTTCTTTCATCCTCCGTCTCCTTTTCTGTGCCTCCCTTTCTACTGATTTCCATACTTACCTCTTCCTGAAACCTTCTTTTCTCCCTGTCTCTCCCCCTTTACTGTGCTCACACAAAATATCAGCCCATATTCATTATTATTGGTAGCATTCTGACTCTGGTTCTTAAAATCATAAAGCCTTCTCTGCAGAAAGTTCTTCGTTGAAAATTCCAAATTATTCTGAGAAGACAGCAATTAAAGTAGTTTCTTCAGGGTAAGAGATAAAAAGCATTGACACTACTTCATTGAGCCAAGTATGCTCTTGACACAATTTAATTACCTAGTGCAACAAAGCAGGTATCTTTTCTGCCTGACCACTTTAATGGAGCTTTGACACCAGGAATTTAGTTAAGTTAGCAGGTCCCAAAAGACCCTTAGAAGTCAGATGATCTCTTTCTGGAGCATTGAGCATTAAAAAAAAGAAAAAATTCATCACGTAAGAGTAACATTATTTAATGAGGTGTATTACTTTATTTATAAATGGACTAAACCTTATTTCTGATGGGAATGAAGCAATTTTAGTTATCATTTTAACTATTTAGATGATTTTTTTAAGATGCTAAAAGTTACCGGGAAGAGCACTTAAGGATTAAAAAACAAACAAAAACAAACAAAAAACCATGCAATTGTCTATCCACATGCAGAAGGCAGATTTTAAAAGCTAAAAATGATCTTAAATACCACCAAGTTGGAGATTTGCATCACACACACAAACATATTCAGTATATACTATGTAAAATGAAAAATTCCAACTACATACGTACATACCTGGAAGATTCCCTGGAAGTAGTTTGCTCAAGATCACACAAAAATGGGATTAGGATCCAAGTCTTCTATCGCAAAATATCACATTTTAGTGGTTATCATAAAAGTCAGATTTGTGGTTACCTTTAGGGTTATCTCTATGGAGGACAGGGGTCTTATGGGTAAGGGGGCAAGTGGGAGCTCCTAGGGGCTGGCACTGCTCTATTTCTTGATCTGGGTGATGGGTACTTGGGGGTTCATTTTATGATAATTCATTAAACTACATACATACCTACCTGGAATAATTCCATGTATTATGTTATATACTTAACAATCTCAAAAATTTAAATCATATATAGATATCTATATAGATATATAACGTATAGGCATTTATCTATATATTATATACAAGGTCATATAATATATAGATATTACATGAACATATGATATAGATGGACATAAACATTATGTGTGTGTATATATGTGTGTGTGTATATATACACACATAATGTTCATTCTTTAGCTGCACAGTCTAATCCTTACATCTTGTTTCCTAATACATGATTAATTAAGCAATATCTAAGACAGAGACAGACACTGAGATCAGCTGAGGACTGAGCAGTTCTTATAGAATCAGTTTTAAAGATTCAGGCCACAGATCGCTAATTCCTTAGGGAAGCAGACTCATGGGGATGGGGACCAGGGTTTGAGGTGGGATGGGTGCACACACAGTAGTGTGTGATACCAAAGACTGTGAGCTTTCCTCCAATATTTGTTTTCCTCTTTTTTTCCATAACAATAAAATTTCTAGCTAAGCCAATGACTCCCCAGAATAGAGTATATTTCCCAGCTTAGCTTGAAGCTAGTTGTGTTCATGTGGCCAAATTCTAGCTAACAGTACAAAACTTGAAGTGTCATGTGACACTCTCAGTTTCTGAGAGCCTCTTTAGGAAACAATCAGTTGGTACCTTTGTCTTTTTTCCTCCATCCATCTGTTGCCTGGAAAGCAGCCTGGGTCCCTGAGGACTTTGTGAAACAGGGCTGCCCTCCCATCCCTGAATTACATACCTCTGGGCTTTTATGTGAAAAAGAACAAAATTTTTATCTTGTTTAAGCCACTGTTGTATTAAGTTTATACGTTACAGTCATCTCTCATCCTAATTAACTCGTGTGTGATTCTGCTGTTGGTGAGGAGATGGTCTGGGGTATGGTGTGATGTATGTGAAAGGCTTTAGTGAAATGTTTACAGCTGTATGGGCTAGCAGATTCCACTTACGATTTTATAAAGTAGGCATTTATTAGCAGAGACAGTAATAATTAAGAAACCATAAAACCAAGTCTATCACATGGTTTACATAATAGTACTCTAAAGGCATTAGATGAATTTTATTCTCTTTCAAGAAGGTTACTTAATACAGGTTTCTTAGATTGTACAGATGATTAGTATTTTTGCTATATATAATGAAGAAGCTAAAGTGTGCAATAATCCATGCTATACAAGGGTTCAGGATCAAAAGTCAAGTGTCTAAGGCATTGCAGCTTGCTTCAAGAGTATTGTTTCTGAATGCAGGCAGATTTGGACTCAACCCTGTCCTCCATCACTGCATGGCTTTTGATAAATTATTTAATTTCTCTAAGCTGCAGTTTCCTTCTCTATAAAATAGAGATAACAATAACAACATCTATTTTCTGGGTTTTTTAAATGAGGATTAAATGAGTTAAAGTTTGCAGGCTTGGCACTATGGCTTCCTCTCAGATGACCAGCTCCCTGTCTGGTGTCCATCACCAGATGGCTGGAGATTGTCCCTGGTCCTTCATCTCCTCTCTGGCATCTCCATGCAAGTCGGGGGGTGAGCAAGATTCACTCTGATCCCAGGCCCCCTGCTGGGGCAGAAGGTCACTGTGAGGCTCCTTAGGCACAGTCTACCTTCACTCTCCCCTGTGACCTGATGCCCTGCTGTGGCTCCCCTGCTCTGCCCTTGTACCCCACACACCTATTTGATATTTCGCCTCCTTCCTTGAGTTTGGTCAACTTTAACTGGGACTTCCGTATGTCCCTGTGGTTGGGAGCTCCCAGTGTCCTTCCCTCACGCCTCACCTCACAATCCAGGGCATCATTTTCTAATTTGAAAGGGGGGGAAAAAATAGGAAAGACTATGAGATTTTCTCCTAAATATCGTGTCCTTATCACAAATCCTTTCTATTCCTTTAAGAACATGTGTGTTTTGAAACACTATTACTGCAGGAAATTCTTACTTGTTCGCTTGCTTCTCTTATATTCCTTCTCTGAGAATAAATACATAATGGCAGATTTACTTGAAATGGGAGAGAGTAAAGGATGGAAATAATAGCGCAAATATCTGCAAACCTTTCAAAATGTTACCCTGTTAAAGTGTATAGTCTGTATGACAGAAGTGAAATGACGTGTCCAAAGTAATTGGTGGAACTGAAATTGCAATTATAGATTCTGCTTATAGGTCTTGTGCTAAGGAAATCCAGTTTGACATGGGCCAATTAATAAATTGCATTTTAGCTATAGTTTTTATTCCGTAATGTGTCCATTCATCTTGGAAATAGAGTGACGACTCACTATTTAGATGACAAATGTCCAGCAGCCTCAACTAGCTGGCATATGATGGGTTAGCAAAGCTTCAGTGTATCCAAAATAGCCGTCACAGCACTCTGGAGGGAAAGCTCTTGGTCTTTTCTTAGAGCACTTATGAAGCCTGATCTTAGACCCCTTTTATGCCCCTTTGCATATCACTGAGTCACCTTTTTACTTTAACCATATCAATTTCCAGGCCTGAAATGGAAGCTAGAAATTAGAAAAGCACCATTCCTAGATCTCTAGATTATCCCCACCATTAACTTTCCACCTTCCTGTTCTTTCTTGACTCATAGAGTATTTTTGAAGGTACTGGGATGGACATGGGATAGAAGTAAGAAGATGTGGTTTTGACCAGTTTAAAACAAGGAAGACATTATGATTTTAAAAAACAATCTGGAAACAAGAATTAAAAAATAACAGCAGCCTGCATTAATTTAACAAAAGAATAAACAGGTTTATACATTCCAATTTCCCCTGAGAGCAAACCTGATTTACAGCACAGAACAATTATTGTAATTCATAAGAGTGACATGAATCATCAATAAAAGGTCAAATGAAGTTTAATATGGTCTGTCAAGGGCATTCTAAAATTATGTAATGCATTAAAAATATTTTATAAGAGTGTAATTAAAAAAAAAATCTTTTGTACAAAGCAGTACACTTTAATTGTCTGGAAAGCTGACTTATGCATAGTGCCTTCCTGCCCAATGATATCGAATAAATAAGACAACAATTTTTACCATTAATTACAAAGGATATGACTTATGAACATAAGACTTGGACTTGCTTATTTCACTTCAACACGTTGGTGGAAAAAGCTGTTCAAAAGCATGTGCCTTGGGAATTCCCTGGTGGTCCAGTGGTTAGATTTTGGCGCTTTCACTGCCAGGCCCAGGGATCCATCCGTGGTCAGGGAACTAAGATCCCTGCGAGCCATGTGGCGTGTCCAAAAACAAAAACAAAAACAAAAAAGCATGTGCCTTGATATATGACTGTGAGCTCATGGTCTTAATTTCTCATGGGTAATACTATTGTATTTCCCACAGCTTTCCCAAAAATGTTTATTGGAAATTTGCTTTTAAATTATAAAATAAGGGCAAGATTATAGGAAAAAATATTTCATATAGAGGAGAAAACAAAATCCATGATCATACAATTGGAAAATGCTGAGTTAACATATTCCACATTTTTAAGGGCACAACCCAATCCAGAGAAATGTCATTCTTGTTAAGAAACAATTTGGGGGCCATTTTGCACCAGAATCCCTGAGAACATAACTCCTCATCCCACTGAAAAAGGGTATGGTTAGTCTAGCATCATAAATTGGAAACATGTTTAAATAAAAAGAGAGATGAACTGCCATGATAAAGTGCTTATAATAAAAGAAGTAATCTATAAACTATTGACGTTAATAAGCAGATTTATCAAATTACTAGATACAAGGGCAATATACAAAAATCTAGTATATTTCTATATGTCATCAACAAACAAGTAAAAAACAGAAGAAAAATTCTGATATAATTTACAAGAGTGTCAAAAAGACATAAACCATCTTGGAGTCAATCCACCATATATGTGTAATTTTCTCTATGCTGAGAACTATAGAACCACACTGTCCAATACAGTAGTCACTTGTCACATATATCTATTGAACCCTTGAAATGTGGCTAGTTCAGTCAGTTGCATTTGTGGTTTGCATTGTGTTTCTACTGGACAATGCTATATATAACATTGCTGAAGTAAATTAAGTTGAAACTAAAGGGAGGGTGTACTACGTTCATGGTTTAGAAGGCACACTATTGTGAATATATCAAATTCATCAATTCTCCCCAAATTGATTTAAGAATTAGGTGCAATCCCAATTAGAATCCCAGGATTTTGTTGTTGTTTTTTTGGGTGTATATTGGGAGGTTTAAACATGAAAGGATCTTGTTTATATTCTCATGGATGTGTTCATCAGAATTATACACTTATTATACACTTATGATTTTTAAACTTTTCTGTATGTATTTTATATTACAATAAAAATGTACATAGCATTTGACCCTTTCATTATACAACTACATTCATACATCTGCATTTATACATGCATATATAATGTCTATATAAATAATATCTGTAAAAATATCTAAAAACTGGTAACGGTATTTGCCTCTTGTGGAAAAAAGGACTGAAGAGATATACTTTTTACCATATGCCCGTTATGCACTCTTTGAATTTTTATTGTCAACAAGTAATGTTATTTTTTCTTGAATTTTCACTAAGTGAACACACATATGTAACCACAATGCTGATCAAGAAACAGAAATTACCACTCTTCCAGAATAGTATCTTAGCATAGTATATACATTACAAGTATCCCAGAATAGTATCCTAGCATTGTGTGTGTATACACACAAAAACACACACAATATTTACAATATTTTCTTTTTTTGAATCTTTGAATTTTATTTATTTTTTTAATACAGCAGGTTCTTATTAGATGTCCATTTCATACATATTAGTGTATATATGTCAATCCCGATCTCCCAATTCATCACACCACCACCAGCCCCCCCGCCACTTTCCCCCTCTTGGTGTCCATACGTTTGTTCTCTACATCTGTGTCTTTATTTTTACTCTGCAAACCGGTTCATCTGTACCATTTTTCCAGGTTCCACATATATGCGTTAATATACAATATGTGTTTTTCTCTTTCTGACTTACTTCACTCTGTTTGACAGTCTCTAGATCCATCCACATCTCTACAAATGACCCAATTTCGTTCCTTTTTTATGGCTGCGTAATATTCCATTGTATATATGTACCACAACTTCTTTATCCATTCGTCTGTCGATGGGCATTTAGGTTGCTTCCATGACCTGGCTATTGTAAAGAGTGCTGCAATGAACATTGGGGTGCATGTGTCTTTTTGAATTATGGTTTTCTCTGGGTATATGCCCAGGAGTGGGATTGCTGGGTCATATGGTAATTCTATTTTTAGTTTTTTAAGGAACGTCCATACTGTTCTCCATAGTGGCTGTATCAATTTACATTCCCACCAGTATTGAAGAGGGTTCCCTTTTCTCCACACCCTCTCCAGCATTTGTTGTTTGTAGATTTTCTGATGATGCCCATTCTAACTGGTGTGAGGTGATACCTCATTGTAGTTTTGATTTGCATTTCTCTAATAATTAGTGATGTTGAGCAGCTTTTCATGTGCTTCTTGGCCATCTGCAGGTCTTCTTTGGAGAAATGTCTTTTTAGGTCTTCTGCCCATATTTTGACTGGGTTGTTTGTTTTTTCAATATTGAGTTTCATGAGCTGTTTATATATTTTGGAGATTAATCCTTTGTCCGTTGATTCATTTGCAAATATTTTCTCCCATTCTGAGGGTTGTCTTTTCGTCTTGTTTATGGTTTCCTTTGCTTTGCAAAAGCTTTGAAGTTTCACTAGGTCCCATTTGTTTATTTTTGTTTTTATTTCCATTACTCTAGGAGGTGGATCAAAAAAGATCTTGCTGTGATTTATGTCAAAGAGTGTTCTTCCTATGTTTTCCTCTAAGACTTTTATAGTGTCCAGTCTTACATTTAGGTCTCTAATCGATTTTGAGTTTATTTTTGTGTATGGTGTTAGGGAGTGTTCTAATTTCATTCTTTTACATGTAGCTGTCCAGTTTTCCCAGCACCACTTATTGAAGAGACTGTCTTTTCTCCATTGAATATCCTTACCTCCTTTGTCATAGATTAGTTGACCATAGGTGTGTGGGTTTATCTCGGGGGTTTCTATCCCGTTCCATTGATCTATATTTCTGTTTTTGTGCCAGTACCATACTGTCTGGATTACTGTAGCTTTGTAGTATAGTCTGAGGTCAGGGAGTCTGATTCCTCCAGCTCCATTTTTTCCCCTCAAGACTGCTTTGGCTATTCGGGGTCTTTTGTGTCTCCATACAAATTTTAAAGATTTTTGTTCTAGCTCTGTAAAAATGCCATTGGTAATTTGATAGGGACTGCATTGCATCTGTAGATTGCTTTGGGTAGTATAGTCATTTTCACAATATTGATATCTTCCAGTCCAAGAACATGGTATATCTCTCCATCTGTTTGTATTATCTTTAATTTCTTTCATCAGTGTCTTATAGTTTTCTGCATACAGGTCTTTTGTCTCCCTAGGTAGGTTTATTCCTAGGTATTTTATTCTTTTTATTGCAATGGTGAACGAGATTGTTTCCTTAATTTCTCTTTCTGAACTTTCGTTGTTAGTATATAGGAATGCAAGTGATTTCTGTGTATTAATTTTGTATCATGCAACTCTACCAAATTCATTGATGAGCTCTAGTAGTTTTCTGGTAGCATCTTTAGGGTTTTCTATGTATAGTATTATCATGTCATCTGCAAACAGTGACAGTTTTACTTCTTTTCCAATTTGGATTCCTTCTTTTTCTTCTCTGATTGCAATGGCTAGGACTTAGGAAACTATATTTAATAAAAGTGGCGAGAGTGGACATCCTTGTCTTGTTTTTTATCTTAGAGGAAATGATTTCAATTTTTCACCATTGAGAATGATATTTGCTGTGGGTTTGTCGTATATGGCCTTTATTATGTTGAGGTAGGTTCCCTCTATGCCCACTTTCTGTAGAGTTTTTATCATAAATGGTGTTGAATTTCGTCAAAAGCTTTTTCTGCATCTACTGAGATCATCATATGGTTTTTCTTCTTCAATTTGTTAATATGGTGTATCACATTGATTGATTTGCGTATATTGAAGAATCCTTGCATCCCTGGGATAAATCCCACTTGATCATGATGTATGATCCTTTTAATGTGTTGTTGGATTCTGTTGGCTATTATTTTGTTGAGGAATTTTGCATCTATATTCATCCGGGATATTGGTCTGTAATTTTCTTTTTTTTGTAGTATCTTTGTCTGGTTTTGGTATTAGAGTGATGGTGGCCTCATAGAATGAGTTTCGAGTGTTCTTTTCCTCTGCAGTTTTTGGAAGAGTTTGAGAAGGATGGGTGTTAGCTCTTCTCTAAATGTTTGATAGAATTCACCTGTGAAGCCATCTGGTCCTGGACTTTTGTTTGATGGAAGATTTTTAATCACAGTTTCAATTTCATTACTTCTGATTGGTCTGTTCATATTTTCTCTTTCTTCCTGGTTAAGTTTTGGAAGGTTATACCTTTCTAAGAATTTGTCCATTTCTTCCAGGTTGTCCATTTTATTGGCATAGAGTTGCTTGTAGTAGACTCTTAGGATGCTTTGTATTTCTGCAGTGTCCATTGTAACTTCTCGTTTTTCATTTCTAATTTTACTGATTTGAGTCCTCTCCCTCTTTTTCCTGATGAGTCTGGCTAATGATTTATCAATTTTGTTTATCTTCTCAAAGAACCAGCTTTTAGTTTTATTGATCTTTGCTATTGTTTTCTTTGTTGCTATTTCATTTATTTCTGCTCTGATCTTTATGATTTCTTTCCTTCTACTAACTTTGGGTTTTGTTTGTTCTTCTTTCTGTAGTTCCTTTAGGTGTAAGGTTAGATTGTTTATTTGAGATTTTTCTTGTTTCTTGAGGTAGGCTTGTATTGCTATAAACTTCCCTCTTAGAACTGCTTTTGCTGCATCCCATAGGTTTTGGATCATCGTGTTTTCATTGTCATTTGTCTCTAGGTATTTTTTGATTTCCTCTTGGTTTCTTCAGTGATCTCTTGGTTATTTAGTAATGTGTTGTTTAGCCTCCATGTGTTTGTGTTTTTTACATTTCCCCCTGTAATTGATTTCTAATCTCATAGTGCTGTGGTCAGAAAAGATGCTTGATATGATTTCAATTTTCTTAAATTTACCGAGGCTTGATTTGTGACCCAGGATGTGATCTGTCCTGGAGAATGTTCCTTGTGCACTTGAGAAGAAAGTGTAATCTGCTGTTTTTGGATGGAATGTCCTATAAATATAAATTAAATCTATCTGGTCTATTGTGTCATTTAAAGCTTGTGTTTCCTTATTAATTTTCTGTTTGGATGATCTGTCCATTGGTGTAAGTGAGGTGTTAAGGTCCCCCACTATTATTGTGTTACTGTCGATTTCCTCTTTTACAGCTGTTAGCAGATGCCTTATGTATTGAGGTGCTCCTATGTTGGGTGCATATATTTAGAATTGTTATATCTTCTTGGATTGATCTCTTGATCATTATGTAGTGTCCTTCCTTGTCTCTTGCAACATTCTTTATTTTAAAGTCTATTTTATCTGATATGAGTATTGCTACTCCAGCTTTCTTTTGTTTTCCATTTGCATGGAATATCTTTTTCCATCTCCTCACTTTCAGTCTGAAGTGGGTCTCTTGTAGACAGCATACATATGGGTGTTGTTTTTGTATCCATTCAGTGAGCCTGTGTCTTCTGGTTGGAGCATTTAATCCATTCACGTTTAAGGTAATTATCGATATATATGTTCCTATTACCATTTTCTTAATTGTTATGGGTTTGTTTTTGTAGGTCCTTTTCTTCTCTTGTGTTTCCCACTTAGAGAAGTTCCTTTAGCATTTGTTGTAGAGCTGGTTTGGTGGTGCTGAATTCTCTTAGCTTTTGCTTGTCTGTAAAGCTTTTGATTTCTCCCTTGAATCTGAATGAGATTCTTGCCGGGTAGAGTAATATTAGTTGTAGGGTCTTCCCTTTCATCACCTTTAATATATCATGCCACTCCCTTCTGGCTTGTAGAGTTTCTGCTGAGAAATCAGCTGTTAACCTTATGGGAGTTCCCTTGTGTGTTAATTGTTATTTTTCCCTCGTTGCTTTCAGTAATTTTTCTTTGTCTTTAATTTTTGTCAGTTTGATTACTATGTGTCTCGGCATGTTTCTCCTTGGGTTTATCCTGCCTGGGACTCTCTGCACTTCCTGGACATGGGTGGCTATTTCCTTTCCCATGTTAGGGAAGTTTTTGACTATAATCTCTTCAAATATTTTCTCGGGAACTTTCTCTCTCTCTTCTCCTTCTGGGACCCCTCTAATGTGAATGTTGTTGTGTTTAATATTGTCCCAGAGGTCTCTTAAGCTGTCTTCATTTCTTTTCATTCTTTTTTCTTTATTCTGTTCTGCAGCAGTGAATTCCACCATTCTGTCTTCCAGGTCACTTATCCGTTCTTCTGCCTCAGTTATTCTGCTATTGATTCCTTCTAGTGTATTTTTCATTTCAGTTATTGTATTGTTCATCTCTGTTCGTTTGTTCTTTAATTCTTCTAGGTGTTTGTTCTTTAATTCTTCTAGGTCTTTGTTAAACATTTCTTGCATTTTCTTGATCTTTGACTCCATTCTTTTTCCGAGGTCCTGGACCATCTTCACTATCATTATTCTGAATTCTTTTTCTGGAGGGTTCCTATCTCCACTTCATTTAGTTGTTTTTCTGGGGTTTTATCTTGTTGCTTCATCTGGTACATAGCCCTCTGCCTTTTCATCTTGTCTGTCTTTCTGTGAATGTGGTTTTTGTTCCACAGGCTGCAGGATTGTAGTTCTTCTTACTTCTGCTGTCTGCCCTCTGGTGGATGAGGCTATCTAAGTGGCTTGTGCAAATTTCCTGATGGGAGGGACTGGTGGTGGGTAGAGTTGGGTGTTGCTCTGGTGGGCAGAGCTCAGTAAAACTTTAATCCGTTTGTCTGCTGATGGGTGGAGCTGGGTTCCCTCCCTTTTGGTTGTTTGGCCTGAGGCGACCCAGCACTGGAGCCTATAGGCTCTTTGGTGGGGCTAATGGTGGACTCTGGGAGGGCTCACGCCAAGGAGTACTTCCCAGAACTTCTGCTGCCAGTGTCCTTGTCCCCACGGTGAGCCACAGCCACCCCCCGCCTCTGCAGGAAACCCTCCAACACTAGCAGGTAGGTCTGGCTCAGTCTCCCCCGGGGTCACTGCTCCTTCCCCTGGGTCCTGATGCACACACTACTTCGTGTGTGCCCTCCAAGAGTGGAGTCTCTGTTTCCCCCAGTCCTGTTGAAGTCCTGCAATCAAATCCCGCTAGCCTTCAAAGTCCGATTCTCTAGGAATTCCTCCTCCCGTTGCCGGACCCCCAGGTTGGGAAGCCTGACGTGTGGCTCAGAACCTTCACTCCAGTGGGTGGACTTCTGTGGTATAAGTGTTCTCCAGTTTGTGAGTCACCCACCCAGCAGTTATGGGATTTGATTTTATCGTGATTGTGCCCCTCCTACCGTCTCACTGCAGCTTCTCCTTTGTCTTTGGATGTGGGGTATCTTTTTTGGTGAGTTCCAGTGTCTTCCTGTCGGTGATTGTTCAGCAGTTAGTTGTGATTCTGGTGCTCTCGCAAGAGGGAGTGAGCACACGTCCTTCTACTTCGCCGTCTTGAACCAGCTCTACGATATTTTCTTAATCAATGGAAAATAAAATACCTTTAACAAGTAGTCTTGTTTCCTTTTGTGCTTGTTTGTGCATGTATACATGTGTGTGCACTGGATGTTGCATTTGCAAAATAGTTTGTAGAAGTAATATGAGGCCTTGGATGACGTTATCTTCTTCTGAAGAATTGTGTTTGCCAGCTGACGGGGAGTGCTATCAATCCTGGATTACCCTGGTCTAGTTTCAAGGACTGACATGAAGTTGTAGAGAAGTTCTTGAGAGGGCTTGTCTATTTCTGGCTCATGCCTCCTCTGTGGATAAAACCAATTTGGATCTAAACCAAAATGAAGGGCTTCAGTAGTAAGACCATCTTGGCAGGCCTGGAATGCCAGTTTCTGTCTCCTTAGTCCCACAAGGCTGTCAAAACCATTGCCTAGCGACTGAGCCTCTGAGCTGCCTTCTTGGGAGTCAACAAACATCCTCAGGTGAAAAGTGGCTCCAACATCTGAGTTCATCCTACTGTAACCCTGGCCTGACAATTCACTCTCTTGTCATCTCTCCATTGATTTCAAGCAGAATTTTTTCTTTAATTTTATCCAGCTTTTCTGGTTGTCCGCAGAAGAGGACTGGTTCCAATCTAATCCTGGCAGTAAAACTCTACAACGTTTTTCAGTCTCATTTAGTTCTTTGAATTTTCTAGTTTTTCCCTAAATATTTACCCTTTGCATTTTCACTTTCTTTCATTTTAGGTTCTACAATATATCACTTCAAACACTCTCTACAAATATCTTCAAATTCTTGTCTCGCTTGAACATTAAACCAAATATATAAAACTGAACTCCAAGTCTTTCCACCAACCAGTCCTTTTTTTTTTTTTTTTTTTTCTGATTTCTAGTCATTACCAGAAATGCCTTAGTTGCCTTGGAAATGGCTACCCTAAATTGGCAGACTGGGCTGGGAGTCACATGTCCAGTTGAATTATAGAAAACAAGTCACATTTTCTTGAATGCTGAAGTGGAAAACAGTTGAGCAGTTCTTCAAAAAGTTAAACATAGGGTTAACATACGACCCAGCAATTCCCCTCCTCGGTGTACACCCCAAAGAATTGAAAACTGGTGCTCAAACAAATGCATGTGCATGAGTGTTCATAGCAACACAATTCACAATAGCCCAAAGATGGAAACAACACAAATGTCAGTCAAACGAAATAGAGTATATCCATACAATTACGCAGTATTCATCCATCAAAAAGGAATAAATTATTGATAACCTGCTACAATGTAGATGAACCTCTATAACACCCTGTGCTGAGTGAACAAAGCCAGACACAAAGTATCACAAGTGTGATTCCATTTATAGGAAACATCAGGAGAAGGTTAATTTGTAGAGACAGAATGAAGATTGGGGCTTGCAAGGGACTAGGGGAGGGGGAATGGGAAGTGACTGCCTCTGAGGTGTCGGGTTTCCTTTTGGGGAGAGAAAAATGTCTTGGAACTAGACAGAGGTGATGGTTGCACAACCTCAAACATGTATTAAATGCCACTGCATCTGTACTCTTTAAAATGGTCAGTGGTTAAATTTATGTTATGGAAATTGTACCTCAGTTATAAAAAGAAACAAAAAATGGTAGTCAGACGTCTATAGGCAGAGTGGGCCTGAGACATTCCTGTGAGCCCAAGGAGGACAGTAAACATTTTTGTGTCCTAAATGTGGCTCAGAGCTGGCTGCGGGCAGGCCTTTGTGGTCAGGAAGAGAGAGACCTTCCTGGACTGGATTTCAGGACGAAGCGGGGAATGTGCTAGTTCAGCCATGGGTGTGCAGGAATAAGTAGCAATAATCAAAGAGGAACGAGGGCTTCCCTGGTGGTGCAGTGGTTGGGAGTCTGCCTGCCGGTGCGGGGGACGTGGGTTCGAGCCCTGGTCTGGGAGGATCCCGCATGCTGTGGACCAGCTGGGCCCGTGACCCACGGTTGCTGAGCCTGCGCGTCTGGAGCCTGTGCTCCGCGGCAGGAGGGGCCGCGATGGTGGGGGGCCCGTGCACCGTGGTGGGGGGTGGCCCCCACTTGCCGCGGCTGGGGGGGGGCCCTCGCACAGAGGCGAGGACCCAGCACAGCCGTGGATAAATAAATAAATAAATAAATAAATAATTAAAAAAAAAAAGTGAAGAGCCTTTTTAAAAAAAAAAAAAAAGAGGAACGAGGGTTGTACATCTCAGCAGAGGCCGGCTGATGAATGCTGATGACCGCGAGCTTGTCTCCTTTCTCACGCTCTGGAAACCCTCAGAACTTAGATCATCGCCCCCGGGAAGAGTGGAGGCAGAAGGGATCTCAATCAAGCATGTTAAATACAGAATGGACCACGGTTAATTCATAGAGTGACCTCATGTGGGGCTTCCCTGGTGGCGCAGTGGTTAAGAATCCACCTGCCAATGCAGGTCACACGGATTCGAGCCCTGGTCCGGGAAGATCCCACATGCTGCAGAGCAACTGAGCCCGTGTGCCGCAACTACTGAACCTGCGCTCTGTAGCCCGCGAGCCACAACTACTGAGCCCACGAGCCACAACTACTGAAGCCCGCACTCCTAGAGCCCGTGCTCCACAACAAGAGAAGCCACCGCAATGAGAAGCCCGCGCATCGCAACTAAGAGTAGCCCCCACTCGCCGCAACCAGAGAAAGCCCACGTGCAGCAACAAAGACCCAACAAAGCCAAAAAAAAAAAAAAAGTGACCTCATGTAGTTCCAGAAATGCCTTAGTTTCCTTGTAAATGGCTACCATAAATTGGCAGACTGGGCCGGGAATCACATGTCCAGTCGAATTATAGAAAACAAGCCACATTTTCTTGAACACTGAAGTCAGCCACGATGGAACGTGAATTTGCTATAAATCTTCTAAGTGTGTTCACCTTTTAAGTATTTCCAACGGCATCTCAGAAGTCCAAGTCTCATCTGGCTGATGATAAACAATGCAGTGGGGAGCTCCTTTGTCCACAAAGCAGGGTTTTATCAGAAACCTGTGTTTTGGGAGGTTAAAAGGAGAGGTTCTTGGGTCCCCAGGAGGACAGTTGAGGTTTTGAGTTTGGGAGGTGGTGGGAAATGAAGCCCACGATGACGCAGGACTTTGGCAGGCTTGCAGCCGGGGTGGGGGACTAGCACACGGAGAGCACCTGCTGCAGGAGGGCTGTCCCGGCCTGGAGGGCACCCTCCGCCCAAATGCACAGACCCCTCCTCGAGGTCAGCTGTTCTGCTGCCTTTGGTGCTCCCTCATTGATTGCTACCAGTCTGTGAGTAGGGGTTAAGCCCTCAAAGAACAGGCTGGACTTACCGATAGAAACAACCTGGACCTGGGAAGGGGGACAACCCCCGTTTACACCTGGGTAACCAGCCTTATCTCTTCCGACTCACTTTCCATCTAAGTTTCTGCAACACAACTTCTTTCCATTCCTACACCATGGTGTTCTTCTGCTTTGAATGTTCAATCATCACTCCAGTATCTTTGTTTATCTAATTTCTACCCATTCTGTAGATCCCAGGGGAGTTGCCACTTTCTCCGAGAAGTCTCCACTGATTTCTCAAACCTGTGTTGCACACCTCTCTGTTGGACCTGGCAAACCACACATTTACCCCACCCTAGCCCTTGTCATGTTGATTGTAATTCAATGACCTGACTTTCCCCATGGAAACTTTCTCTGTAAAAGACCAGATAGTAAATATTGTAGAGTTTGTGGGCCACTGGTGGTTTGGCATGCTCTTTTTCATTTTAACTCTTGTATTTTATTTTTCTTAGTTGTTTTTAACCTTTTAAAATAGGAAAACCCATTTTTAGTTCACTGGCAGTACAAAAACAGGCCATTTGGCCCTGCTGGCTGTAGTCTGCTGACACTTGTTCTAGAGGGAAACTTCTTAAGGATGGAGGTCATATCTTGTTTTGCTTTGCATCCCAGTATAGGCACCTTCCCTGCAAGGATGCTCAAAATGTAGAATGCTGTTTGTTAAGGCTGACTTTTCCTAAATTATTCTGCTTCCTTGAATCTTTCTCACCTCCTATAACTTTTTGCCACTTTATATGTTTCACTTTGTTAAACTAATTCCTTCAAGTTCAGCTACTCCTCCGTCAACATGGTACCTTCAGTTCAAGGCTCTGCAGCAAAGTCAGTGAGGTTTTTCTCTTTTCTTTTTTTTTTTTTCAATAAAGATTATAGAAGCATGCACATGGCTGCCTGTTTTCAACATGGAAAAGGTTATTTTGGCATGGCCCGTGCTCGTGAGCTAATGAGTGCTGAGAGGGATTTCTTTGTGAAGGCTCCCCCAACCCCAAGTTGTAAAACTTGGTTTCAGCCAGGAATCTGGTTCTTAAATGGATTGTACATTTCACTTCCTTCTCAGGTTTAAGAGCATATTTGAATAGAGTTTTTAAAGTGGAGATATACTGGATTTACCTCAGACATACAATCCCTCTAGGACTCAAACACAACTACAGTTTTTGGGCTTAAAGACAACTATGCTATCTCCTATTATCATTGCATCACCTCACATTTTTGGACACTTTCACATCACCTGAGAAGTAGCCACCTGTCACCTTGATGTGGTGAGAAGGGATAAAGAGGAACACAGTCACAGAACTGTGGTCTCATTAAAACAATGTATGACTCCTAGCACAATATGGCCATACAAGGCCGTAAAAATCCCTCATACCATTTTTACAAATACTCTACATCAAGCATTGAATCAAAGTAAGAAACAACAACAAAATACACACCTATAAAAGCAGGCTGTGGGTGATGAGAGATTAGTCAGTAGGTAAACCCACAGTGCAGCCAAAAACACTTGCTGCCCTTCTTTGTAGCTGGTTGGAGACTCTTTCTTTCCGGCCCATCTGTACTGTTTTTACAGCAGTCTTGCATACTTAGAGAGTGAGAGCATGCTTCTTGTTGCTACAAACAGCGCCCATAAATGTTGGAGCCAAGTGTGTCTAAACATTACAGCATATTAAACACCTTTAAGTATGATCCATAACCTTGTAATTGGTACCAAAATAACAAGACTTGTATTTTAAATGGGAATTTGACTCTGTGATTGCTGTTGTCAATCTGTTCCACGAGCATGCAGCTGGGAAAGTGGGTCAGGAGAAAAGAATGGATGTGACTGAGGCAAGGCACCTTGAACTCTTAGACTCTAAAGATCATCTGGGCTGATGCCCTTCTTTGATTGATGAGGAAACCGAGGCCAAGAGGGCTCTCTGACTCTCTCAAGGATTCCCGACTCCCTCTGCCATGCTCTTTCCATTTAACAAAATGCTTTTCTAAAAAAAGGAGAACTTTTCTTGGTATAAATAGTAATTGCATTCATTTGGAAATGACACAGGTTCATGGCAATGTATCTCTGCTGGTACAGGAATAGGATCAATGAGATTTGGCTTTTGTCTTCGATGGGCAGCCCCCGAAACTTCTGTCTTTCCAAATACATCTTTCTGACTCTGTTCCGGGTCTCCACACCTTCACTATCAGAATCGTTTCTTTAATTGTGATCTCCACAAGCCTTGGCTAGGATGAACTATGTTATTAACAGGAATCGTGAGGTGTTAGAAAGAACGCAGGCCTTAGAACTAGACGTGGG
Source organism: Balaenoptera musculus (assembly GCF_009873245.2). NCBI lineage: Eukaryota > Metazoa > Chordata > Mammalia > Artiodactyla > Balaenopteridae > Balaenoptera > Balaenoptera musculus. The sequence goes on along the minus strand of NC_045804.1, from coordinate 55,563,539 downwards.
TGGTTTACATTCCAACCTTGATGCCTGCTGGACGCATGATTTTGAGCAAGTCAGTAAGCCCGCTCACCCACGTTCATTCAAACACTTATGTAGAGTCCACTCTGTACCAGTTTCCTTATTTGGAAATGAGAACAAACCCTAGCTGTTGGAGCTGTGAGGATTACATGAAATAACATTTAGAGATACCACCTTAGTGTTTTCCACATAGCAGACAGTTAACTCTAATGATAAATATCAAGGGATGTAAACAGAGATGTGTTACAGTGTATCTAATTATCATACATACAGTTTAACTCTGCTGCTGATGGGGATGGCAACGCTGTCTCTGAATTCACCACCAAGATAAAGCCCGAGACCCTTGGCTTAGATCTCTTCGTGACTGATGGAAGTCAGGACACACAATGTTCCAATGCTGATATTTATTTGGGAGAGTCAGGTTCTGATTTACCAGTGTCTTGTGAAGGAGAATTGGTCATTGAAAGCCTTAATGTTTTTGTTTTGTTTTGCCTTTTAATCTCCATCCAGGCTTGTGATTGAAAAATGCTTTCAGGACCCTTGTTTTTCTGGCCAGCAAAAATTTAAGAAAATGATTTTCATGTGGGGAACATACAAGAAAAAAATCGATGTGTTTTCTTCAACGCCTGTTTTCATTAAATAAGGGGAAGGAAACGAAAGAATTCTTTAATGCTTATCAAGTAAGTGCAGAAGCATTACCTATGTTATCCCATTGTATCTTTAAACTCAAAGAGGTAGATACTGTAGCCCCTGTTTGGGACATCTTCTCTACGATTTTAACTTTGACGAAATAAGATTTTCTCTTAGAATTAAACTTTTAATGAATAAATACAGGACTCAAGTAGAATTATGAAAAGTCACAAGAAAAAGGTAGACTAGTGTTTAGACCAGTACAATATGGGTCATGTTAATGTTATTGACGTTCTTACTAAAGAACAATGTCCTTGGATAAAGGTACAGATCAGCCATGGAAATCCAGAAAAAAGAGTGACACAGAGATAAACAAGAGCTGTCAGAGAAAAAGAAGAAGCTCAGTCAATGAATTTGGAGGAGGCTTGGTCCATCGCCAGGTTTTCCATTTTGTGGGGATGTACACCTGAGGCTATATTAGCTTGATTCCATCAAACACCCAACCTGCTTCTCTTTTTCTGATTTCATGCTCAACAAACAAACCCCTAGTTGTAATTTGACTTCCATGTGGGTTTGCCTACAGGAAAAGGAAGTTGCTGGTCAAGCAGCTATGAGGATTCTGGTCCAAGTCTTATTTATCTTCGGAAATTAATAAAATGGCTTTCTGGTTTTATATGTTAGTCTTGTGATTGGTTAATATAAACAGATCCTCCTGACATAATCAGGTTTCTGAATCTACCAAGAAGAGACCCACAACTTAGATGGGAGTGTATTTATCAGGTAGTTCATGCCAACTTATATGATCTCACTGGAATAAATACCCTACCTGCTCTGTTTAAGAACTATTTTATGAGACTGATCTCCTGCCAATAACAATGATAAATGTTGTACAAAATATAAGCATAAACTGTGTGAAAGGGTTCCAAAGATGGCAGAAACTGGAAGGGACATGAAATGTGAAAGTGGAGAAGAAAACTAAGTGAGCTTATATCAAAATGCTCTTTCTCCTGAGGGCACTTCCCACTTTTCATCTGCACACAGAAATAGAATACAAGGAGAAAATGGTAATGTAACTGAACTGGAAAACAAACAAACATCAACAACAAAAAACAGAATCCAGAGTTCAGGGCTGACACAGCTCTTGTAAATGGAAAGGAAAGTCTCTAAAGATGAGAGATACAGAGCCAGGAGCCCTAACATTTGCATAAAAATTCCCCTCACCGAACATATATGCAATGGAATATTACTCAGCCATAAAAAGCAATGAAGTGGGGTCATTTGTAGAGATGTGGATGGACCTAGAGATTGTCATACAGAGTGAAGTAAGTCAGAAAGAGAAAAACAAATATCATATATTAACGCATATGTGTGGAATCTAGAAAAATGGTACAGATGAACCAGCTTGCAAGGCAGAAATAGAGACACAGATGTAGAGAACAAACGTATGGACACCAAAGGGAGGGGAGGTGGTGGGATGAACTGGGAGACTGGGATTGACATATACACACTAGTATGTATAAAATAGATAACTAATGAGAACCTGCTGTATAGCACAGGGAGCTCCACTTCACTGTACAGTAGAAACTAACACAACACTGTAAAGCAACTATACCCCAATTAAAAAAAAAAAATTCCCCTCACCAACTTCTAAACTATTCCTATTGAGGGCAATAGCCCCAAGGAACCCATCAGAGAGTAGCAGTTAGAAAGCTAAATAAATAACCTGATAGAGATTTTAGCAACTGTCTGGTGTTGGAAGGAGAGTTTGGAGTTGAACTCCTGCCAAGTAGAAGGAACTGGTAAATACCATGAGCTTTTTAGTGAAACTTGAAAAGGGCCACACGTTAGAAATAAGGATCATGAATTGGGAGATTGGGATTGACGTGTATACGCTAATATGTATAAAATGGATAACTAATAAGAACTTGCTGTATAAAAAAATGAATAAAATTCAAAAATTCAAAAAAAAAAAGAAATAAGGATCGTATCCCAAGATTAATGACTTTTGATATGAGTGAAATCTGTAAGACTAAAGGCAAAATGAATTGTATGTTAGAACTGTACTCTAGTTGATAAAGTTATTCCTACAGTACAGCAGTATGAGTTAATGATTCTGAAAGAACTCGTGCGTGAATCCTGGAATTGGACAGTTAAGTAGATTGATGGCTGACGGTGGGAGCCAAGTTCTCACTGTCGAAGTGGGAGGTTACATGTTAACAAGGAGAGGAGATTGGGATGATTAATACGGTAATGGATTAGAGTTGGGGACATCAGTTTTTTTTTTTTTTTTTTTTTGAAAGTCTTTTACTTATTTATTTATGGCTGTGTTGGGTCTTCATTTCTGTGCGAGGGCTCTCTCTAGTTGCGGCGAGCGGGGGCCACTCCTCATCGTGGTGCGCGGGCCTCTCACTGTCGCGGCCTCTCTTGCTGTGGAGCACAGGCTCCAGATGTGCAGGCTCAGTAGTTGTGGCTCACGGGCCCAGCTGCTCCGCGGCATGTGGGATCTTCCCAGACCAGGGCTCGAACCCGTGTCCCCTGCATTGGCAGGCAGATTCTCAACCACTGCGCCACCAGGGAAGCCCGGGACATCAGTTTTAACTCATGCTTAGCTGAACATTTTTCTCTCAGTAATAGAAGAGTAGCAGTAAAGGATATAGAAGAGTTGAACAGTACAATTAACCAACATGGGCTCAATGATATCTACAGGCTGCTACTCCCTGTATTTTCATTATTTAGAGTTATTTGTGTACTTGCAAGCAACTACTTGATATAGATGGTTTTGTGGTTTGAAGAAACAGAAAATAAGCACTATTTTGTTCACATCCATCTCTTGGCATGATTGCCAGAAAGACAATGAAGAATTGCTATTGGAATAATGTCCAGCACCACCTCTATGGTGGGCCAAGGAATCTGTGCAGATTATGCTGCATTTAGGAAAAAAAGGGTTTCATATTTTCTATACACTATATGTTCTATAAAAAAAATTAGTGTTTGTTTATGTTGGAAGCTGTGTGTAAATCTTCGGTCTTACAGTTAAGAAAACTGTAGGAAGAACGGGGAAGGCTTGGGGCTTCCCTGGAGGTCCAGTGGTTAAGACTCCACGCCTCCACTGCAGGGGATATGGGCTCAATCCCTGGTCGGGGAACTAAGATCCCGCATGCTGCACGGCACGGCTAAAACAAAAAAAAAACAATGGGGAAGCTTACCTAGACCTCACATGAGAGGAGAGGTTTGAATAAGAAGGGACTTAAAGGGTCAAAACTCACCCTGAACTTGTCTAATGTGTTTTGGAAACTCATAACTGAACTGCTCGGATGAAACAACCTGTGATGTGATTCTCTGCTTAGTAACTCAGACTTTTGGGAAGTACATTGCTGTGGTTGGTATGACCTATGGTTTGCCCTGGAGGAGGAAGGTGATGAAATCTAAGCTAAGATCAACCCTTGTGGACTGCAGGTGTGGGCTCTGAAAGACAAGTAGAGGTTTGAAATAAGAATAAAAGAATGTACCTCTCTCAGAGGGAAGGAAGGCAGGCTCTGGAGACAGAGAACAAGAATATGAACTGAGAGCTACTTCCTAAAGGATATGGCGAAGAGCTTCCTGTCATCAGCCACCCATCCATCCGTCCATCCGTCCATCCATCCATCCATCCATCCATCCATCCATCCATCCATCCATCCATCTGTCTTCATTCATTGTCTTACCTGGGGCTCTGGACACAATCATATTTCACATCCCGCTCTGCGTTATTGTTTCCTCTGTTGGATAGGGATAGTTATCTTCAACTCTATAATATAATAACATCTGTTATAAACACAAAGAATCGGGAATTCCCTGGTGGTCCAGTGGTTAGGACTCGGTGCTTTCACTACCGGGGCCTGGGTTCAATCCCTGGTCAGGGAACTAAGATCCTGCAAGCCTCGTGGCCAAAAAACAAAACAAAACAAAAACACAAACCCCACAAAGACATGCATGGTTGGGATGGAGGAATTAAGAGTTACAAGAGGGAAGGGAAGTACCACTCCACGTTTCCCAATCCCCTGATGCCAGCACAGCAGCAGCAGGACCACCTGAAGGAGGATCACAGTGTCAGGGTTTCAGGTAGCGGCCCGCAGCACAGGGAGTGTTGTCCAAGAGGTAACCTAGAGCAGTGGCAGGGAGTATGCAGCCCGAGAAGCAGCTGCCAGTAGGAGCAAGAAACAGTTTTAAGGCAAATTCCCCTTTCCCAAAATATGGAGGAAGGTAAGCCTAGTATTTGGGTTACACATGGATTATGTCAGATAATATATATTCTGCACATAGTAAGCACTGGATATATGGTAGCTATTAAAATAATAATAATAAATCTAAACGAATTCCACCTGGAACTATTTATCTGTGGAGGAATCTGGACAGAGGTATGGCAGATCCAGGGGCCTCTGGGAATGAAGTAACATTATTTAAAACATCAATAAATACTGAAAACATAGAAGCATTGAACACTAGAGCTGGGAAACCTCAAGCGTTATTTTAGGTCAACACTCTCATTTTACAAATGTATAAACTGAGTCCCCAAAGAAGTCAAGTCACTGGCTCAAAATCCCCCCACATCTGTAGCAACAGAGCTGGACACACTGACTTCCAATTGACTGGGCTTTTTAAAAAAACATTTTCCAAGAAATCCTCCAAATCTAATATCCATAAATAAATTCAAGAAAATTCCAAATATTGGCTATACGAGATTTAGCTTAGTGGGGAAATTACTGGCAGACATCTTCCCAGAAAAGTGGAACCATTCAGTGGGAAGGAAAGTGTGTTAGGGTTTCAGCGATAGACATTAATTCTTCAGGGAACGAAAATTCTTCCCCAGAAAATACTGTAAAGGATGCCCAGTTTTGTGGGTGTCCTGAAAACCTGGTTTTCTGTTTTCCATGTTCATACACTCAGGAAATCTTACTGAGATGGTAACAAGGGTCTCTAAACCTTCTCCACCCTGCAGAGGTGGAGCCCTTTGGAAGTAGGAGCAAGGAAAAAGGACAGAAGCCAGTGTCATGAGGCTTGTGGCCGTGGGATAAGGAGGGAGCTCCAGCACAGCAGTCCCTGAGATCAGCTCCATGCAGAGAAGCTGGACTTGTGTGTTCGTCAAAATCCTCTGTCTCCAGTTGGAACCTTTCAGCTGGGACTATCTTTTGTCAGTAAACGTTCATCCTGGGAAACAACTTTACAAATAAAGAAATGCCGTCACTGTGGGGAAGTGATTGACCTCAAGTTTCAGAACCAGGACTAGAATCTAATAATTTTTTATTCCTATACCTTCCTGGAAGATCAAGATGTTATATCATCGTTGTCAATTCCAAGTTCATGAAGATGTGTGATGCCCAAGGTAGTTGTTATGTCTGTGGTCCATCGGGATATTTGCCTTTAGGTCTGGTTCACTAAGTCAACTCTTTGTATAGCAGCAGAGCTGGTTTAACATGTTCTCTCATTATTCCAAATCGTGGTCAACCTCCTAAGGAAGGAGTGACCCAAACTAGTCCACCTCCTAGAGCTAATTATCCTGATCTACACAGTACCCTTAGAAATGGTGTAGGTCTGAGCTCATGCAGCCTCCCCTAGAGCCTCCGTATGCAAGCCTTGTCTCCCATGATCTCCTGGGTTTTCTTTCTATCGACTGTCTTGCCAGGTCCGGGCCCCTTGACAGGGATCCTTGCTTTAAGTGCTGCCTGGAAACTACCAATTCATGCCAAAGGTTTTTTGTTGTTGGTGGTGGTGGTTTTGCTTTGTTTTGTTTCGTTTTTTAAGGAAACTTTCCTTCTACAACATGAATGTGGGGTCAACGCTTGGAATGCCTGGCCTTTTTTTTTTTTTTAATTTTATTGAAGTCTAGTTGATTTACAAGGTTGTGTTAATTTCTGCTGTACAGAAAAGTGATTCAGATACATATATTCTTTTTCATATTCTTTTCCACTGTTTTCCACTATTCTTATCACAGGACATTGAATACAGCTCCCCTTGCTCTACAGTAGGACCTTGTTGTCTATCCATCCTCTATTCACTAGTGTGCATCTGCTAATCCCAAACTCCTGATCCTTCCCTCTCCCGCTCCCCTCCCCCCTTGGATGCCAAAGGTTTTATCTTCAGGATATGAACAGCCCAAATTCCAGCAGTAGGTGAAGGAGCTAACAACAGAAACTAAGTCTGAAATGGCATGAGTGTTCAGGTCGAGATGGCAAGTGAGGACTAGAGAAAAGAAGAACTGGAGAGAATTTTTTTTTTTTTACCTAACAGAGAATAATTTAACTCTAAACAACTTCAGAATACGTAAAAAATTTAAAATACAGCTCAAATTGCTTTCAAAGTCAAAGCCCTAATTCAGAAGTTTACATGTCCTGGGATTTACCTGGCGGTCCAGTGGTTAAGACTCCACACTGCCAGTGCAGGGGGTATGGGTTCGATCCCCAGTCAGGGAACTAAGAGCCCACATGCCTCATGGTGCAGCCAAAAAAAAAAAAAGAAAAGAAAAGAAGTTTACATGTCCTGCAATTCCTATAGGAGGGCTCACCATGACCTGTTCTGATTTGTGAGGCAGAAAGAGTAAGGCCCTCTGAGAACTGTACCACTTTTCCGGAGATCGGTAACTGCATTGTGCCTGGGCCCTACATCCTTATGTGTTATCCAGACAAAAGTCTCCAGGGTTTTCTCCCTGCCATGTCATTATCGCTGTGAGACTAAGGAAAGGCTGTGCTTGCTTCCTTCTTAGGTGGCCACTGCCTCCTTCACACCCAGGATTGTCCAGAATTCAGAGAAATCCCCCCACACTTTGCCTGTGTCCCTTTATCTTCTTAAATCACACTTCAAGAAACTGCTCGCTCCACTATCAAAGGGACAATCCCATCATGCGTATAGGCCGAAGGTCTTCTCCTCCCTCAGCCTCCCCCAGCCAGCTGCTCTCTGCAGGATCAAATTTGGATTATATGAGTTATTTTGACATTGCCTCTTTTGGATCCTTTTTTTCCCCAGGGGGGGAATTGAGTGTGGATATTAGTATTGTGTCGTCGGCAGCCAGATGGTCCAGAGACGGGGTGACGGTGACCCACATGGTCTCTGACCTTCAGAAGGAAGTAACTGCTCATTCTCATGGTGCCTGAAATGCCACAGGCATTGGCAGTATTAACAACAGCCTCAGTGCAAAGTGAAAGTGACACATTATAGAGCATAGTGTGTCCTGAGATGTGTGTATATTCATGAGCTAACCAGCAGAGCTGTGGACAGAGAGTCCTGGAGCTGCAGTGGGGCCTCTGTTTTTAGCTCACGTCCCCTCAGCTTACAGAGGAGTAGGAGCTAAGAACCCCTCCCCGGGGACATAAAGTAAGCTACTAGCGGACACAGGACTTGAGGGCAGATTATTGATCTACTGGTATAGCGCTCAGTTTTACCCACACTCTAGATCTCAGTAATCAAAATATAATGCATAATTATTTGGTGTGTATCTGGTATATCTTATAGTACAAATGAATATAAAATCGATGTAAAAAGGACATGAGAATACAAATAAGCAAGCATGAAAATGCAAAAATGGCTATATCACTGCATTAATACATGGAAGAATGTCACTTTTATAAGAGAATCCAGGCTCTAAAAAATTATATGACCTGGGGAGGCATGTGTGTGGCATCCTCAGGCATTTTTACGACTATAACAGCCATCCGTGTTATCCTCTGATTGACATCTAACTTTGGTATGAGATCTGGTGCTGGGAAGAAATTCCCGACTTGGCAGATTTTATTGCTGCTTTAAGTTGCCAAGGATTTTGAGGTTACTGAGTGTGGAGGGGAGGCTAGGTGGTGCCTTTTCTTCCCATCCCCTCTCATTTGTTTATTCAACAAATATGTGTTGAGCTCATAGCATGTGTGCAAGGACTTGAAAATGCAACATGGGATCAGATAATCTGGAATCGCCCCATAATGACACTCAGGAGAGTCTACAAGAGCAGTTGAGGCAGGCCACAGAGCTTTAGAAAAAATAAAGTGATTCCTCATCAAAAAACATGTGGAATTCCAAAGTGCAACTCATTCACCCATTAGGCATGCTGACATATTTGCTGAGGAGTCTAAAATTTTAGTTGTAAATAAAAAGGCTTTCACAATCTTGGAAGGTCTTGTGAAACCTGTCAAATGAAGGTTTGCTGAGTACCTGGATCAAGGGAAACCATCCTAGGATATAAGAAGACATGGCTCAGTGGACCCAGACGGGAAAGAGGCCGTGCATGTGAAGGCCAGATTCAGAGACGTGCCCCTTGGGAACTGCAGGGTCAAGGAAGCAGTGTGGGATGGCCTTGGGAATCAAGTGAGATTCTAGGTGGGAATGAGCTAGTGGTAAGAAAATTTTGAGCAGAGAAGTCAGTGAGAATCAGCGGAGACCAGTTTTGGTCACGGGGTGAAGAAACCCTGAGTATATTTGCTTTGAACAGAAGGAGACTGCACGGTCTAACCATGCCTCAAACACCGTGCTGGTCTTTTCTATATACGATCTCAATTTTGGCTACAGTATCGCAAGATAGGGGCCCATGTGATAGACCTGAGGCTCAGAAAATTTAAGTCACTTGCAAAGGGTCACATAATTAGCAGCTTTCAGACCTCAAATACAAATGTAGCTCCTTTCCAGGACACCCCACTGCTAATTAAGATTGGAATATTCCAGTAGTGGGCCAGGAGGGCTCAAGAGAGGGAAGGGTCGGATGGAGTCACAGTGAGGCTCTACAGCTCAGATGCTCTGCAGAGCAAACCCTTTTATCCCCACTATTTCTGATGGTTCATTTGGGATGGCAAATTGGGTTGGTCCTCTGTAAGCAGTGAATGCTAAGAGCTTTTTAAGCATCTGAACATAAATGAAAGCCTTCCCCAAACACATTAACCTGCAGATTCAAAAAGTCCAGCAAACCATGTGCAGGATAAATACACATGTAGGCACATCATGGCCAAACTGCTAAGAAACAGAGACAGACAGGCTCACACACACACACACACACACACACACACACACACACACAGAGAGAGAGAGAGAGAGAGAGAGAGAGAGAAGGTGGGGGAATCTTAAAAGCATCCAGAGAAAAATGACACATTAGAAACAGGGGAAAACAATAAAATGTAATAGCTAACATTTCATCTGAAGAAGCAATGGAGGTCAGAAAAAAAAGGAAGTATCTTAGAATTTTTTGCCCAGAAGAAATATTCATCAAACATGGAGATGAAATACTCTTGCAGAAAATCTGAACCTGAGAAAATTTATCCCCAGCAGATCTGTACCACAAGAAATGCTAAAGGAAGAAAGAAAGGGAGAAAGAAAACACCACGAGATGGAAGCCTGAGTTGCTGGAAAAGAGACTTGAAAAGGACCAGAGAGGGTAAGTATGTGTGCAAATATGAAACGGCATTTAATAGTCATATAGTCCATATAAATAGTATATGTATATACTTTACTTAAAGTTATATATAAAGAGATATATGTGTTTAAAGGACCAATGACCGTTTAAAGAAAAAATAATAAGAATAATAAAAGTGTATTATAAGGTTTTACTCTTATGCATCATTAGGAGGAATGCAAAATGGTGCAGCTGCTGTGGAAAACAGTACAGTGATTCCTCAAAAAATTAAACTTTAAACGACCATGTGATGCAGCAATTCCACTTGAGGGTGTACTCAAAAGTAGTGAAGGCAGAGACACAGGTGCACCCATGTTCACAGCAGCACTGTTCACAACAGCCAAAGGGTGGAAGCAACCCAAGTGTCCATCAGCAATGGATGGATAAACAAAATGTGGTCCACACATACCATGGAATATAATTCAGCCTTCAAAAGGAAGAAAATTCTGATACATGCTACGGCATGGATGAACCTCAAAAACATTATGCTAAGTGAAATCAGCTAGTCACAAAAAGGTAAATACTGTATAATTGCATTTATATGAGATACCAAAATAGCCAAATTAATAGAAATAGCAGAATAGAGATCACCAGGGGCTGGGGGATGGGAGAGTGGGGATTATGGTTTCACGGCTATTGTTTGGGCTGTTTCTGTTTGGGATGATGAAAAAGTTCCGGAGATGGAGGGTGGTGATGGTAAAACAATTCATGCCACTGAATTAATTATACACTTAAAAATGGTTAAAATGGTAAATTTTATGTTGTATGTATTTTAATGCATACACACAAAAATTAATTGCTTGAATTCAGCACGTGGTTCCTAGACATTTCATCCCTTTGCCTTCCTCCGGTCATAAGGTAAAATCCGAATGTACTAAAGAGACAGAGTGATCCTCATTGCACAGAAAGCCTCCAAAGCCTACAACGCAGGCCCTGTTATCTGTCCTCACTTCTCTGCTTTCTCTTCCAATTGACTGAAGGAAACTTTGTCTTCTCTTTTCTGAGGCTTTTAGAAATTCCCTTTGTTTAAAAAAAATTTCAGTTTTATTATATTTCTCTATGGACCAGCAGAAGCATTGATTACACAAATTTCTATCTTGTGCTGTGTTTTGAACAAAGTATAGCTTACGAATTCTTAAAAGTTTATTCACCATCAGCTTGGAACAACACCCTGAATAGTCAGTTCCTCAATATGTGAGAGTTTACACATGAAAACACATTTTAAATAACTCGAAATGCATTCCTTTCCATATATCTCAGTGTATTATTTTTACATCATGTTCAGTTTGGCCTTAAAATGACATCATTAATTTGATGGGAGTAGTGTGGGAATTACTTCATTCATGCGATATAGGTTTAAGGAAAAAAAAACCTCATTGTTTATATTTTTGACAAGAGAATCATGCAAACAACCACCATGGAGAAGAGGTTTCCATAGAAAGCCTGCATGTTCGTATTTTAAAAGCTTTTCCTACCCAGATCATTTGTTAGTAGAAGGTGCTATGGACTGAATTGTGTCCTCCCACCAAATTCATATGTTAAAGTCTTAACCCCCCAGGGTTATGGTGTTTCGAGCTAGGGCCTTTTTGAAATTAATTAAGGTTAAAGAAGATCATAAGTGTAGGACCCTGATCTGTTAGGGTTATTGTCTTTATAAGAAGAGGAAGCAAGATTGGAGCTCTCTTTCTTTCTCCACACACTTGCACAGGTGAAGGGAAGGCCATCTGAGGACACAGCACGAAGGCAACCGTCTTCAAGCCAAGAAGAGAAGTTTCATCAGAAACTGAATCATGGTGGCACCTTGATCCCGGACTTCCAGCCTCCAGAACTGTAAGAAATTAACTTCTGTTACTTAAGCCACTCGGTCGAAGGTATTTTTTTTATGGTAGCACAAGCTAAGACAGAAAGCATTTCAATAAATAAGAATTTCCAGTTTAAGGATAGTCAATAACTGATAATAGTGATTCAAAAACCTATGCCTGCTTCATAAGGGCTATGAGTTCAAATATACCATGCAGTACTGCTAACATATTTATTTTTAACACATAAAACTAATATATATTTCTGTTTACATTTTTAAATGAACTGAGCATAAGAAAATAGCCTTTTCACATGCAGAATACATGAAACATTTTTAAAAAAGAAGTAATCATTTGTGTAACTAAGTGATCGAGTTCCGTTGGTTGATTTTGGAATCATGGTTCTTTGGGGGAAAATTCTTTCATTTTGTGATTTCTGCGTCACTTGTCTAGACAAGATCTCTTGAGTGTCATCTTAAGAGCTCTCCATAACATAAATCACGCCAAATGGGTAGTAAAAAATGGTAGAAGGTAATAGGCTGATTTGAACCATTCTTCTTTCTGACAGTTCACTGTGATAACCTGCTCTGTGATGGTTATAAGTCACAGAGCTCTGGTCTGCTCATCAAAGCTCTCTGCATATACCTCTGGATGTGCTCATGGGCACATCAAGACCCACAAAGCAGCAGAACTGCAGCTGAAATTCGGCCTCTGTACACGGGTACCGAACTGAATCTTGGAGACAGAGTTTTGAGTGAAGTAGAAAAGAATAGCTTTATTGCTTTGCCAGGCAAGGGGGGTCACGGTGCGCTAATGCCCTCAAAACTGTGTATCCCTACCTGGAGGGGGTAGTGAGGAGTTTTATAGTAATTGTTCAAAGAGGAGGGCGTGGTCAGCTCGTGGACAGTCTTCTGATTGGTTGGTGGGGAGGTAAGTGGGAGTGAGCGTCATCTACCTTCTGGTTCCAACCAGTCTGGGGTCTACTGCTTGTGGGCAGCACGCAGTTAACTTCTCCCACCTGGTGGGGATTTCAGTATCTGCAAAACAGCTCAAATATACCGTCATGTGTATCCCTTGAGGGGGAACCAGGACGCTGCCCTGAGGCTGCATCACTGTGTCCTGACCGCTCCTCCCTTGTCTCTGCATCCCCTCCCTTCCCTGATTAGCAACTGTTTGAACCTGCCCTTTGGAACTCAAGGAGGGTTATGGAGGCTGAATGAAGCCTATTTCCTATAAACAAGAAAGCGGGGACACAGAAAGGCTTCTGTGCCCAGGAGCCCCACAGGGTCTTGCTTGGTTTCAGAAGCACAGGACAGAGAAGTAGGTGGATGGGGTGCTATGGATGAAAGAGCCTCAGCTCCTATCCACGTGGGCCCCTCCGCAGGGCGGCTTGAGCATCTTCACGGCATGGCGACTAGTTACAAAAGAGCGAAGGCGGAAGTTGTAATGTCTGTGATGACTAGTGTCGGAAATCACTCCCTGTCACCGCCACCTGTTCTGTTGGTCACGTGAGGCATCTCTGAATCACACAACAGTAAGGATGCCCGGAAGCACGTGTCATTAGGGGCCACCTTGGAGCCTGGCTCCTGCTCAGGGCACAACCGCACGCCACTTCCTTTCTGGGGTCCTGCACGAGCTGCCCTGCTATTCTCTCCTCCTCCTGACCAGACGCATCTCTTTTCAGGCTACTGCAGGACTTGCAGGAAAGGCTCACGTTTCCTGCTGCTTCTAACCAACAAGATTGTCTATTGTGCCAGAATTCTTTCTCTTACTTACTCACAATTACCCGAAATCCCCCTTAGGCACTGGTTTTCGATGCTGGCTGTGAATTATAATTTCCTGAGGAGTGTGTGTGCGCGTGCGTGTGTGTAATAGTCCAACAGCCATTCCTACTCCATCAGAATTGACGCTCCGCCCCCATCCCCTTCCCATAGGCTCTGATTTGATCTGGAGAAGATCCAGCCAACAGTAATTTTTCAAAGTGTCCTTGAATGTGGGGCTTTAAAGCCACTTCTTATGTTTTTCAAACACAAAAGCCAGAGAGACTTCTAGGTACAGTGCATAAATCTTAACTGTATAGCTCAATAAACTTCTACACCTGTGTATTCACTGTCCAGATCAGAGCAGTGCATTTACAACACAGAAGGCTCCTGCGTGCCCCTCCCAGTCAATGACCCCTCTCTAAGGCGGTCCCTACTCTGACTTCTATCACCAGAGGTCAGTTTTGCTTGTTCTTTTTTTCCAGTTTTATTGAGATATAATTGACATGTACTATTTTTTCCCTACCTCTATGTTTCCCCTTCCCCTTTCCCTCTCCCCACTGGTAACCACTAGTTTGTTTTCTATATCTGTGAGTCTGCTTCTTTTTCGCTATATTCACTAGTTTATTGTATTCTTTAGATTCCACATATATGTGATATCGTACAGTATGTGTCTTCCTCTGTCTGACTTATTTCACTTAGCATAATGTCCTCCAAGTCCATCCATGTTGCTGCAAATGGCAAAATTTCCTTCTTTTTTTATGACTGAGTGGTATTACATTGTATATATACACCACATCTTCTTTATCCATTCATCTGTTTAATGGACACTTAGGTTGCTATGGACATTGGGATGCATGTAACTTTTCGAATTAGTGTTTTGTGTGGTTTTTTTTCGGATATATACCCAGGAGTGGAACTGCTGGGTCATATGGTAGGTAGTTCTATTTTTAGTTTTTTGAGGAACCTCCATACTGTTTTCCACAGTAGCTGCACCAATTTATATCCCCACCAACAGTGCACTAGGATGCCCTTTTCTCCACACCCTCTCCAACATTTGTTATTTGTGTTCTTTTTGATGATAGCTACCTCACAGGTGTGAGGTGATATCTCATTGTGGTTTTGATTTGCATTTCCCTGGTGATTAGTGATGATAAGCATCTTTTCATGTGCCTGTTGGCCATCTGTATTTCTTCGTTGGAAAAATGGCTATTCAGTTCTCTTGTCCATTTTTTAATCAGGTTGTTTGTTTGTTTGACATTCAGTTGTGTGAGCTGTTTATATATGTTGGATATTAAGCCCTTATTAACCATATCATATGCAAAAATCTTCTCCCATTCAGTAGGTTGTCTTTTCGTTTTGTCAATGGTTTCCTTTGCTGTTAGTTAAATGGAATGATATTGTATGAACTCTTTTGTGTGTTTTCTCTTTTTTTACACTCAAAAGTCTGTGAGATTCATCCATGTTGCTGCTGGCATCAGCAGTTCTTTCTTAATGCTATGTACTAGCCCATTGTTTGAATCAGCTATACTTTATTTATCCATCAGACTGTTTCCAATTTGGGGCTAACAGTAAAGTCACTATGATAAGTTCTGTGTATGTCTTTGGGGACACAGGTACCCGTCTGTAATGGAGTAGAACTGCTTTTGGACCACCGTTGCAGGAGTAGAATTTCTGGAACATAGTTTAGGTGTGTGCTCAGCCTGAGAAGATCTTGCCAAACGTCTTTCCACGGTGGTAGTACCGATTTACACACCCACCCACAATGCGTTAGAGTTCTCATTGTTATGCATCCTCATCAGCACTTGGTATTTTCAGTCTTCTCAATTTTATTCATTCAGGTGGGCATATAGTAAGATCCCACTGTGGTTTCAGTTTGCATTCCCCTGATGAACGTGATGTAGAGCACATATTAATATATTTGTTGCCATTTGGGTCGTCCCTTTTGTGCAGTGCACATTTAAGTATCCCGCTCACTTTTCAACTGGATTTTCTTTCTTTTTAAAACTATCTATTTGTAGGAGTTGCTCACATGCTTTGGATACAGGTCCTTAACTGGTTATGTGCATTGCAAATATTTTGTCCCAGTCTGTGGCTTGTCTTTTACTCTCTTAACAGAATATTTTAATGAATGAAAGTACTTAAATTTAATGAAGTCCAATTTATCCATTTATAAATAATTTTAATTTATTTTTAGAAAATCTTCTTTTACCATTATTTTTTATATCCTGTTTAAGAAACCTCTGCCTTCTCCAAGAATATGAAGATATTATCATTTTTTTCTTCTAGAATGTTCTACTGAATCCTTTGCTAGTAGCAATAAAGGCAGAACCAGCTACTTACTTAACTTGGAGGAAGGGGAAAAAAGAAAATAAAGGAGAAAGTGTGCAAACATGGAATAATACCTCAAGATAGTATCTCACTGTAATTTTAGTTATGGGATTTTAGGCTTTTACGCAACTGCGTGTTCTCCTCTTTGCACCCAGTCCGATACCAAGCTCAGCTGAATTCAATTTGTGCTCAAGTTCAGCCTCTGCCCTCCATCCAAAGAAAGAAAAGACAAGAAGAGCAAATATCACAGATGATCGGTCAGAACTGGGCGAAGCCTTGGACATCATAGCCCAACCAAAGTCTCCCCATCACTGCTGAGGAAGCAGATGAGACTCACCTGGGTCATACACCTAGTTAGTGGCAGGGCCAGGATTTGATCCCAGGACTCCTGCCCTCCTGTTCACAGACCTTTCCCACATCTCACAGCTTCCTGGAAAACCCAAGGGCTATTTTTTTTTCTTTGTTTTCTTGTTTTATTGGAGTATAGTTGCTTTACAATGGTGTGTTAGTTTCTGCTGTACAATGAAGTGAATCAGCCATGTGTATACCTATATCCCCTCCCTCTTGGACCTCCCTCCCACCTCAACCTCCAATCCCACCCATCTAGGTCATCACGGAGCGCCAAGCTGAGCTCCCTGTGCTATACAGCAGGTTCCCACTAGCTATCTGTTTTACACATGGTAGTGTATATATGTCAATCCTAATCTAAAGAACCCACAGGGGTTTCAGCCATGAGACTGCTTTACTGTTGACTCGACAAGTAAGCAGAAGACTTATGTGTTTCTTATTCGTTTCCTCTATTGAATTATGAACAGCCAACCAGCCAGACATTAAAACAACATAAGCTTGGTGGCAGGAGGGGCAGGGCAGGTGTGGAGAACAGAGGGGAAGAGAAAAAATATTGACATTAGGCGACACTTCAGGGCTTGCGGGTTTAGGACCAATTTTGAAAAGGGATTTAATTCCTTCCAAGCAGCCCGTGTTAGCTCCCCCTTGCTCCCTCCCCCTGTTTCCACTGGCTCCAGGCACCAGTAATGAGACTGTGAATATCAGCGAAGCACTTGCTTCATCTTTTCTTCAGGCAAAAGCATTGATTTAGACCAGAGGTTTCAAACTGGAAGCCTGTGGGTTGGATGAGGCCCATAGATGGGATCATAGATACATGTGTTTAACAATTAAGCCAATTTTTAAAAAACAGTTTCACATTGAAAAAACCAGAGCTTCCAGGGTCTCCTGAAAAATGAATATATATGGCAATACTGGGTGTGCATTGTGACTTGGCAAGGACAGGCTTGAGTTGGATTAACTTGCTTCCTCTCCTCCACTGCTTCACTTGTTCACATCACTTGTCTCCTCCGTGGACAGTTGATTTGGGGGCCCTGATTTAAACAATGACATGAATTAGATAGTATTATTTTCTGTTTACAAATACAACATGCCCTGAAATAAAAAACAACTTTTAAATTATATTTCTTCACTATCAGCTGATGCTGGTACTTGTTCCACTGGACCTGGCCACAGCGGAACTCATACATATGTAACACACACACACACACACACACACACACGCACTGCTGGTCAGATCCTTTCAGCCCCTCCTGATCTGCAGTTGGGGCATCACTGATCCTGGGGTATTTCAGCCTCTGGTCGGTTGCTAGTTGGAATATAGGCATTAAATTCCTCATTGACATCTTCCTGCTACTCCTTCTGAACACTGAATGCCTTCAAAAGGATTTAAAATTATGTGGGCATCACCCTTTCTGTAACGGAGCCAGTGGCTGCATGAGTGTAACTCTACGTCTCTCCTGGATCTGGCTTTCAGCTTTGACATCAACACCAATTTCCCAAAATGACTGAAAAGACTCTTGAAGGGGAACCATGTAGCAGCACCATCTTGACCTCAGTCATGTCCAGTTCCCTCTCTCTGGGCAGTGAGATTCACCAGGAAGGAGATGCACCTTGGGTAAAACAAACCACCACAGAAATAAAGATCAGGCACTTTTACTACAATTTAAAACAAAAACAGTCCTCTACCGTAAAATCCGAAAGGTTCCAAAATTTCATTATTTGAAAACAAACAAATATGTTTTTCTTTTAAGAGAAAGGAATGGTGACCTATTCACTCTCACCCTGGGGGAAAATATATTATTGGAAAGTTTTTACTTTTTTGAACTCGTTCCAGGGATGCGATGAACAAGGCTCGATTCTGTGGCTGTATTTCCTGAAGTGTCATTATCATTCTGCCAGAACAACTAATGGATGGCTGGGAGGAAAGATACAATTTGGAGGCAATTAATTCTGCTTCAAGTCCCAATTCACCCATGCTAAATAGCACTTGAATCCCGGTTCAAGATTTAGAGGCCAGTGGAAGTCAGCCTGGGCTGCTCTTCGTCGGGGCTCATTCTGCAAGGAGCCTGCCTTTTGTTCCACCTCCTCTTGGTCCTGTGCTTGGGGGCAGTTAGATGGGTGATGGGGCCTCCCTTGTTCAACTGACTGGGACCCTGGGCTGCTTTTTGCCCTGATTTCCGGTGCAGAGGGAGCCCCTGGTGATCTGGTGGTGGTACTTGCTCCACTGAACTGGGCCACAGCAGGACTCATGCTGCCATCTGCTTGCAACACTGCAACAAAAACACAACAAGGAGTCTGGTTTTGTCTCCCTCAGCGATGCTGCGTGGTCCACTCTGCACTGGAAATGGGCCCAGCGAGCCAAAGAGGCTTCACATGAGCTCGCCAGCGTCATCCCAAACCTGAGGCAGAGCCAGGGACCAGCCCGCAGATAACCCTGCTGGGATTACAAACACATCAACTTCCGCCTATGATTTATAAACAAGTGGAAATTGTTATGAAACAACAGCTGCTGAGAGGTCAGCCTTCAGCCCACCCTGTGCCTTTCTCTTCTTCCAGGACAAAGGCGCTGCAAGCAGCCCTGGGGAGCAGGGACTCTGCTAGGAAACCAGCTCAAGGTCAAGTGGCCTCCCCTTCCATCAATGCCTTCTAGAAAGTTTGCTCGGCAGAACCCCTGCTTGCCCTCCCTCCAGGGTCTCACCTCAGACTTGGCCGCTTACTCACCACCACCGGCAACTTGCTCAGCATCCTTGTGCCTCTGCTTCCTCGTCCTCGCCCTGCATCTGTTGTGTGCACTATGAAGGATGCATTAAAGGGTGCGCACATAGCAAAAGCAGGAAACGTTAGTTATTGTCATTAGCTATCATCGGGGGGTCCACTCTGACCACAATGGGTGAGTCAGGCTGGAAGCAGGGGATCAAGCAGATACAGGGGACAGAGCCCCAGAGTTGGGCTTAAAGCCAGTCCTTGTTTTCCAGGCCCCCACCGAAATCACTGCGAGGTGGATCCACTCCATGACAAGGGGACCTCGGCTAACACGTGGTGGCCCTCAGTGCTTGGTGTGGCTCCACGCGGCTCACATATATTGACTCCTTGCAGATGTCACCACAAACCTAGGACGTTGTAACTGTTTGTATCATTATCTCCATTTCTCTGAGGAGGCTGAGGTCTGTGGACGTGCCTGCCCAAGGCCACATGGGATCCTAAGGCTGCCCAACTAGCTCGCAGCGTGTCGTCTTACCCACACCAGCCTCCACCAGTCAGAGCGCAGGAGATGGAGAGTCCTAGGACTAGATGGGCTGTCCTGGGCTCACCCCTCTAGAGCTCCTTGCATCGAACTCCTTCATTTTGCAGAGGAGGGAGCTGGGGTGAAGAGATGGTTTTGGAGGAGGCCGTGTAGCAGGGCAGTCTGAATCAGAGAGGCTGCCCAGAGTCCTAACTGTGCTGCAGACCAGCCCGTGACATCAGGCAGCTCAGTGACCTCCAAGTCACATCTGGGTATGATCCCACACCTGGGTCTTGCCTCCTGCCTGCCTCACAAGGTGCAGGGAAGACCACCCGGGAGGACTGGGCCTGGTGAGTGCCCCCTGGATGGTGATGGGGCCGCAGTTCTTGCCCAGGTTTATGCAGCCTGAAGCGGTGGAGCCTGGAGGCCTGACCCAAAGGCCGACTCCAACTCCAGGATTCTCTTGCCTGCTGCTCACTGCCTGGAGAGCAGAAACAAAACCCAGCCAGAGGTCTGGTGAGGTCCAACCTTGACTCCACCTGACGTGGTTCCCAGACCCTCAGAGCCCGGGAGGGTCACAGCAGTCGGGGCAGCAAGAAGCAGGCCTGCCTACGTAGGTCGGTGCAGCCACTGTGGGAAATGGCATGGAGGTGCCTCAAGAAGCTAAACATAGAGCGACCATGTGATCCAGCAATCCCACCCCTGGGCATGGATCCAGACAAAACTGTAATTCAGAAAGATCCATATGCGCCCCTGTGTCCAGAGCAGCACTATTCACAGCAGCCCAGACATGGAAACAACCCAGATGTCCATCCACAGGTGAAAGGGTGAAGAAGATGTGGTGCATAGGCACAATGGAGTATTACTCAGCCATAGAAGAATGAAATCATGCCATTTGCAGCAATGTGGATGGAACTAGAGATGATCATACTAAGTGAAGTAAGTCAGGGGCTTCCCTGGTGGCGCAGTGGTTAAGAATCCACCTGCCAGTGCAAGGGACACGGGTTCGAGTCCTGGTCCGGGAAGATCCCACATGCCGTGGAGCAACTAAGCCCGTGCGCCACAACTGCTGAGCCTGTGCTCTAGAGCCCCAGAGCCACAACTACTGAGCCCGTGTGCCACAACTACTGAAGCCTGCGCGCCTGGAGACTGTGCTCTGCAACAAGGGAAGCCACCGCAATGAGAAGCCCGCGCACTGCAATGAAGAGTAGCCCCCGCTCGCCGCAACTAGAGGAAGGCAGCGTGCAGCAATGAAGACCCAACGCAGCCAAAAATAAATAAAGTAAATAAATAAATTTAAAAAAAAAAGTAAGTCAGAAAGAGAAAGACAAATACCATATGATATTCCACTTATATGTGGAATCTAAAATATGACACAAATAAACTGATCTATGAAACAGAAGTGGACTCACAGGCAGAGAGAACAGACTTGTGGTTGCCAAGGGGGAGGGGGAGGGGGCGGGGGGAGGGATGGATTGGGAGTTTGGGGTTAGGAGATGCAAACTGTTATATATAGAATGGATAAACAACAAGGTCCTACTGTATTCAATATACAGTACTGAACTATATTCAATACCCTGTGATAAACCATAATGGAAAAGAATATGAAAAAGAATGTATATATGTGTATAACTGAATCACTTTGCTGTACAGCAGAAATTAACACAACATAGTAAATCAACTGTACTTCAATTAAAAAAAAAAAGAGGGCCTGCCTGTAGGAGGCCTGCTTTTCCCAGATCCAGGGGTCAGGTTAAACTGATCCTCATATTTGCCAGATGTCCGTTTTCTAAGGCTCAGTTCATCTCTGTTCATTGCCAGGTGCTAGAGACACACAGATGCACACGGAGAACTTAGAGAGGAGAAGCCTGGAAAGTACCCAATGACCATGCATGGGGGGTGGGAGGAGTTTAAGACAGCTATGTGGGAATTCCGAGAAGGGTTTGGTTAACACGGTTTGGGGAAGAGGGGGTGACACCCAGCGAAGTGCTGAGCGCTTTGTGTATGAAAGCGCATTTCATCCTTGAAGCATTCTCAGAGATAAACACAGTTAATTTCACAGCTGGAGCTTAAATGACTAAAGACACATACTCAAAAGGGTCAGAGTTAGAAGTTGGAACCTACGTCTCTATTGAAGCAAAAATCCAAACCCTTGCTACTATAGCACATTGCTCCTCGGCATTTATGGAGCACCTGCTGTGTACCAGGTACACTGCAAAGGACGTTATTACCTTATTTAATCCTCAAAGAACCCTTTGGAGACAGATGTTATTTGTCCAGATTTCTAGTAAAAGGAGGCTTAAGTAACATGCCCAAGGTCCCATAATAAGTAAGTAAAAGGGCAAGATTTGAACTCGACGTTGTTGAGCTCCAAAACCTATGCCCCTTTTACTGCACTTTAATTTTTCCCTTTCTCATTTTTTCTATAATTTTTAAACGAAACAGTCCCAAATTTGATCAGGAGTTTGATAATGCGTTGCCATCTTTGCCAATGAGCATATTCATCACCGTCACTACCAGACCTTTTCTTCTTATCTTAGGGACCAAATACTACCTCTCTGGCCCTGCACAGCTGCCGGATCACATCACTTCCTGTGGTGTAAGACTTCTAGGTCAAGTAGCATGGCGGTGCTGTGACCTTTGCATACCTATCCCATAAGTACCCCCTCCAATCCAGAGTGACCACCTGTAATCCTTCCTTCCACCTGTGTCTGGCATCCCATCAGTTAACAGATCCCTGACTTTCAAAGGCAGCTCTTCCCTTTCCATATACGCTCTCAAGTGCAGGGAACTCCCTCGAACTCCATCTCTGGTTTAAATCTCACCTTTAATCTCGGGGCCCAGATACATGACTTCCTAAAGGGCAGCAGAGGAGATAAATCAGGATGAAATAGGACAGCATCCTCACTGAAATATATAGAATGTATAATGGGGAGTATAAAGAATTAACTGGTTTAATGATTTTTCTGCTAAGATTATGGAAAGGTGACCAAGAATATATACCCTGTCATCCTGAGTGCAGGAAGAAGCTTCCGAGCCTTTTCTCTTAAAGGCAGCACATATTTGTCAAAGGAGACATTTTTCATACAAAATCCATGGCCTCTGCATAGTTGCTGCTTTCCTTTCGTTGTTTTTTGAGCCCTCTGTTGTTCTTGCGTTGTGAGAACTCTCTCCTTTGGCTGATGGCTCTCTCGCTAATCTCTTTTTCTTTGTCCCCTGCAACCCAGAAGGCGATGGAACAGCAGGGCAGCAACAGACAGGTGGAAAGGAATGCAGGTCAGTCTAGGAATAACCAGACTGGCCCTGCTCTTCAGATAGGGTGACCAACTTGTCCCAGTTTTCCTGGGGACTTTCTCAGTTTTAGAATGGAAAGTCCCGCTTCCTGGGAAACCCAGACAAATCAGGATGGTTGGTCACCCTGTCTTTCTAAGATGAGAATAAAAAGGGGTACGGGTGTAAAACTACTGTAAAAAACTAAAAATTTTCCTAGAGTTTCTTTTCTTTGGAACTAAGGAGACTTTCTAGAGATGACAGTCCCCTGGCATGTGTGTTAGAAACACATTACTGAGCCCACCCCAGAGTTCCTGCTCAGGACGTCAGGGTAGAGCGGAGAATCTGCACTCCCGGCAAGTTCCCGGGTGATGTTGATGATGCTATCCCAGGGACCACACTTTGAGAACCACCGCTTTCCAGTTTATGGGCTTCCCTCCAGGAAGTGCAGGATTTCTCCGACTGTGATCACACCGGAACCATCTTGCCACTAGGCCTGACCTTGTACGTGCCCATTGAGCCATTTTATTCTTGCTAAAGTCTTTATTGTGCAGACAGAGAGAGTGAGTGCCAGACCAGCGACGTTGCCACCGTTGATTAATGAGCCCCCTGCAGCCCTTGAGCCTTCGGGAGACCCTGGCATGCAGCTTTTGCCCTCAGAGCCCTGCATTTGGGGGAGAGAAATAAGAGGTCTCTTTAGAAAGCCCCCGGGTGAAGGCTTGGAGGGGCTGGGCGAAGCTACAGATCACTGGAGAAAGCCCAACCTGACCCTCTCCAAACCCACAACAAAACCTTTTCTTGAGTGATTAGCCCCAGAGAAAGGTGATTTGTTAAAGCCCTGGGTTCACTGCTTTTGTGTCCTGGGCCTAGGACATCTGGCAGGAGCCAGAGAGCCCTCTGATAGCGGGCTTGAGCCCCCATTCTCATCCACTGGACTGTGCATCATTGAAACACTGGCCACTCATTCTCATGCTAATCCGTGAACTCGGAGAGCAGATGTGAAACATTTGGTTCTGTTCTTGCTCACTTGTAAAGAACTAATGCAACTTTTTTAAAAGGGAAGGGCAGAGCTGGGCTGAGAGAGGGGTGAAGGTGAAGGGGGAGAGAGGAAAGGAGGGGACTGGGGTGAATTCCAGAAAGAAAGGAAAGTTTACTTGAATGACTTTCTGTCTTGGTGGGCAAAGCGCCACAGCTTATGCAAACTCCAGCCAAATCAATATAAGACAGGAAATGCAAATTAATATTAAAGTGGTGGGATACCTCCAACTTGCAAAGTAGACAATATTTATAGGATGCAAAGGCAGAAAGGCATAGAAGGCTCTCCCCACTAAGCTCCCATGAGTCTTTTTCTCTCTGTCTTGTGCAAAAGCTTTATCTTCTGGGACATGGAAACTTTATTCCGGCTCCTAAAGATGTACTTGACAAACTTAATGGCACACTTTATTTTATAGTTAGCATGCCGTTTGAAAATTGAGATAAGTTTAAGGGGAAGCTGGTAGTTGTTCAAAGGAATATATCTGTATTTCTATATGCATTTCCTTTTTTCTCTATTGATAGAAAAATACATATGGATTTTTAGAGCGAGGGACAGATAAATAACTTCTAAAGCTGTCAGGCATTTAATACTGTTATTCCTATGTGGTTCATTTGACTAAAGTGCCTATATTATTGATTACATTGTAAATCTGTTAATGACAGCATTAATTCAGGGGAATATCTAGATTTGTTTCCTACACTGTCATCAGGAAAATTCTTACGGAGGAAGACTTATGATACATTTGCTGATGGCGGACTGTCCCTCTTGCCCAGGATTTGTGGCCTATTTAATGCATGCCACAGACACAGGCTGACATCGGCGAAGCATGCCAACTCGAAATTGTTTACAACTGTCACCGAAATGTCCTCTCCGTGCCACCAGCTAGCATCACTCACTTTAACAGTTCTGCCGTGTCAATAGCCTCTATGTGCTAAGTGACCAGACTGCCGCCTTCCACGTTTGCACCTTTCAAGAAGTCTCTGAAGTTAGGGTTGTCCAGACTTCCTCAGTGGTGAGAATAACCCTTCCCTCGGGGTAAATGCTTGTTATTCAAAGAACTTTCTGGGCCCTCCACTAGAGATCCTTATTCAGTAGTGAGGGCAGGCAGGGGTTCTAGCACACCTAACCAGGGTCCCAGGTGAGTCTGGCCAGCAGAAAACTCTGGGTCACATCGCCCAAAAGAGTGTGTTTGTGACAGTTTTGGTGAGAGCAGGGGTCTCAACGTATAACCTGAGCTGCATGCCTTCTGCCCCTTCTCTGGTGCTGCGCTCCACCTTTGCTGTTCAGGTGTTTCGGAGACCACCTTTGACCTTTAACACCTTGGCATGCTTGTTTCACTTTACTGCCATTACCTGGAGTCCTTGGCTACTTGTCTCCTGGTAGCTGGTACTCGGTTCTCTCTCCTGTCGGTGGCTCCCTGTGTAGGAGGACGGACACAGGGACACTGGGTGATTAAGTCCCTTCAGATTCTGCTCAGCTCCAGGAGAGCAGCTTGGGGTCCTGGTGAAACAGCTCTTTTTAGTTTTGCCACCCAGAGAGACCCTGAGAAGGGGCTAATTTGATCACAACGTGCCACTGATGTCAGGGCCACCACCTCGTGACTGCCCTGTCCCCGATTTGTCGTTCCTTCTGTCACTAACTGCCCTCTTTTCCATACCTGTAAACTAGATAACACACACACATGCACACGCACACCCTTTCCAAAATTCTCAAACATATTTGTAAATAGCCCTACCTATGGGTGAGGTCCAGTCATTTCTCGGAGGGCTACTGGGCTCTTCCAAATTAGAGGCTGTGATGAGGCACCTGAGGTGACCCCAAGCATCCATATATAGATAACGAGGCCTCCTCTTTCCTGAACGCAAGGAAGCGCTCAAAAAACGGTGTCGCAAACTGCACCGGCCACTGTGGGCAGCTCGGCCAAGATACCACGCGCCGAATCTTTAAAAAGAGTCGTCATTTCTTCCCGGTTCATTTCATCGTCTCTGCCCACGTTTATCGCCACCTCGATGCTGTTATTCATGCCGTTCCCCTTGCCTGGAAGTCCTCTCCTTTCCTTCCACCTACCCAAACTCTAAGCGCTAAAAAAAGGAATCTTCTCCTCAGGCTTCTGATTCTTCCAGCCTTCAGTGAGCAACTTCTTTTCTGAATTTCTAATCCTGCGTGGTCTTTTTTTTTTTTTTTTTTTTTTACAACATTTAAAGTGGGATTTATTTGATGAATTGCATGAAGCTTTCAGAACATTTGCTGCAACTCAAGTAGAAGGAGGCAAGTGTTCACATAATATGTTAGCCTGTAGTCAAGAAAGACATTTCAGCTAAAATACGTCAATCCCCGAATCTGAAATCATTTAAACATTACTGATGTAGTATTTGGAAGAATTTCTGTATACAAGATTTTTCAGACCGACATATAGTACTCAATGCTTCAAGGGCTAGGTAAAATTAATTCTCTTTTGTTCAACAATGCCTCCTTTCCACTAGATAAAGTTTGGTCTCCAGTCCCACTATCCAGTGCTTGCCTTACATTGAGTCGTACTTCACTGGACCACATAAAGTGTTTACATTATAAAAGGCTTCTAGATCACTTGGTTCAAGTGTAATAGCTGGTTTCATTAATGTCCCAGGAGCAAGGGAACTCTCCAATAATTCTCAGGTTGATAAATTTGATTTTCCAAGTATTCTCCCCAAAAGGGCAGTGGATGAGTCCAAAAATCTGTTCAAAAATGCCCAAACAGGTGTTCCCTCGGTGGACGGTCCCAGCAAACTCCAACCATAATGAGACCATGGGGAGAAGAAGCGCGTTTCAGTCCAGGGGAATTTAGTGTGGGACTGAGAAAAAGATATTCTTCATTCACTAGTGACAGCAGACGAAGGCTCACAATTTCTGCTCCATGGTAGTCTATCACATTTTGTTTCAGATGTGTTGTAATAGAACCTAAGCTTGACATCATGCCAGAAGTGCTGTGGCCCCCATTCTTCTTGAGGTGGTCCCAGAATAGCATTCTGAGAATTAAGAAGTTCAAAGAACCAGTGACAGAATTCTTCACCTAATTGACGAAAATCAAACTTTTCAGCTTTTTTATCTTCTTTCTCCTGCTGTTCAAAGAGTCTAATGTCCTCTGTCTTAACTGGCTCTAGCATTTCCTTCAGTTTCAGTTGTGACTGCTTTTTCCAGTAATCCTTCACATGCTGAATAAGATTGTGTTTTTCAGTAGCTGGAGGTATAATAACCCCCTGTGCTGCCAAGTACTTAAATATGATTTCTCGGTGGACTTTCTTACGCCTCCGAAGTTCTTCTGCACTTAGTACACTGACATTGCGCGAATGGCATCGTGGTGGCCCTCAGGCTGCACCAGGAGGTTGGTGATGGTGTCGCACAGCGCCACGATCTCGTCGTTGCCCAGTAGGCCGAGCACGTTACGACAGCCCTCCACCTCTGGGTAGCTGAGCCCCGACTTCTCGACCCCCAGAAAAGGGGGGGAGAGGATGCCAATAACGTCGCCCCTTTAGGCCCACCAGGCTGGCACCTTGGCAACAGATACCCTAATCCTGCGTGATCTTTATTGCACAATTTGCATTTGACTGCTTATCGTTTGTATCATTAAATATCATTTCAATTATACATTTTCATTAGATCCATGAACATTATAAATTCCATTTTGGCATTCCTTTGGCCGAATTCTATTTCTTTGATGGGCACTTATTTTCTTCCTTTTACTGTTAATGAGCTTTTCGAGTGCCTGCCTTCTGTTCTAACTAGATGGTCAGTTAGTGTATCCGTTGGAAAAGACGTACTGAACACCCACCATGTGCTGGGGAAATGTGTTGAAGGCAGATTTATTTTCACTGTCATGGAGCTCACAATCTTCCAGTTTTCTCCAGTAAGAAACCACTGTTTCCTCAAAGAGAATTACATGTTTTAAAGTCCTTTATTCCTGCTGTGGAGATACCCTCGAAAACAAGATATAAAGCACCCATCCCACAAGTTTGGCTGCAAGATGTTCCCATTGTCATGTCTAAAAGTAAGTAAAAGGGAATAATAGCAATTACATACTTACCATTTTTGAACACTTTCTATGAGTCAGGCACTCTATAAAGCCTTTTATATGTATTAACTCATTTATTGCTCACATCAACTCAATTATGATAGACAATCACATTACTGTTATCTTCATGGCACAGAAAAGGAAACTGAAGCCAGGAGAGATTAGGTAACTTGTCCAAGATCAGGCAGCTGACAGATGGTGGAGTCAGGGTTAAACCCAGATATTTCAACTCCAGAACTCAGCACAATATAAATGTTAGTTACTCTTTCATATAACCCCTCAGTCCCTCGTCTGTAAAATGGGGATGTTAGGTTTGATCTGATGTATCCCAGTTTATTTCTATAACGGGTATATGATCAGAAATTCATCTGTGTATAAATTCCAAGGATTTTTTAATGATAAATTTTACTGAATTAAGAGTGTCTACACTTAGTGGTTGAGTATTAGATATGACTCCACCATGATTCAAATGTACATGAAGGTATGATTTATACCTATTTTCCTTCTGTCAGCAGTCCTTCATTATGTCAGTTTGGTGATGTAAATTTAATGAAGTTAAACTGCAGCTGCTCAAAATTGTGTGACTAATGACATTGCACTTCAGTTATAATTGGTACTTGATCCAAGGATGCTAGAGGTACACCTGGCAAGGTTAGTTCTACAAAAGGACCAGCAGGGCTGGTGGCAAATGCTTGCTATCCTGTGAAGTCATGTGTGTTGGCCAAATTGATAGGGAACATTTGCTAAGAAGCCTTCTGGGGCACACCGTTGGCCCTCAGATCACTGCAAGTGCAGTAGAGTGGAAAGATCACAGCCAGGCAGATCTGCCACGCATCCCTGCTGACACCTGTTCCGCTTTCTGAGCCTGGCCCAGCATCTAAGATCCTGTAGGAGAGCTGTAAGGTTTAGACTTGATACAGATAAAGCATCTAGCATAAAGCTAGTATTTTGGACTTGCCAGCCTCTATGATCATATGAGCCAATTCCAATAAATAAATAAATAAATAAAATATATGGAGAGAGATGCATGTAGAGATGCATGTATGTATATGTGTATTGGGTTGTGATGAAAAATGTATTTTTTACTCTAGGTCAAGGTCAAAAACAGTTTTAAAAGTACTGCCTTAGGTCTTGTCATGACCAATAATTGCACTATCTCCAAAAGCCTTGTAACATCACATCTTATTTCTCTAGTCACTCACCTCAGATCCACTGGTGTTACTATTTCTCACTGTTTGATACACACTCACACCTTCCCTTTTCTCCCACTCAGCTTAGGTTCTGTGGTTTTCATACAATCTCTCCCTTAACTTCCTTTTTCTTCTTTGACTTCAGAGTATTTGTTTGACAAACTCCACCTTGGTTTGTCCCTAATCTTGATGTATTTCAGCCTGGACCCAGGCAACAAACTGCACATGACTCAAGAAAATACAACTGTGCTGATTTGTTGTACTTTAAGTTCGTGGCCGCAAGTGCCAAGTGGGCTACTGTGCTACATTTCTGGATAAATTCACTCCCCTGCTCTTAGACAGTACAGTTTCACACCCTTGTGTTTGTTTTCAATCTCAGGCAAACTCTATCCACAAGGAGGCAAAGACACCTGTTTCCATTTTGTTATGTAACTAAAGATTCCGTGATAAAGAGTGTATTTTTTTCCTAAGACTTAGTAGAAGTCTCATGAAAGGTTTTAATTAACTGGGTTTGGGTCATTGGCCTGGTTGTGAACAAATCACTATGGCCAAGTTCTGGCTTTTGTGCCCACCCCCGTAAAGCAGGCTGGACCCATGCTTCCCAGGCCACGTGGGCTAAGAATGAGGGAGTGCTCACTCCCCAAAGAGATGTTTTGGCTCCCCCCCATGTAAAATGAGACAGAGTGTTCGTTCCTACCTTGTATATGAGGTTCATAACACAGTGCCCAGCCCATAGCAAGCAAGCATTAGCTCGATACAAACAGCACATAGAATAGCTTTGGGATGTAGACAAAGTTCTACTTAGATAAAATCTATAACCCTAAAAACTTCCATCACTGAACAACCAAAAAATGAAAATAAATAAAATATGATCTCTATTCTTGCTCAAGATTCTAGAACAGAACAACAAAATGCATCTAAGGAAAGAAGAAGAAAGGAAATAATAAACTTACAAGCAAAAATCAATGAATCAGAAAATAGAAAATGGTAGTTTTACTTCTCAGTTTTTTGTTTTTGAACAAAATAAATAAGCGTACATAACTCTGGGAAGCTTAATTAAAAAAATAGAGGGGAGGCTAAAACACAAGTGTACTAAATAAGAATTAGAATCATGAGATAAACAGATACAGTGTTTTAAAAATTATAATTGAATACTATATACAATTTGAACACTGCTGAATAGAATGATTTTAGCATGTTTTATGTCTATTAAGCAAATATTATACAAGTGAAACACAAGCATATTGTCATAGAAAGAAATCAAACAATTAAGTACAGCAAAACCAAGAAATCCCCTTTTCCATATCTCTTGAACTCCTCTTCTTAAAGATAACCACCGTCAAGAGTTGAATGTTCATTGTTTTCCCCCACTGAGGCATTTACATATGTGTGTATTTATGTCTTCGGTGTCATATGGGAAAATCCACATGTGAGATAATATTATCCATGCTGCTCTGGAACTTCCTTTTTCACTTAAGCAAATGAGTTGATGGTAAATCTAGTGTTGACATGTGGATCTACCTTATCCAATTTTACAGCTTCAGCGTGTTCCTTGGGAAGGTAGCCTTTTAAATTACTTAACCACGTCTCTGTTGATGGACATTTAGGATGTTAGCAACTTTGCTGTTATCAACAACATGGAAATTGAGCATCTCTGCCTCTTTGGGCACAAGTGCAAGTATTTCTTTAGCATAAATTCCTGGAAGGATTTATCATTTCTAGTTTGATAGAGGGTGGCAACTCACCTTCCTAAAAGTCAACACCAATATACTTTTCACATTACTCTTTTAGATTTTTTTTTTTTTTTTTTTTTTTTTTGCTCATTCTTGAAAATCTTTTCTATCATCAGTGTTTTTACTCTGGCAATTGGATGAGGCCACCCGGCAATATATCTCATGCTTTCACTGCTCCCCAGCAGTAATTTCTATTACTTATTGATCAGAAGAGTCAAAAGATAAAGCTCCCTCCTCAGTTTCATCTCTCCAGACTTGGGAATATTAGTAAAATTTCTCAGGTTTATGTCTCTTCACCAGAATGGTTTCTAGGTATTGAAACAGACATAGGAGCAGAATCAAGTTTATCCCCAGCTCTGCTCAAATTGAATTAGGTCTCCTCTCTTTTTCTTTCCTCCCTCCCTCCCTCCCTCCCTCCCTTCCTTCCTTCTTTCCTGATACATTTTGTAATGGGAGAGAGGTAGCTTGTTTCTTAATTTTTACTCATTTCTTTAGGTATTGGCAAAGAGATTTTCTGTGAAGAAATTTCAATCTTAAGGCAGAAGTCGAGTTGATTCTTTTCTATGAATGCAATGGTCTCTTGATCATCACTGACAATATTAATTTTACTTATTGAAAAGTGCTTTTGCTTCTTCTTTTTGCAATTTTACCTGTGGATATTGTTCCTTCTTTTAATGCAATTAAGTATCAATCTTTCCTGGTGGTTCAAAGCAGGTTAACCAAATGTTATTACTGATGTTTGACTATTTTGTAGCCTACAAAAACAGTGAATTCATATTCTGCAAGTCTCGTAAGACCCTCTGTTTCTCTGCCTATGCTTTTCTATGTAGTTTGGTCACCGATAGGGTTACTGGGTTGGGTGGGCTGGCCCCTTGTGAACCAGAACCTCTGAGGGCTTCCCACTGCGGGGCCACACTGCAAGCAGTGTGGGCGGGAGGGGCAGAGGGAGGAGGTTGAGCACTGCTTCCCATTTCATCACCCTGAGGAATTACTCCTCCACTTTTCATACCCACCTGTTGACTATGGCATTGAGACTACACGGGACCACGCTCATCTCTGTGACAGCGTCTCCGACAGCAGGGGTCCCCAACCCCTGGGCCGTGCAAGTGAAGCTTCATCTGCCGCTCCCCATCGCTCACATTGCCGCCTGACCATCTCCTCCCAACCACCGCCCCCCGCCAGCCGCTCCCCTCCCCCCCGGTGCCTGGTGCCAAAAAGGTTGGGGACCGCTGCCCTACAGCATGTTGGATAGCACTTGGTTCCCTGTATCTACTCTATTCTTCTGTCTTGCTTTCATGCATTCTGCAACATTTCTGGTCTACTTGTTACACTTGTTACACTTTTTCCTTTATTTTCCTCCCCATAAGGTAATGAGCATGCTCACTTGACTATATTGATCTAAATTCTCATGAATGATTTTTTTTTTATAAAGATCAGGAATTATTTAACTTTTTTTTTTTTTAAATTTTATTTATTTATTTATTTTTGGCTGTGTTGGGTCTTCGCCCCTGTGCGAGGGCTTTCTCCAGTTGCTGCGAGCGGGGACCGCTCTTCATCGCGGTGCGCGGGCCTCCCACTATCGCGGCCTCTCCTGCTGCGGAGCACACGCTCCAGACGCACAGGCTCAGTAGTTGTGGCTCACGGGCCCAGTCGCTCCGCGGCATGTGGGATCCTCCCAGGCCAGGGCTCGAACCCATGTCCCCTGCACTGGCAGGCAGACTCCCAACCACTGCGCCACCAGGGAAGCCCTCATGAATGATTTTAAGGTATAATTACTGACTCAAGAAATGTTAGAAAATCTGAATATAACAACCATGATTTTTTAAAATTGTTGATGAATATCCTTCCCCATTAGGGCTCCAGATCTGAATTGCTTTATGGATAATTTTTATATTACTCTCATATAAATAATTATACTCTTGCAGAGCACGGAAAAAATGTAGAATTTCTCGTGTCCTTTTAGAAAGCCAGCTTAATCATAATAAAAACACCTGACCAAAATTGAATACAATAAAAGTTTAGCCTTTTGAATGAATATAGATACAAGCATCCCAAATAAAATCTTAGCAAAACACATACAATGGCAAAATAAAATAATAATAATAATAATATAGCATTACCAAGGAGGTGAATATGAGTACACTTCAACATTAACACAAATTGATGTAACATAAAATATTACATCACAGAAAACAAACCAAAAAGAACAGGTATCTCAGTATCTGTAAAAGGCCTTAAACAAAATCTCATTTATAATTAAAGTGTATTTTTATATTAGAAATGAAGTTAGCTAATTCTTTAATAAGATGAAGACTCCTTAGTGGAAAAAAGAACAAACATCATACTTAAAGGTCAAATACAGAATTATTCCATAAATAGCATAAACAGAAGAAAGACATCATATTTTATCATCATTTTTTAAAAAAATTTATTTATTTATTTTTGGCTGTGCTGGGTCTTCGTTTCTGTGCGAGGGCTTTCTCTAGTTGCGGCGAGCGGGGGCCGCTCTTCATCGTGGTGCGTGGGCCTCTCACTATCGTGGCCTCTCTTGTTGCGGAGCACAGGCTCCAGATGCGCAGGCTCAGCAACTGTGGCTCACGGGCCCAGTTGCTCCGCGGCATGTGGGATCCTCCCAGACCAGGGCTCGAACCCGTGTCCCCTGCATTGGCAGGCAGATTCTCAACCACTGCGCCACCAGGGAAGCCCTTTATCATCATTTTTGCATTATTTTTATAGTTCTAGCCAATGCAATGTGGCAAGAAAAATGAATGAGTTAGACTTTTTGGAAAGAGGATTTAAAATTTTTGTCAACTAGAGATTAAATAATTGTCTAACTGAAAAACATTGAAACTAGTAAGAGTATCCATTATGGGTGCCAGTTATTGAATATATGTGGAAAAGGTAATAACTTGCTTATATATCAAGGAAAAATCATGAAAAATATCTTGCGGAAAGATTCACTTACAAAACAATCATACATTTAACTCATACAGGAATAACCATAACAAAAGACGCAGGAATTTTATGAAGACAATGAAAAATTCTTCCTGTGGTCATGCAATATAATTCAATAGAACAGAATAATGGTGATGATATAGAATAAGGCATACCATGTTCTTGGAAGGGACTATATTGTATTATATTATATTATATTATATATACCTGAATTTCCCCTCAAGAAATCAGTAAATGAAATTAAAGTCCAGCAAAAATATAAACAGCATATTTTGGGGGATAATTGATCTAATAAACTTAAATTTCTAGGAAAATAAAGGTGTGAGAATAGTCAAGACATTTTGGAATGGTAGTTTAGGGTTTGGAGTCTCACAGTGATAGTACATAGTAAGTACTATAATGATAGTGTGGTAAGTACTATAATGATAGTACTATAATGATAGATAGTAACAGATGAACAGAACAAAATAAAATGTCCCAGGACAGATTCAAGTACGTATCAAGCTAAATATAAGAGAAACATGTCATTTCAAGTCAGCAAGGAAAGAATAGGTATTAGGAAAACTAGTTCATCATTTGTGAGGGGAAAACATTGAATGGTTACCTTACAACACAGAGAAATTCTTTAGGTAAGAAACATACTCAGAATATCCCTTTCTTGGTAACTTTCCCTGGTCTCATTCATAATCTCTTGAGATATTTAGTACACTGGATTGAATTCCCCTGTTTATAAAGGAAAAAAGAGACCTAATCATATACAAAGAAGGAACTATTTTTTAAAATCAATATATATCCATGTCTAAAAATGTTATTTTTTTCCTGGGCAAATGGTCTATAAAAATCACATTCCTATATAGTCTGGGATTTGAATTATTCCAAATCCTTTAAAAGAGTGAGAGCCGTGTCAGAGGCTAAGCTGTAAAAAGCTCAGAGGTGAGCTTGGGCTTTTAGTGTTTAATTAGTAAAGATAAGCATTATCTTTGCAGCCCCAGCTCATATTATGCCAGCAGTTGAAGGGCAGAATGCTAAAGAGAAGGGGCGATCAGATGGATAAAATGACCAAGTCAATGTGCAGAAAAATATCAGCAGTAATGAATCTTGCAGTCTTGCACTCAGTTGCTTAATAATATGTCTGGAAAAGCTATATGATTGTGTAGAGACAATAATCAGAACTAAAAAGGAAAATAAAAACATTTGTTGAAAGAGGTGCTATGCATGGGTGTGTCAAGGCATGCCTTATATGTTCTGATGAGTTAACTAAGCCTAGGGGTCTACACCTACTTCAGAGAGTGTAATGAGCACGAACGTCTCAAGCTGGAAATCAGGTGTGCACAGAGTAACTTTCTCATGCTTCTGAAAACGGAGCTGGATTTCCATTTTTAGCGCCTGTTTTTCACAATGACAGAAATGTAATCTCAGTCCCTTCTGGGGACCCTCAGGTCTCCCCCTCCCTCCCCTTCCCTCCCCCTGCCCCCAGTCTCTGCTCCCACTCCATATCTCTTGCTTGGTCTTAGAGATGCCAAGATATCATAGGGAAGCTGGGTTTTGGCCATTGTCACCCATCCACTGGGCGTCTGATGGGCTGTACTTTGTCCTTCCTGTCCTTGGTCACCAGCCCACGCCTATCACAGTCGCGTCATGCCTTGTTCCAGACCCCCAGGCTTCTCCAGACCCTGCATCCTTCCCCAGACCCTGCTCCCTCTCAGCTGATTGATTCTTCTTCCGTGCCTCTGGAGTTGTGAGGGGCCCCTCGGGAGTTGTTGCTGGTGCTTTCTGAGGAATCCACAGCCCTTCTCCTCTTCTGCTGTCAAGCCGCTCTGAGGTGGGGTAACTCTTTGAGGCTCGCCGCTTCCCTGGGTCCTGCCTGGGGACCGAGGCACAAAGCCCCTTTGCTCTCAGATTCCCTCGGCTCATCCAGGGGGTCGATGTCTCTCCTCCAGCTCCTGCCTTGGGAGGGGGGCAGATAGGAAGCACCAGGCTGTCGCTCTCCTCCTTTCCCTCTGACTCATACCTGCTTCTCCTATAGCATAAGGAGAGTTTAAAGATCTCCTCTAGAGGTGGAGGACCAAGGAAACTCACTCTGATGGCCCTTATCCTTCAGGTCTATTATTTATGCCCCACATCCTTCTAAAGTTCACCTAAAAGATTAACTCAATTTTGATCTACTACCATAAAAAGTATGTGATATCTTTTAAATAAAAGAAATACCAATATTATAATAAACCAAAGAAAAAATTATGGACTCAGCATCCTCTACTCTCAGAAGAGAAACTGAGAATAAATAAAAAATAACCATATAGCCCTCCTTGAATCAACTTTTAGCTCTCTATTATTTATTTAAATAGGTCCTGCTTTTCAACTAACAGTTCTTATTTCTTCTTGCTTAACTTATATTGTAGCCTGGAGATTTTGAGAACCTGAGTGGTCAGTCTACTGAAAATGTCCCTTGATCCTTTTGCATGCTAATTCACTTCTTAATAAGGTGTATTTCAAAACCTGCACCCATTTCTTTCATATGTCACAGAATCGGAAAGAATTGACTCAGGACAGAAGCAAGATGCATGAGAAAATCTCTGTGTAATTATCAAGCTTTCCAATTATTTTTGGCTAAATCAATAATTCATGAAAATTACCTTTTGTCAAGACCTTAGTTAAAGCCCTATCCCTCGGGGGAGGTGGGTCCCTGGAGAAATAATAGAACAAAGAAAAATCCAGATACTTGGTGAAATGTCCCCCACCTGGTCTCAAAGTAAACCAAACCCTCACTATTTGTAGCTGAGGCTCCTGTACGTTCAGAAAACATTTGTCCTTCGAAGTTCCTGACAACAGCAAGCCTTTGTAAAGTTTAGGATTACATTTCTTGATACGTGTTCCTGAGAACAAGGAATATTATTGGATAGGGCATGGGTAATGGGAGTCCATGGTCCAAAAGCCTTGGAAAACATTGGATTAAGCAAAATTTAACTGGTATCTTTACTGAAAAGTCACTTCAGAGACTGTAACATGCTAATGTTTATCAGGAATGCTCAAGAGAGGGTAGTCTTTCAAATCGATCACAGAATACTTTGCTATGGAACATTTCCCAGGATGAGGGCTATATCTGGGGAAACTCTGGCCTCTTCCAACATTAGAAATGGCAAGAAAAGCCTTGAGCATCCACTCAGAGTAAGACCTAGTAGGAGCAGCTCCAGCACCCAGCACAATGTCTGGCCTTCAGGGGATATCACTAGTCTCTCTCCCTCATCATCCTTTCTTGTCCAAACTACAAAGACTAATATTGGTCACTAACGGTGGTAAGAACACTTCTTAATATTGTCTTGTAATAATTTTGTTTATTTTGTTTCTCGGTCGAACTACCACCATGCTCATCTCCATCTGCAAAACTCTTACTCCTTCTTCTACAAGGTCCTTCTTAAATTCCACTTACTTTGGGAATTCTTGGTGATCTTTCTATTTTAATGGAACTCTTATGACTCACAGCATAGCCATTAATACATATTAATCAACATGTCACCTGAGATTGGGAAAACCATTTTGCCCCCCACATGAGATGAGTAAGGATCATAGTGATCAAAATAGTCACTGGGACCTCTTGTCACGTCTGCTTCATCCTTTGGTGAGAACGGTCTTGTGTCCAACGCTGTGTCTTCAGTTCTGATAGTGACTTGATCTACCTTCAACTCCCACTTGGCCATTTGACTGCTACCTACTCAGCTCCATTTCTCCAATCCTACTCGCAGGTCCCCAAGTCAATTTAGAGCATTCACCAGCATGCCCAACTGCAGAGACAGATGAAAAAACCGACTAGCAAACACACATCAGGCCAACTGGAGAAGGACCCATTCAGTGGCGATACTTGGAATGGCTTCTGAGCTTTCTTTCACTGCGACATCTGCCCTATCACAGATTTTATGTTCCTTTGTAAGATATTTTAGATTTTCTCTACTTGTACCCTCTGCTAACGTTACAGTTTGGGATTTTATGATTTCATGGCTTACATCTAACTCTGGACTCTCCACTGGGTTGTCTGCATCCAAGCTTTTCTAACCAATCCAGCATTCAGCTCGCAGAGTAATTTTCTAAAATGTTACCTTCACTATTCCTGGACTGAGCACAAGAAATCAGCCACTTGAATTTGAAGTCTGAAGATCGCAGACCCTAACATTTTTGTCTCTTAAGTTAAAAGAGAGAGCACTGAAACACTTCCTTAGGGCTGAAATAAGTATAAATGAAGATTCGGTCACAGGGCATTACTCAACATTTATTGTCTGTGTCTTGCAGCAGACACCTTAGTGCTTATTCCTTGTGACCTAAAATATCATGTCCCCCACCCCAGTCAATTCCTTAAGACACATGTTGAAATCCAGCACCTCCACCAAATCTCCCTCCTTATTTCTAGCTAATTATCAAGACTCCTGCGTTCTTCTCTAGTCTTGTTTTTGTGCTAATTCTAGTTCCCCCGGTGCCTTCCCCAGGCCAGCCCACACTTGGTTCACACTGAAACACAAGCGGTTTACACTGCACTATGCTCCCTCCCGTCTCTTGGCTTCTATGTGGTGCTCTCTCAGACTGGGATGCCCAGCCCCCAGTCCTCTAGGTTCATTAGTTCATCGACAGATCTTCACCAGGCATCTCCTTGCACCAAGTAATATGCTAGATGTTCCAGGTGTGCCACTGAGGCGTGGTTCCCAGCTCCTTGGAGTACTCAGACTCTAACGGGGAAACACAGACATCACCACACACCCGTAACGTTGCAAACCCTCATGAAGTCTGTAAGGAAACTGCCGGGAACTTTGAGAATCTGTACCAGGAGACATGATCAAACCAGGGACAGGGGATGCAGAGGGAAGGCATCCTTAAAGATGTGTACAGCTGACATCTGAGGGATGAAGAGGGTGTACATTCTAGGTCGAAACACCATGTGCTTTGGGACAGAAAGCGACAGGGCACATCCAGGAGCTGGATGTGAATCTGGTGAGTGGGCAGCACACCTGTGTTCAGCTGAACACGACGCGATTTTGCATTCTAAAGAGTGTGTGTACGTTTTGTCTCATTAAGATCATAAGCTCCTAAAACAAGGAGTGGGGCAGTGGAGCGCCATAGCGTTGTTCCCGAGATGGGTCAGTGTTCTGGGGGAAGGGTGGCGGTATGAAAGGTCCCGTGAAGCACCCAAAATTCTTTGAGGAGAACCATTCATGAATCCATGCACATCGACACCAGACACTCCTCTCACCAAGAACAACATCCTCATTTGTGCCGTCCAGCATGGGAGCCACTAGCTCTCGTGGTGACTGAACATTTGGCATGTGGCTCGTCCCTATAAAGCAGTGCTGAAAGTGTAAAACACATACTGGATTTTGAAGACTTGGTATGAAAAGAAAGAACATAAATGACCTCGGTAATTTTTACATTGACTACATGGTAAAATCACATTTTTAGGTATGTTGGCTACCTTAGTAAAATTAATTTCACCTGCTTCTTTTTACCATTTTTAAGGTGGCTGCTAGACATTTTAAATGACCTATGAGGCTTGTGTTCATGGCTTATATTTTATTTCTAATGTACAGAGCTGCCCTAGAGCTAGATGTGGTGTGAGTGGTCCTTAGAACCCTGTCTCCTACATAGTGTGGGTGTTTAATACCCACATAAAGGAAGTACCTGTGCTGGGAATGTAAAAGCAAAACGCATGGTATCCTACCATGTTAGAGCTAGAAGGGAACTTGGCGACCACCATTTTCCAGATGGGAAAACCCAAGCATGTTTTGTTTGTAAACATTTATGGGATTGCATATACTTTCAGAATAACTTTAAAACTGCCTTTCTTTTTTTTTGGTCTTACTTTTGCAAGTCAGACTGAAATCCCAAGAGACAAACTAGAACATATTAAAGCTCAAGTTAGTATTAAACCTCAGCTAGATTGTTGATGTCCAATTTTAGGACACAAAGAGGCATTAAAG
This sequence comes from Balaenoptera musculus, assembly GCF_009873245.2. Classification (NCBI taxonomy): domain Eukaryota; kingdom Metazoa; phylum Chordata; class Mammalia; order Artiodactyla; family Balaenopteridae; genus Balaenoptera; species Balaenoptera musculus. Next base: position 55,523,844 of record NC_045804.1, on the reverse strand, counting down.
CTTGGCAGGACTTACTGTTCATCCTTGTAAAAAAGCCCATTGCTTTACGGCAGTGGAACCTAACAAGCTCGTCACTAGTTTACAGAATAGGTTGGGACTGGCACTTCATAAACAGAAAACCACGTCCAGTCCTGAGTATTTATCCAACCGGCACAAACACAGCGATTCCACCCAGGCACCGAGTCGGAACCATCAGGTCCCCTTTGGAAGGTTAAAAAGGACTTAAATTCCACGTCAGATAGAGCACAGGAAGCAGAAGTTTCCCCTGTGAGTTTCCTGCAACCCTAGCTCTGCTGCCGCTGCCAGCCCGGGTCAGCACCCGCAGCGCGCCCCGAAAGCAGCCTGCACAGCTTGCAAGGGTGGGTATGAGGAGGTCAGGCTACCGCCCACATTGCGGGGCGTCCTGCCGAGACGAGGAAGCCAAGAAATCAGGAACAAATCGGACTGGAATTAAAAACCACCCCATGCAGGTTCCACGGGCCACCTCCCTCCATTAAACAGCAAGGCGATTTGTATCCCTTCCTGACCTGCTCTCCGAGGAGCGCAGGGAGAGGATATAGGGTCAGGGGAGGCAAGAGAAAGAGGAAACCGCTTAGGAAAGGACATATAACTCCTTTAGCGAGGCGAGCGCGCGCGCACACACACACACACACTAGTGCAAGCAACACTAAAAAAATCCCTTAAAAACTGGGCATATGGATTTGGAATTGTAGCTGATATAATTTTTTAAATCTTAATTTCTCCCCTTATTTATTGGCTCATTTCCTAAGAGGTTGCTCCTTTCCAGTTCCTGGGGAACTCTGATCATCCTAAACGAATACAAAGGAAAAAATCAAATGAAAAAACAAAAAACACCAAAAACTGCTGCGGGGAGAAAAGGCTTTGCTCCGGAGCCGGCAGTGGACAGCAGGGTAGGTGGAAGGTGAAGCCGCAGCGGAGGAATTCAGTTCGCCCAGGACAAATGGGGGCGTGGCGCGCGGCTCGGTCCCGGGAACCTCCGCCAACAAAACTTCTAAAGGTTCGCGGAGGTGGCGGGGGGCGGGGCGGAGCGGGGGAAGGATGTCGCGACTCCGGAGGGAGGGAACCAGGGCCCTCGGAGGGGTCAGGGCTACGAAGGGCTGAGCGGCGTCGCAGAGGTTTGGGAACCCCTGATCCAGCGAGCGGCTGGCTGGGTGGAAGTCAGGCCCCTGGGGATCCGGCCGCCCTGGCTGTCAGTCAGACGCCCCGGGAGTCGCCGCAGACCCGGCAGCGCTCCGAGGGGGGCGAGGCCGCCGGCTGGGGTGGGCGGAGTGGGGAAGGGGCGTCGCCCATGTCGCCCCCGCCCTCTCCGATGTCATTGGGCGGCCGCCTCGGGGTCCGCGCCACCTTTTCTCCGTCGCACCCCTCCCGCCTCGCTGCGCTCGTCCGGGGGCTGGTCCGGCCTTGGCCGTTGACGTCACCGCCAAGTTTGCTGCCCTCGGAGCCCCACGTGTGGCGGCAGCGACGGCCCGGGAGGCGGCGAACGCAGTGGCCACGGCTGCTGACAGGTCCCGCGCAGTCCGGCTCGGCCACGCCGCTCCCAGGTGGGGCCCGAGAGCCGCCGGAGCGGCCGGGAGCGCACCAAGAGGGTCGGACGGCTCGGCGCGGACCCTCTGGCTCCCGCTCGGGTAGAGGGACTCGGGGGACCTCGCCCCGGGGCCGAGAGCGCGCGCCCAGGCGGGCCGGGGACCGAGGAAGCGGCGGCTGGGAGGCACTGTGTCCGCCGCGGTCTGCAGCGCACGGAGCTCAGCGGCCCCGGAGCCGCACGTCCCCTCACCGGGACCGAGCGAGGGATGCACGATCGCTGAGCTGGGACTCGCGCCGAGAGGCCGTTCCGGCCCGGGGCTGAGACGCACGCCTTCGCCACCGCCGCCGACACCCCCATTCCGGCGACTCTCGGGGACCGGGGGCGCCGAGCGCGGCCCCGGGCTCAGGACTTGGGCGAGTCTCAGACGATGGTTTCTTAAGCACGGCACCACGTCCCCCTTCCCACCCCCTCGACCGGAGGTTGGGATTCCGCGCGGGGCTCCGGGGGCTCCGTCTCCCCGAGGAGCCTCGGCTGCCGCCGCCCGGGCAGCTCGCACGGCCGCAGGGGCGCAAGGCGATGTGGCCTCCGTCCAGCGCGCAGGCCCCCCCGGAGAATGCCACGGCACCTGGCGGAGTCCCGGCCTAGCATGGCCCGCGCGCTGCCCGACGTCGCCTCCGGCTAGGATGGCCCCTCCGGCCCCGGCCGGCGCCCACCCCACCTCGGCCGAGCCGCTGTCCCGCAGCATCTTCCGGAAGTTCTTGCTGATGCTCTGCTCCCTGCTCACGTCCCTCTACGTCTTCTACTGCCTGGCCGAGCGCTGCCAGACCCTGTCGGGCCCCGTCGTGGGGCGGTTGGGCGGTGGCAAGGAGGCGGGGGCCTCGGGTCGCGGTGTCCCGGCGGGAGGCCCGGGGGAGCCGGCGGCGTGGCCCGCGGCCGCGCGAGGGAAGCGCCTCCTGCAAGTGCAGCCGTGGCCGAGGCGCCGACCGCTCGCGCCGCGGGAAGACGGCGAGGTGGCGGCCTGGGAAGAGGAGCCCCCTGGCCTGGCGGGGAGTCCCGGCGGCTCCGGGGCCGGGAGCAGCGTGGCCGAGACGCCGCCGGGGACCTTGGCCCTGCTGCTGGACGAAGGCAGCAAGCAGCTGCCGCAGGCCATCATCATCGGCGTGAAGAAGGGCGGCCGACGGGCGCTGCTCGAGTTCCTGCGTGTGCACCCCGACGTGCGCGCCGTGGGCGCCGAGCCCCCACTTCTTCGACCGCAGCTACGACAAGGGCCTCGCCTGGTACGGTGAGCTGGGGGCCGGACAAGGCGGGCAGGCGGGGCGGGCAGAGCCCGGGGAAGGGGCTCGAGGAGCCCGTGGTGACGCCCACCCAGTTCATTGCCCTCCCCGGTTTCATGCAGAGGGCAGAGGGTCATCGGTAGTTGTCCTTAAGGTGAGGGGTCTCCTTCCCCACCCTGCCTTCTTCCGGGGAAGAGGGAGCGGGTGGGAAGGAAATTTTGGCCCTTGCAGATTTTTCTTTAGTTCTTGGAATTCCCTTTTCCCCAAATAGCCAATCTCATCATTTTCTCCTGCTTTGTGAAAGTTTCCCTGTGCGTAGCTAAAGAGAAAAAAAAAAAAGAAACATGTCTCTTCCAAGTTAGAAACCTGTTCACCAATTACTAGATATGTGACCTAGTGGATCCCTTTCCCAAGGAAGCCTGTTTTTATTTCTTCTTTATCTTCTGGGCGATTCCCTGCGTTAACGCAGTCTTTGCAATCGCCTGTTTATTTATTTACCTTAACTCTTTGTCTAATTGTCCTAGGTACTAGATAGTAAGTAATATAGACACAGTTAAAGTGTCAAGAACTAGACTCTAGGTTTTGGGGAGATATATGTGAGAGCAGCGTGTTTTAAAGAAGGCTTCGTTGGCGATAACTTTTGTTTGGGGCTAGGAATGACTTTGTATAAAATGCTTTCTGTATTTGTAGGGAAGAGTACCTTTTGTCTCTGGACTGGCAGAAACTTTTCTAAAGATCTCCAAACAATTCCCTTTAAAAATGAGGTAGACAAAATTTTTTGAAAGGAAGAAAAGTGGGGAAAAATAGGGATCCTGGTTACATTGTGAAAAACCCTCCGAATACAGTGTAGGAAACAAGTCTGATTTAGGTCTTAATCTTAAACTTGCCAGTCTTCTCAAATTCAGGCCACCTTTAATAATAGAATAAGCCAAACTCTAATAAATCTTAGTGTCACCTGGATTTTGTTTGCCATAAAATATTGGCCTTTTTTTCTTTCCTCTGAGTATATGGAAAAATAGGCCAGAATTTTCCATTTTATAAAGTTTTATCTTGTTCATTAAATTTGCAGTCTCCTTGTTATCTTAACTGAAATGATAGGACAGAAGTTACAATACCACTTAAATTAAATATATTTCAAAAGTCCTCTCAATTAACCATTCATCCCCAAAAGAGAAATGGATGTGATTTGACAAGTTTATTTACTTGAGGGTCAAGCACAGGAAGCAAATTTACAGTAACCCAACTCATGAGAAAACGTTTGGTCCTAAAAGTCGAACTAGAACATTAAACATGTTTAAAACAGTAACTTTCCATTTGTTGGAGAGGAAAACAAACAACCTTCCCTTACTATAGAATATATATCATTTAAAATCATCAGCCACTTAAAAAATCCCCTTGTGTCTCTGTCATTTATGTTGTATCCTCTGGGAAGTTCTTATAAAAATGACCTGTTGAATCTGGAAACAACAGGTCCTTCTTCTTAGCACAAAGGCAGCTCTGTTTTTTCCATCAAGGACACAAGAAAGAAGTGATTAAAGACCCCTAAAACTCTTATCTATAGCAGTTTGCATTGAATGTGGCCTGGTACAGGGCTATAAGTGAACACATTTCAAGCCGACTGCCCAAAAACATCTAAGACAGTGTTGGACTGTGAGGTGCTATTAAATATGGGGAAATATTTAGTACTAAAACCCTTTATTTTCATTTTGCTATATAGCCTTTATTTCCACAAAGTAGGACTGTTTCTTCCTATTCCAGAAATGAGTATTTGGGGGCACAGTATATCCACAGAGCTGGATCTTATTTTCCGTTGACCTTTCTGAGCTTGTGTAAGAGAAGGAAGGTTTCAAAGTAACTAGAAACACAAGTATTTAAAAAAAAAAAAAAGGAAAGGAAAAGAAGAAGAAAAAGTCATGAACTTTTAGGCTGCTGTCTCGTTTGGAAACTGGAGGCATGCTATAAAGTAAATATCGCCTTGGATTGTTTACTTCGGTAGAGGAGTTTTATAAAGCAATTTATGGTGGTTACAAAAATAACTGCACAGTAGACTTCATGGTTTGGTGAATTTAATTTTCTAAGTGTTGGAGCAGTTGTCTTGTTTTACCATTTGCAATGGTCTTTTATTGAACGCATAAATTTAAGTTTAACTCAATTACATGGAAAACTATTTAAAAAGTCCAACCTATGGGGCCTGGATTATGCGATTATTTAATGAAACTTTGCTACAGTTCTCTTTCATCTCGGCTCTGAACTTGGAGTTAGATGTTTGTGAAATAGACTGAAGACTTACCTATGACAAAAAATCACACAGAATGCCATTTAACTATTAGGCACGTTTTAGCTGCTTGTGTTTAGCCAGTATTTTAGGTAAAGGTATTCGGTAAGACCTTCTTCAGTCAGCCCAAAAATTGTAATATAGGGTTTCTAACACACATTTATGACCAGACACACACACAGACACACACACACACACGCAAACGAACAGAAAGAAAACCCTAGTATTTGAACGCTGAAGTGAATTATGGAAGAGAAAAAAATTTGTACAGTATTTTTTACATGCTCATTGACATGGGAGAATCATAATGTCTAGCCTTGTTTTTTCGCCCAGTGAAAATTCTCTCAATTTGCCGTAATAGTTTGTTGTGGCAGCGCCCCCTACCGTCCTGACAACGGGACAAATCTGTTGTTGCTGCGAAGTTGGAAGAAAGTCTCTTGGAAATTGAGTTTGAGAGTTAAAAACGCCTGTTGTTAGGATGTGTCAATAAATTTCTCTCTCTGGGAAAAAAATTAAAAGTACTTTATAAACTACATCCCAAGAATAGTGTAATCAGTGGTTTCTTCGTTTGGACAAACGTGTAGTAAAGGCCAAGAAAACGAATTTATTTAAAATCTCTAAAAAGGAAATTATTCTTATTGATTTAAAAATGTCCTAATATTACTCTAAAATAAATGAAATAAAGGAACATTTTAATATGCCAGGAAATTTGTTGATGATAATTTAGGTCGCTTCAGTGGACTTTTCTGGATATGAAACTCCACTCTGGTGGGGTTTAAAAAACATTCCACATTACTTAATTTAGCTGACATGATATCAGGACAACAAATGTCTGTGGCTTGTGTGTCACAGGAAAGCAGTCCTTCACCGTGAGCGGTCTCCATTTCCATCGGATGTGTGGTGGGTTCCTCAAGAAAAGGGGGGAATTGTTTCATTACCTTCAGAACTTTGAGATCTTTTCTGGAAGTTAAGACCAAACGCCTCTGCTGTGGTTCAAGAGCAGGTGAACTTGGCATTCTAAAAGAAGCCCCTCCCCTTCTCTGCCTGTATATCTGCACCAACTAGAGGGTATGGTTATTTTTCTCCTAAGACAAAAGATACCTGTTTATAAAGTATTTAAAGATATGTGTGTGCTTATATATACTATGTACATATATATATATATTTATATAGGTATATGAATACAAATGTTTGGATTCTGTAACACTTCAGTCTTTTATTTGGGGACAAGATAGTAAGTGTTCATCATCTAATCTCTTGTGCTAGCATGTCTCTTTCCTATATTTTGACTCATTTTCTTTAGTGAGACTGGATGATTTCTGCAGAGAAGAATGTCGCTAAACTTATTTTACTCTGTAGCATCTAGAAAGATCAAAGATGACTCAGCTTGGAGTTTAAGAGTTGGTTCTTTCCATGGCTTCATCAGAACGTGAAGTTTTCTGGCCCTTCCTGATCACTGCCTTGTTTATCACGTCCACGGGAGAGGCAGGCTGAGCAGAGGCACTTTCGGTTCCTATCGGGGGCGATCGGCATCTCGGAGCAGCTGGGAGCAGCTGCAGAGTACCTCCGTGTGTACTTTCCCACCCTCCTGAGCCACCAGCCCTTCTACATGAAGGGTTGGAAGTGAAATTCGAGCCAAGGGAGTCTGGCCACCCATGCAAGGTCCTGGGGACTGACATCCAAAGGGGCTCTGTGTCCTCAGAGGGAAGCGAAGGACCTTGGAAGGAATAAGAGGTAGGGGGGAAATTGGGGAGAAGCAGCTTTGGGCCCTGAGTCTAGGGTACATGTCTGTGGGGGGGGAGGGGAGAGCCCAATTTCTTTCATGCATTTGCTCCCTGGAGCCCTCACTGACTGGACACTCTCCATCAACTGAGAGGTTGCAAAGAGCCCCTTTGAGAAGCTACATGCTGCCATTTTGTTTGCCCTGCGTTCATCTCCCCAGTAGACCAGCCCAGCAAGACAAGTCCAACAGTCTCATTTCTGTGTGTGTGTGTGTGTGTGTGTGGCGCACGAGGTTCACACATGAACCCATACACACATGTATGCAAGAGCAGGTACCCAGTAGGTGGGGAATGTGGTAGAATTGATAACAGAAAAGTTATTTAGTGGTTGGGGAACTTCTGAGCAGCATCAGACACCCAGGTGGAACAAGGTCTAGGATTATTGAGTCCAGGCATTAAAAACAACAATAGCAAAACCATGTTTGGTATAGCCTGGAATTGGAATACCTTATGTGAGTGATTATTCCCTTGTAGTGATGAGATTTATCATGCGCTGATGTAGTGTATGTGAAATGCGTAGCCAAATAGGAGTGAAAATCCTCCACAATATTGTAATCTTCTGCTTTCCTCTTAAAAAAAAATCCAGAAACGCTCTGGCCAAAATATTTGTCTCATAGAAATGTCTGTTGATTGGCCCAGAAAGAGTACGTGCCAAATCTGTATTCTGGAGGGGTCATGAGAACAAAATAAGCCTGTGCAATTAATGGCAACAGGGGCTGACCTTACACAGACCAGATGCTCACATCATAGTAGGAGAGTGTCACAGAGCAAACAAACTGACTTGGTATAAACAACAAAGGCCTGCTATCTCTACGGGATGCATTTGAATGATTGCACATCACGATTACCATCAGTCACATTGCTGGGCTGGGTTGGGAACTTGACAGACGTAGCAATTTCCCTTAGGGGCTCGTCTTCCTCCCCCAAGGAACAGGAACTGGGCTGATAAAGAGCGTCCTTTCTCCCTGTGCTTCCCAATGATATTAGACTCGAAGCTTGTAGAAAGTTTGTTTTTCCTTAAGTGATGAATCGTAATTGTGGAAATGAGGTTTCCTATTAAAACATATGCCTTTGATGTGTAACCAGAGGAAATTGCACCTAAGTAATATTTTAGCTCCCTAGTCTTTGCATTTTCAAGAATGTCTTAAAAATGTTCAGAAGCACTTTAAAATCTTTGCTCTTTTGATACAGTTTAAAAAATCTCTTTGGAGGGGGAATATTAATATAGTAAACTTACGTGAACTAAACTTATGTGAAAACAGAACGTAGAAACCAAGGAAATGCTGAGTTCAGAGAATTGAAACATCTTCCCAGCTGCTTGCCTCCAATGATGCAACTGCTGATTTTATATATCACTCATGTCATGACCGTTATGCCTCTAACATTTACATTTATTCCGTGATTCCTTGAAAGCTGGATTCCAGAAGTTCAGATTTGCTCAGTTTCAGAAGCTGTCAGGTGGCAGTAAATGTGAAAAAGGAAAGGGGAACTGCTTAGTAAGAAGGAAGTTTAGTACTTGCCGTTAGTTTCGTACTTGTGATATTCTCACAAAGGTTAAAAAAAATCCTCTTCCTGGACTCTTTTGAGAGCAGCCCACTTAGAATGTGACCTTTAGCGCCACCTAGTGGGAGGGAGAGTCAGCAAGGAACTCGAAGGGTGGACTTGGAAAACCTCATCATGATCAGAGTATGTTTGGTCTCACTTTTTTTAAAAAAGGAGGGAAAGTCATCCTGGGTAGCACTTAACAGCCACTGTGCCTGAGCTGGCTCTTTCAGACAGGGAGGTTACCCTTTGGAGAGAAATAAAAAAGACCTGCCTTGACAATAAACCTGAAAAAGAAGAGAGAAGTGATTAGGAGATTTATATTAGAAATGTGTGTACCTGAAAGGAATGCCATATGCCCAGATCAGTTTTGTTAGTGTGTTTTGCCTGTTTCTGAAAGCCAGCTTCACATGAAAATACTCCCAGATGATTTTGTTTCAACATCAGTAATGCAGTCTTATTTCTATCCCCGTGTTGTACAGGCTCTGGAGGAGGGTCCCAGGGTTCTTAACAGGCAGCACCCTGTTTAACCCTTAACACACCTGAGATACACTTTGGGAAGATCCACCATGTGGGACAGTTTTATAGGAAGGTGTTTTCAGAGTTCCAGCGGGAGACTGTTTCCTGTGACTTTGGTCCAGGGCCTGGCGAGGGAGGTGAGCAGGTATGCACTACTATATATAGAGTAGGTAACCAACAAGGACCTACTGTAGAGCACAGGGAACTATACTCAATATTTTGTAATAACCTATAAGGGAGAAGAATCTGAAAAGATTAGATAGATATGTATGTACATCTGAATCACTTTGCTGTACACCTGAAACTAATATAACATGTAAATCAACTATAATTCAATTTAAAAAAAAAAAGGAAGGGGGAAAGGGGAACATGGGAACGCTATGGTGGAGGAACCCGGTGGACCCCACTGAACCAAGTGCTGAGGGTGACATTCCCTAGTTGTCGTGTTGAGATCTTGTATCCCCTGGTGTAAGACAGGGAGGAGGGCTTCACCTGTGGGGTTTTCTTCCCCTAAATCCTTGACCCCCATCTAATCATGAGAAAACGTTAGACCAACATGAATGGATGGTACAGCCACAGAATACCTGACCAGCATTCCTCACAAATGGCGAGATCATGAATAACAAAATAAGAACGATAAACTGTCACCCTGGGAGGGGAAAAAAGAGACTAATTGCTAATGCATAAATACAGTCTGGTACCGTTGACTGGATCCTGGAGTAGGAAAAGGGCATTGGTGGAATACTGAGGAAATGTGACTGATGTGTGTGGTTTAGTTCACGGTGTCATACCAAGGTTGATTTCTTGGTTTTGATCCTTTACCAGGGTTATGGAAGATGACAACCTCAGGGGAAACTGTCTGGCTGAAGGGGTCTCTGAGATTTTTCTGTACTGCTTTTTTTTTTTTTTTTTTTTTTTTTACAGTTTTGTTGTCTAGAATGATTCCAAAACCAAAGGGAAAAGAACACCATTAACAAAGAAGGCAGAGGGTGTGAGGGGTCATCCCGAAACACTCCACCAAGCAGCCCTTTAGTCCTCTCCTCCCCAGGGCCCCCAGCACAGCCTGCCAGCTCCCTCCACGCCAGCACCTGTTGCTCCAGACATGCTGATCTTTCCCTCAGCTTATTTCATAAGAAAATTGGCTCAGGGCTCCCCTCCTACTCTCTTGTCTCTGAAACACGGACAGAGACTGTTTTGTCTTTCTGTCTCTTCTTTATGGTTGGCAAGTGTCAAGTCAAGAAGGTATAAAAAGTCACGCAGCCCTGACTGAATCCCTCTCTGCCTGGAGAGCAAAAACTCTGATGTCGGTGGCAAGTTTTTGAGAACACGAAGAACTGAAGTAGGGGTCAGAGGAAAATCCGATGTGGGCATCTGGCTTTTTTGCCTCCGGTGTAGGAGGGGCAGTTGTCAGGGGTGGGGAAGCTGGTGATGCGGTGACGAGATGGGGCCGTGCCTGGGGACACTCCTTACAGCTCAGATGACAACACAGTCTGGATTTTCTGGGTCAGCTTAAATGTTCTGTCTGCTTCCTTGCCCTTGTGCTTTAACCTTTGGTTTAGACCCTGGCTTATGGGATCTGCCACGGGAGCAAAGCAGACCTGGAGCAATCACGGGGTTGAAGGAGAGGGTGGAAGGGAGAGAATCCAACCTCCAGAGCCCTGGAGGACAGGACCTGGGCATCCTGGTGGTCCTTCCTGCTGGAACAGCTAAGCCTGGGATGCCAGTGTTATCAGACTCTAAGTTCCTGTACAGGTAGCACGCTGGCATTTTTTGCTTCTGTTGTGCCTCAGAGGCTCAGGTTTAATAGAGTAATGACAATCTGCCTCAAAACATTTCCTTTGATATTTTTAACAACTGTCAAAATTAAAATCACATTTTTACTTAAGCAAAACAAAACAATACCTGGTACATCTTGAGACTCAGAGAAGATAACAGTATTTCCTCTTAATCGTTGGCTCACTTACCTTGGTTGCATCTGTCTTATGAACCTATATCGTGCAAAGGACAGGCTACTAAATGCTTATGTAGATAAAAATAATTTCTGTGATTTAATGCCATTCTGGGCTTGTTGTTTGACATTTTTCCATCTTAGTTGGTATAATGCTTTTCTTCATGCATGTTGAAACTTTTTAAAAATAGCAAACTATTTGAACCCTGCAAAGTACATTTGACGAAATCTGTCATTTTAGTTTCTATTTCATTTATTTTCACTCTGATTTTTGTTATTGCTTTCCTTCTTCTAACTGTGGGCTTAGATTGCTCTTCTTTTTCTGGTTCCTTAAGGGGAAAGTTAGGTTGCTTATTTGAGATTTTCTTTTTCCTTAATGTAGACATTTGTCACTATGAACCTCCCTCTTAGAACTGCTTTTGCTGCATCCCATAAGTTTTGGTGTGTTCAGATTCCATTTTCATTTGTCTCAAGATATTTTTTGATTTACTTTTTGATTTCTTCTTTGGCTCATTGGTTTTAAGTAGGATGTTGTTCAACATCCACATATTTGTGCATTTTCCAGTTTCCTGCTTGTTACTGATTTCTAGCTTCATACCATTGTGTTCAGAAAAGATACTTGATATGATCTCAATCTTCTTAAATGTGTTAAGACTAGATTTGTGGCCAAGCATACGATCCACCCTGGAGAACGTTCTGTGTGCATCCTGCTGCTGTTGTATGGAATGTTCTGTATATGTCTGTTAGATCTATCCGGTCTAACATATAGTTCAAATCCAATGTTTCCTTACTGATTTTCTGTCTGAATGATCTATCTATGATTTTATTTTATTTTTAAAAATTAATTAATTAATTAATTAATTAATTTTTGGCTGTGTTGGGTCTTCGTTTCTGTGCGAGGGCTTTCTCCAGTTGCGGCGAGCAGGGGCCACTCTTCATCGCGGTGCGCGGGCCTCTCACTATCACGGCCTCTCTTGTTGCGGAGCACAGGCTCCAGACGTGCAGGCTCAGCAGTTGTGGCTCACGGGCCTAGTTGCTCCGCGGCATATGGGATCTTCCCAGACCAGGGCTTGAACCCATGTCCCCTGCATTGGCAGGCAGATTCTCAACCACTGTGCCACCAGGGAAGCCCTATCTATCATTTTAGATGTAAGGTAATAATAGCTGCGTTTGTTGAGCCCACACTGGATGTTGCTAGATTTTACTGCATGACCTGCTGCATGTAGTCTGGATATTTTATTAATATGACTAATATCATTAGGTAGGTCCTACTATTTACTACCTTTTATAGCTCAAGAAACTGAGGCTCAAAAAGATGAAGTAACTTGCCCAGGGTCATACAGTCAAGGAAATAGTAGAACTAGTGCTGAACCCAAGTCTACCTACCTTATGCCAATGCTTCACTGCTGGGAAGCATCATGTTCTCAGATGGAATTGCCCAAGTGTGGTTCCTGCCTAGATATCCAGCCATCAGGGGCTCAAAGATGGTAGGGACTGAAAGCCTGTCCCATGTGATAGAAGGACTTGGACATGTTTGATCCTGGGCCTTAGACCTTTAGTTAAAAACTAGGCAACATATCAACACAGAGTTGACAAAGCGAATTTTTAAGTCTTTAAATATCCTTGTGAGTCTATTGCCCTATCTGGAATAACTAAAACCACCTCTACTTCTTGTGTAATTCTTTTTTTTTTTTAAGAAATAATATAATCTGCTCACAGAGCTCATCTTATTGATCATATCAGAAATCCTGAGCCATTCAATTGATTTTTCACCCACCCGCTGAAAAATAATCACTGTGAAAAAAACCTCTTTGTTTAGTGGTCCAAATGATCAAGTTTCCTCCTTCTGAATGGCTGCATGGGGAAGCCGAAATATTGTCAGAGACATATGAGAAGGTGGCTGGCCGCTCCTGGAAGTGGGGCAAGGTGAGTCGGTGGTTGTACCCATTCCCTGGTGTCTTCAACTTTGTAGGAAACCCCCAACCAGCTATGGCCGAGTCATGCCAAAGTCCATCTTTCTCACTCTTTTCTGTATTTGCACTTTATTTTTTAGCTTTTTATTTTATATTGGAGTATAGCCAATTAACAATGTTGTGATAGTTTCAGGTGCACAGCCAAGTGACTCAGCCTTCCATATACATGTATTTGCACTTTTTGATTGACACTTTTTATTCTTTAGAAATGTTAATATTCCCAATCAGGCCATAGCCCAATTTTTACCCCCAAGTACTCTTCTATCTTCATTATTATTGTTATTAATAATTTTTATCTAATTATCCTGCCAGCTGGTCATTAATAGTGCCAAGCTCTTTACTGTAGTGGTCGGCTCATTGCCAAATAAGGCATGGCTGTTGATTTGAACTTTTCTGGCTCTAACCAGACAGAATCATAAACCATAAAGGAAGTTGGAATTAGAAAGTATCTCAGAGATTGTCTTCTGCCTATGAGAAAACAGGGTGCCTTGCCCAAGGTTAAGCTAAAAGACAAGAGCTTAGAGCTATCATTTTTCAGGGTAAAATTCTGGAGACTACAATTGGGAAACCATTGCATGCTCTGAATTACATAAATATCATTTTGGAGGATTTGTATCGATGGCAAAATTATTCCAGAGAATGGAACAATTGATAGCATTATTCTTTCTCCTCCCAGAACTGGTGAATTAAAGTATTGAATTGAATATAGTCAGTGATCAATTCATCTTTACATTTGTGGTTTTCATCTCAGATGTTTTCCCCAGTATTTTGATGCTTATAGATTTTGGAACCCAGCTAGCACGACTGGCCTGTGGATCCTTGTAAGTAATTTGTGTTTTATGGTTGTTACCTGCTTGTAAAAGATTAGTGGGAGAAATCCAACTACAGACAGAAAAAAAGTTTGCGTTTTCTCTCTCGAGTGTTCAGAGTAGGAAGTAATCAATCAAATTATGGGAATAAAATTCCTTTTCCCTTTTTCAGAGTTCTTACTTGGATTAGAGCTCTCCTTTCAATAGGAAGTATCAGAGTTGCCAGGCTGGTTTGAATGACAAATTCAAAAGTGGTGTGTTTGTTACGGTCGTAAATCTTTGCAGATTCTCCTTAAACTCAGGTATTTAAAAAGGGAACTGGATTAAGCTGCAACGAAAGTTACATTCCCAGAGCTAACTGCGCCCCTGGTCACCTTTCTTAACTGAAGCCATGTTTGCTTGCAATCGATGTTTTGAAAAGTTCTGGCGGTAAGAAAAGGCTGCAGTGATGAAGTGATTTCATTTTACAGACAAAGCTTTAGAGTAAACAAAAACTGGCATCTGGGTTTTTTCTTAATTTTCTGGTGGACTTTAATTATTGTAGTTTCTTTCATCAAATGTTGTGGGTTTTTCTTAAAGAAATAAAGGCCGCTTGTTTTTCTTTCTAATGAGGCCTTTCTCTTTCTTCTTGGTGTAGGAGGACTTGAGATTACAACAGTATCTGTTAAAAAGGCTTTCCCCAAAGCCAGAGGGTCTACTGGAATGCCCTGCTAGGGTTTAATGATGGAAGGAAAACACACTGGATCTGTTTTATATTTATATGGGGGGGAGTTCATGGGGAGCTAATGCTTGTGATGAAAATTCTTGGGATTTTCAGGTGCATTTGCCCTGTGGCAGAGGGTGGCAAGTTGGAAGCAGACATTGGAGAAACCACTTCTCAGCTCCAGCTGACAGTTGCCAAGAAAGAAAGTAGACTCATGATTGCCCTGCCCTCTGAATTTTCTAAAGAATCTTGGGATACTGATTTTTTTAAAAACATATTGAGAAATAATTAACATATTAAAAGCCAAACCTAACACAAACCAAAATTCTGCATAGAGGGAGTAAATCAATTTCATCTGGAGGAGAGGGGCTGCTAGTTTATAAGCTTTGGCTTATAGTGAAGATCAGAGTTAGCAACAAAAAGCTGGTGTGTATTAAGAGTTTTTCAAACTGTGAATCCCAAGACATTAGTGTATAATAAAACCAATTATTATTTTTTTAATGGAAGGGGCTATAACAGGATAAAATAAGAGAGTGAATCCCAGGTAGTAAGCCGGGCAAATATTATCTTGACAGGCTTGGTTCAGGTGTGTACATACATAAACAGATCAGTGTGTGCTGAAAGATTGGATGTAAATGTACTTGTTATTAGTGGATTTCAATACAAAAAAGTTTGAAAAACACTGGCCAGTGTGAGCAGAAGTCCTGTGTGAAGAGACTAAAGTGAACGTGCTTCAGGGTCCCTCAAGAAACTAACCTTGGTCTTTTTCAACTTTATATCTCTGGGCCCTGGAACTGTACCTGTCACAGAAGGAATTCACTCTTTGTTTAATAAAAACAATGATGCCTTAGGCCATGGCTCAGTGATGTTTTCCTGGAAAGGGCCAATAGTAAATGTTTTAGGTTTCGTGGGTCATATGGTCTCTGTCACAGCTATTCAACTCTGCTTTTTAGCAGGAAAGCAGCCT
This sequence comes from Balaenoptera musculus, assembly GCF_009873245.2. Lineage (NCBI taxonomy): Eukaryota > Metazoa > Chordata > Mammalia > Artiodactyla > Balaenopteridae > Balaenoptera > Balaenoptera musculus. The sequence continues at coordinate 55,508,507 of NC_045804.1, read as the reverse complement.
TAGACAATATGTAAATGAATGGGTGTGGCTATGTTCCAGTAAAACTTTATTGACCAAAACAGGCCTTTGGCTCACTGGCCTGGTTTGCAGACTTCTAGGATAGGCTAAAAGCTTCAGATATGTCCCTGGACCTTCCCTTACTTTACTTAGCATGTGATGCTCATGTGAGTATCCACCACGAACATTCATGGGAGGTGCTGAGGGTGTAGCTGAGGGACCTCCTGTGCGAGGTGCCGCTCAGAAATAGCTCCTCGAGGCTGGATGAGGCTAGAAGTGTCCATCCCAGGCAGTGACCAGTGGGAACTTTTTGAAATATGCAGACTTGTTCAGCATGGTGGCATTGCATGTAACGGTGATTCATGTGCTCAATGACAAATGTTCTACTTTGGAAGAGACAAATCGACAGTCTTTGGTCATTTTTTTACAAAAGCTTAATAATGCGTTTTGCTGTTTCCTTGACTTTGTACTTGAGTACCTGTTTAATTTACATAGATCTTCCCCTGCTTCTCCATTCTTCCGTCTGCCTTTTGGGTGCCTGGGCATCCTGTGATGGGGTCACCTGACCTCTGTCCTGAGAAGCAATCCCACCCAGCAGTTTCAGTCAACAGTCCGAGTTTGCAGGTGAAGAGTGAGGCATCACGTTGGGATCAAAGTGTCAGAAAAGATTTTTGAGACCATTCAATAACATGTTTAGGGAGTTTGGACTTTATTCTAGATCAGCGTTGTCCAACAGAAATGTAACGGGAACCGCTTATGTCCTTTTAAATGTTCTGGTAGCTTCTTTAAAAAAGTAGGAATGAAGAGGCAATGTTCATTCTAATAATATTTTGATTGAAGCCAAGTTGTCTGAAATATTATAATTTCAACATGTAATCAACAATAAAACATTATCAACGAGACATTTTGCATTTTTCGTACAAAATCTTCCAAATCTCATATGCATTTTATTTTATTTTATTTTTTAACACTTTATTTTATTTTATTTTTATTTTTTGGCCGTGCCACACAGCATGTGGGATCTTAGTTCCCTGACCAGGGTTCGAACCTGTGTCCCCTGCCTTGGAAGCATGGAGTCTTAATCACTGGACCGCCAGGGAAGTCCCTCATATGCATTTTATACTTGTGGCATTTCTCAATTCCGTCTACCCACATTTCGAGTATTCAGTAGCTCCCTGAGGCCAGTGGCTACCATATTGGGTAGTTGCGGCTCTTGAGGCAGGGCCAGGGGAGGGGTTTTGAAGGCTTTCCATAGAGAGCTGATTCCGCAGACGTCCTGGTTCTGCCCAGGAAGCCCAATCCGAGGTGGCGTGGGAAGGGCGGAAGATGCACACCAAGGCCCTGGCTGTTGAGTCTCAAGGACAGAGGTGGAGGCTTGAAGTAGAACAGGGCCGTGGCCATGGGAAGTGGTGGCAAGGAGATTTGCTGGACGTTTTGGTGGAAGGAATCTTTGTGTGGGATGCTTTGTGTGGGATGCTGACAAGGAGGAAAGGGGGAGAAACTGGAGAACACTGGACGATTTCTAGCTCGGGGATATTTATGATTAAGTGCGACTGTCATAGGGAGGGACACAGAAGGAGTTTACAGGTACCAAGGGGAGCAGACAGCTTTGTTTTAGGCCCATCAAGTGGATGGAGCCTCGAGGTGGGCTGGAGCCCACAAATCAGGTCAGGCTTGGGGCCAGCGTAGGCCTGATGGCTGAGGCCGTGCCAGCCGTCACTGTAGCCGAGATATGAAAGTGTGGAGCAAGGACACAAGGGCAGGGAGGGAAGAGCAGGAACAGGGGAACGTGGTTATGTTCTTGCCCCAGAGAAGGACCGTTTCTACCATTTATGCCGTGCACACGCAAGTGTTTAGAGGGAAGTGTACTGATGTCTAGAATTTGCTTTGAAACACATTCAAAAGGATGAAATGAATTGATGGATGGGTAGAGGGATATGTAGATATGTGATAATAAAAGTGCAGAAAAACCCCTATTTAGAATCTAGTTGGTGGGTAGATGGGTGTTTGGTTGTACAATTCTTACCAATTTTTGCTACGTTTAAAATTTTCCTAAGAAAATGTTGGCCGTAGCAGGGAGGAGAGAGTTTCAAGGTCAGTGGCATGAAATGCTACAGAAGGTGTGAACAGAGGTCTGGGACCAAAGAATGTTTGTCTCGTCAACTACGAAGCTATTGGTGACCCTGCGACCAGGTGGGCTATTGCGTGTGACAAAAGCCAGCGGGCAGTGTGTTGATGGGTAAAAGAAAATTACTCAGAAGAGGCAGAGAGTGTGATGAACTTCACCCACGTGTCTGCCTGGCCTTTGCTGTCTCCCCCTTTTTCCTGGATTGAGTTGGCCAGTGGGGTCCTCCTACTCGCTTTATGACCATTATGGCTGGTCTTCCATGTAAATAAAACTTCCCTATATGAAAGGAGGTTTCTACAATGTGTTTAGTATGTTTCTGTCCTGGCTACTGCATTTGTGTGTCCTGTTTTCTGCATGCATGTTGTTACTTAGGCCTGGTGGCTTGATCAGCAGTTTCTGTATCACAGGGTTTTAGGAAGTCTTTTATTTTAAATTGCAGACTGTGCTCTTTGGATGGATGCTTAAGACTTCCTGCGTTAGTTACTGAACACAAGTAGCATCTGATAGGCCTGTTTAAGTTTCTTGAACATTCTGGTAAAAGTGTAGTGGCTAATTTTCAAGGCGATGCTGTACCAGCCTATTCTAAACTCCATTGCAAGGCTGGGGAGCAAAAGAAACTTGCTTTAAGAATCTCCGTCTTTTTGAGACACAGACCTACTAGAGAATGGACTTGAGGATATGGGGAGGGGGTGGGGTGAGATGTGACAGGGTGAGAGAGTGTCATGGACATATATACACTACCAAATGTAAAATAGATAGCTAGTGGGAAGCAGCCGCATAGCACAGGGAGATCAGCTCCGTGCTTTGTGACCACCTAGAGGGGTGGGATGGGGAGGGTGGGAGGGAGGGAGATGCAAGAGGGAAGAGATATGGGAACATATTGTATAACTGATTAACTTTGTTATAAAGCAGAAGCTAACACACCATTGTAAGGCAATTATACTTCAATAAAGATGTTAAAAAAAAAAAAAAAAAAAAAGAATCTCCGTCTTTTTGAAGACTCACTTGAAAATTCCCTGAAAGAATGAAGACTTCTGAATGCTTTGTGTTTTCTCTCACCAACACTGAAGTTTAAAGTTTCAACCACGGATATTCTTTCACTGGTGACGTCCTTTTTTTTTTTAAAGATTTATTTTTATCTATTTGTTTATTTATTGAGGCTGCACCAGGTCTTATTTGCGGCACGAGAGCTCTTAGTTGCGGCATGTGTGCGGGATCTAGTTAGTTCCCCGACCAGGTATCAAACCTGGGCCCCTGCATTGGGAGTACGGAGTCCTACCCACTGGACCACCAGGGAAGTCTCCATTGGTGACATCTTATTTCTTCTCTAGGAATACCAAATAGAAGACATTCTTTGTAACGCTTTTAATATTTTCCTTTCTTTTCCCCGGAAATTTTGCTGCTGATGAGAAAGCATTAAAAAAAAAAAAAAAGGAAAAAAGAAAAACCTGAGAAAACCAAACCAACTTATTCCTACTGTCTGACTCACAGATCTATTGCTTATGGGAAAAAAAATTGTTTTTGTAGTGTTTGTTTCTCATTTAAGTCAATGGCAGTCATTTCTCTCTGATTCATAGAGGCTCTTAGGGAAAGGACGTGAAGGACATTTCAAGTTGAAAATTGCTTAAAATAAGGGGACTCGCGTATCTAAAGTTCAGAAACTATTTTCATGGCATCTCTCTAGGTTTAGTCTTAGAGTATTGCAAATAATTCATCTATTTCACCATGACGGTCCTTTCTAGTCCACGCAGAAATTGAGGGTGGACCTTTAAACAGTGTGGTGAGAGGTCAGCGTGGTAGTGAGATTTGGAAAGGATGAGGGAGGAGGGAAGGGGGGTGAGACGTCCGGAGAACCAAGGAACTCAAAAGCTCGAGGGCTTAAGTGTAAACAAATGACTGCATGAAATCTTCACTCATCTAATATCCTGATTAAAATGAAGCAGGCCACCGTGTCGCCCTTTGCATTTGTGTGACAGAACTGGAGAACTTTTCATTGCATGGCCAGAGGGCTGCACAATTGCAGCAGTGGAGAAAGTAGAAAACTAGAAGGGGAGAAGAAAGAGAAACACTGCTGAGCTAATGCTTCCGAGGCCACCAATAAAGGGGGCCAGAGACCCACGTGGAGGGGCGTGGAGTGGGAAAGCGGGTTCAGATCTGGCTCGAATCTGGCACCCTTGATGTTTTTGGTAGATACCTCTGGGGACTTTCGTGAGTCCTGAAATTCTCAGATGTGGAAATGTTCGCACCTGCCCCTCGTTGTGTGTCTCCCCGTCCGCAAGCCTTCCTGTGGCCATCATTTCCAGTAAAGGTCCTCATTATTCTGTCCACTTGATCTTTCTCGAAAAGAAGCATCTCCCCACATTCATGGAGACTGAACGGCTGTGTGCCTTCGCAGGAATTCACATCATCTGCGTCTACAAAATCAACACATGTCTGAACCTCGTGAACTGTGCAGTCTGCCTACATATCATCAGTGTGTCTGCTGGGGGTTACTATCTACGACAAACAGAGGGTTTCAGAAAAATATGGCAATATTTCAAATATGGTTTTTTTAATAGATTATCGATTTCTTGGGGGAGAGGAAACAGGAAAATCATGAGTCACATGATACAATGTGTGAACAGGGGTATGCAGATGTAAAAGGTGATTATTATGAAATACTTGGAAATCTGTTGGACATGAAATGTCTCATTCCATGGCCAATCCCCTGATTGTTCGTCGAACTACGTCAAGGGATAGATTATATATATATGTATATGTTTTTGATTTTTTTATTGACATATAGTTGATTTACAGTGTTGTGTTAGTTTCTGCTGCACAGCACAGTGACTCAGTTATACATATGTATACGCTCTTTTTTGTATTCTTTTCCGTTATGGTTTATCCCAGGACATTGACTCTAGTTCCCTGTGCTCTACAGCAGGACCTCGTTGTGTATCCGTTCAGATAGATTATATTTTGACTCTCTTCTTTCAGGTATTGTTTCCCCTTCCTTCATAAAAGAAAACAAATAAATAATAGTTTATTTAAACAGCTCCATTAGTACATTGGCTTGAACATGGGACGTGTATGTACCTATTGTCATAATCTGCAGCACAGTTTTAAAGGTTTGGGTGAAATCGTTGCCCTTCAAAACAGTAAGTTCTTGAAATTGCATAATAACTAAATATATAAACAATTTCCATGTATTGATTTGGGCGTCTGACTTCTGAGCGCCTCCTACCAGAATTTTGTAGAATGCTGGCTCCGTTTTGAAAGCGTGGGCAAAATAATTTTCCTTAAATAAAGAAAATTCTTTTCCTTACTCCCAAGGCCTTAAAAATCTGAACTGTTGAACCCAGCTTTGAGTAATGATATACTATACTTTGCCAAATGAGTTGTTTCCCCTTTTTTCACATCCATCAGAAAAAGGAAGTGTTCTGTTGGACAAACTGTGTCCCAGGAAAGGCCTTTTTTGTGCGTGTGTTTGTTTGCTTAAGTCAAGGTAAGTTTAAAATCAGAGGAAAATTTCATATTGTTCTCAGGTGATATTTACAAGTTTGAGTCTGTGGGTTGTATTCTGTCGGCACAGAAATGCTAAGACGGTAGTTAAAGGAAAGAGGAATCCGTAATCAGAGGAAAGTAATGTAGACTGTTTAATAGCATATGTTCATATAAAAATGATGGAAATAAGACAGATTTGCAGTTTTTTTTAGACACGCCACAACAAAATATGAAATGAATCATAAACAGTTTTTGAAAACTTGAAATATTTAGGCTCAGAACAGTGTGACCGAATTTACTTTTATGATTTTCAATTCCTGTTTGAGTTTCACGGACTTTGTACTAAATCTCAATTCTCTCGGAACTGAAATTGTTTGTTCTCACACCCAAATAAATTATCTAATTATTAAGAAATAAGTACACTATCATAAAATCTCATTATTAGCATTAGAAATGACCTCCAGGTCATCTAGCCCAATACTTATCTGATAGACCAAAGTATACTAAATGAGTTCCATAGCTGCTCTAGTCAACAGATAATCTTCTGATATGTCTTCAAACACTGATATAACCTGACTTATTTGAAGGATAAACTATTTAGTCAGTTCTTGGCTTCTTTTGCCTACTGGTTGCCAAGCAGAATCTCATCTATTTATTCTTTATTCATGTGACTAGTTGTTTTGAGGGAGTGCAGAGGGTGTAGACCACTTTAGAAAGAGGATTTTTGTAGCTCATATTCACGTTTATTTATTTATTAGAAAGATAATACAGCAGTTCTGCTAGAGTGATTGTTTCGAACATGTTGAGTTTGTTCCAGTGGAATTCATAGTTTAGGAAACCGTTTGCGTATACTGCCAATTTTAGATTTGTACATTTGTAGCTCGTGTACATTTTCATCAGCAAGAAACACTAGATGAATGCAGAAAACTGCACTCAGCTGAAGTGAGTCGTGTAAGAACACACACACGTGCACACATTTGCACACATGTGCCTCAACTGTCCACCAGCCACCTCAGCTCAGAGCCAGTTCTGAGTTACATTCATCTACATCTGGAGAACAGCTTTCCGTCCCATTTTTGATAACCTGCTTTCCACCACTTCTCAATAACTCCCAAGCTGCAACCCTCCCAATGCGCAATTCCACTAGAAAACTTTAGGGCTTTTTCAAGGTCAAGTGTCATATTTATTGTACTGTTTATGAATCACTTAACCAGTTAAAGTGTGAAAACTGGGGTACCGTTATTATTAGGTTCCTACCTTTCAAAAAATTTGCCACTGATAAATTTTGAGAGTATTGTACCTTAACTCCATTTTCCCCATAAGCTCTATGGTTTTTATTTTGTGATTTTATGTAGTGGAGGGATTTTAGGAATGCATATGTTGGAGTTACAGCACAGCTGACTGGATACCATTACAGAAAATGTAGCAAATGCAGTACAGACAAGCCTTGTAACCAGTGTGATGTATTTCCTCTCAGGCATTTTACTATGTGTCACATATTTTTTAAATTTGTTAATCTAATTAGGTTCAGGGCATATGTACAATTTGTTAGAAATTTTATCATTTAGGAGTGTCATATAAACATTTTCTAACCATATTGTTAGACCTTTTATAAATATTGTAATGACTTCTAAATCCCCTTTTAAGAATGTATCATAATTTACTTATCATTTGGCCTTTAGGCACTTTTTAATTTGGGGCTCTTATACACAGTACTTTGATGGATATCTTTGTAACGCTTTTTGTTATACTGAATACAAGTTGTTTAGAATGATCTGCCAGAAATAGACTCGTAGGGTCAAAGGCTGTGAATATTTGATACCTCTTGCTGAATTGATTTCCAAAAGGGTTGTGTGAATTTATACTCCCAGCAGTATTGTACAGGTAGAAATGTGACCAAGTTTCTCTGTTTCTGGGATTCTAAAACAACAGAGAATTTCATTTGAATGGGAAAACACGAGCCCTGTATCCGCAGAATCAGATGCTCAGCTGCTCACGTGTCACCTCTGCTGGCTCTTGCCTTGTCCTTAGCATCCTGGCTTCTTCTAAACCTCCTTCTAAAATGTCCAAATGTGTTGGTTTTCTAATCGTTTCAAGGAATGTCCACAATACAAAGGTCCAACTGTCCATCTCCTAGGAAGGAAAGTGTCACAGTGTGATCTGGAAACTGGAGACCTACTCCTGAACCCTCCAGGTGATGACTTGATTTGGGACAAGTCTGTTCCCCTTGGTAGGACCTCAGTTTTGTTTTCTTAAAAACTGGGTTTGACTCAGTGTGTTCTGAACATATTTGGTCATCTTTAGAGATGTGTTCTCAAGGAATCGTAGAGGTAAGGAAGACACGGTGAGGGGGTGAGGTGAAGAGAGATGAAGGCAGGTGAAAAAAAACCTATCCAGCAGCATTCTGTTACTTAGGAGAACACTAATTTTCAACACAGCCTTTTGTTATGAAATATCTCAGTATATAGTAAAGTTAAAAGACTTCTGCAGGAAACACCCATCCATCTACTCACTACCTAGAGTCTACTCTTAGAATTTTATTGTGCTTGTTTTATCACATATTTTCCCATCGATGTGTCCTCTGTGCACTGTGGATTCTCTTTTGTTTGCATGGTCCCTTAGGGCATGGTGACTCTCCTCAGACACCGCAGGGCCCTGGGAAAGTTGGGGTAAGTTGCCAGTTAGTCACTGAGACCACTGGAGTTGGCAGATTCATACCCAGAGCCATCCTGGATGTCCTCTGAGGGAGAGTTTCTTCCTGTAGTTTCACAGAGAAGAGCTTTTGCTAAAATGATGCATCAACTGCACAATATAAAATATAAGAATAAGGAGACTGAATATGAAAAAAGCACAGGATCTGTAAATCCAAATGAGCAAAGTTCATCAAAGCAGTCTCCAGTGGAGGCTATATACCTCCTCCAGTGTTGCCATCACCCAGAGTATTTGGGGGGATTTTTTCTTTTGGAATTCCCCTCAGGACTATACAGCTCATAAGAAAACTGGCTTTCTTGCTCGGAACAGACACACGCTGGTTAGACTAGTGACGCTACTCCTCCAAGCCACCCTTCACCCCACTTTCTCCCTTTAATCCCAGCTGTGGCTGCTGTTCTCAGCACCCATGAGCTTGTGCAGGCTGAAGTCGCAAACCTGAGTTCCCTGTGTTTGCAGACATCTAAGGAGAGAGCTTTCATGACGACAAGCTTCTCTTGTCTCTCTGTGATGCTGAGCAACTCAGCCACCAAATAAATGCCTGTGCTTGTTTCTTTCTCTGTAAAATATGGCTAAGAATTTTTACCGGGCTCAAGTTAGAGGGTTGTTGTGATGAAAAAAAAAAAAAAAAAAATGAGATACTTAGGAACCCCAAACTCCTGTAAATACATGAAAAATACATGGGGTAAAATGATTTTAAATATCATTTTATGATACTGAAATAAAAGTCATAAGGAAAAAAAAAAGACTGAAAGGAGATACAGTAAAATGCTAGCATGCTAGAATTAGGGACCAGTGATGATTTCCTCTTCCTGTTTCCAAAATTGTTTATACGGTGATACTCCCTTTGTCGTGGAAAAGTGTGTTAGCACTAAGCATCTGTTGTTCTCATCATATTAGGACAAAAAGCAAGAAATGATTTTTGTAGTAGGTAGTGGAAGAAGGAAGCCATCAGTCATTTGGGGGAGAAACTGAAATATCACAGAAATGAACCTTCTTTGCCTACTAGTAGTACTGACTGCTGATTTATACCTTCTGTAGCCTAAGAACATTTGTTTACTTTGCATCCCTGGGTAACAGCTGGAGTCTCACAAATGTGTGGAGAGTATTTGACTGTCAATAATTCTAGAAGATTTTATCACTTGGAGCTGTGAGAAGACTTTGAGAGGTTAGATTAACCGTTGGATAACCTGCTAACTTCTGTCTTCCGCACTGTGCCACTTTCCAAGCGGGATTAGCGGCACCCAGAATAGAATTCCCAGGGCCCAGCTTCCGTGAGCAGGAAGGTGGGAGGAGTGAGGGATGGCTCAAGACCCATTTTAGGCTTTGAAGCAGAGACTGCGAAAACCAGCGAGGTGGCAAGGGCAGGCGTCCTTGAAGTTCTTGGGTGTGCGCTTCACAAGTTCTCTTTTGCCCTTTTCTTCCTCCCACTGTCTTTCCCAAGGGAAAGGGATTTACATCAGAATTTTACTTCCAGTCTAGTTTCCTGCATCAAAATTTCAGAAGTTGCTAGTTGTGAGAAACGGACATCTTAAAAATCATGGCTCGTTGTACAGAGAAAGAGGAACGGGAAGAGCTGGCAGGACGCGGCCTGGGAACAGGAGTGATGACTCGTCGGATTCATTCTCGGGTCCTCTGTGAGCCTCAGGCTTTGGGCACGTGATGCATTTCAGGGTCGTCTCTTTCGGAGGGCTCCTGTGCTGTATGCATCTGCCGTGTGTTCCTGCAATGCACGGAGACACTGTACGCTTAGCCTCTCCGCTCATGAGATGTGGGACCAATATAGCCTCACAATGAAAACCTTTATTTATCTCAGAAACACTTCCAGTGATGAGAAGGACTGAGCTGGGGAAAGACGTGATCCCCTTCCCACCTCCCTCGGCCACTAACAATAAACACACAGGAATGTTGCAGAAAATATAACAACCACCACAACAAAAACAAGTGCCCCCAGCCAGAGTCCAAAGGCAGGGAATTCTGCCTGCCAGAGCAGCGGAGGCCGAGGCTGTGGTACCCGTAGAGGATGCCCAGGAGGGAGGGCCCGCAGGCGGAAGGCCGGGGTCCCGGGATGCGGCCTGTGTTTGCCAGGAGAGACAAAATGGTGGCCCCTACATCTGCCAAATGCCATGACGAACCCCCTGCTCTCTGTCCTCGTGGCTCACCTATCAAGCTCAGAAAAATGTGGCCAGGAGGCTTGCCTTCTCTATAGGTTTTTGGACAAAAGAAAAAATCACCCACAAAAAATTAAAACTGCAGTTCTGTATGTTGGCTTGTGGTCTGAGTTTATACTTCCTGTAAAGTATAAACTGAGAAGTATAAGCTGTGATTTCACACACTGAGAAATCAACATAAAAACTGGTCTCAGGGCCATTGAAACCCGTGGTATCTTTGGCAGACAAAAAAAAAAAAAACTGCTTTGGATTTTTTATAACTTGGTTCCCAGGAGAATTCCCCAGAATGAACAACCAGGATGGAGGATGAGGGCACCATTAGCAATTTCAATCACGTGAGAAAAGAAATCAACCATGAGTGAGAAACGGGGGACTCAGCAAACCCCAGAAAGGCCTCAAAGATACAGCACTCTGAAAGGTGTTTACAACTCGTTTTGAGTTATTAGAGAAATTGTAAAGTATATAAAAATCACAATGAAAAATTACGACATCATAAAAAAGATTTGGAAAAGAACCAAAGAGAATGTGAAAGGAACAGTAGAGTTGAAATTAAAAACTGAGTGGATAGGCTAAGCTGCAGATTAAAGTAGCAGAAACAAACTTAGTAATAACTAAGAGATCAATCTGATAGGTTTACCAAACAGCAGAACCAAGCAGCTGGAAAATATTAATAACTAAAAGGTTTGATGAAATTACCAAAGAGATAAAGAGACGGAGGAGTAGAAGAGGGTGGTTTATAGGCACAGAGAATAGACTAAGTAGGTCCAAGGTACATTCAGTAAGACGTCCAGAGACCAGAACGTGGAGAACTTTCAGATAAATAAAGAGTAAACTACACACAGACTTTCATGGAAACAACTACTAAATGATATACTTTAGCAAGAAAGACTGAACCCGTAAGGAAAGCATGATGTAATAAAAGCCGTGTAGAGCCAAGAATTGGGTAAACATGCTAGTACATCTAAATGAGCAAGGACTATAAAATTAATAAAAGTAATAAATTGGTTGGATTATTAATGACAATGAGGTGAAGGGTAGTGTTGATAGTGAGAAGGAGAGTGATATTCACTTTAGATTTTCTTAAGTTAATCATCATGCAAACCATTTGCATGTAACCACTAAAAGAATAAAAATAACTTCAAACTGGAGAGATGGTAAAACAATATATATAAACTCAATCAACCCAATAGAAGTCAACAAAGTAGCAAAAAAGAAAAAGCAACATAGAATAGGAACAAAAAACATAGGAATAGACATAGAATCTAGAAAGCATCAAATAAGATGGTAGAAAAGAAGTCCAAATTTATAAGTAATCAAAATAAATGTAAATGGATTAAACTCAGACATTGAAAGATTCTTGGATTGGATAATTTTCTCAGAAGCATAAGTCTCCATCAAAAAAGAACCTGGATCTTTGGAGAAAATTTCTACTCCTTTCAAACTTCTGCAATACACTGCACTTCTAGTATCTTCTACACCAAGGCATTAAAATACATGTTGCTGTGCACAGGCTGAATAAAGATCAATGTGTAGAAAAAATATCATTAACACATGTCCTGAGGTGCTGCTGATGGAAGAATGGCTTTTCTTGGATTAACATTAAAAGTTTCCTAAAATCAAACCTAAACTCTATAGTTTCCTACAGAGCAGTGGTAATGCAGCTTTTTGGTCACGGGGACCCGCCCACATGTTTCATTGTGTACTAGTACATTGGGCCATGCCTTCAACAGTAATTAAGAAAAACTCTACGCCCAGCACCAGTGCTAATAGTTGAAATTTTGTGATTTTTCACTTGCCCTCTCTCAGTTGATGAAAAGCATTTTAAGAGTTCAGAAACATCTACTCAAGACAGGAAGGAGCTCCAGCCATGTTCTTTGGGGACATGTTTCCATAGCCAGAAAGAGAGAGGACAGAGCCTCGAGTCCGGCATGGGGAACCCGTGTCTTGGAGGAAGGTCATTTTGTGATGCTTTGCTGAGCTAAACGCCTTTGTATTAGTGATTCCTAGAGGTAGAGCTTGAAAGAACCTTCTGAATTTCCAACCGGCCAAGCAGCTATAGACATGAACAAGCTAAATGCCCCCTGCACCCCACCCCCCATGCCACCCTGCACTGGGGTCAGCAGGCTGGCTGGACATCTGTGACATTTACAGTTTGCCCAGATTCTGACTTCTAGATTACCTACACAGATCCTCCTCCGGTTGCCCTGGTTCCAGCTGACGTAACGTCCTCCTGCATCGCGATCCGAACGTGACACTGGTACCAGCACACAGACCCTTCAGGTGCCTCAAAGAGCAGAGAATTCGCCATCCTGTTTCAGTAGCGTGGGTGCCCTTCTAACCCCTCCACTTCCCTGGGCTCCACCTTTAGTGTCTTTCAGTACCTTTGCCTCCCTGAACAGATGACCTGTGATCTAACTTTCCCCAGGGTTCTGGTGGCCCGTCCGAAAGGTTCGTCACTTACTTTCCGAATGGGATCCATGCATCCCTGGAGGGAGGAGGGTCTGGTACTCGTTTGGGGAAAATGGGTTCCCCTTCTCCTGCCTTCTGTCTGCACTGTACATCACAGGTTGTCTCTTTCCCACTTCCAGTGCAGCCCTGCGAATCTTGGGGGTCTTGTCGCAGACCGCGTGGGGTTGATTTGACTCCTTTTCCCCTACAAAGTGAGCAGCGACAGTGGGCCCGCTGAGCTCTGCAGGCTGTGTACCCGCTCTGCGTACACCATCCCCTTGTAAGAGAAGCTCGGGCCTTCCAGGCAACCGAAGTTAGGCAAAAATCATCTTTTCTATGAGCTCAAATACGGTCCTGTCATAGTAAATATAAGATGGTTTACGGTCGCAGGGCACATCGGCTGGCTTCATAAACCCTGAGTCCTGGAGCTCAGCTGGGTGCCTTGATATTTGACTCTCTGGATGGAGTTTGGCCCAGTGGAAATGTTTGCCAGCAGTTTCCATCACTGTAGAAAAACAGGACTTACAGCCCATAAATTCTCTGCCTGGCCGGGGCTGGGGTTGGGGGTGGGGGTGGGTATGGAGGGGCCTGGGGGGAGGATGGTAAAGGACTTCCTTCGGGGTAATGTTTCTCCAGTTTTTGAATCTGTCTTTCACACTGGACATTTTTATAGGGCCATTTGATCCCAGGATGTAAGAGAGATCAGAGGGGGTGGCAGGGGGCGGCAATGTCAGGAGTCGGATAGGGTTCCTGTCCGCGAGTCCCCGGCCACCACACTGGTGACAGGATGTGCAGTGCTCACCGAGGGGCCTGGGGTGTCTGTCAGAGGCAGCCGGGTCCGTCCCTGCCTTCTGCAGAGGGGGTTACCCTGGACTCCTCCGGGCCAGGTCTGTGTCTGACTCATCTCCTGGCACGCAGTACGCCTGCAGGCTGCTGGGCGCCCCCGTAACAGCGGAGAGCCAAACCTGACTACACGTTGGATCTTTCTTTCACTTTAACATTTGCTTCCCGTTGCTTTTGTTCACTGAAAGGATACTGTCTATATATACATAACGGCCTGCCTCGGGGCACCCTGTCCTTCTGCCTGAATGTTAAACTAAAGTGCCTTTGTTCAGGGAAACATCTGGACCCTGCCCACCTGTGGATGGCTGCAAGGAAGAAGAAATTAATGTATCCCCTCCCGGAGGCTGGCCATTCCAGGGGATATTTGCAAAACGTACGCCTTTTTACTTTACTTCCTCATCTCCTCCCCCTCTCTGTGCTATAAAAGAAACTGGCATCCAAACCCCCAGAAGGTGGTTTTTCGGAGACACTAGTCTGCCATTTTCTCGGTCTGCCGGCCAAAGTCACCTCACCTCCGATTCATTGGCCTGTCGTGCGGAGAGCAGAGCTGGAGACACAGCCAAAGATACTGCTGGTCTCAGCCACGCAGCGCAGGGCTGGAAGGCCTTGGGTGGAGGGAAAGGGGGCGGAGTCCGATCCATCATTGGTTCCCAGTTTTAGGTTTTTGGAGACAGGTTGAACAGACTGGTCGGTCTCGGCTTGAGGAGCCAGCTGTCCGTAAGGGCGGAACTTGCGGCCTGCTTTGGCAAGTGTGGGGTTCTCCTGCCGCCCAGCTCCCCAGCGCAGTGAGAACCCCATCACGGCCAAGAGCTTATCCGAGGAAGCTGCCTTCAGCACAGACCAGCACACAACGTTGTCGCTTTGCTTTGGGAGCCTCCTCTTGTCACCCCTGTGATGGGGACCTTCGCTCTTGCAAAATGCACAGCATTTTGGGTGCTTCTGTGAGCGAAAGGGCTGCTGCTTGCTGCTGGGCCCACCTACTGGCGGAATTCCTCAGTGCCTCTAGCTCGCTGGGAGGTCTGTGGCCAGTGCGTTTAGGGATGCTTCTGGCCTGGCAGCATCTCAGGGGGAATGCTTGGGAGAGAGTCAGCACCGGGGAGAGAAAAAACGCAGACTAGCATTGCCTCCTAGGACAAGAAACTTCCCACTTGTGGGAAGTGGACAAAAGTACTTGGCTGCAGCTGATGTCTGGGCTGCCGTTCCTCCAGGGCACCGGGTCCTGGGGCTGGCCACTTTCTAGAGCCCCCTGGGGAGCTGGTAATACTGGTGCCCCGGGTCTCCTATCTAATTGGTCTGAGCTGGACGCCAAAGCATCTGGGCGTCCTGTAAATGGTCCCAGGATGATTCTAATGTGCATGATGGGTGGGGCTTCTGTTTGGATGTGTTAGTTACAGAAATGAGGGAGATGGAAACGTTTGTTTCTGGTCTTTTGTGACTCTTTTACAGCCACATCCCCCACAGGCTAAGCATTTAAGGTTTCATGCTTTGCTGGGTGACACTGCTGGAATTTGAATTTCACCAACCTTTTCTCAGCCCGTAAACTTGAGGAACGCCACTTTAATTTCCGAAACTTTGGTTTATTTATCATTTAAAAGAAGAAAACATTGAAAAAATTGAATCATTTAGAGAGATTTATCCTGTAAGTAATGGAGCTATATTGTTTTGCCCTGGAAGAGGTCAGCTCACTTTAGCATAAGCATAATCAGCAAAGGTATCCAGACTAATGGAGACCTTATGTTCTAAACCAAAAATCCAGACACATGTTATTACCAAAAAAGAAAAAAAAAAAAAAGCCTTAATGTTAAACGTCCTGAGCGTGGCAATTGTATTCTGATTATTTAGGAGAATGACTTTCGTTCTTAGGAGATGTATGCGGAAGCATCTAGGGATGAGGTATCACTATGCCTGCACCTAACTCTGCTATAGTTCATCAAAAGAATGTATACATTTGCACACACAGGAGCACATGTGGCAAAAAGCAAAAACAATTGGTGATTCTAGGTGAAGAATTTAATGGGCAATTCACTCCTACTATTGTTGTAACTCTCCTAGAACTTTGACATTTTCCAAAATAAAAGCTTATGGAATCAAAGAATTGACTAAAAAAAAAAGTCGGTGGTCCAACTATAAATGAACTCTTTGAAAAATGAATATTGTTAATTGCACAACCTAAACAAAAAAAAATCAAAATCTACATTTGCCTGTTGTTCATCAGTTTCCTCAGTTATTTTAAGGCTAGTGTGTGCTGACATTCTGTGCCTAGAATGTGACTAAGAAAATGCTGGTCCCTGTCAGCTATTCGCTGAAGCTATCTGCTATAACAGTGTGTTCATTTCCAGAATTTTATAAGGGGAAGGATGCCATAAACATAATAAATTGCTTAAAACCTTTTTGCATATACTATAGCTATATAGAGACATGGATAATATATATGTTAATCTCTCTTTAGCTGTAAGTGTAGTCTAGAACTAAAGTTTGGATATACAGGTGTTTGAGTTCCTAGATATTTGGGGGAGGGACCGTCCATTCATATGAAATGACCTTCCCCAGCTTTGCCCGGTGCTGGTACCCAGCTGAGGGCCTGGGGTGCTGAAACAAAGATGCCCACGGCTGATGATGCCACACTGAGCATCCTGCCCCGGGGCTGCAGCACCCAAGGATGGGGTGCTTTTTCACACCTGCATCAAGGTGCCATATGGGCAACAAAGAGGTTTTGACTGTTACCATTATTCAGTGCATTTGCCCTTAGACTCTGATTTATTTGGTGTTGCTCTCCTACTTAATTTGTTTATTCATTGTTGCTTGTTCAAGTTCTTTGCCTTAATTTTACTTTTTAAAACCATTTGATGCCACCTTGTTTTAGGTATATCTCTTCAGAGCAAATCGTTGCTGGATTTTTTACAATACGTGTAACAGTCTGATAGGCTGACCCCACTTTTGTTCATTGATGAACAAATGCATGAATGAACATTCATTCATGCATTTGTTCATATAAGCATTATCGTATGTTTGGACAAATGATCATCCCATTTCATGGGTTTTGTTGTCATTGTTACTTATTTTTAAACTTCTTTTCTTTTATTTTTCTACACAGACTATGTTTTTTATTAACTCTCTAAAACTAATTTGGCTGATGTTTATCGTATTCTTAATTCTGCTAATTTTATCATTAATTTTTTAAAAATTGAAACTATATTTCTCTTATAATGAGGATATGGAGAGAAAAAGTACCGATTTACTTTCTGAAAGATGAACTGATATTCTTGCTTTTATTTCCTGCAGCACTTTTTCCACCCTGTCCCATTTTTTGTTTTAATAATACTGGTAATAACTAATATTAATTCAGAATCCATGTGTTCTAGGCTCTAGGATGAGAGATTTGTAATTGTTGTTTCACATAATTGTTACGGTTATCCTTGGAGGCAGGTATCATTGTGAACCTTGTAAGACAAAGGGAGAAACTGATTCAGAGAGGCGCTGCAATTTTCCTAAAGTCACACAGCCATTAGGTGCTGGAGTCAGGCTCGGAACACAGATCAGCATTAACCCCGAACTCAGACCTTAAACTACTAATATTATATCCCCTGGCATCTTATGATTACTTTTCATTAACTTTGTCATTTTTTCAAGAGATATTTTTGACCTTGGCATTTTGTAAACTTTTTTGACAATTATTTAGACTTCTGTATTTAGCTTATTTGATGATGAGGCCTTTTATTCTCTGATCTCTCCTTTATTCAGTTATTTTTTAAAGGACATATACAATATGTCAAGCATAGAAATAATACAGATGATCTCTCATGTACCAGACCGGACCTTTTTCCATATTTGCTTCAGACATAGGTAGAGATGGATATAGATGTTTTTCAAAGACATAAACTGGTGTCGTTTCATGTCAGTTTCCTTGTGTCCCTGTTTGATTCCAGCCCCTATACTCCGTCCCTTGTGGTAATCTTTTTAAAAAATCATTCAGTTGTATATTTTTATTTTTATTACTGACCCATACCATAAATAACTGCTCTCTTTTGTTTTTAAAATTTATGTAAGATATTTGAACATTTTATTTCCATTTATCCATGTATTCATTGTAGTACTTTAATATTTCAGCATTTCATAATAATTCTTTGCATGTCCAATATAAAAAAAAAAAACTTCTCTTAAATGAAATCTTGGTAAATGTTAGCTTTCCTGAGTCATAGATATTTCCCCCCGCAAATTCCGCAGAAGCTGATTTCTGGTTTTATGGTATTTCATGCTGTGAAAGAGATGCCTTAGACAACTGTTGTCTTGCTTTTAGGTAACTTGTATGATTTTGTCTTTATTCTTAAAATTCAAAATATTTACCAGGATACATCACATGTTTGTCCCTTTTCAGTAGTCGTCCTTGTCCGTGGTAAACCCTTTCTGTCTCAAGATTTAAGATCATGAGAGCTTTATCTGGAGCAGTCCATCCCCACATTGTGTAGCCCTGGTCTCTGTTTGCCCTTCCCCCTTTTCTGTCCTTTTCTCTCTACAACTTATCTCTGCAGCCTAAGAGGAGACAACGTCACCTTTGGCCTCCACAATGATGATGAACTTTTCTACCTTTGTATTTTTCGTGTCTTTTAATGATTGTCCTGTTTCCCTTCCCATTTCTGTTACCTCTCAACCC
The DNA here is from genome assembly GCF_009873245.2 of Balaenoptera musculus. Classification (NCBI taxonomy): domain Eukaryota; kingdom Metazoa; phylum Chordata; class Mammalia; order Artiodactyla; family Balaenopteridae; genus Balaenoptera; species Balaenoptera musculus. Next base: position 55,490,077 of record NC_045804.1, on the reverse strand, counting down.
ACTCCTTTTTGTAAAGTTTTTTTTTTTTTATCGAAATATTGTTGATTTACAATGTTGTGTTAGTTTCTGCTGTACAGCAAAGTTCCATTATGGTTTATTATAGGATATTGGATCTAGTTCCCTGTGCTCTACAGTAGGACCTTGTTGTTTATCCATTCTATACATAATAGTTTGCCTCTGCTAATCCCAACCTCCTGGTCCATCACCCCCCCACTTCCCTTGGCAACCACAAGTCTGTTCTCTATGTATGGGAGTCTGTTTCTGTTTTGTAGATAAGTTCATCTGTGTCATATTTTAGATTCCACATATAAGTGATACCATGTGGTATTTGTCTTTCTCTCTGACTTACTTCACTCAGTATGACAATCTCTAGGTCCATCCATGTTGCTGCAAGTGGCATTATTTCATTCTTTTTTATGGCTGAATAGTATTCCATTGTATATATGTACCACATCTTCTTTATCCATTCCTCTGTCGATGGACTTTTAGGTTGCTTGGCTGTTGTGAATGGTGCTGCTGTGAACATAGGGGCGCATGCATCTTTTTGAATTAGAGTTTTGTCCAGATCTATGCCCGGGAGTGGGATTGCTAGATTGTATGGCAACTCTTTTTCATCAACTCGCTCTTTCTTAGCCTGTCTTTATCCTTACTATTTCACAATTTATCTCTGTTTCCGTAAAGTCCATATTTAAGTTTTGTGGGCATATTGGGCAGATACCACTTAAAACTTACTTTGGGTTTTGTTTATTTGTTGTAAATTTTTTTTTCTCTCCAAAATGTACCTTTGTAGTCCCTTTCTATTTAGGGCTTTGTTCCTTTAACTTCGTGGCTTCTCTTTCTAGAACTGGTGTCTGTTGTTATCTATTGACTCATACTTGAATGTTCAAGGTTTTATTCAGGCCTTTAATTTGCACGAAAAATAGGGTGTGTGAATCACCCCAGATAAACAGGAGGTTCAGTTAATGAAAAATCCAGTCTAATTAAGTGATTCAGCAACTGTGAGCCGGAGGGAAGAGGTGGCATCTCAGAGGACCTACCAGGGAAACAGTTCCAGCCTGTCCCCCGCCCCCTGTTCATTTTGTGAACCTGCTGGGCTACGTGGCTGCTTTTGACGTGGGCTTTGGCTTCTTGGGAGTTGGCTGTTTTTGTTTGTTTTCAACAGAAGCACGCTCACACGGTTTGCCTACAAGGAGATCACTTATGAGGACATCACATAGTTTAGTTTACAGATAAGAAGGCACAGAGGGCGGACAGATGCTGGAGGGAGGTGACATCTGTTGCGGGGACAGCGTCTTTCCCCACCTCAGCAGGTCTGGAAGACCTCGATGAACTTTTCCTCTTCCTGCTTGAAAAACAAAACCTTTGCCTTATCTCTCTTTTGGAAGAAGGCTGAGTGTGCTGCTACCCTCATAGGGCTGGGACATGACAGTTCCTGAATCACTGGCGCTCAGCGAGGAAGGCTATGCCCCGGTCAGGGCTGTGCAGTGACCCCTGAGCGCCTGGCGGGTGACCGCATCCCAGGGACATCAGAGTGCCACGTGGGGCCTTGAGCAGTCAGATGGAGGCTCTGGTCACGGCTGTGTCTGGAAAAACTTCGTGGATTTGCCATTCCCCTTGGAGCACTTTTATTTCTCATTTTTATTTTTTAATAAGTCTGATACACTGCTAATTTACTATTAAAATTGGAACCAGTAGAGCAATAACTGGCAATTACCGCTTTGAGCGCTTCGAATTTCCCTGCTACTTTGCTGCAGTCAGTGGAGGGCTCCAAGCCGCTTGAACTGCTGGACTTGGGCTGTGGGCTTTGCAGCTGGACCTGCGAAGCTCTGAGCCTCAGTCCTGCCTGGAGCACAGGCTGGCAACTCGATGGAAACTCTCAGAAATAAAGCAAAAGAAAACAAACAAGCAAGAAAACCCCAAGGAATAAACCTACGATCTGTCGAATGGATAAGATGTCTTGTTTATGTGGCAGGAAGTCCCCAACTCTGGTTAATTTACCGAGAAGGTTCCTTTTTGTTTGAATCTCTGATTTTCCTTGGGGTCCCCAGCCCCCTTACTTGCTGGCGATCATATCAGAGGCTCCGTTTCCTTATCTCAGTGTCTACTTTCCGTTGTAGATTCCTGCCTGGAGTTTTCTTAGGAAAATTATTAGATCATCCCTTGCTCTGAAGTCTCTATCTGTAAGGGCTTCCAAAAAAGTAAGATTCCTCCTGGATATCATTTTAAGGGAAATTTGATAAAGATGTGAGGGGTTAGGCCAAGATGGTTACAGTTTTAAAAGGAAGTACCTGAAAGGGTAAGGGAAGGAGATTAGGGATGATGAACTTAAAAAATATATATATTTTGGGAAATCAGCACTATTTCATGTGCCTGGGAAAAATGCCAGAGCATTCAGAAAGTAGTATATCAGCCGGCCAGGGGCACTTCACGCCAAGTACCCCTTTTTTAAAGCAAGGAGCGCTGTGGATGGCAACTTGATTGGTGAGGCATCATCTCAGAGATGTTTAGGGAGATCTGAACTGCTGTTTAGAATTTCAGTACCTGGATAGTCTCTTTAGAACGTCATCTGATCTGGACAAGTCTTGAGGACCCTGAAGGAACCACAGGTAGAAAAGATCTTTGTTTTTTTCAATGAAGAGAGAAAGCATAGTATCATCAGCAGAGAAATCCGAATCAACGCACTGAGAACCTGCAGTGATGCCTTAGGACGGCTCCTGCATTAGCAGGGCAGCCGTGAGAGCTGCTCCTTCCCACAGGCAGCTTCTCTTGCACGGGGTCCAGGAGGTGCTCTCCTGCGTTTCCACCCACCCGCTACACCTGCTCAGGCAGCATCAAGTTTGCTGTCCTGTGAACTCACAGCACCCCAACTCTCTCCTGTCTCCCCGCCCCTGCATGCTCAGTGGCCACGAGGAGCTGAAGGGGGGCACTGGCTCCAGTCTCTACTCAGCCTTGAAGACACAAGCCAATCTCTTGTTCATAGGGCTCTGGATTTTGTGTGTGCCTTTGGGCCACAGTGATACTTATTGAGTTGACTCTGCCCCATGGGAAGGAGAAAAAAGGAATTTAAATTTACTTGATCATAGATAGGGAGATTGAGATTGACATGTACACACTGCTATATTTAAAATGGATAACCAGGGGACTTCCCTGGTGACGCAGTGGTTAAGAATCCGCCTGCCAATGCAGGGGTCATGGGTTCAAGCCCTGGTCTGGGAAGATCCCACATGCCGTGGAGCAGCTAAGCCCGTGCGCCGCAACTACTGAGCCTGTGCTCTAGAGCCCTCATGCCACAACTGCTGAAGCCCGCGTGCCCAGAGCCCCTGCTCTGCAACAAGAGAAACCACCTCAATGAGAAGCCCGCGCACCGCAACAAAGAGTAGCCCCTGCTCGGTGCAACTAGAGAAGGTCAGCGCGCAGCAATGAAGAACCAATGCAGCCAAATATAAATAAATAAATAAATTTATTAAAAAAAAAAAAAAGGATAACCAACAAGGACCTACTGTATAGCACAGAGAACTCTGCTCAATATTATGTAACAACCTAAATGGGAAAAGAATTTGAAAAAGAACAGATACACGTATATGTATAAATGAATCACTTTGCTGTACACCTGAAGCTATCACAACATTGTTAATCAACAATACTCCCATATAAAATACAAAGTTTAAAAAAAAAAGCTACTAGGGCTTCCCTGGTGGCGCAGTGGTTGAGAATCTGCCTGCCGATGCAGGGGATGCGGGTTCGAGCCCTGGTCTGGGAGGATCCCACATGCCACGGAGCAACTAGGCCCGTGAGCCACAGCTACTGAGCCTGCGCGTCTGGAGCCTGTGCTCCGCAACAAGAGAGGCCACGATAGTGAGAGGGCCGCACACCGCGATGAAGACTGGCCCCCACTTGCCACAACTGGAGAAAGCCCTCGCATAGAAACGAAGACCCAACACAGCCAAGAATGAATAAATAAATAAATAATAATTTAAGAAAGAGTAAAGCATTTAAAAAAAAAAAAAAGCTACTTGATGATGGAAAAAGCCAGGAAGCCTTAGTCCCAGGGGAACCAAATGTCCAAATGACACCAAAAGGCCACTTCTCTAAGCAATTGATTGCAATCCCCTCCCTGCTAAAGGGGAAGCAGTATTAGTCAGTAACCAAATAATCTGAACCTTGACTGGGTTACTGAAGGTTCTGATTATTTGCCTTTGCTGCAGAAAGATTAGGTGTGGGAAGCTCTTTACCCTACTCTGCAGCCTCCATTCCCCCTTCTCAAGTTCAAGGGCTGCAGAAGAGGCTGGAAGAGGGAACGTTTTAGCTGCACCTTTCTTTGCCTTAATTTGCACTTGAAAAAGTCCCCCAGACCTGCCAGAAAAGTTAATAACAAATGCAGTACTGAATGATCACGATCCTGAAGGTAGATTGGGACACTGCCTCTCCAGCCAGTAGGCAGAGTTTTGGAGACAAACACATTTCAGTACAGATGGGAACTCTTTTGTACAAATAAAATTACAAATGAGGTGACAGAGCCAAAGCCATCCACCTAAGAAGAGGCAGAAAGAACCCCCCTCCCACCGTCCCCACATCCACTTTCCATACACCCTTGAGGATGCTTTCACGGGGAGGCTGTTATCGATCAGGATCGCGATCGTATTTTGCCCTGACATACCTCGGCACTTGGATTGTAAGTACCGTGGCCAGCCAAGGGAAAATTAAAGTGTTCAAAACCAAAAACAGCAATTGCCAGTCAGACAGCCATAAACTCAGGCCTAAATCAAATCAGTTAAGTGCCTGTCAGTCGGATAAGACAGAACTTTCTTCACTTTCACAAAGCGCACAGCTTAGTTGAATAAAGTAGATTCAGACCTACAAAGTTGAATAGTAATTCTTGGGTTAAATCATATATGAAAAACAGAAAGGAAATGCAGGAGGCAAATAGGTCATTATGAGAAAGTTGCATGAAGGAGATGGTTGGATCTTAACGGAGAGGGTTTGGTAAAGAGTGAAAATTTAAGAATGGGAGACAGTTTAAGCACAGCATCAAGATAGAAGCGAATACAGTTTATTCAAAAGAAAGTTTTTTTAAATTGCTTTTTTTTTTTCAGAGACAGAAATTCATCAAAGCATGGAAAATAGTTGGAGCCTGAGAGTGAAGGGCGCTGGCTCAGGAGTTTAGAGTTATCTGTGGTCCTCTGAACAGGGCAGGGTGAGATCCAAGCTGTTCTTTAGGACAGTTCGTTGGTGCTGTGTGCATGGTAGAGGGTGGAAACCTATCAAATTAGGGGAGGACGCTGCTGGAGCAAATAAACGGTGATCCTGCCTTTATTTAAAAGGTTGCTCATTTGCTTGTGATCGATATTTTTTGCATCAATTCTGATTTCTTAAAATATTGCATTAACATCTTATTTATCTTGATGACTGAATTTTTTGTGCCCCCTTAAATTGCACACCAGAGGAAAATCTCTCACTCATGTCACCCTAGTCCTGTCTTTGAATAAATCCCCCGATCTGAGCTTCTCCGTAAACAAAAGTTGAGAGTAAGGACCAGCTACCGTCAGAAAAGGACCAATGGATGTGGTTCACTGCGAGGAATCAGTGTTAGGGGGATCCCCTGAGGCCGTAAGATGGTTGGATAATGATTCATCTGGTACTTTTTAAGTTAGTGGGCTGGATGCTCTGGGTGATGCAGACCGACCAGGAGACGGTCACGTCCAGGACCGGGGTCTCTTCCATGGCCTCACGGACAAGGTGATGCAGCTCCAGGTCCAGGATCCACATTCATCCGTGTCCTGAGCACAGTTGGCTTATTTTGGAGGCCACGTGACCACGGAAATAGGGCCCATTGGAGTGGGACAGAAAACATGAAAACTTCTTTCGTGAGGAGAGATGCTTAGCCCCCCAAGTCTAGAGAGGAAAGAAAAACTTTCTGGGGTGATGATGGCAAACCAAGGGGAGAGAAAAATCCAGAAATGAAAGCCTGATGATAAGCAAACCCTGGGATGGGTTACTGGGGGAAGTGCCCCCTGGAGCGAGCAGAGGGTCGATGTCTCCATGCCTCGTCCCCGCCCCCCTCACGCCGCTCTCATTGCCTGGGCACTCTCTGGTGTCATTACGATATCAACGTTACTTAGGCATGTCAGCATTGGCAGGTTGATGATGTCTGGGGAAGACGCAGTGTTTATTCATGGGTGATCTTGGGCAGTTGTCAGACTCCAGCCTGGAGGTAAAGACGCGGGCCCTGAGGGCCGCTCACCCTCCCAGCGGGCTCTTGACGAACGCGAGCCGGCTGTTACCCAGCTGATTATTTCCATCGTTACGAACCCATCCATCAGCCTCGTTTACCCGAGATGGCCACATGCATTCATCTCGTCGTGAACAGTTATCTGACAAGGGCGCCGAGAATTGATGTTCTAGAGGGAATTGCCCAACTTGGTCCGCCACGAGATGCAGCAAGCCGCCCCCACCACCCCCCACCCCGGTAACACCGTCATTTCATTAATCAGATTAGGACAACCCGCGGAGGGAGCATCGTGTTAGAAAACAGTGTCCAATCAGGGGTCCCTTTGTGTTGCCCAACTCCGAGGCTGCATTTCTTCGTTAGAGGATGAGGCTTTCAGGTCCCCTTGGAAAACCCCCGTCTTTGCTCCTCCCATCACCCGCCCATTTATAATAATTACCCGCGTTCCGAGGAGCCGGGTGCACGGAGGGGCCGGGGTAGCGGAGGCACCGTCTGCTCCTTATCGCTCACCTGAGTCAGAGTCTCCTGACATCTCTTCTCCACGGCAACGTGAGCCAAAGGGAGCCAGGAAAGAGGCTGGGGCTGTGCCAGACGTCCAGGGCCCGAGGAGTGATGGATGAAAGCATGGGAGACAGCAGATCTGCTCCCGGGCAGACGGCCCTTTCCTCCAAAGGGTGACTCACAGGAAAGGCAGTTTTGTCCGAGTTACAAAGGTCGCCCCAGACCTTATCATGAAGGACTGACATTTCTTTCTCTCCATCTACAGCTTATACAGATCCCATTACACCTATTTTGGAAAACAGAACCCTCTGTCCAAGTTCACCTCTGATTTTTCTTCTTCTTCTGATGTAATACAAAAGTTCAGGGTTTGGTTTGCAAAGGAGTCTAGATGATTGCCTTTTCAATAAACACATGTTTATATTTTTAAAGCAAGCCCAGAGCAAACAAACAAACAAAAAAATCGCCATGGATACGAAATCCACAGATGCTGAAGTCCCATACCCAGCCCTGCTTATCCTCGTTTCCATGTCCATGGATTCAACCAGCCGAGGATCATGTAATATTTATTGAAAAAAATCTTCAAGAACCCCACAGTTCAAACCTGTGTTGTTCAAGGGCCAACTGTATATAGACGCAGGCAAGAGGCTGGAGATAAAGATTGACCTGATTTTTTTAAAGTTTTTGTGCTGGATGCTCTGGGTGATGCCGACATGAGCAGACCTTGGAAATATTGTGGCTTTGGTTCCAGCCCACTACAATAAAGCGAGTATTGCAATAAAGCAAGTCCCGTGGATTTTTTGGCACATAAAAGTTATGTTTACATTGTACTGTGGTCTATTAAGTGTGCAGTAGCCTTATGTCTAAAAAACAATGTACATACCTTACTTAAAAAATACTTTATTGCTAAAAATGCTAACCAGCATCTGAGCCTTCAGCAAATGATAATCTTTTTGCAATAGTAACATCAAAGATCACTGATCACAGAACACCCTAAAAATGTAATAATAATGAAAAAGTTTGAAATATTGTGGGGATTACAAAAATGTAACACAGAGACATGAAGTGAGCAAATGCTCTTGGAAAAATGGCGCCATTAGGCTTGCTTGAGGAAGAGTTGCCACAAACCTTCAATTTGTAAAAAATGCAAATCTGTGAAGCACAATAAAGCTTCGTAGATATAATAAAATGCGGTATGCCTATATGTATATATATATATGTATATATATATAGGCATTTCATTTGATGGCACAAAAAACATGATGATGATGGTGATGATGATTATTTTTTCCCATTCATATCATGCTTCACTAATAGTCTTTTTTGATTTTCACAACAATTGTACTTGCTTTAAAAAAAGATTTTGGAAACTGAGATGGAGATGTTATGCAACCTGCCAAGATCATGATCTGGTTAGTGGTCAACTTTGATGAGAGGTCTCCTTAATCCTACTTATACCACTGAAAGTCATCATAGACTCATAGTAGTCTGACATTCTACATGATGCTTCAAAATCCTGACAAATGGTTATTTTGTGAAGGGATCTCATTTCCCTTTGTATATAGCTCATTCTTCTTTTGAATAGCTTTAGCCATTAAAACTTCTTTTTTATAATTGAGCCCAAATCTTTAGCTTTATAATTCTAGCAGATTCTGGATTTCCTCCTAGGTACACAGAGAAAAAAAACTAGATTCTCTGTGTAGCAGCCCCTCACATAAAGACAGTCCTAATGTCTCCTGGAAACTAATCTTTATGCTGATTCCAAGTCTTGAGGTTATATGGTACTGTATTAGTCTGCTAGGACTACCGTAATAAAATACCACAGGCTAGGTGGCTTAAACAACAGGAATTTATTTTCTCACAGTTTGGGAGGCTGCAAGGCCAAGATCAAGGTTATCAGCAGGGCTGGTTTCTTGTAAGACCTCTTTCCTGGCTGCAGATGGCCACCTTTTCTCTGTGTCCTCAAGGGGCCTCTCCTCTGCATGTGCATCCCTGTTGTCTCTGTCTCGCCTTATAAGGACACCAGTCCTTTTAGATTAAGGCTCACCCTTATGACTACATTTAACCTTAATTACCTCCTTAAAGGCCCTGTTTCTGAATATAGTCACTTAGGGGTTAAAGCTTCAACACACAAATTTTAAGGAGATACATTGAGCGCATAACAGGTACAGTTAGTTCAAGGTTTTCATTTCTTCAGCATACTTTATTACATGTACAGAAAACAGAGAAAACCAGCACCATTCACAGATGGGAAAAGAGCTGACCTGCATCTCCCTTATTTGAATAGCCTTCGGAATTTGTGTCCACCGAAGGAGTGTTGTGTCAACAGCCAACAGATAGCCATCTGGCCACGATGCTCGAAGACTCAACCTAAATCAACATTGAAAATAATCAAGCTTATGATTCCACTGAGAGAGGAGAGTTCTCATGGAGCAGGAGTCTCTTGGAACTGGCTGTTGTATCGTAGCACAGGATGTCAAATCGGAAGAATCAGCCTCTCACATCTCAAAGAAACCGGACTCAGGCCTTGATTTCTTATCATATGTTTGGGAAGGTGGAGAGGGTAATTATACAAACTGGCCCTTCCATTCCCAACATGTATACCAAGAGTGAGTGAGACAGTGATGAATTACCCAGGATGAGGTTAGAATAATTTAATAAAAAGAGGTGGAAATGTGGTCTTTAATTCCTAACCTTTTGAGCTGTGGCTAAAATCCATTAATAGAACATGGATTAAGAAGTCCAAAGTAAAGATCACTCAGCATCCCCCAACAATGAATCACTCTGGCACTTGGGTCAGAATTAACATCTGAGAATTCTTTAAAACTTTATGGCTGGATCTTTTTTTAATTTTTTTTTTTTCCTGGCTTGACTTCTTTTGTAGTCTTAGGCTCTTTAGCCCGGAGATAGGAAATGTTTGGCATCCGTTCAACACTCATTCAAACTACAGGGTAGGACTATAAAGGAGGCCTTTGGGGATAGGCAGGATCAGTCTGAATAGTTCATATCATAGATTTCAGTAGAAAAAAGTTCTTTTACAGCATCGGTAGGGAGAATTATATCACAATATTTAAGTAGATTTAGCAAGATTTACAAATCCACATGTGTTTCTTTAAGCAGTAGTTTTCAAATACTTGGTGACCTTAGAACTCTTGGTTCAAATGAAATTTTACACTGAAGTAAAATAGAACAATACTGGTAAGAGAAAGTTGCTGTGCTTGAAGAAAGGATGTGAAGTCTCAGAGACCCCCGCCTTTCGATTTCCCTCTTTTGGGTCGCCCCAACGGAAACGAACGCCAAGATCTTCCAAGAAGATAGATTGAATGCATTTTCTCTAGGAGGTTCTTATTCTACAGTGAATTTCTCCCGAACCGCAGAGAATGTGTGAGTGGAAGCTGATCATTAAGTAGTAAATCACACCTCTCCTTAAGTTTTGAAAACTATTTTGAAAATGATATGTGGTCTTCCAACATAAATGTAGAGATTAAAAGAATCAGATTTTCCCCACAGCAGGAGCTTTTAAAACTCTTTGACTGTTTAAAGCAAACTGCTGAAACAAGGTATATTTTATCAATTGACCGTGCATTTTTTAATCCATCAAATCTACAGTGTTGAAGATGGCAGGGACCCCAGAAATTGAAATCAAATGAGATAATGACATAAAAGTGCTTTGTAACCTGTAAAACACTTTGCAAGAATAAGTGTTGAGAATGATGTTTACTTCTTTTCTTTAACATTCCTTTGATGACCAGCCACTGAACCCCTTAACTGGAGCTCAGAGAATGGAAAAGTATCTTGCCCAATGTTGAGAAGCTAGTCAGTGACACAGATAACACTAGAACATTATGGAGTGTTGCTTGAGGACGTTTTGATCTATCAGAAAAGCTCGGTAATCAGTCAATCAGAAATTAAAAAGAAACCATTTACTTTCTTTGTACAAAAATGCAGTTCATCTGTACCGGAGATGTATTGCAAGGAACTAATTTCTGCTGGAACTCTAAAGATCAGTCTATCAGTCTCACCTGCAAGGCTCGGATGTTTTCGTGGAGGGAATTTGGGTTTATTTACCTGAGCCCAAACTCGGGAGCAGGGGGGTACCCTTTCTTTATAGCTCTTCTGTGGTACGTTTGGAACATGTAGAGTGGAATCTCATCTTATATGATTCGTGTTGAGCTTTTGATATCAGTGAGCTACAAAATCAAAATGGTCTCTGAGAATCCTTTAGACCCATAGAAGCCCAAAGACAAATCATATATTATTTTTCTTCCTGGAAATTTGGCTGAGATATTCTTTTTCCTGTGTTGTTGGAAGCCAAGGTCTCTTTTGAACTAAGCAGGGCAGCATAAATATATTATACGTTTCGTTCTCTTTCTTTTTTAAACTTTATTGGAGTGTAGTTGATGTACAGTGTTGTGTTAGCTTCAGGTGTACAGCGCAGTGACTCAGTTATACATACACACGTATCCATTCTTTTTTTTTTTTTTTTTTTTTTTAAAGCTCATCAGTGTGTTTATTCATAGCACTCTTACAAACTTGTCGTTTTATTTATGCTTTTTTGAATTTTATTTTATTTAGTTTTTTATACAGCAGGTTCTTACTAGTTATCCATTTTATACATATTCTTGTATATATGTCAATCCCAATCTCCCAATTTTCCATTCTTTTTTAGGGTGTTTCATTCTCTTTGAGAGTGATTAGTTGAGTACGTTGAGGAATTGCATGGGATCTGATTCCACTGTACAAGTTTCCTACTTTATCCACAAATTGACTTCTAGTGATAGGACTGATGTGTAACTCACATCAAATAAACTTGAAATGAGGATATAATAGCAAATATGCGGTGTTGTTTAAGGGAAAAGGTGTTCTTTGGCAGTGCGTCTAGCCTGTGAAGTGAAATCATAGAGAATGACCACAGATTCCCCCAACTGACCTTTAGTACCCTCCCCTAAGCTAGGACCTCGGATTAGAAGAACACTGGGCTTTGGTCTGGAGTTGTTTCCAACAATGGCCACAGGCAGTTCCTCCCATCCATATTTGTTCATCCATTTCTCCCATCAAGAGGTGGAATCTAATGATTTCTTCTCCCCTTGCATCTGAGCTGGCCATGTGACTTGCAGGGGCCAGTAGAGGGAAGCAGAAGTGATGCCATGCCAGTTCCAGGCTTAGCCATGTGAGGCGCTGACAGCTTCTGCTTTTGCTGTGTTGGCGCCCTGAGCCACCGTACAAGGAGTCCAACCCTGCTGGAGAAAGAGGCTAGCCAGTCCCCAGCTCTTCAGTCCCTGCAGCAGAGGACCCAGATGTGTGATGGAAGCTATGTTGGTCATTCTATCCCCAGCTGAGTTCCAAGATGAATAAAGCTAAATGAGTCCAAATGACATCATGTGGCACAGAAGAACCACTTAGCCAAGCTCTTCCTAAAACACAAAATGCTTTGTATCACTCTAAGCGTCGAGTGCTTTGTTAAACAGCAGTAGCCAACTGAGACAGTTGGCCAGGAGATTTCTGATGGATTTTGTTTGATAGACTTTTCCCTGATACTTTTCCTTCCTCCTGATAGACTCTGCTGCTTTTGTGTCTTCTGAGGCTGCTCAGACTCTAGGTGAAGAAAAGCAAAACAAAAACAAAACATCAGGGACTTCTCAGTGTTAGACCCTGCAGAACTTCCCTTCCACCCAAATGGGGCTGGATGATGGGGCTGGAGGACCTGGCCCCAGTGTCCTGATGTGACTCTCAGCTTTATAGGAGGGGTCACCAGTGCAGGTCATGGTTTTATGAATTTCACATTCCATGTTATTTTACTGGTGCTTGGTGTTCAATTCTCACGGCAAAGGAAGACAGTGACAGGTGACACACACTTTCTTAAGAATACAAACCCTCAGGGAGAAGCGGGTAGTGATAAGGACCAGAAATGGGAAATTAGACACTTATAAGGTAAGGTGGGGGGGGGGGATGAATTTCAAGGAAAAGAAAGTGCTACCATCAAAATATCAAGAGACAACTTCAGTGGACTTGGAAAATGGTGATCCCGCCTCTCCTGGACAACTCAATGGCCGATCCAGACGGTTGGAGGTGAATCACTGAGCCATTTCAGGGAACGCTAAAAAAAATTTGAAAAACAACAAACAGGTGGAATCACCATCTGTAAACACAAAGGGTGACTTAGCTATGCAGTACCACAGTGAGCTTCATTGCATGAAACTGTTGCTGGATGTCTGACGATTAAGTGGTCAGACCTGTCACTTCTGTTGGATAGAAAAACACTATAAAATTTATGTGTCACTTAAAATACACAAATGTAGCACTTACAGGCCAAACAGATATTTCTTGATAGAAAACACTCTTTAAAACCTTGGCAGGGCAAAGCAATCTGCTAAAGAATGTTTATTGCATTTGTTGAAAACTCAGTTAGATTTGGCGATGTCACCTAAGAAAACACTAAAGTCCAGATTTTCATGTTACTGAAATATTGATGGCATAAAGTGGAGGCTGAAGAAATAAAGGATTCTTATTACTTTCAGTACCTCGGGATAACCTTCTACCTGTGAACCACAGGAGAATGCTTTCCCGCTGTCTCCTCTCCCCTCCCCCCATCCCTGTCTGGTACAAGAGGCATCTCTACCCTCAGTTGACAAGTGTCTGGTGGAAGTTTTATAAGATTTTTCAGCGAGGCATAAGTCATCTCTAATACTTGAAAGGGAATTGAAGGGAAGGATTCAATTACTCATGTGAAAAATGAACCTTCTACCCAAGGTTTGGCCACTGCTGGTGTGCTTGTTTTAAAGCTGAATTATAGGTGCAATACGTTTGCCAGAGACACGGGCATTAATTTTTCTCAAACCGTTCAAGATGCGGAGGACAGAAGCGGGGGCGGGGGAGCAGAGAGAAAATAAGATAGTAAGAGTTTCACGTTGATTTATTCACCCTTGTGCAAAGTAATGGGGACAGGCGGGGGACCACTCCAGGAGCTGTGGAGGGAAGGATTGCAGGGCAGCCGGCCAAACAGAAAGTCATATTGTTGTTCTTAGATGATATACGGTTGCTTTATTTCTCTAGCTGCTTTATAAAAATACATACGCATAAAATATGCCACCGATGCAGCCATATGAGCAAAGGCCGTGCTGTTTATCCAGGAAACAATTGTATCCCTAACCTGCCTGTCTGTTAGCTCATTCTTTTAATAAAGTTAAACTGGGTCCGTGCCGAGCAGAGTGGAGGCTGTGATTCCAGTGCATTCGAGTCGGGCAGCGCAGAGAGATTGGTTCACAGCCCGCCCTGGGCAGATGGACGGTTGGATGGATGGATGGATGGACAGATGGATGGGCAGATGGATGGATGGACAGATGAATGAACGGATGGGTGGATGGGTTCTTGGGGCACAAAGTTGATGCCACATGTCTGTGTAGGTGAGCTGTGCCGTGGACCTCAGGTGGGGTGACTGCGTCCAGATGGGAGAAGCACTGGTCCAGGGATCTGGGGAGTCCTCCCTCAGTCAGTAATTAGCTCCATGCAGGACCAGGTGCGTACCTTATGGGGCGCAATGCAGACTGAAAATGGAGGGGTCCTTGTTAAAAAATTATGGCGAATTTTTAGGTGCAGCAGCAGAGCACTGAACACAGAGTGGAGCCCTTCTGAGCATGCGCCCTGTGGGATGGTGGGTCTGATGCCCACAGAGCCCACCCCGACTCCGTGAGGAGTCTGAGACGAGAAGCTTTTTCTCATCTTGAGGTTTCGGTTTTCATGCCTTAAATGGATTGGACGTGATCGTCAGCTTTCACCTTAGCCGGGGGGAGCACTGGTGGGATCAATTAGCAACATTATTAAGTAGGATCTTCTCTCTATTATGAAATTCAAACCTTAAGTCCGAAGGACCTCTCCCTATTCTGTTCTGCAAACCATGCATCTGTGCAGAGAGGTCTGTGGACCCTCGTGGGTACCCAGAAGGTGGGGAGCAGAAAGCTTGTGGCCATTGTCTTGTAGAGCAAAGGAGAACTTAAGTTAAAGAAGAATGTATTTTCTCATATCTACAAAATGAAACCAAGTCCATTCAGTTGCATTAAAAATTAGCCTTTGCCTTTTTTTTAAGAAACAACTTAAACCTCTTTTTTGGTCCCCAAGCAGAAGTTTTAAAAACTAGCATAAGCTGATTTATCTTGGAATAGACTTTGCAACCGACTTTGGCAGGTTTATGTATTTGAAAAGAGACCTTGAAACCCAAGTGCCTTCTTTAAAGCTTGCGCTCTGCAGTTGAACTTCTGGGTTATTGACAAATGCGAATGGGATGAAGGATAACTTTTCTTGCTTGAACCGTGAACGGGTCGCTGAACCTGAGTGTACAGGTTTGGTGTGTGAGTTCTGAGAGAGCGCACTCTGCACGCAGCAGCCGCACAATGAGCGACTCTGTGGTCCTCTGGGTTCTTTAGAGAAGGTTCTGGAGTCGTCAGAAAAACATGCTGATATTTCCATTTCTGGTCTTGATGAGAGAATCTAAAATAATTCTGTAGATCTGTTCTTTTCTCCCTTTTCATGCCCCAGAGAATAGACAGTGGGTCAGTACATTCATTTTTTAGCATAAGGAAGGCAATTTGACATCAACGTGCCATTTCGTATGAATGAGTGTGTTTCTGACCTAAAGATGTTTTGCTTTTTTTTTTTTGTAAGAGCAGAAAACCTAATTTGACATCAACGTGCCATTTCGTATGAATGAGTGTGTTTCTGACCTAAAGATGTTTTGCTTTTTTTTTTTTTTTGTAAGAGCAGAAAACCTAATTTGGAAGAAGCCCTGCAATGCACTTGGCCTGCTTTTTACAGGTTTTTCATTTCACTTTCTATTCATCCACTTAATAAATACAGTGGACCTTTGTTATTCACAGATTTGTGTTTGTGAATTCGCCTACTTGCTAAAATTTATTTGCAATCCCCCAATTTTCACTTGCAGCGCTTTCAGGGTCATTTTTGGACACGGGCAGAGCACAGAAAACTTAAGTCACCCTGTGTGTGTGTTCCCACCTGAGATCACAAAAAGCAACGCCTTGCCCTCCTGTTTCAGCTCAGACTGTGAACAGATGTCCTTCTGGGGATCTACTTAGTGCCACACTTTTCTCATTTTCATGCTTTTTGTTGGTGATTTCACTTTTTAAAGTGGCCCCGAAGTGTAGAACTGAAGTGCTGTCTAGTGTTCCTAAGGCTGCGAGGTGCTCTATGGAGAAAATCCGTGTGTTAGATGAGCTTTGTTCAGGTCTGAGTTAGAGCATGGTTGGCTGCAAGTGCAACATTAATGAATCAACAGGATATATTAAATGAGGTGTCTTTAAACAGAAACACACGTAAGACAAGGTGATGTACTGATTGATTGACGAAAATGTTGTGACCCAGAGGCTCATGGAAGCTTAACCCTGCTTTTCCCCTAGGAGCATGATTCAGTATTCTCTCATTCAGTGTTTGCGGGACGTTGTAAAGTGCCTGGAATAACGAGAATAGACTGACTGTGTGGCTGAGAGCCCACCTGTTCAGGTGAAGGATGCGAAGGGCAGTAGAACACATCCCATCCTCAAGGAGTGTTTAATGACAGTACTGATCATTCGTGACTCCTCCTCATTCCAAGTACCTTAAATACATCATCTTTAGATTCTCTCAGCAACACTGCAGATAGGGCACTAAACCATTTATAGGAACAAAGACTCAGGTTGGCACAGCTATGAAGTGGCACTCACAGATGTCACTGAAAATAACCTGTTACGTTTCCTCCATTTTCCTCATGAGTCAAAGCAAATATGCCACCGTATTGCTTACTAGTTGCAAGTATTTCTCGGGAATATTCAAAGCCATCACGATTATAAAGCCACTGAATCTGCCTCCGGCATATGCTGCTTTTCGATGTTCTTATCCTCTGCTGCCCAGATGTCCCAAATCCCACACTTTTGTCCGAGGACCATGGAGAATGGTGGTCTTTCCCCATCTTGAGTATCCCATCAACAGAGAGCCAAGAATTCCTTAATTCTCTCATAAAGTCTGGATCTCCAGATTCCTTTTCTCCCTTGATCTCTACTTTGTTCCACTTCTGTTCTGACCCCTCAGGCTTTGGATTCTCCTAGAAATCTCACTTTCCCACCGTCTTGCCTCTGTCTCCTCGGTGCCAGGACTTCTGCTTGCTCCTGAAGTGTAGCCTTCTTGTCCTGATTTTGGGAACTATGGCTTCTTCTTCTGGAACTTGCTTCTGACCCCTGACAGCCTCAGGACCATGCATTTGCCAATTTGAAGTCTGAACTTCTGAGTGGTCCCGTTGGTCTTTGTCTTGTTCCTCTGAGAACTACAAGAGTCCATGTTGGTCCCCCCTGTTACAGGACAACCAGGTCTTTTGCAAATATGATTGTAAGTGAACCCATGGGCAGGGAACACTTGAGCTTGCAAGGAGATCTGTCGCACACAGGAGCCCACCTTCGGCTGCCCCTACTCTGTCCTGGAGAGCAATGGCCGGAGAAGTCACTCACTGGTGAGCTGGGGCTTCTCTGCCACAGAGTGGGCTGTGTCAACTCATCTGGCTGACTGTGTTTGCAGAGAGGCTTGATTTTCAACGCTGATTACAGCCGCTAATTCAGGCCTGGCCTTCTGATCATTCATCTTTTAAGTGTTCAGCTTCTGAATCCCATTTGGTTCCCTGTCACCCCCCTTCTCCCCCCCCCACTCCCCGCTTTCCTCCCAACTCCCCTTGATGTGGTCAGAATAGTTAACTCAGACAATTAGTAAATGCTGAATCACTGAGTCAGTGAATGAAGCGAGTGTCTGTGTGAGGTATACAACTTCCTGAGTGGGTCTAATGGAAGCCTAAAGAGATTTTTCACAGATTCATGGGTTTTCAAAGGAGAAATTTGCATATTAATAAGAAGCTGTTCAGACTGATTCGCTTAATGTGTTTGAAGTAAGTATAATTAAATGTCAAGGGAGATATATCATGAAGTAATGGAGCTGAAGCCAATTTATCAAAAACAAGGCCTAGGGAGAGACATTTCAAATAATAAACAGTTCTCCAACCTTCCTTTTTAAGGTGATTTGCTTAGTCTGGGCCAAGATTTACATGTTTTTTGAGACTCGAACAGAGTGGGGTGTGGGGAAAAAGAATGGACATTTCATTTTCTCTCTTGAAGTTTATAACATTCAAGGCGGTCTCTCCTGCCTGAAACATTTTAAGGGAACAAAACCTATTTATTTTTTCGCTCCGATATTGGGATGTGGGTAGGACCAACACCCTCATGCCACCCTCACAAGAGCTGCCACTTGCAAACTCCTGTTCTGATGAGAGGGGATGTCACGCATGGGGGTAGGTGATCACCCAGGAATTGCACTGATGACTAAAACTGGTTGAAAACTGAAAATGCAACCGTGGGTTCTAGACTTTGAAGGCGAGCTGTTTACTAGTGAGCGTGTCTAAGGAGTTGGCCCTTCTTTGAACAAACTCAATCCATGCTTTGTTTTGAATGCACTTGGGAGAGAAGCCATGATAAAATTACACAGCCGTCTTTTTGTGCTTTCTTCCCTAAGTGTTTGATTGAATGAGTCAAGACATCCAGGCTTGGGCAGTAGATGGATTCTCTCGAATTCTGGATGACACTAAGGTGACCTCGGGGATAGCTGCCTGACTGGCTCAAGTGGAAATGGGTCTTGATTCTGTTTATCAGAATAGGTAGCCAGTGGGTTCGTTCCTGGGCAGGCTAGAGTGAGCACACCCTCACTGGCCCTCCTCGAAGAGGTCTGGGCAGGGGGAGAGAAGGCCTTGACTCAATGCTGTAAAACCACCGGGTGGAAGAGAGGAAATGCCCGCCTCATCCTTGCACGTGACACTAACAAAATGAAAAGTCACATTTACAAAACTTTAAATATGTGTCCACGTGCAATGACTGCACATTGTACCGAGTGTAGCCACTGGGACGTTTAAGCAGAGGAAGCCATGATTCAGGGTTATAAGCTTTTTGAGCACCATTTAAATTTTGGTTGGTAGCAATTTCCTCCAAGTTCCACAAAGCAAGCTCACCTTGAGGATCATTGAGAATAATCTGTTTTGTCCTATATCTGAACAGATGTGTTACTTAGGGTTTTTTAAAGTTGCTTAATGTGACCCACTGCCTTTGTAACAGCACTGCCGATCTTGGGTTCAAGTCACAACACTCCTTCTTACACCCAGGTAACCTGGGACAAGTTGTTGAATCTCTGCACACTTCAGTTTTGCCATCCGGAAAGGTGGAGACCATAGAGATAGTGTATGTGAACTATCTTGTTATTATTGTTGTGATTTTTGTCATTTGACCCATGACCTCATGAAGCCATCATTTCTGGACCCATCATTTGTAAACATCCTTTGCACTTAAAGTGACTGGAGACATTGGACCTGGCAATTTCCTCTTATTTTCAAAGCTGAAAATAAAAACTGTATTTTAGGTGGGATTGTGGATATCTAACCAGGAGAATCCCTTGGGAACTTCATGTTGCATTTATTCAGAGCAATGAAGAGGAGGGCATTTCTTTCCCTGCGATCAAGCCCCTGGTCATGTCCCTTTTCCTAATGACAGATTTACCTTCCAGTGTGTGCGTGTTGATAGATAGATTACAGTTCTGGTTTCAAATGTTTGTACAAACCTCCTGCCACCTCTTACTCTATAAAAGAATCTGTGCTGACTGAATGAGGGAGGGTGGGTGTCCAGAACCCACCTGCTTGACCCACCCTCTCACCTAGTAGGGTGTCCCTAACACATTTCCAAGAAGCCTGGAGGTTTGTGTTCAGCCTAGTTTGAATGCACAGTTCATTGGCTGGCATTTTCTCTAGCTGTGTGCGACAGATTTGCATCATTTTTTAATAATGTGCAATTTTGATCACATCACTGAAACTTCAGGTGAACACAGGAATATTGCTCTGAGGTCACAAACACTAAGTCAACTCTATACAAACGTTCCTTAATTTTGCAGAATAGGAAGTTCGTTCAATAGATGATTGTTTGGCAGCTCAGCAAACCATAGGCCTGGAACTTCTCATTTATACCTTCTATGTGTGCTTCCAGCTTAGAGCTTTTCTTTCGACCACAGAAACAGTAAATTTAATATTCCCCATCCCACTTTTCACTGGACCTTCCACACCATGACCAGTTGGAAGGACCATCCACATACCTGGTTGGGAATGAAACCCCTTTAACTTTACCTTTGAGTCCTGAGGCACCAAGTTCAAGAATAAAAGATGGAATTTTGTGAAAGCAATGATTTTGTTTACTACTATCACATTTCGATAGGAAATGCTTTTGAAATCCTCAAAGTCAGCCTGCAAAATGTATTCCCTATAATGTTACTTCTGTAGTGTTTGTGGGTGCTATGAGGGCAGGAAGATTTTGTGGTCAACTATGAATGGGAAATGGATTCAGCAAACTTAAATGGTGGTCTTTTAAGAGTTTTCTCATGGTGGACTTCTAAGAGTTGTGTTTCTAAGGTTCAATGTGACAAGTAAATGGGATTTGTCATGCACGGTGTTTCCCTCGTGACAATGAAAACCCAAAGGACTATGTGTTCCTTGGAACAAAGTTTGGGAAATGCTGTTTGGTTTTTGTTTTTGTTTTTATTACAGCAAATTGTGATTTATAAAATGAAAACTTTGTTAGGATGGATGAACTTCAGTGTCAGAATTTGATAACGGTCGTAAGGAAGTTATTTTGGGACCCAGTGGGCAGGTCCTTTTTTCTCCTGAATAAGTAAAAAGGGATAGGAGTATTAACTGCCAATTTCTTTCCTGAAAACGTGGGCCTAGAGACTGAATTTTCCCTGATAGATTGGTGTTATGATATGATTGATTTTGCCATAACGTGGGGCAAGCAATTCATTTTCTCCCTGACAAATAGCTGGTGGTCTTCGTTCAAGGAAACCACCTACATAGAAGTAAAATATCATTTTCTTAGGGCTGTCAAAAGTACTATGCTATGGAATTTCCCATATTTTATTGCTTTGGGTAGCTCATTCTTCTCTCAGCGTTCCCGTTTCCCTATATTAGAGTCTACAAACCAATAGGACTATATATACAGGGCTTTTGTGACAGCTGTACATCTTGGATCCCGTGTTTCCAGCTTTACCTTTCCGGCCCACCCTCCTGCCGCCACCGCTGCACACACGGAATACTCCATGTCCAGGCACTGCCCGTGGTCCCACATCCTGTATCTTTATATCATTGTGCCTTTGTGCATGCATCCATCCCTCTGCTTGGAATGCCGATTTTCTTCTTTTTCTACCCACTCATTCTTCACAGGCGATCTTGAATGCCACTTCCTTCGTGACTGTGCTTTCCCCCCATGGTTGGATTCACGGCATCCTTTCCTGAGTTTTGTGCCATTTTGTTTACAGCTCATTCCCCATCACCCTTTGGGTTCTCCTTCTCCAGGAAGCAGATCCGGAGAAGGAGTTAGGTGTATAAAAGATGTCTTGGACAGAGGCCACCTGCGGAGGAAAAGGGAAGGAATCTGGGTTGGGCAGACCCAGTGTAGACCTGCCAGTCTCTTCCAGCCGCAGCGGGAGACCCGGAGCAAAGATCAGTCATCAGAGACGTCCCAACTTGGGCAGACGGGGCTGAGCCCCCGGGCCACCTCCTTGTCCCGTCTTTGATGGAGAGACCCCGGGAGCAAAGCCTGTGCTTCGCAGTGAGATGGACCCTAAGGGCTCCAACTGCTGGGGCCTGTCAGCTGGGAGCACAGCCAGGCTGCAAGTCCTTTCACGAAAGGGGGTCGGAGTAGAGCTCATCTCTGTGTCTTCCATCGTTTTTGCTGCTAATCAGAGTTTTCACTCTTTGACCTACATACCCAGAATATTAGAACCGGAAAGGACCTTTAACGGTCATGCACTGGAGCCTCTACATTTTACAGACGAGGAAGTGGAGACACTGTCTTATGATTTCCTTCATTCTAGGATCCATTCTGAATTGAATCTCAAATCAGAATCTTCTAGATCAATCCAACCATTCCCATTCATCTTCCTTCATTCCAATGACATTCAAGTATCCATTTATCCGGCCGCCCCGGCAGGCACCGCCTTTTCCTGGGGGCCAAGGAAATGAATGCTGATGGATGTCAGGGAAGAAAATGAGATTATTTGTGATATCGGCACTAGGCCCAGTGATTCAATTACACACACAAAAAAAAAACTGTATTGACACTTCAAATATTAGACTTTTGTGACTTGAAGTCCCCAAACAATTAGAGGTTATAAGGGGAGCTGAACCCACAAAGACACATCAGCCGCAGCAAGAGCTGGGAGTCTGTGGGCAAGTTTGTGTTTGTAGAAGGAGGAAGATGAGTGACAGAATGGGAGTCGGTGGTAGCAGAGTGCCTTCCTCTTTATCAGTTGCTCTTCCTAGAAGCTGCTGGGTTCTGAGGCCTTAGATGCACTTGTGCTTGGGGGTTGGGGTCTGTGCACTGGCCGTGGGCGCGGCCCCACCTTCCCCTCCCAAGGGGTCTGCCCCACTCTCGGGTGACAATTGCGCCTTAATTACCAAGCCCAAAGCAGGTGATGTCTGTCTCCTTGGTCCTGAGGGCTCTTGATGACTGAACTTCCTCAAAGGAAACACTTTCCACATCAATAATTAAACAGAGCAATTAGGGGAGTTTAAAAAGTATAATTAGGCAGAATCCACTCTGTGTCTCTCGAGCATCCTATCTCTTTTTGGTGCCCCATTCCCTCCCTCCCTTTCCCCTAAAGTGTCACTTTGTGGACATAGAAAGCCTTTGTTTCGTATTTTTTTTAAAGCCCAGGCAGAAAAGGGAAAAAAACCAAGCAGTTAGAAAGGATGGACGTGAGCAGTGGTAGGTGAGGGCAGACCCAGACTGCCGGTCTCAGCTCTCTCTTTACAGCTCCTGGGGCTTGAGGAGTGGAAACGGGCAGGCTGTTTGGGGTGTGCACACGCGGAGGGGCAGGAAGTCCCTGGGGATGGGGCCCTGGTCCCCAGAACAGTGAAGCATCCAGCCAGAAGCACAGTGTGGTGGACGTTCCCAAAGGGGCCCCCGTAGGAAACCGCCTCTGGCCGTGACCTTTACTCCACTCCCCTCTTGTCCATCACGTGTCCTCTGGTGAAGGAAATGAAAACCAATCCTAGGCCAACCAGATACTATGAAAAACATGAAAATTAAAGATGAGTCTTGCTTCAACATGGTCATATGAATACAAGGCTCCCTTTCTCCCAAATCCCCAGTAAAAAGATCAAAGAAACAATAGCAACAGGGAAAAAGCAATATCAGTATCGGAACAAGAGCAAGTCACCTTCCACGTACCAAAAAAATTCACAACTTCTCTAAGATATAATGCAGGGAAATCTACATGGAGCCAGTGGAGGAAAGTGTGGCCTGGGAAAGATGCAGAGGAAGCATCTGGAAACCCCTCAGCTAAGATGCCAGGACCTGAGGGGGAGGGTGTGTGCAGTGCAGTGACCAAGGGCACATCCCGAGTCCACACCTGGAGACACCAGGGGCCAGGACCGGACAAGCAGCCTTCGCACCTGCACATGGCAAGGTCAAGGTTGGGGCCTGGAGCGCTGACCCCGGCCCTCCAGCGGCAGATGGGGGCTCACACCGCTATCTCAGGTCTCAGCCACTCCTGCGTTCATTCTCCACCTCCTCCTGCTGGACTATTCATTTGACTTTTCATTTGACAAACTGAATCCCAGAAAACAAATAACATTTCTCTTCTCCCTTCCTCTGGCCTGGACAGATTTCAACAGGAAATCGGAAAAGCAGAATCCGTTTCAGGCTTAAACATGGACAAATATAGATTGACTTCTGGCGCCCTGAAGGTCAGCACGCAGAAAGGTGCTCAAACAGAAGCCTCCGTCCTTAAAGAGAACAGAACCAAGTGGAGGAATCAGAGCAAATATCCTCCCTTCCTGTCCCTCCATGGTGTCGAGTTTCAGTGTGAAACAGGAGAAAACTTGAGAAAAGTCTCTCATTTGTTTTCTCAACAAGATTTTAGTCTTCAATGGAAAAGGTTAACTGAATACTATGCAAAAGTAATGAAAATGGCCCCAATGAATCGTGATTCCAAAGAGAAAAGTTTAATCAAAGGATGAAGTGGGAAAAACAGAACAAAATCCTACCATCATCTAGATGACAAAAACAGGTTCCCTCAAAAGAAGAAAAATGAAGTTAGCATTAGATGTCATCCCCAAAATACATTTCAGAAAGCACCAGCCTAATATTACAGAATTTTGAGGGAGTTTTTTAAAAAGTTCGTGACTTAATAATTCTTAACCAACCAAACGATCTCAGATAGTTAAGATAAAGAAAGTTAAGGCATCACAATAAAAATGAATGAACTCTCAGAGGCATTCAAACAAAATATCACAGTGGTCCTTTGTTTTCTAACCAATCTAAAAATTCCTTGATTACATTTAATTTATTCGTGTAAATAAATTTCTTGCCAATGAGTATTATTGTTGTTAGACAACGAATGCAATAAAAAGAGAAATACCAAGAAAAAAAAATGAATGAACTGAAATTATATCGTAAAAATATACTGATTATTCATTATTTATAAGAGGCACACTAAAACAATATGAAATAATGTTTACAAATATAAGAATAGTCAAAGCTGACTTATCAGGTGTGTGGGCATGCACAGACAAAACACACTCAAAGAGAAAAAAGAAAGGAAATAAAAGTGAGCACACTGGGAAAACCAGATCCACACCAGACAATGTAAAATTCAAGATAATAGATTTTAAGTGAAACAAAAAGATCTGTTTTTAATAATCAAGAGTACAACCCGTAGCTTAATTTTCATGAACCTTTATGTGCTGGATGATGTAATCATTTAACATCAAAATATATAAAATGTAAGCTGTTAGAAATGCACACAGATTTTTTTGATGTTCTTATTTTTTTCTTCTTTACTTTCTATTTTGAAATCATTACAGGTTTACAGGATTGCAAGTAAATGGACAGAAAGCTGCTGTGTACCCTTCACCCAGCTTCCCTCAATGATGACAACTTGTGTAATGATAGTACAATATCAAAACCAGGAAAATGACATTTATATAATTCACAGAACAACCATAAATTGTTTAAAATATCACAATACCAGTAGAATTTTCTAATACATTCATTTGAATCTTTGCCAGAGCAATTGGAACAATATGAGTAAGTGTATGGAATTCTCAAAAACATAATTAATTTTGATTTAATAATAGGTATTAGAAGGCTACCTATCCTACAAACAAAAAATAGACAGTCTTTTCAAAAGTCTGTGGAACATTTATAAAAATGTTTATATGCTTGACCATAAAAAGGATAATAAATTTCCTGAAAATTTAATGTTAAATTCACATTTTGACCACAAGTAAAAAGTAATATTAAAAGGAAAAATAAAATTAATAAAACCACTACAAGATTAAAAACCATTTTCTTTAAAATCCTTGAAAAAAGAGGAAATCAAATCTGCAGTAAAAGATCATTTAGATAAGGGCCAAATGATAAACTAAATACCTGTCGTACTTGTACTACAGTCAATGATGTAGGAAGAGTGAATTCAAGTCCTTATATATTTTAATATCAAATTAGAAAAGAATGAAATCAAAGTCAACATTCAAATTCAAAAACTAGAAAAGTAGCAAAATGTAAATAAAACAATGAGAATTGATGGCCAAAAATATCAAAGAAACTGGAAAACCTATCCTATGTAACTATTCTAGTGAATTTAAAATACAGACCTTCCTGAACTTAGATGAGGTTACATCCCGATAAACCCATCATAAGTTGAAAATATCATAAGTTGAAAATGCATTGAATACATCTAACCCACGGAACATCATGGCTTAGCCTAGCCTACCTTAAATGTGCTCAGGACACTTACATTAGCCTGCAGTTGGGCAAAACCATCTAACACAAAGCCTATTTAAAGATAACAAAGTGCTGAACATCTCATACAACGGATTGAGGTGAAAAGCAGAATGGTTGTCTGGGCCCACGGTGGCTGCTAAGTGTATGGGTTGTTCACCCTTGTGATCTCGGGGCTGGCTGGGAACTATGGCTGCCCTGCCCAACATCACGAGAGGGCATCATACCTCCTGTCACTCCACTCCCCTGGGGAAAGATCCAAATTCAAAATTCCAAGTACGGGGACTTACCCGGCAGTCCAGTGGTTAGGACTCTGCACTTCCACTGCAGGGGAGCACGAGTTTGATCCCTGGTCGGGGAACTAAGATCCTGCATGCCACATGGCGTGGCCAAAAAAAAAAAAAAATTCCAAGTACAGTTTCCACTGAATGTATATTGCCTTTGCAGGATCTAAAGTTGAAAAATCATAGGCTGAAGCATCATAAATCACAGACCATCTATATCCCTGAAATATATAATCTACTGAAAGACACAAGTCACCAAAACTGTCAGCAGGAAACACAAAGGACATCAGTTATTGAAAGGCAATCCAAAGTAAATTAAAAACAACCAAAGAAAAGCAGACAAAATCTTACTGAGAGAAAACTGTTAAGAGATTTCTCCATGGAAAAGTACGCTCCTCTGTTATCATTATCCGAGGCATGGAAAAAAACAGCCTCACCATGGGGAGTTGTGGAGGGCGTACTTTCCTTGGGCAACAAAGGTACACCATGTTGTCAAATCCACCAGCCCTCACCGTCCTTACCCACATCTTTGCAGCATTTGATTTTTGACATTGTTGGTCAGGACCGCTTTTTAAAAGGTTTTCCTCCATCCCTTGTTTAGTTTTTCATCGACACCACCCTCTTCCTCCCCTGCTTTGTCCCATCAATCGTTATATTCTTTGTTTCAATCACCAGATCCTGTTTCCTTCTCAAGAAACTAACCAGATTCTATGTCTTTTCCTTCTTTTACCCACTTTCTGCACAACTACACGGCCAGATCTTGACATCAGTTTTTTCTAGAAAGGAACTAATGTCAGAGGAAAGTGGACAAAACTTCTCTTGATCTTCTGCTTGATTCTAGAGTCTCAGATGATTCTACAGTCTTCGATGCTGAACCCTTGAGATCCAGTTTCTCCTCTCTCCTTTATGAACCTGTTGGCTTGTATAATGCCTCACTTTGACCTTACCTCTTGCCTCTGGTTCCTATCTTGACCCACTTCTGATTCATTTCCAAACACTCAGCATTTCTACCTCATTCCAGATGTCTATTTCAGCTTGAGAAAGTGCTCTACCACCGCCTACAAAACTTCACTTGTGTGTTCTATGGTGATGTGGCCAAAACTAAGAGCAATATGTTCTTCTGTGCTCACTTTTTTTTTTTGGTGATCTATGAAGCTTGACTCATAACAGCTTTGGTTTGTGAAAGATTATTTTACCATTGTATACTTGTTTCAGTTTTTAATGTGTTTATGTCAGACATCCCTAAAGAGCAGATATCATTTCTTGTATGACTTGATATTCACCAACTAACTCTGTGTGATCTGCCTGCAAAGTTAGACTTAAAGAAACACCGTTTAATACATGGTCTCCTAAAATAGATGATAAACCCTGAAATGGCAGTGTTTGGATTCACATATTTTCTTTCAGCCCATAGTCAAGACTCACTAATCTGCTGGATGACCCACAATGTTTTGTTTTGATAATTTTGTAAATCTAGAGTAGAGACAAATCACCACAATTGTCTTAATAAGGTAGAAGACAAAGTGCCCATTTGTTGTTGAAATAAAGCCATGTTAAATTAAAAAGAACCCAGTAAAAAGCATGCAATAAATTTTTGAAGAAAAATTAGAGATTTTTAAGTGGGAGACTAATACCCATCTCCTAGCAGAAGCACAGATAAGTAATTTTTTTGTGAGGGTCAAGATACTCTATTAGTATTTTTCACTTTTTTTTTTTTTTTACCATGATCCACATTATTTACGCACATATACATACAAACAAAATGTGAAATACATGTTCAAGAAAGAATACTTTTGGACTTCCCTGGCGGTCCAGTGATTAAGACTCTGCACTTCCAATGCAGGGGGTGCAGGTTCAATGCCTGGTGAGGGAACTAAGATCCCACATGCCGCGCGGCACAGCCAAAAAATAAAAAATAAATAATTAAAAAAAAAAACAAAAACAAGTGCTTTTCAAAAAAAAAAAAAAGAAAGAATACTTTCTCTTATCTTATGTGATGCTGTCTGATAATTTCTATCCTGTCCTATTTTATTGAGGTGTATTCTTTTTAATGCAGGTGGCAATCTTCTAAAGCAATGGTTCTCAGCAGGGGGTGATTTTGCTCCCCCAGGGGACATTTGGCAATGGCTGGAGACATTTTTGTTTGTTGTCATGCCGCCGGGGCTGGGGGGAGGGTGCTACTGGCGTCTGGTGGGTAGAGGTCAGGGATGCCGCTCACGTCCTACAAAACACGGCTAGCCCACCACAAAGAATTATCCACCCTGAAACGTCAGTAGTGTTGAGGCTCAGAAATGCTGATCTGAAGCTTTGTGCCCACAGATCTAAAAACACGTCTCTGCTAGGGTTACCAAGAAGGGGGAACACTGCCCCTAATAATATGCCAAGGTTCTTCCAAGGGGAATAATAAGTACAATTTTTGTCTTTAAGGGGACCCCACAGAGTTAAGACCCATTTTTCCTTACTTTAGTGCGTGGCGTACTCTTTCTTCAAGTGTAGGTCAACTAGTGAGACTTAGGTCTTCAAGGCCACACAGGGCACTTTGAGGTTAAAACACTAATGAATGCTTCTCTAAGTGTCCATGGAAGCTGATTCAGCACTCAGGGTGATTAGCAGGGTCAGGTTAGAACTAATGAGCTTCGGGTGCCCGTAGTTGGTATTTGAGCTTAGTGGGGCATTAAGACCCAACAGCCCTCAACTTCTTTCTGACCTGCTTGGGCCTCTATTACTTCAAAACCCAAGAGGGAGAAAACTGCTGAAATGGCAGTTTCTTCCCCATCAGGCTAATTACTTCTTTTCCCAAGATCAAGAGTATATTTGGAAGGGCTAAGACATCTGAAAGCAGAGGACATCCTGCCCACTGGGGCAAGGAAGCAAAGGCCCTTTTTGTGCCCCTCAAAAGGAACGGGCGCTTAGTAAAGAATCTGAAAGCAGAACACAAAGTGGAGAGACTTGGAATGTAGTCTGTAGACCAACCCGGCCAAGAAGCAGGTTGTGACTGAAACTCGGAAGCCTGGATTTGGGAAGGGTGCCTCTGCAGACAGCTGCTCCTGAGTGGGAAGAAAAGATGCCAGTGGGGCCAGAAAAGTTCAGCAGAATGCGTGTGAAAGATGGAGAATTTGGAAGGAAGCTGATGAAGTTGCTTTGGGTGGAAGGTTTAGGGTGGTCTCACCAAGCCCTCATCAAACTCAGCATATAGGGATGTGGTTCTAGTTTTTCTATGAATAAGCGATGCCTTTTATTTATCTAAATGGAAATATGTTGCCTATTCTTCAGCATTCTTAGCTGTGATCACTAGGGATTGGTTCCACAGACATGCACTGGTTAGGAAATATTCTAGAGGTTGCTCTGGCCTGCAGTCTTAGATTTTTGTTCCTATTTGGTTAGTAGAATGTCGGGCAAATTATTTTGCATCTCCGAGCCAGGCTTTTGTAATATTTAAATGTGTGGTTGGACTGGTGTCATCTATAAAGCTTTGTTTCCCCTTGAACTTACTATGGATTTAAGAGAATTGGATAATAATAGAACTGGCCTATTACAGCAGATTCTACATATCTCCACCCAAGCAGAATTAGAAAATAAAAGCATACTGGGGAAAGGGGAGTTAGTAACGAATTAAAACTTTCCGATTGTAAGAATTACGGAGAGTGTGAATAGCAGTGGTATGTAAATCAGCTCTTCCTTCACTGATCCTTTGCAGGCTGCTTACTGTTTGGAAGGCAGAAGTGGGGAGATGGTGGCAGATGGCTGAGCTTGACTTTTAAGGTGGGGTACTCTACTTCCATTAAGTGGAGGAGGAGACTGAGGCAGAAAGTAAGACACTTACGGGTCACATAATTATCGGGAAATGGAACCAGATGCTTCTCGTCCCCAAACTTGACCTGTTTTTACACCATTTCCCCATCTTACTACCTCTGCATTCTGTACTTCACACCAGGGGATGGTCCTCTGATATTTTGGATTTTACAGTTATTGTAAATGCCTTACAGGCAGTTAACAGTATTTGTTGAAGCTTAATGTGGGGAAGAAAAATCCAGCCACATCATAAGAGTTTGTAATGACTTTGTCTTTTTCTAGACTTGGTCAAGTTTAGACAATAACCGTATCTTCTCCCAGACACGTGGCATGAAGGAATGAAATAACTGTACACATCAGTGTCCGGTATTTAAAAATATCTCGTTTATTTTCATCATCTGAAAGTCCAAACTAGATCAACCTCAAGGAGTTTAAGAGATCATGTAGCAGGTGGCCATTCCTGTGGCTAAAAGTAAACTCATCACATCATCAACTTCACCATACCAAGCACCTTCAGCTAATTTGCCTGTGTGTAGAGCATCTTGGGTAGCTCTAACAGTTTCTCATCCCGGCTTTTCCCATTCCTAGGAGACACAATCATTATCTCGATGACCTCACCCCAAACAGGAGCTACTTGCATGTTTACAAAAGAAAAATGGGCTAAAATAGAGGTTAAGTGGCTCCTTCACTGATGTTCGGACCATCAATGTTGCAGGCAAGAACCAAAGACGACCATTCGAAACCTTTTGCAAACAAAGCCAGTGCTGTAACCATTTAGACTTCATCTTAAGGCTGCCAGGATTAGGGCCTATTTTCTTATCTACTCTGCTTTTGGCATTTTAAGAGTAAGTTAAAGAAAGGAAAATGAATCAAATCAGAAGGTGCGACTCTGTTTCTTAGAAGGTACAGCAATACTTCCGGCGTTGGGAAGTATAAGTTGACCAACAATTCCATCCCCTAGAGGTCACCACTGTTAATAGTTTGGTGTGCATCCGTCCAGATTTTTGGTAAGCCAATATTATACACAGATACATCACATTAGTTATTATGGCTAAAATCGTGTTTCATAACATTACCATGAAACCTCAGAGACATGCAGTTGTTTATTTGACAAGGCTGCGGGGTTCCTCTGATCCGGGCTGGCCTGAGGTCGCAGCTGGCCTTACTCATGTGTGTGTGGTCAGCTGTGAGTCAACCAGATGGCTGTCCCGATCTCTCCTGGGTCTGCTCACACGTCTGGGGAATCAGCTGGCCGAAGGCTGATCTCAGGTGGTCTTTGCTGAGATAACTTGGTGACTCAGTGTTATTCCATTTGTCTTGCATCCTCCAGAAGGCTCATCCAGACATGTCCTCACAGAGGTGGCCAGGCACATGAGTGGAATATACAGGAGGTTTTTCAAGCCTCTTCTTGAAATAACTATACACTTGCTAATGCTCATTGACCTAAGCAAGCCACATGGCAACTCAGTATCCAGGCATGGGAAAATAGATTCCACTTTCATGATGAAAAAGCTGCTAAGTTCATGGCAAAGGGCCAGGAGAGAGAGAGGAATGAAGAATTGGGGCCATCAACACACCCAGCCTAACAATCACTGAAACGTAATTAACACACGAGCAGTTTTTTAATTGCCTGTTTTTACAAATATGAGATAGTATCCTATCCTATCATTTTATGGCGTATACAATATTGAAGACCTTTCTTAATTTGAAACAGATATAATTCAATCTTGTTAACCTTGCAAAATGTTCCTTTATATGAATAGACCAGAAGTTTTTATCCAGTTCCCTAATATTGAGCATGTAAGTTGTTTTCCGTTTGGGGAACTTTGGGATAGTGCTGCAGTGGACACATGTTGGCATAACGGTTTGTGTACTGACACTGATATTTCAGTAAACTGAACCTGTGGGATCCTTCTTACTTTATCTTCCAGTGAGACTGAGCAACTCGTAATTCCCTGAATGTGCCACCGTCTTCTGCGCCCCCATGTTTTCAAACACTGTTTCTTCTAAAATCCTCCTCTCTCTTCCATTTGACCGATAAGCTACAGTGAAACCCGGGAGAAAGTGCGCCTGCGGATAGCATCGCCGGTGATTGGCTGCCAGCCTCCGCATCGGACTCACCCTCCAGTGTCTCAGATTCCCAGCGTTTGCAGTTGAATGTCATTCCAGGCTTCACTCAGGCGCCGCTGTGTTTGTGAAGGCTTCTCTGAGTTCCCTGGGCACACTGGTACTGCTCCTCTGAACATCTGAACACCCCCGTTACAGTCATTCTCCCAAACACATTTGCTGCTGCGTCTTTCTGTCGGGAGGCTAAGCTCGCTGTGATGGGAATGTTGTCTTCTGATCCGCATAGTGGCACTTCCTAATGGGGCGCTTGACCACAGTAGGCGCTTGACAAAGCTTTGCTAAGTAAAAACCTTACACCTGGGGGTCAAAACTAATGGTAGCCTTATCAAAATAATTTAAGAGATACTTATTTGTTCAGTGATTCAGTAAATATTTATTGAATATGTGCAGTGAGTTGGATATACTTGAAATGGGAAGATGGCAAGAATGTCAGTGTGGCTTCTTGACGTCAGACGGTGTTCTCAGAGAGTCTGATGAAATTTCAGACTTTTCCCTCAGAAAAATAGGTATATGTTCTTGTTCCCATTTTTACATACACTTGCAGTGAGCTCTCTACTTCCTGTATTCAGTCTTGGGACCTCGGTTGAGAACCTCTACCTCCAGTTAATAGGAACATGACCCCATGTCAGACTTAGCTCCATGAAGGACAGATGTGGGGGACTTGGGGTTAGACCATCCGTCATGACCCTTCCCCCGTCATAGGCCTTAATTCTCACTTCATGACAAGTGTGCAAGTGGCCAGAATATGAATTTTTCATATCACTATCTCTATATTTTAGAGATCTTACCTACCCCTAAAATATTTTTGGAGATTCATGGATAGATAAAAGGGAAACATCTACCACAAATAGGTCTCAAGACTCATTTGACATTACTTAACCGTAATTCTGTGTAAATACATAGGTATGTTCTATTTCTCGGAAGAAAGAGTTTTCACAAATTCACTGGATAAGAAATATGACTTCTGCATCTTAAAAAACACTTAAAAGTAGTATTTTTAGATTAATTGAAACAGCAATATCCCATTCAAAATAGTAGCCAAAATACAAACTTTCAGGAATAATATCAATAAGAAGTGTGCACAACTTGCCAGTAAAAAACTTTACTGAGGATTCATGATCTGTGGCAAGGCAGAGTTCTTAGACATGATGCTAAAAGCATAATTCATGAAATAAATGGATAAATTGAACTCCATCAAAATTAAAAACTTTGACTTACTTAGCCAAAGACACTGCTAAAAGAAAGGCAAATACTTCATGGTATCACTTATATGTGCAATCTAAAAAAAAAAAGCCAAAATCATAAAACAGAGAGTAGA
The DNA here is from genome assembly GCF_009873245.2 of Balaenoptera musculus. NCBI lineage: Eukaryota > Metazoa > Chordata > Mammalia > Artiodactyla > Balaenopteridae > Balaenoptera > Balaenoptera musculus. Next base: position 55,456,993 of record NC_045804.1, on the reverse strand, counting down.
AAAGTGGTTACCAGGGGCTGGGGGGTGGGAAAATAGGGAGAGGTTGGTACAAACTCTCATTTTTTTTTTTTAACGTCTTTATTGGAGTATAATTGCTTTACAATGGTGTGTTAGTTTCTGCTTTATAACAAAGTGAATCAGTTATACATATACATATGTTCCCATATCTCTTCCCTCTTGCGTCTCCCTCCCTCCCACCCTCCCTACCCCACCCCTCTAGGTGGTCACAAAGCACCGAGCTGATCTCCCTGTGCTATGCGGCTGCTTCCCACTAGCTATCTATTTTACATTTGGTAGTGTATATATGTCCATGCCACTCTCTCACCCTGTCACATCTCACCCCTCCCCCTCCCCATATCCTCAAGTCCATTCTCTAGTAGGTCTTTGTCTTTATTCCCATCTTGCCACTAGGTTCTTCATGACCTTTTTTTTTTTTTCTTAGATTCCATATATATGTGTTAGCATACTGTATTTGTTTTTCTCTTTCTGACTTACTTCACTCTGTATGACAGACTCTAACTCCATCCACCTCACTACAAATAACTCCATTTCGTTTCTTTTTATGGCTGAGTAATATTCCATTGTATATATGTGCCACATCTTCTTTATCCATTCACCTGATGATGGACACTTAGGTTGCTTCCATGTCCTGGCTATTGTAAATAGAGCTGCAATGAACATTGTGGTACATGACTCTTTTTGAATTATGGTTTTCTCAGGGTATATGCCCAGTAGTGGGATTGCTGGGTTGTATGGTAGTTCTATTTTTAGTTTTTTAAGGAACCTCCATACTGTTCTCCATAGTGGCTGTATCAATTTACATTCTCACCAACAGTGCAAGAGTGTTCCCTTTTCTCCACACCCTCTCCAGCATTTATTGTTTCTAGATTTTTTGATGATGGCCATTCTGACCGGTGTGAGATGATATCTCATTGTAGTTTTGATTTGCATTTCTCTAATGATTAATGATGTTGAGCATTCTTTCATGTGTCTGTTGGCCATCTGTATATCTTCTTTGGAGAAATGTCTATTTAGGTCTTCTGCCCATTTTTGGATTGGGTTGTTTGTTTTTTTGTTATTGAGCTTCATGAGCTGCTTGTAAATCGTGGAGATTAATCCTTTGTCGGTTGCTTCATTTGCAAATATTTTCTCCCATTCTGAGGGTTGTCTTTTGGTCTTGTTTATGGTTTCCTTTACTGTGCAGAAGCTTTTAAGTTTCATTAGGTCCCATTTGTTTATTTTTGTTTTTATTTCCATTTCTCTAGGAGCTGGGTCCAAAAGGATCTTGCTGTGATTTACGTCATAGAGTGTTCTGCCTATGTTTTCCTCTAAGAGTTTGATAGTGTCTGGCCTTACATTTAGGTCTTTAATCCATTTTGAGTTTATTTTTGTGTATGGTGTTAGGGAGTGTTCTAATTTCATAGTTTTACATGTACCTGTCCAGTTTTCCCAGCACCACTTATTGAAGAGGCTGTCTTTTCTCCACTGTATATGCTTGCCTCCTTTATCAAAGATAAGGTGACGATATGTGCGTGGGTTTATCTCTGGGCTTTCTATCCTGTTCCATTGATCTACGTTTCTGTTTTTGTGCCAGTACCAAACTGTCTTGATTACTGTAGCTTTGTAATATTGTCTGAAGTCAGGGAGCCTGATTCCTCCAGCTCCATTTTTCGTTCTCAAGATTGCTTTGGCTATTCGGGGTCTTTTGTGTTTCCATACAAATTGTGAAATTTTTTGTTCTAGTTCTGTGAAAAATGCCAGTGGTAGTTTGATAGGGATTGCATTGAATCTGTAGATTGCTTTGGGTAGTAGAGTCATTTTCACAATGTTGATTCTTCCAATCTAGGAACATGGTATATCTCTCCATCTATTTGTATCATCTTTAATTTCTTTCATCAGTGTCTTATAATTTTCTGCATACAGGTCTTTTGTCTCCTTAGGTAGGTTTATTCCTAGATATTTTATTTTTTTGTTGCAGTGGTAAATGGGAGTGTTTTCTTAATTTCACTTTCAGATTTTTCATCATTAGTGTATAGGAATGCAAGAGATTTCTGTGCATTAATTTTGTATCCTGCTACTTTACCAAATTCATTGATTAGCTCTAGTAGTTTTCTGGTAGCATCTTTAGGATTCTCTATGTATAGTATCATGTCATCTGCAAACAGTGACAGCTTTACTTCTTCTTTTCCGATTTGGATTCCTTTTATTTCTTTTTCTTCTCTGATTGCTGTGGCTAACACTTCCAAAACTATGTTGAATAATAGTGGTGAGAGTGGGCAACCTTGTCTTGTTCCTGATCTTAGTGGAAATGGTTTCAGTTTTTCACCATTGAGGACAATGTTGGCTGTGGGTTTGTCATATATGGCCTTTATTATGTTGAGGAAAGTTCCCTCTATGCCTACTTTCTGCAGGGCTTTTATCATAAATGGGTGTTGAATTTTGTCGAAAGCTTTCTCTGCATCTATTGAGATGATCATATGGTTTTTCTCCTTCAATTTGTTAATATGGTGTATCACATGGATTGATTTGTGTATATTGAAGAATCCTTGCATTCCTGGAATAAACCCCACTTGATCAGGGTGTATGATCCTTTTAATGTGCTGTTGGATTCTGTTTGCTAGTATTTTGTTGAGGATTTTTGCATCTATGTTCATCAGTGATATTGGCCTGTAGTTTTCTTTCTTTGTGACATCTTTGTCTGGTTTTGGTATCAGGGTGATGGTGGCCTCGTAGAATGAGTTGGGGAGTGTTCCTTCCTCTGCAATATTTTGGAAGAGTTTGAGAAGGATAGGTGTTAGCTCTTCTCTAAATGTTTGATAGAATTCGCCTGTGAAGCCATCTGGTCCTGGGCTTTTGTTTGTTGGAAGATTTTTAATCACAGTTTCAATTTCAGTGCTTGTGATTGGTCTGTTCATATTTTCTATTTCTTCCTGGTTCAGTCTCGGCAGGTTGTGCATTTCTAAGAATTTGTCCATTTCTTCCAGGTTGTCCATTTTATTGGCATAGAGTTGCTTGTAGTAATCTCTCATGATCGTTTCTATTTCTGCAGTGTCAGTTGTTACTTCTCCTTTTTCATTTCTAATTCTATTGATTTGAGTCTTCTCCCTTTTTCTCTTGATGAGTCTGCCTAATGGTTTATCAATTTTGTTTATCTTCTCAAAGAACCAGCTTTTAGTTTTGTTGATTTTTGCTATTGTCTGCTTCATTTCTTTTTCATTTATTTCTGATCTGATCTTTATGATTTCTTTCCTTCTGCTATCTTTGGGGTTTTTTTGTTCTTCTTTCTCTAATTGCTTTAGGTGCAAGGTTAGGTTATTTATTCGAGATGTTTCCTGTTTCTTGAGGTAGGCTTGTATTGCTATTAACTTCCCTCTTAGAACTGCTTTTGCTGCATTCCATAGGTTTTGGGTCGTCGTGTCTCCATTGTCATTTGTTTCTAGGTATTTTTTGATTTCCCCTTTGATTTCTTCAGTGATCACTTCGTTATTAAGTAGTGTATTGTGTAGCCTCCATGTGTTTGTATTTTTTACAGATCTTTTCCTGTAATTGATATCTAGTCTCATAGCGTTGTGGTCGGAAAAGATACTTGATATGATTTCAATTTTCTTAAATTTACCAAGGCTTGATTTGTGACCCAAGATATAGTCTATCCTGGAGAATGTTCCATGAGCACTTGAGAAAAATGTGTATTCTGTTGTTTTTGGGTGGAATGTCCTATAAATATCAATTAAGTCCATCTTGTTTAATGTATCATTTAAAGCTTGTGTTTCCTTATTTATTTTCATTTTGGATGATCTGTCCATTGGTGAAAGTGGGGTGTTAAAGTCCCCTACTATGATTGTGTTACTGTCGATTTCCCCTTTTATGGCTGTTAGTATTTGCCTTATGTATTGAGGTGCTCCTATGTTGGATGCATAAATATTTACAATTGTTATACCTTCTTCCTGGATCGATCCCTTGATCATTATATAGTGTCCTTCTTTGTCTCTTGTAATAGTCTTTATTTTAAAGTCTATTTTGTCTGATATGAGAATTGCTACTCCAGCTTTCTTTTGATTTCCATTTGCAGGGAATATCTTTTTCCAGCCCCTCACTTTCAGTCTGTATGTGTCCCTAGGTGTGAAGTGGGTCTCTTGTAGACAGCATATATACAGGTCTTGTTTTTGTATCCATTCAGCCAGCCTGTGTCTTTCGGTGGGAGCATTTAATCCATTTACATTTAAGGTAATTATCGATATGTATGTTCCTATTCCCATTTTCTTAAATGTTTTGGGTTTGTTATTGCAGGTGTTTTCCTTCTCTTGTGTTTCTTGCCTAGAGAAGTTCCTTTAGCATTTGTTGTAAAGCTGGTTTGGTGGTGCTGAACTCTCTCAGCTTTTGCTTGTCTGTAAAGATTTTAATTTCTCCATCAAATCTGAATGAGTTCCTTGCTGGATAGAGTAATCTTGGTTGTAGGTTTTTCTCCTTCATCACTTTAAGTATATCCTGCCACTCCCTTCTGGCTTGCAGAATTTCTGCTGAAAGATCAGATGTTAACCTTATGGGGATTCCCTTGTGTGTTATTTTTTGTTTTTCCCTTGCTGCTTTTAATATGTTTTCTTTATATTTAATTTTTGATAGTTTGATTAATATGTGTCTTGGCATGTTTCTCCTTGGATTTATCCTGTATGGGACTCTCTGCGCTTCCTGGACTTGATTGACTATTTCCTTTCCCATATTAGGGAAGTTTTCAACTATAATCTCTTCAAATATTTTCTCAGTCCCTTTCTTTTTCTCTTCTTCGTCTGGGACCCCCTATAATTCGAATGTTGGTGCGTTTAATGTTGTCCCAGAGGTCTCTGAGACTGTCCTCAGTTCTTTTCATTCTTTTTTCTTTATTCTGCTCTGCAGTAGTTATTTCCACCATTTTATCTTCCAGGTCACTTATCCGTTCTTCTGCCTCAGTTATTCTGCTATTGATCCCTTCTAGGGTATTTTTAATTTCATTTATTGTGTTTTTCATCATTGCTTGGTTCCTCTTTAGTTCTTCTACGTCCTTGTTAAATGTTTCTTGCATTTTGTCTATTCTATTTCCAAGATTTTGGATCATCTTTACTATCATTATTCTGAATTCTTTTTCAGGTAGACTGCCTATTTCCTCTTCATTTGTTAGGTCTGGTGTGTTTTGACCCTGCTTCTTCATCTGCTGTGTGTTTCTCTGTCTTCTCATTTTGCTTATCTTACTGTGTTTGGGGTCTCCTTTTCACAGGCTGCAGGTTCGTAGTTCCCGTTGTTTTTGGTATCTGTCCCCAGCGGCTAAGGTTGGTTCAGTGGGTTGTGTAGGCTTCCTGGTGGAGGGGACTAGTGCCTGTGTTCTGGTGGATGAGGCTGGATCTTGTCTTTCTGGTGGGCACGTCCACGTCTGGTGGTGTGTTTTGGGGTGTCTGTGGCCTTATTATGATTTTAGGCAGCCTGTCTGCTAATGGATGGGGCTGTGTCCCTGTCTTGTTAGTTGTTTGGCATAGGGTGTCTAGCACTGTAGCTTGCTGGTCGTTGAGTGACGCTGGGTCTTGATGTTGAGATGGAGATCTCTGAGAGATTTTCGCCATTTGGTATTACGTGGAGCTGGGAGGTCTCTTGTGGACCAGTGTCCTGAAGTTGGCTCTCCCACCTCAGAGGCACAGCCGTGATGCCTGGCTGGAGCACCAAGAGGCTTTCATCCACACGGCTCAGAATAAAAGGGAGAAAAAATAGAAAAAAAAGAAAGAAAGAGGATAAAATAAAATAAAATGAAATAAAGCTATTATAATAAAAAGTAAGAAAAAATTAAGAAAAAAATTTTTTTAAATTTTTTAAAATAAATTTTTTAATTTTTTAAAATAAAAAATAAGAAAAAATTTATTAAAAAAATTTTTTTTAATTTTTTAAAATAAAAAATAAATTATTAAGAAAAAAATTTTTTTAATTTTTTAAATAAAAATAAGGATAAAATTATTAAGAGAAAATTTATTAAGAAAAAAAAATTTTTAAGTAAAAAAAAATGGATGGACTGAACCCTAGGACAAATGGTGAAAGCAAAGCTATACAGACAAAATCTCACCCAGAAGCATACACATACACACTCACAAAAAGAGGAAAAGGGGAAAAATTAATATATCCTGCTCCCAAAGTCCACCTCCTGAATTTGGGAGGATTCGTTGTCTATTCAGGTATTCCACAGATGCAGGCACATCAAGTTGTTTGTGGAGATTTAATCCGCTGCTTCTGAGGCTGCTGGGAGAGACTTCCCTTTCTCTTCTTTGTTCGCACAGCTCCCGGGTTCAGCTTTGGATTTGGACCCGCCTCTGCGTGTAGGTCGCCTGAGGGCGTCTGTTCCCCGCCCAGACAGGACGGGGTTAAAGGAGCAGCTGCTTCGGGGGCTCTGGCTCACTCAGGCGGGGGGAGGGAGCAGTACGGAGGAGGCGGGGCGAGCCTGCGGCGGCAGAGGCGTCGTGACGTTGCAGCAGCCTGAGGCGCGCCGTGCGTTCTCCCGGGGACGTTGTCCCCGGATCACGGGAGCCTGGCCGTGGCGGGCTGCACAGGCTCCCGGGAGGGGCGGTGTGGAGAGTGACCTGGGCTCGCACACAGGCTTCTTCGTGGCGGCAGCAGCAGCCTTGGCGTCTCATGCCCGTCTCTGGGGTCCGCGCTGATCGCCGCGGCTCGCGCCCGTCTCTGGAGCTCGTTTAGGCCACGCTCTGAATCCCCTCTCCTCGCGCACCGTGAAACAAAGAGGCAAGAAAAAGTCTCTTGCCTGTTCGGCAGCTCCAGACCTTTTCCCGGACCCCCTCCCGGCCAGCTGTGGCGCACTAGCCCCCTTCAGGCTGTGTTCACGCCGCCAACCCCAGTCCTCTCCCTGCGCTCCGACCGAAGCCCGAGCCTCCGCTCCCAGCCCCGCCCGCCCCGGCGGGTGAGCAGACAAGCCTCTCGGGCTGGTGAGTGCTGCTCGGCACCGCTCCTCTGTGCGGGAACCTCTCCGCTTTGCCCTCCGCACCCCTGTGGCTGCGCTCTCCTCCGTGGCTCCGAAGCTTCCCCCCTCCGCCACCCACAGTCTCCGCCCGCGAAGGGGCTTCCTAGTGTGTGGACACCCTTCCTCCTTCACGGCTCCCTCCCACTGGTGCAGGTCCCGTCCCTATTCTTTTGTCTCTGTTATTTCTTTTTTCTTTTGCCCTACCCAGGTACGTGGGGAGTTTCTAGCCTTTTGGGAGGTCTGACGTCTTCTGCCACCATTCAGTGGGTGTTCTGTAGGAGCAGTTCCACGTGTAGATGTATTTCTGCTGTATCTGTGGGAAGGAAGGTGATCTCCGCGTCTTACTCTTCCACCATCTTGCCCAGACCCCACAAACTCTCATTTTTAAGATGAATAAAGTCTGAGGATCTAACGTATGACTATAGTCATATGGTGTGACTATAGTTGATAACAGCGTATTGTATAATTGAAATTTGCTAAGAGAGCAGAACTTAAATGTGTTCACCAAGAAAAAAGAAAAAGAAAAAAATTGGAAAAAAATAAGTATTCAAATTTAATCATTACTATTTAGTGCAGTAATCATGAAAAAAAAAAAAGACAAACTACAGACTTGGAAAATATTTCCAAATACTATATCCAACAAAGGACTTCTAGTTAGAATATATAAAGGACTTATAAAATTTAATGGTAAGAAAATAAACAACCGAATTTAAAAATGGGCAAAAGGCTTTAACACACATTTCAAGAAAGAGGCAATTAAGCAAATGAAGAGATGTTCAAAAAGATGGTCAATATCATTAGCCTTTAGGGAGATGTAAATTAAAACCACTTTGAGATACCACTACGTAACTGTCAGAAAGACTAAACCAAAAAATTAAAAAACTGACAATACTAAGTGCTGAAATACATTGGAGCAAATGGAACCCTCATACGTTGCTTTGGGAACGCAAATTGGTATAGCTAATCTTTAAAACAGTTTGGTAGTTTCTTATAAAGTGAAATGTCTACTTATCAGATGACCTAGCAATCCCACGCCTTGTCATTTAACCAAGAGAAAAACATATTCACACAAAAACCTGTGCCAAAGATCCACAGCAGTTCTGTTCATAATTGTTGAAAAGTGGAACCAACCCAACTTGTCTTCCAACACGTGGTTGGATAAAGAAGCTGTGGTCCATCCATGCAATGGAAAACTACTCAGTGAGAAGGTGCAAACTGTTGCTACATGCAACACTTGAGTGGCTCTCAAAGGCCTTATGCTGCGTGAAAGAAGCCAGTCTCGGAACGTGATGTGCTGTAGGATTCCGTGGATAAGATATTCTCAAAAAGACAAAATTGTCATGAAAGAAAACCATTCAGTGTTTGCCAGGAGTTAGGGGTGAAGAAAGGATACCTTACCCTACAAAGTGACAGCACAGTATTGAAGTGATCGAACTGTTTTACATTCTGATTGTCACCATGGTTACACAAATCTAGATATAACTGAATTTCATTGAATCATACTTCGAAAATGTCAATTTTACTATATGTTAATTTAAATATAAAATAAAAGCTTTACTGAGGAGTATAAAAAATCTGTATTAATGAAATCCATATCATCTTCTTAGATTGACAGACTCAAAATAGAAAAATGTCATTTCTTCCTAAATTAGTCCTTACATTTTGTGAAATCCCAATTCCAATGGAAGTGAGGAGAAGAAGAGGACTTGATGAAAATATTTGATAATCCTTTAGTCCATTTGGAAGAAAACACATTTAATAAAAAATATTCAAGAATAGGACAGGCAATTTCGTGTTAGATTTAAGACGTATCATAACATTACAATAATTAAAAGACTGCTTTACTAGTGCCAAAATAAACGTAGAAAAGAATATAAAAACTTAATACACAAAATGAAAGTTACACAGGAATTTGGTATATGAAGTAGGTGGCATATCAGTAATGGATAAAAATCTGTAATTTTTTAAAAAGAAGAATATTTAGAAGTCAACCTCAACAGTAATTTAAAATGAATTCCAAAATGAATAAAATCAAAGATGGATACTTATTTATTTAATATTTATTAAAGTAAGGACGACCTTACTTAGAAAACATCATAAAGGAAAAGTCACAAAGTAAAAGATTGAGATTTAAAAACACCTAAAAAATCAAAAACACTATAAACAAAAAGGAAATGAGAAAGGATAAACCAGAATATTTGCTACATAAAAGAAAAGGTATAAATAAATTAATATAAAGGAAATACTTAAAACCTAAGAAAAGAGGCATCTCAGTAGAAAATAATAAACAAAAATGCATAACCAGGTAATGTCTTTAAAAATAGCATTTCTAATAAATGAGAAAATGCTCACTAGCTTAAAACATAAGTATTAAAATATTTAAAAATCATTTCCATATGTTTGTTGGAATTAATTATGCAATATCATAATACACAGTATAAATGAATGCATTAGAAGACATATATTTTAATATACTGAAATAGAACTGAGATATCTAAAATAACATATTCAAATTCAAAGATAAAGTTTAAAAATCTTTACAGAAGACCAGTTTGCAATATGATTCAAAAACCTTTAAAATATACACACCTTCCTTTATATGTCAAGGGAATAATTAAACATGAATGAAAATGTTTAACTTTGGAAACAGCCTAAGTATCCAATAATAAGGGATTCACTAAACACTTTATGGCAATTCATATAATGCATTACTGCACAGTCGTTTAAAATGAAGTCGATGAGCATTTAAGGTCAGGAATTTCCTGTTCCTCAGTGCAGAAAAGCAGTTCAGAATGGTTTACATACAAAACGATCTCATTTCACAAATGTTATAAATTGCATAGAATAGTCTGGATGGATATACTTCAAGATACTACATCCGTGTGTAGAAGAATTTTGGGCTTCTCTGAATTTTCTCATTTTTCTACAATGTGCAATTTGTGCAATTTTGTGCAATTCTTTTTAACTTGTGCAATTGGTAAATTTTTAAAAATTTTAATCAAAAAAAAAAAAAGTCCTTTTGGAAAGCAGCTATTTTTCTCCATGATCTCACCCTGCAGCCTATGGTGTTTTGTTTCCTTGAGCCGATAGGAGAGAGATTCCTTCCTGTTCCATCACAGAGATGTAGTGACAGCACGTCTGTGACATCTCTGCCATAGGAGAACCACCTGGTCCCTGTGAATTGCTTCCTTTTGAAAGCCCAGTTCCCGGAGGCCCTCAGGCGTGTTTGGAGCCAAAGCCTTGTCTGTCTGCCTTCCACTTCTCTGTGATTTCTTCTCCAAGCCCTGGTACGTCCTCTTCTGATCCGCCCTTAACAGGTCCCTGGACAAAACTACTCATGGAAACCCCACATCCCATGCATCTAAACATTTCAAAAGTGATAAATCAAGCTAATAAACTGTTAAACATGATATATTCTATTCTCCTATTTTGACAAATATTCCTTCGTAACAACAAAACAGAAAAAATGTGCTTAAATCTATTGTTTTTGTCTGAAAGTTTTGGCAAAATACCAGAGGGAACTCGATTTGATTGTTATTGCTCTGCTCGGTGTTCTGTGGATGGACCAGTGACGTGTGGGTGAGTAATAAAATGGAAACACACACACATCATGAGCAATTATATCTTCTGCAGTACAATTCATTTCTCCTGCTTAATTTCAGCAAAATACTAAGTATGTTACCATCAAGATTTTTATAATAGTTTTGTTCTGGTGGCAATAATGATCTAAAGCAGGGGTTGGCAAACATTTTCTGAAAAGGTCAAGGTCATAAATATTTTAGAGTTTGCAGGCCATCTGGTCTCTGTCACAACTGCTTGACCTGCTGTCCAAGTTCAGAAACAGCCATAGACAATAAGTAAGCAAACAGGCATGGCTGTGTGCCCATAAAACGTTACTGATAAAAATAGTTGGATTTGACCCATGGGCCACCTGTGTCCCTGTTGGAGGGTTTTCCCCTTCTTGGTGGCACATCTGGCAGCTACGCCGATGGTGTGGGTCTAATGGACCCTCACCAGTTGCTCTCCTGAAGTTTGTTTTGTCCGTTTGCCTCACTTCACGATGACGCCATAAATTTGGAGGTTTGTTTTGTGTCACCAGAGTGAGATAATTTTGGAAGTTCTGTTAGTGAGGCAGGATGTGGGTCGTTTTCTGTTGTTCAAACCCAGGGATGCTGATGGCAGAGTCCTGATGGCGAACTTTAGAAAGAACATCCTGGCAGGCCGGGGCCCCAGACCCTGCAAAATAATAGCTTCACGTCACTTTTCCTGTTTTAAACTTTAAAGACATATTGATAAGCACCCACTCTGTGTCCAGAACCTAACAACCAACCAACAAACAAAAAAATCAACCAAAAAACAAACAAAAAAAAGGAAACCAAAACAAAAAATGCACCATTGTCAAAACGTAACAAAGAACCTTCTAAAATGGCAGGGTTCTCCTCATCACGCCCTCGGCCTGTCTCTCAGCTGCCTCACCGTCCTTAGATTGTCGATCTCAGGCCAGGAAAGCACGGTTCTTCCTTTATCTGCAGTGCCGTGTATTCAAAAACCTGATGATTCCAGGCTGATGAGAGGGCCCCACCCACAGTGGCACAGAAGCTGATAGCGCAGCTCTCAAACCAGTCGTTTGTAAAAACCCGTCAGGAGGCAAGAGCGCCGAGCCGGGCGTGTGCGCGTCGTGGCTGCAGAGCCGGGAGAGCTGCCCGCCGGCCCCGCCCCGGGCCCCGCCCACGCTCATGAGGAATTCCACATCCCCTCTGGACTGTCGGTCTTAGAACGCGGTTCAAAGTGCCAGCTAGACGAGATCGGGCGCGTTCAGGGTGGTAGCAGCCGCATAGCACGGGGAGATCAGCTCGGTGCTCTGTGACCACCTAGAGGGGTGGGATAGGGAGGGAGGGAGGGAGGGAGATGCAAGAGGGAAGAGATATGGGAACATATGTATATGTATAACTGATTCACTTTATTATAAAGCAGAAACTAACACACCATTGTAAAGCAATTATACTCCAATAAAGATGTTTAAAAAAAAAAAAAAAGTACCAGCTAGGATGAAGGACAGTCAATCCTCCCTTTAATTAGGGCTCTTATTTAATGCACCTTTCCTGCCTCAAAAGTACCATGAGGGAATTTCCCCTGCAGGGATGAACTTTATTTTTTAGGGAGTTGAAACTTCAAGGTGGTCAAACCCTGAGCATGCCGTATTTCTAGAACTGGAGAAGGATTCTGTATCGTGGAAAGAACAGTGAACCAGGGCTCAGGAGACCAGAGTTAAGCCAAGCCTCGGGTCCATCTGGCTGCATGTCTTTTCAGAACTTCCTGCCTCTGTGAAACCACGGGGTTGGGTCGGGGGCTTCTGAGACCCTCCCAGTTCTCAGCGATGCTGCCCCACATGACAGCCCAGTACACCGGCTTCCTTTTCTCCAGCTCATTCTTTTTTTTTTTAGCTTTTATTTTCTATTGGAGTAGAGCTGATTTACAATGTTGGGTTAGTTTCAGGTGTACAGCAAAGTGATTCATGTATCTATTCTTTTTTCAAATTCCTTCCCCACATAGGTTATTACAGAGTATTGAGTTCCCTGTGCTCTACAGTAGGTCCTCGTCGATTATCTATTTTATATATAGTAGTGCATATATGTTCCTCCCAAATTCCTAATTTATCCACCCACCATGTTTCCCCTTTGGTAACCATACGTTTGTTTTCTGTGTCTGTGAGTCTGTTTCTGCTTTGGGAATAAGTTCATTTGTATCATTATTTTTTTAGATTCCACATGTAAGTGATATCATATGGTATTTGTCTTTGTCTGTCTGACTTACTTTCTCCAGCTCATTCATTCTTGATCTCTTCTGTCTCTCATACACACACACACACACACACACACTTCTAAGGGTTTCTAAATATTTTTCAGGCTCTAGATCCTGACCAATTTAATCTCAGTTTATCTCTGTTTTCTATGGTCATTTTTTTTTTTAATTTTTATTTATTTATTTATTTATTTATTTATGGCTGTTTTGGGTCTTCGTTTCTGTGCGAGGGCTTTTCTCTAGTTGTGGCAAGTGGGGGCCACTCTTCATCGCGCTGCGCGGGCCTCTCATTATCGCGGCCTCTCTTGTTGCGGAGCACAGGCTCCAGACGCGCAGGCTCAGTAATTGTGGCTCACGGGCCTAGCTGCTCCGCGGCATGTGGGATCCTCCCAGACCAGGGCTCGAACCCGTGTCCCCTGCATTGGCAGGCAGACTCTCAACCACTGCGCCACCAGGGAAGCCCAAGACATTTCTATTCAAACTGAATTTAGATGTCCCCTCCGTTCCTTGAACACGCAAGCTTTTCATTTTGCTCTATCTGTTGTTCAGTTGAAATGAAATCTCAAGGTTGCACTTTTCTCAAGCTTGCCTAGATGCCAAGTGTTTGGAATCACTGCATATCTGAAGATGGTATTTGGATACTACTTTCAATGAAGTAAAACTGAGCTCAGTCGAAAGGTCTCGTTCTCTTTCATCTTTATAAGCTCTGGGCCCTTATTACTGAAGTCAGGGCCAAGCTCCCCCTCCCTCACCTTCATTCGTCACAGCCTAGTTATTTTGCTCTTTGGTTTGCCTTTCTGTGTGAACGCCTATGAGATACTTTCTTTATCCTCAAATTCTAAAACATCTTGCTAATACATTTCAGAGTGTAGGTCTCTACCAGGGCCAGAGCTAGCGTGAGGCATCGGTAGCACACAGGGTGCAGAAGTTGAGGAGGTAGATGCTTCCTCTCTGGGTAGTGCAGTGTTGAATTCTTCGCATCTGGGTAGAATAATAATTGTCCCTTTCTAGCTTGATGCATAAAGAACATCTGACATCCAGAGGCAGACCCACTGTGGACAAGTGGCAAGTTCCTATCTTTTTCTAGGTGCTTTCTTAGGCTCTGATTTTCTTATAGATTCTGCCATTATTATTAGCGGGTCTGTGAATTTTAGTTTTTAAGGGTGTTAGGGCTTTCCTTCTGGATATTCTTTGATATTTTGTTAGGACTTTGGGAGAAGCTCATCTGTTCCCAAGAGCCAGACACTATTTTAAAACAGAGTTTGGGACGCTGTAAACAAGGTTAGAAATGATATTTTAAATCTTACGAATACATGAGTTTCCCAATGAAGTAAACTTAGAAGGAGAAAATCAGAGGGTGAAGCGATGAGTCTTGTAAGTTACTGGTCTATTTTTATACTTCCTAAGAGCCCACAAATGAGAAAAATTGTGAAATTGCTTGGGAAACTCTGAGGTCCCACACAAACATCAAGGATTCTTGCTTGAATTTATGATCCCAGATAACCCTTGCCCCTTCCCTTTCAGGGCTGCCCTTCTTTCTGACCTGAGAGATGTGTTTCCTGCCCGTTCATGGGTTACCCCAAATTATCAACCAAGAATTCTTGACTTTTCTCTTCTCCTCTCAGTGCCAAGGAACATTGTGTCGCTTTCTTGAAATAAGCTTGTTTCCTTTGTAATTAAGCCTGGGAAGGGTGAGAACCATGCCTTTCTGTCTCTTTACTTGACTGTTCAGAGGTTTAGAAGGAACCTGCCATTAAGGGCACTGGGAAACGTACCACCTTTAAGTCTGATGCTTGACTATCTTGACGACAGTTTGCTTGTTAGATCTGCGCATCCAGATTCGGTCAGTGTGGGAGCTGGTTCAAAAACAATACGTCTTCCTCTCCCACAGAAGCCAACTCAAAAAACAATGAAAGAGAGTTTTCTTTCCAGCCTCACAAGGCACGTTTGGCGGCTGGGGGGGGTGGGGGGAGTCCCACATAACAACAGCAGGAAAAGAAATATCGATGTGGCTGGGCCTTGGCCCCAGGGACGCAGGCCCGACAGCGCCGGAGTTTGCTTTGCTTCCTCTGCTCCAGGCTCACGCCACCAGGGTCCCCGGGAACCACCTTCATGCCGTGGCCGTGAAAAGAGCATGTTTCCCCTCGAATTTTCTGCTTTTGCTGGAGGCTTCCAAAAGCAGACACATGGTTCTCTTTGGTTGCAGAGACTTAAAAAAAAACAACAAAAACTGTATGTGTACACGGCCAGATTTATTTATTTCTCCAGGTAAATTACCTTTGCCTTACCACTCGGGTCCTTCTCTTACAGAAGAAGGCCTTTGAAAAACATGTTGTGTCTATTAGCTGTTTGCAAGATTCCAGTGACTTACACTCTGGGATGAACAGGGAAGTAGTGCATTTAACACTCCTACGTTTCGACAGAACGTCAAAGATGGCCACACCATCCACCCAGAGGCTCTTGCTGATGTTGCCTGGGTGTCTGGGACGGTGGAAGGAGCGTGCGCTTTAGAGCAGAATAGACCTGGCTTTTCATTCTGTCCCTTTCACTCATTGCTGTGTGTCTTTGGGCAACTCACGTTACCTCTCTGAGTCTATTATCTCATCTGAGAAAGTATGCCAAAAATTCTAGCTTTTTGCTGTTGTGAGACACAGGAAGGAATACATCAGATCTTGGCCTATGGTAAACGCTTAGTAAGTGCTCATTTGCTTCTGTCTTCATCGTGTTCTTCCTAAGACACTTGGATTGAAATCTTGTCTGGCCTGTATGTGTTATTGGTAACAGTGCCGTATCTGGGAACCTCACCTTCTAGCAGTGACATCTTGTTTTGATGTTTTGGGCACAGAGGATGCATGGGACAGAGATGGGTCTCCTTCATCCCTGCCCTCTTAAAGGCAGTGAGAGCACTCAGCTGGTGGACTTCCTGGTCTTTCAGGTAGCTCCAGGCATGAGGCACATGCCACTACAGCCTTTGTCTGAACCAGCCTGAGCACTTTCCCTAGGCATCTGTTACGGGAGCCGCATTCTTTCCGACCTCATTGATTTTGAAATCAATTCTGTTGATGCAGAACTGCCCTGCTTAATGATTTACACACATCTTTTTTATTTGATTGGTGGAGTCACACTTCAGAACAGAACAGCAAGTGTGAGGCTGTGCAGAACTTTGAATTTGACAAGTTACTAAGGAGTGAAAGCCCTGAATCTGCATGGGACCTGAGAGGTGGGACGGCCTTCGAGACGTGGAGGACGGTGGTCTTATTTTGCTTATGAAGAAACCAAGGCCCAGAGAAGTTAAGTGACCTGCTCAAGATCACACAGCTTTTAACATCAGAATCAAGACTGAATCCACATTTCTCTTCCCAGTTTTGAGTTTCCCATAAAACTGTGGTTTCTTCATGGAAATATGTGATCCATCTGAGCCATATTTTGGGATAAAGCCAATCATGTGTTGTCTTTTGTCTCCATTAGAATTCTTAGGCAGAAATCTTAACTTAAAAAATTAGCCTTGGGCTTCCCTGGTGGCACAGTGGTTAAGAATCTACCTGCCAGTGCAGGGGACACAGGTTCGAGCCCTGGTCCAGGAAGATGCCACATGCCGTGGAGCAACTAAGCCCGTGAGCCACAACTACTGAGCCTGCGCTCTAGAGCCCGCGAACCACAACTACTGAGCTTGTGCTCTAGAGCCCGAGCCTGCACTCTAGAGCCCGCGAGCCACAACTACTGAGCCTGTGCTCTAGAGCCCGCGAGCCACAACTACTGAGCCTGCGTGCCACAACTACTGAAGTCCACGTGCCTAGAGCCTGTGCTCCACAACAAGAGAAGCCACCTCAATGAGAAGTCTGCACACCGCAATGAAGAGTAGCCCCCGCTTGCCACAACTAGAGAAAGCCTGCGCGCAGCAACGAAGACCCAACGCAGCCAAAAATTAAAATAAATAAATAAATGTATTAAAAAAATTAGCCTCAACTCTACTGAAGGAGAAACTTACACTTTTTCCCCCTTTTTTAAGAGGAAGGGGGCCCTACTTCTTTCTTGAAAAGAACTGTTTTGGGGGTTTCTTAAAGTAAAATTTCTATAATTTTCAACCTGTAAAACTTTGGGATCTTCTTTGAAAATGTGTTCCGTCCATAAGTCAGCTGTGCAGCCTCCTCCGTTCTCCCATCAACGTTCCTCTCGTTCTCACCACCTTTTCCTCTCTCACTATCAGCCCCTAACCCAGGTCTTCAGCTCCTCAAGCCTGGATTACACCGGAGGAGCCTTGCAGAATATCTAACTACCTGCACGAGTTTCCTGATCTGTCCTGACTTGTGCTCCGAGTCAGATTTAATCTATCACTGACACTAGTCACACACTCACCTGTTCAGTCTAATTTCATACAGTTCCACTGTTTCAAACAAATTTCTTCATCTGTGTTCAATTCAGAGTCTGGGCCTTTTAGGCTCTTCACAGCTACCCTCTGGGTGAGTTTCACACGTCCTTGGGTTCTCCATCCGTCCAACTGGCTCCATCCAAGTCACCTCTGGCATACCCTTTTCCCATCCCTCTTGTCTGCTGACTTCCTCTCATCCGATGCAACAGAAATAACCTGGCCGTAGGCACTGGGAGGACCTCCGTCACCTTCCATATACTGACTGGGGGAACTTGCACCTGCAGCTTTCCCTCCCTGAATTTCAGCTTCTTCATCAGAAAAATTGGGGAGCATAATGCCTATCTTAAGGGAGAAAACCACTGATGAAATGTTTTGCAAGCGTAACATACTCTTCAGGTACCTCTGCTTGTGTCCACACCTCAGAGACGCATCTTCCGTGATACCGTGAAGCCGGCAGAGCTTTCAGCGCCGGGAGAGTCTCATTTGGGGCAGAGGCCAGGCAGCTCCTGTTCTGACACTTACCTGGGGTGCGGGGCAAGAGGTCACTAAGAGGACCACTGGTTCCTAGAAATGGGAGCTCAATTCCTTTCCCTTTATGACCTAAACCTCCACAAACTGGAGATGTAGCTGCTTCAGCAAATGCCCTTGTTTGAAATCCATGTGTTCCTTGGAGAATTATGGAAAATTGGTCCATTTATTTTTTTATAAGTGCCATAAACTTTTTATTGAAGTATAGCACCACTCAGAAAAGGACACAGATCCTGGCATACAACTCAGTGACTTTTCACAAGGTGGATACACTTGTGAAACCAGCACCCAGGTCCTGCACTGGGATATTCCTGACTTTCCAGAAGCCCCCTGTGGCCCCTTTTGGTCACTAAGCACCCCCCTCCACAAAGGCAACGGCTGTCCTGACATCTAACGCTACAGGTGGGTTTTGCCCGTTTTTGAACTTTTTATAGGAGAAACCATCTGGTATATACATTTTTGTGACTGGCTGTGTATGTGAACATTGTGTTGATGAGAAGATGCTCTTCTAGGTTTCCTTCCAAAAGTTTTACTATTTGACCATATTCACCTGTATATCTGCAAGCCATCTGGAGTTGATTTTTGTATATGGTAAGAGGAGACGTCCAGATTTATTTTTCTATATGAACACCTAATTGACCAAACACCATTTATTAAAAATACAAGGGGGAAGGGTAATTTTTTAGGTGGATGCACCTATAGAGAGGGGGCCAGTGGCAGTTCCGGTGGGAGGGTGGGATAGGATGACAACAGGAGGGCAGGGGAAACGGCCCCAGTGGATACGAAGGGCGAGACGTATGCGGTGGCTTCCTTGTTTATACGTTCTCCAGTGTGCTGTATGCACGGAGACTGGGCTGTGGCGTGCCATCGGGGGCTGCCTCTGGGTGGCGCCCCTGGCCGCGGAGGTGGGGCAGGTGCGCGCGGGGCCGGGGTGTTCCCGAAATGGGGCCCGGCTGCTGGCTGCTCAAAACCCAGTCCAGGAGCAAGTCGTGGGAAGGAAAGGTTGCGTTACTTCGGAGGCCGGCAACCGGCGGGCAGGGCAGAGGCTGATTCCCCCAACCCACAACTGGGGGCAAGAGCTTTTATAGGCGGAGGGACGGTGGTCTGACCAGCGTCTTCTTGATTGCTGCAGGTACAGTTAATCTGCAGTTCCAGGGTCGGCTTGTCCCCATTGCCTTGAGGCCGGTTCTCAGAATCGTGGCAGCTCATGTCATGGCTACAGCCTGGTCGTAATGTAGTTAACGTCTTCTACCTGCTGGGGTTTCAGTGTCCACAGCTCCCAGGATACGGCTCAGAATATTACCTATAGGCCTTGGGAAGGTCCTTGACTTTGCTTACTGACTAAACTGTTACTATTTTGTTCTGTTTGACCACTTTTCTCTGCTTCTGCATTTTCTCACTTTCCTGATTAAACTTATTCTTTGGCTAAAGTTTTTCCATGGGCAAAAGGCAGGCTGAGGACATGGGGGGGAAGGACCACAGGTTCCTGCTCCGTTTCAAGGGCAGTGGCATTTTGTCCCAAGGGAGGCCTTGCCTCTGGGACTGTCAGTGGCCTATCAGCACTGCGGTGGGGGGATCCTGTGGGTCATCTTGCTACCCCACCATCAACTACTCACTTGATTTAGGGTTTGAGTAGAAAAGAAGCTATTTGGCTGGTCTATCATGTTCCTACTCGGCCTTAACCTTTCCCCAGCAGTGGACAGACAACTGCTCAAATAACTCGAGGCCCACGGAGACCCAGCCCCGTGGGACTGATCAGACCCCAAATGAATTCCCCGGGACACTGAGGTGACACAGTGTCATGAATCAGATGGCAGTGGTACCAAACAGCGTCCCTCTTGGCACAAGTGCACCACACACACACCCCCACAGACACACATGCGCGCGCACACACACACACATATACACACACATACACACTCACACTCACACACACACACACACACACATACGAGGAGACGGGTGCCCCTGAGACGCCAAGCTCACCTCTCCCACCAGAAGCAGCCTGCCGCTGTCCTTGCAGAGAATTCACCTCGCCAGCTCACAACTCGCACGTCAGCCTCCTCACCATCTGAACGCCCTCAGCAGGAGGCCTCAAGCGAGCAGGTGTGTGGACGGCCCAGGAACACGCCCGGGGGTCTCTGATCTCCTCTGGACCCGAGTCATCCGGACAGAATGGGGTTCTCCCGACTGCTGGGAATTCTGTACACCAGGCGTCACTTTCTTAAGAGCAGTGCTTGGGGGTGTTCCTTGTAGAAATTGTCGTGCTGACACTTTGTTACAGTCCAGATTTCCCAAGCTCTTGGCTTGATTTTTCTGGCGAGATTGGAAAGGTTATGAGTAGCGTGTGGTCACCCCTCTGGCAGTTAAAAAATCGGAAGCACTATAAACAAAAAGGTAAACAAAAAGGAAATGAGAAATGACACAGGCCACGAACATTTCTGATCTCAGCTCCATAAAATCTCATCATGATTATATTCCCCTTTGGTCCTGCAAGAGGAAAGCAAGGCCACCATCTTCTTCAGGTACCTCATGCTAGTGTTTAATTACCTGCAAAGCCAAAAAGACTCATTTATCTAATTCAAGTCTATCGATGCAATTTGAAATCTTTGCCCTCTGGGTGAGTTCTCTTTTTAATAAATCAGGGTAAAACAGACATAACATAATATTTACCATCTTAACCATTCTTATGTGTCCAGGTCAACAGCGGTAAGTACATTTACGGTGCTGAGTAATCACTCTCCAGAACTCTTTTCATCTCGAAAAACTAAAACTCTGTCCCCATCAAATACGAACTCCTCATCCCCCCACCCCCAGGCCCTGGCGATCACTATCTTACCTTCTGTCTCTGTGGATTCGACTCCTCTAGGGACCTCATACGAGTGGAATCACACAGTCTGTGTCCTTCTGTGACTGGCTTATTGCACTCAGCATGAAGTCCTCAAGGTTCATCCACGTTGCAGCAAGTGTCAGAATTCTGTTCCTCTTTTAAGGCTGAATAATATTCCACTGCATGGATAGATCACATTTTGCCTGCCCATTCAGCCCTCTATGGATATTTGTGTTGCTTCTACTTTTTGGCTATGGTGAATTCTCCTTTTGTTCTTTGGGGACAAAGAACAAATGTGTGGGACACACCTGGTAATAATCGTTCATTTGCTTGTAAAACCCCTTCTTCTCCTTGTCATCTTCAGGAGAAAACAAATAAGCGTCTCTAATTTTTCTTTATTATTCTAGTTTCTACCCATTTCTCCTCCCCCATACTTACTATAAATGTCTCCAAATTCTTTTCACTATGGAGAAGTGAATGGAATAGCCAATACTGTCTGCCTGGAAATTAAGGCATCCTAGGACCTCCCCTTCCCATCGTTCAGTGGAATTTCTCACCCTCCGCCCCAGCTTGTCCTGTCTTTAGACAAACCTCAAATGTCTTCTCATTGCGTACACCTCTCCGCTCCCCTCGCGTGCCTGGTGTTTCTGCAAAGCTCTCATCGTACTGGGACGGCTCTTTGATTGCCCATCCCAGGCCGAGCCCTGCACAGAGTAGAGTCACAGTACATGCCTCAATCTGGTAAGGAAGGAAGATTTCTAAGTTTGCCTAAACACCTCGAAATACGATATTCCAAAGTACATGTGCATTTCGTTTTATGTGATAGAGGAGCTCTTTTCTGAACATTAAAATTCAAACTGCAATAAGAAAATGAATGTAGAATTTAAAAGGGAGATTGCTATTTAAAGAATTCTGTTGTGAATCCTTTTACCAAACAACTGTCTGTGCTCTACAATGTAAGCCTCATTGAGGATTTATTTACACTTGCACGTCTTTGTTTTTGAAGAAAGTAGATTGCAGAGAGTTCATAGTTAACCCCGACTCCCCATCCCAATGGGGATGCTAAACCCGTCAGCTTTCCTCATCCTGTAGATGACAGTAATTAATGTGTTTTTCCTCTGAAATCCTATTTTAGCTGTTTCCTCTTCAAACTCCTCCTATTTTGGAGAGCTCTTTTTCCTACCCTATTGAGATAATTTAAAATATGGTTTCTTTTTTTCAGAGATATTGGTAACATTTCCTCTGGGACGGCACATTCTGCAGCTTTAATCTCTGCTGAAAGGCTACTGCGGAGTCTGTGCTTTGCCCCAGGGCCGGAGGGCAGGAAAGCTGAGATTACCAGCCAGTAGCTCCCACGTGAAGCATGTTATCTCTGTCGTACTGGCCGAAATATGAGGTCGAGTGGTTAAAAGTCAGAGATGATAGGGAAAGAGGCAAGAATGCTGACTTTTTAAAAAAATCACCAAATACTCCTTCTTATAGTTTCAGTGATGCTTGACATTTGCTTTTACAGTCCAAAACTTTGTCACACCTTTCAGCCAATTTTCTTCACGGAGATAGTCCAACAGTTTCTGGATAGATCTCCGGGCTCATCTTATAAAAGTGTAACTAAGCTTCCAAAGTAGGTTGGTCTAGCCCATTTCTCAGTTCCATGAAGGGAATATATATATATATATAGTGTGTATGTATATGTATATACAGTGGTGAAATCTGTGAATTCATGTCACGCAGTGGCTCCAGCATTGCGTCGGCAGTAAAGACAGTCTGTGTCTCCCTTGTGTCAACACTGACCTCCCTGGTCTTCGCTTTATCCTACCCAGACCTTCAGGTATTTTTAAGAAATGGGGAATGGGCACACATTAAAAGTTCTTTTGAAAAAGGAATTGCAGATTTTTAAAACAACAAAGAAAAAAGCAACAGAAATGAGATGTCTAATTAACATTTCCCCCTCCAAAAAAAAAGTAAAGATAACCTGACTGAAATATCAAAGAAGGCAAAAGTGTGAGAAAACCTGTGTCATTCAACTAACACAGCATCAGTGGCTTATGGCCACAACTGTTGAGGAATCTGTGCCGGGTTAATGCAGATGGGCACCAGATTGTTTATGAACCAGTTGATATGATGTCTGAGATAAACTTCAAAGTAATTCATTTAGAAAATATTAATTGCCAAAATTGACACAAGATGAGGCAGAGTATTACAAAACACAATAACCACAGAAGAAACTGAAAAGATACTTGAAGATTCTAATCCCTTTCTTAACCTCTATCCCAAAAGTACCAGTAGTAGGTGGCTTTGTAGGTGACCCATCAAATTTTGAAGGGATAGAAAATTATTTTGCTATTGAAACTTCTCTAGGATATAGAAAAATATGAAACATTTCTCAACTCATTTTATCTGTGGAATAATTCATGTTCTCACAATTGATTAAGCTGTTGATCAAAAGAAAAACTAAGGAACATCTCATTAATGAATATGGATGAGAAATCCAAAGCAAAATAATGATGAATCAAGTCTAGGACTATATTGAAAGAATAATATACCATGATCAAATAGGGTTTATTCCAGGAATAAAAGTGGATCTAATATTAGGTTATTTATCAGTTTGGATCAGTGGATCAAAGGACAAAATACATTTTGTCATTGCAATAAATCTCCCAAATACATTTATCTAATATTGATTTGAACAATGTCTATTTCTTATAAAACTTGGAATTAGAAAGACGGTGCCTTAAAATTAGAATATATATACATATATATATATATATATATATGTATTTCACATATATAATAAATAGTGGCTTTAATGGCAGTACACTTTTGGAAGAATAAATAGATTTTATCTCTCCTGCTTACACTTTTGGACTGGCTTCGAGACCCATCACTTCGCAGCAGGAACGCATGCTTGAACTAGGTAGCAATCTCTGCTCCATCAAGACTCCAACAGGATTTTTTTTTCCACACGACAAAGTGATTCTAACATTCATCTGGAAGAATAAACAGACAAGAATCATTAGAAACGTTTTGAACAACAGAGTCAGAATTTACTTTGATGTACATGAAAATATACCATAATGTGATAATTGGGCCAATGGAAAGCAGAACCAAGATATTTAGATTACTGGAAGGATGGCATTTCAAATTATTAGATAAAAGATGGATTATTTCATGTCTTGTTTGTTACAGGAAAATTCAGGAATTACAAAGAGAAGTATTTTGTGTACTGTGCAATGGTATTATGTTGACTGTAATTGCTTTGTTTGTTAGAAAACTACAGAAAGGGCTCAGGGTATTTTAACACCATCCCATAGTCATATAATTGTGTTTATTACACTATCCTAATTCACCTAAAGAATTTGATCAAGGTTATTTTCTTACAGCCTTGTGGGTTGATAATTATAAAAAATAAAAATTACACAGCGCTTATTCTATACCAGGCACTTTTCTAAGCTGTTGAGGTATATTAATACGTTTAATCATCACAACAGCCGTAGGAGATCGGTAGTATTATTATTTCCCATTAAGTGCATCCACGAGGAACCAAGGGTGCACAGCCTTGCGTCTGTGCAACTTCTCCGCGATCACGGTCACACGTCTATTAAGTGGAGCGGTCGGTACCTCAACTCAGGCTCCGGGTCTGTAAGACCCCCCCCTCTCCCGGGAAGGAGCTCGCGGTGGCAATCAGGGGAAGGCGCTCAGTCTTCAGGCTCTAACGTGCCTTTCTGCTCCGCCCAGGGACCTGATGCCGAGGACCCTGGAGGGGCAGATCACCATGGAGAAGACGCCCAGCTACTTCGTGACGCGCGAGGCGCCCGCGCGCATCTCGGCCATGTCCAAGGACACCAAGCTCCTGGTGGTGGTGCGGGACCCGGTGACCAGGGCTGTCTCGGACTACACGCAGACGCTGTCCAAGCGGCCCGACATCCCCAGCTTCGAGAGCCTGGCCTTCAGGAACCGGACGGCGGGCCTCGTGGACCGGGCGTGGAGCGCCATCCAGATCGGCCTGTACGCCGAGCACCTGGAGCGCTGGCTGCGCCACTTCCCCGCCCGGCAGCTGCTCTTCGTGAGCGGCGAGCGGCTGGTGCGCGACCCGGCCGGCGAGCTGGGCCGCGTGCAGGACTTCCTGGGCCTCAAGCGCATCATCTCCGACAAGCACTTCTACTTCAACCAGACCAAGGGCTTCCCCTGCCTCAAGAAGGCCGAGGGCAGCGGCCGCCCTCACTGCCTGGGCAAGACCAAGGGCAGACCCCACCCCGAGATCGACGGCCAGGTCCTGCGGCGGCTGCGCGACTTCTACCGGCCCTTCAACCGCAAGTTCTACCAGATGACGGGCCACGACTTCGGCTGGGACGGATAACCTTATAATTTAAAAAGAAAAAAAAAATATCAGAAGATAATATATTTTTTTACCAATCGGTAGAGAAGAGGCAGTTTAATATTTGCGCTGCTGATATGTTTCAGTATTTTTTTTCCATGAATGTTAAAGAGATTGTTCTCGCCTCCGCCCTCACCGTCATGTACAACTGCACGTGCAAACATTTGGATAAACAAAAAAGGAAACCTGCACGCATCTAAATTCTCTCCATTTTCCATTTTCAGTTCACGTTTTATATGCACAGTTATGAAGTATGAGCATCGGTTGCCATTAAAACTTAAAGAAAATCCTGAGGGTACAGCTCGTGCTCTCTCTCTCTTTTTAACAAAGCCCGGATAAGACTGATGTCTACCCTTATGTTTTTCTCCCTTTAGTTTTTCTCCTGTGCCACTTTTTCTTAACGCCTTTCCCAGTTAGTGATGCTGTGTGTTTGCACATCACTTCCCAGTTACCACAGTGCTTTCAAATACAGTATCTTTCTTGATCCTGATACTCACTCAGATGTGATGTAATAACATAAGGCATGGAGATTATTACCCCCGTTTTACAGACAAGGAAACTGAGTCTCAGGGAGGTTAAGTGATGTGTCCTAAGGCCAGATGGTGGACTCTGGACAAAACCTCATCTTCCACTTGTTCCCTATTTTGTGCCACTTTTTCCAGTGAGAATGGGAAAGGCACAGACATCATTTAGAAATGGTTAGCTAGTCTGGGGACCAACAGAGAGGGTTTCCTGTTGCTTTCTAAGTTCTAGGCTAGCCTCTATGGCACTCAGACACCTTACACAGTTGTACTCAAGGAAACCACTCTGTCTTGGACACAACATCTTTCAAGAGCCAATCTTGGGTTGTTAAAGCACCCTGAGACATGGAAATCTCGACTCAACTGAAGTTGAGAGAAGTTATTGGATTCTTGTATGGAGAACAAGATGGCCAGTCACACTAGGAGCAGGACAAGGTGTGGCAGGAGAAGAATTTACCTATTCTTGTTTTGACTGTGTTTTCCTTTTTTTCTTAAAGAAAAACCCACTTCAGTAAGAGCTTACAAATATGAATCTCATTTTATAAACCTCTTTTTTAACAAAGGAAATCTGCCTCTCTTTGCAATATCTTATTTCTAAACTTGCAGCTAGTACTAAAAAAAGGTCAATCAACGTCTCATTTATAAGGCCCCAATTTTTCATGGGTGGAGGGAGGGCTGTCACTTTGTCACTTTATTTTTCCCCATTTCCTCTTTGTACCAGTTATAACCTAATATTCGTTAATATTTGGAAAATACTCTAAGAAATGCAGATATGGGTAAAGTGGTGCTTTTTCCTCTTCTCCCATCTGTTTCTGCCTGTTCCCCATTTAAATAGCTCAAATAAATCAATAGCTTATTAAGAGTATTCCTTTCCTCTCTGAGTGGGCATTAACGAGATTAGCATTAATGGGAATTAAATTGGTTTAGAGAAGAGCACATATGCACAAACTATATAAAACATTCATAATTGGTCTGTCAGCAACATTTTTATTACAGGTTTAACCCCAAGAGGAAAATGTCTCCAATCTCATGGAAATTTTCCATATCTGCTAAAATGTAAAGGACCAGACACTCCAGTATTCTAAAACAATATTCTTCTCCAGTGTTGTCAATCAAAAGAAACTAAGGTTGTTTTAAAATATGCAGTTTCATTGTGCATTTGACATAGATGCTGCATCGGGTGAAGTAAATATTTCTTGAGAAGTCTAACACGGGATTAAAATGAAGGAAAAAAATTTAAGTTTCTAGATATTCATTCTATCGTTGCTCTGAATCTCTGGATTGATTTATTAATTCTCTTTTACGGGGGTTAAGTAAACCCCCAATCCAGGTCCCCTTTCCCAGCCGATATCCTTCCCTTCTACGCCCTCAATTTCCCGATGCTACAGCCTGTTTTTTTGTTCTACTTACTTGAATCATCACTACCAGCAACAAGAAACGCATTTTAAACTCTTTTCGTTTTTTCTCTTAACTCATGTTTGTGCTTCTGATTCTCTAATAAGCATGTGCTGGACCTTCTGCGAAGGTGGCTTGCACAAGGACACAAGTGCATCTAACAACTGTATTCAGCAACCTTCATCTTTTTGTGTTAAGAAATAATAAAAGAACAGAATTGAGTGCAAAGAACCTCTTCTTGCATGTAGATTTTTTGTTTGGTCATATGATTTTTAAAATGAATGACTACAAAGCATTCCAGGAAAACCGTCTAACTTCTAAGATTTCATAAGAGTGGTAGAGGTTTTAGATCCCAGCCAAGTGTATAAAGATCTTGGATCAGTGTACCCCAGAACATGAATTTTCCATTTCTGCCTTTATGTGGTACTTCCTCTTGTTGTACATGGACTTGGCCTCGGATTTCTTTCATCCATTTAGCTACATCAGATAATAGGCTCTGCTGTTGATTTGAACATTGTAATCATCCTTCCTCCAAGCTCACCCCTCTTAGAGAACAACCAGAGGTCTACAGCTTCATTCTGAATCGTTTGCTTTTGTGGCCACGCTTATAGTGTATAAATTCTTCTGGTAACTAAGAAATTTTAAGGGAAATTAATTTTGTCCTATTAACTATAGATTAATAAGCTTCTAGAGAACGGATATTTATTATTCCAGAAGTATTAATCCCACTCTAATTTTCTTATTTTCAAAGATCCTCAAAGTTAGAATAAACCTGAATGGTGACGTGGATTAAATCCCCATTTGGCACTTGAATCCTTTCTTTAGCTGGTTATGCAGGGGTTCAAAACATTGATGTGTCTCTAAATTAACTCTTGATTTTACAGTTGTAAAGAGGATACGTTTCTTCTGAACACCTTCATCCTGTTCTGTCAGCAGAGACCTGCCAAATCTGTTACCCATGAAGATAACCAGCATTTAATATGTGAATAAATAAATATGTCTATACAGCGATAATAGCTTATATTAATGTAGCAGATTACCCTAAGTACATCTTTTCCCCTTAAACCAACACCTACTCTCCACTTACATTCCACCGTACAGATGAAAAAACTAACACTTAAGACAGTGGCTCTCAACGAAAAACAATTTTTCACTCCAAGTGATGTCTGGAGATATTTTGGGGTATGGTGGATTATAGATGCCATCTAATAATGTACATGAGAGCCTTCATAACAAAGTATTATCACACCCAAAATGTGTGATAATTCTTTGTTATCACACATAGATATCAGCACCTCAGTGGTGCTGAGGTTTCCAGTTAAAGAAGAAGTACACCAGTTACAGCTAGTCTGTGTCCAAACCAGGTCTAAAAACCAGACTCTAATTAAGGTTTGACTAGTAATTCTTTCACTCACCACTCTAGGTTTTCTCTTGAAAACCTTTCCTTCTCTAACTCTGTAAGTGACTCCACTAGAGTTACTAGATCAGTGTTTAAGGGTGTGCTTTGTCAAGAGAAGTACTAAAGAGAAGCATAGCTGAGCTGGGATTTTTACAACTGAGATACAGGAGCAGCTTGTAACAAACGGATCACTGCATTTCTGGGAAGTGGAATCAGTCAGCTTCAGGTGGAAAAATAATATCATTCCGATAAAACATTTCTGAAGTCTTTTTCAAGTTCAAGTTTTGCAGCTTCAGTTTGCCTCCATGAGAGTGCCATGACAGTTATTTCTTGTCACCTGACACAACCAAGGGTCGAGAAATAGAAGTAAATGGCTGGGCTTCTGTAAACCAGCTAAATCCAGATGGATGTGCTATGGTTTACAATTGGCCCTGAGTGGCTGAATAATAGCAAAGGAAGATGAACTCTTACTGCCACATTTTCTAGAAACCCCAGGTCTTTGTATGGGCCCACCATAGAACCAGGGAAGAGAGAATCGTATGGTTCCCCAAATTAAGAAAATATGGCTCAGAGCCATTGAAAGTCTTAGTGTAGAAATAAAATACCCACCTATTCTCCTATTCCATCCTGTAACCACTGAGGAAGAACGGGACTTTAAAAACCCAAACATCAAGAAACATCAGTGCTACTGTAGAATTTATGGTCTCTGAAATATCTTCATCAATGTGAAAACAGATCTGCATTCAGAGTCTCAATTATATGGGTGAAAAACATGGATAGGGAAAGTATAGACCTGTTTGTCACATCATGAAATTTTGGAATGGCAGGTCTTTCGTTTAAAGCTTAAAAAAATGAATTTTGGAAAATTACAAGGCAGTGCAACCTCAAATACAGAGTAATAAAATAATGGATTTTTGTTAAGTCAGGAGGAAATAAAACTGAAAATAGAAATTGCTTCTAATATATGAATCCATTGTGGGACATTTAGGATACTTAGTATGTTTCAGGCTATAACCCTAATTATCTAGGTAAATTTCCAACAGTTGGTTGTGTTCTTTTAATAGCTATAAGCTCAACATCTTAATTCTCCTCTAATTTTACTGTCAAAATAAAAAGTAACAATAAAGAGGGATCATACATACTGTTTTGAGTCCTCTTCATCCCCAAATCCCCGGGTCTGATGTTTTAGGTGTATTCGGAGGATCACATATGATGAGAAACGGCGTCCTTTGTTAGCTCTGCCTGGCTGGTGTGTGATGAGGGCAGATCCCTAGCTTGGCGCTAACTGGTAGTAGTTCCTCAGGGGCATTCAGGCCACTGTCTGGTCTAGACATTGTCCAACTGTGGTCCACGTACCCAAAGTCACTTTATAGTAATCATAAAGTGTTTACCATCCTTGGGGGCTTGTTTTCATCACAAAGGGAAGTGATGTGCCTTTTCCCCTCCTACCTCCTAGATCCCTGCTTGCTTCACTTTTCAAGTAACTTCTCCCCCCTCATCCTGCCTGTGTCCGCTGCTCCCTTGTGTCCCTGTGGGCCTAACCCTGCTGGTCTAAGTTCTACCCTCTCATCAGAAGCACCGTACTCGATGGTGTCCACTTCACACTTCAGATTCCTGGGGAAAACCTTGTGGTCCACCTGGGGCAACTGCTCTGAGCTTTAGCTCTACAGAAAGTAGTCTGTTTATCTGATGTAGACACCCAGACAGATGCAGGTCAGATGAGTTTCATTTTCCCCGAGAATATTTACATTAGGAAAACAGGGCCCAAAGGAAGATGGATGAAACAGAGGTGAAAGTTGTGGGCACGTTTTTGACTGGAGCTGGAGGTGTTCTTAGAAGGACACTTCCCAGGTTCCCAGGGCCCTGCCCTTCATCCCTGACCTGAAGAACCAGGGTCAGCAACTTGGCATTCCACTCCTGAAAGGTTGTCTGCCTCTGGTCTGGGCAATGGCATTTTTCTCCCACCTGTTTTCCCACAAAGCCTTATCTAAGCTCAGATTTCTTTATTTCAAGCCTGCAACAGCTGGTCAACTAGGGAACAGTAGGAAGCAAGAAAACTTTGCAGTCATTTCACTGCAGTTTTTCAGAGGGAACAAGAGTTCCTGATGAGTTACTATCAACTGATACCTTTAGAGCAAAACATAGTTCTTGTTTCAGACCACTTGATCTTACCCCTTAAACCCCAGATCAGTTGTTCTTTGTCATGAAAAGTCCAAATAAATATTCTAGAATAATAATAACTTACCTATATATAGAATGAGTCATAAAGCACTTTTATACCATATTTAGGCCTGAATAGTTTTTTTTTTTCCCTTTCTTTCTTTCTAAATTAAAAAAAAAAAAGTTTAGGCTATTATAGCTCTTCGGCATTTCCAGCGAACTCCACATTTCCCCTCAACTGAATAACTTACAAATATCTTTTCACCCCTTTTTTCCCCACCCTTCTTACTTCCATATCATCTTTCTTCTAGGTGACATTTTACCCTGCAATACTTTTTTGTATCAAAATCCTTATGCCAAAAGTCATCTTGCATCTTTATTTTTTTGGATTCCTGCCTTTCTTTTCAATGAGACTCTTAATTGTTACTTTTCCCTTTTTGTAACCATCTGGCCCCAGAAGGATACCTTATTTTTATTTCCAAACTTGGCCTTGATTCTACCTTCTTTGATCTTCTTTACCTTTTCTTAGAGTGTGCCTTTTCACTTTAGGAAAAGTTCTCTTTAGAGAAAAATCCCCTTCCCACTAGCGTCTGAGCATCTGGAATTGAAAACTTTCTTGGGGATGTAGCTTTCTGATCCCTTCTTACCCACTAAGATGCAAAAGCACCAAACGGCATTGGCTCCCAACTGTGAAATGATTCTGTACTGAACACGTTTAGCTCTTCTCCCATCTAGCTGTAAATAATGAGCTCTTGTTCAGACTTTTTGGCCTCTGCTATTTGATGAGGCCATGAGTAAAAAGTTCTGTATGAACGGAGTGATAGACTCCGCTAGCCTGAGCCATATATAATGAATACACGGAAAAATGGGAAGCAGATCTCTTTTCACCAGCATGTCCTAAGTTAAGCTGCAAATCTCCCGTGTGATAACAATGCCCGGAGTCTGTTTCCCTCATCAGTCCTTCGATGTGTGTCTCTAGCTCTCTCGCCAGTCTGTTCCCTGCTTGTTCAGGCCCATTTATTCCTACGGCACTTTCATTATTTAATTGACTCTAGCTCCAGTTTCTCTAGCCTGATTGTCATCCTTTTTACTGTCCTCTCCTTTATTTCTACTCTGGCCACTGTGATGTCTGCTATGTGTCTAGAACTCTGCTGAGCCTGCCTTTGCCTGACCCTTCCTAAGCAGCCCTTCTCATTTCCTACATTACTTAAAATTTTTTTCTCCACTCACTGTTTGAGGCCAGGGATAGAGCCGTACTGATAAATAATATGATTATATAGTCACTAGATTTATCTCACACTTCAAAGTTAAATATGCCTTGAAAAGAATCCATGACCTGTCCAATCCATCCATTTTCTTAACCCTAGCTTCCTTTAAAAAAGCAAAAAAAAAAAAAAAAAAAGATGTTTCATTTCATCAGCTTTTTCTGTGCCTTAATGATGAAACCCCATGTCCTGTGGATTATTTTGTGAACAGTCCTGATTTGACCAGAAATGATGAAGTCTTGCATGAATCATTCAGTACCACTAAACCTCAATTTTCTCATTTATTTTAAAAAATGCACAGGATAAACTGTACCGTCAAGCTCAGTCCAACTGAAATGTCTGGAAACATTTTATGGCTGGAGCTGTCACAATTATTTTTCTTCTGTCTCTTAAAATGCTTATCATTAAATCAATCACTTTACCTATTTCCATAGGCCACTAAAAACTGTAACCAAAATTTGCTTTTATTAATAAGAATCAGTGCTAGCTGGCCACCAAACCTTTCCTTCCTTTATCACTTAGCCACATTTGTCAATGTCAGAGGAGTGATGACTGCCCTTGAATTGTGTGTTTCTTCCTATTTTCTCTGCAATCCTGGCATTCTCACTCCTTGACTATAAGGCCGTTATCTTTTCTGGATTCTGACAAAAAAAACTCTGTTTAAAAAAAAGGTCCTAAATTACCAATGGCATTTTTTACGGAACTAGAACAAAAAATCTTAAAATTTGTACGAAGACACAAAAGACCCTGAATAGCCAAAGCAGTCTTGAGGGAAAAAAACAGAGCTGGAGGAATCAGACTCCCTGACTTCAGTCTATACTACAAAGCTACAGTAATCAAGACAATATGGTACTGTCACAAAAACAGAAACATAGATCAGTGGAACAAGATAGAAAGCCCAGAGATAAACCCACGCACCTATGGTCAGCTAATCTATGACAAAGGAGGCAAGGATATACAATGGAGAAAAGACAGTCTCTTCAATAAGTGGTGCTGGGAAAACTGGACAGCTACATGTAAATGAAATTAGAACACTCCCTAACACCATACACAAAAATAAACTCAAAATGGATTAGAGACCTAAATGTAAGACCGGACACTATAAAACTCTTAGAGGAAAACATAGGAAGAACACTCTTTGACATAAATCACAGCAAGATCTTTTTTGATCCACCTCCTAGAGTAATGGAAATAAAAACAAAAATGAACAAATGGGACCTAATGAAACTTAAAAGCTTTTGCACCACAAGGGCAACCATAAACAAGACGAAAAGACAACCCTCAGAACGGGAGAAAATATTTGCAAACAAATCAACGGACAAAGGATTAATCTCCAAAATATATAAACAGCTCATGCAGCTCAATATTAAAAAAACAAACAACCCAATCCAAAAATGGGCAGATGACCTAAATGGACATTTCTCCAAAGAAGACATACAGATGGCCAAGAAGCACATGAAAAGCTGCTCAACATCACTAATTATTAGAGAAATGCAAATCAAAACTACAATGAGGTATCACCTCACACCAGTTAGAATGGGCATCATCAGAAAATCTACAAGCAACAATTGCTGGAGAGGGTGTGGAGAAAAGGGAACCCTCTTGCACTGTTGGGGGGAATGTAAATTGATACAGCCACTGTGGAGAACAGTATGGAGGTTCCTTAAAAAACTAAAAATAAAATTACCATATGATCCAGCAATCCCACTACTGGGCATATACCTAGAGAAAACCAAAATTCAAAAAGACACATGCACCCCAATGTTCATTGCTGCACTATTTACAATAGCCAGGTCATGGAAGCAACCTAAGTGCCCAACAATAGACTAATGATAAAGAAGATGTGGTACATATATACAATGGAATATTACTCAGCCATAAAAAGGAACAAACTTGGGTCATTTGTAGAGACATGGATGCATCTAGAGACTGTCATACAGAGTGAAGTAAGTCAGAAAGAGAAAAACAAATATCGTGTATTAACACATGTATGTGGAACCGAGAAAAATGGTGCAGATGAACCGGTTTGCAGGGCAGAAATTGAGACACAGGTGTAGAGATCAAATGTATGGACACCAAGGGGGGAAAGCGGTGGGGGGGTGGGGATGGTGGTGTGATGAATTGGGCGATTGGGATTGACATGTATACACTGATGTGTATAAAATTGATGACTAATAAGAATCTGCTGTAAAAAAAATAATAAATTAAATTAAATTTAAAAATTTAAAAAAAAAAAAAGGTCCTTAATAACAGTTTCTACTTTGGGACTATCTTCATCCATCCATTTTGGGTCTTTAATTTACAGACTACCTCCCACCTTGAACAGTAAAATATAGCTATAAAGAAACTCATTCATGCTTGTGTTAACCATATCCTTCACCATCACTTTGATCTGGTCCAGACAGACCATGTTTTTCCTTTGACATATGCTATTTTCCATGGATTTTTAATATTCTGGCTTTTCCCACCTCCTGCACCATTCATTCCCTGCTTGCAAAGGAAGAAGACAGAACCTCACTCTGTGAATCCTTTACTACTGAGAAAATGCACCACTGATAACCATTTGGAAATGAGGACCATACTTCTTGCCTCTTGATCAACCATTACAAATGCCTTCTGAGTCTAGGGTTTGCCCAAAGATTATCCTCAAGGGACCAGAAAAGGCACTATCCATTGCTTTGTGTCTAAGGTCCTCATAATTAAATCTAGTTGGCATGGATTTGTGGGAATTTACTTAGTTTCCAAGGGATCTTTTGAACTCTCTTTTTTAAAAAGGGTCCTTAAAAAATTTTTTTTTGGTAAAATACACATAAAATCTACCGTCTTAACCATGAAGTGTATAATCCAGTGGCATTAAATACATTCACAATGTTGTCCTGTAACAATCACCACCAACCATCTCCAAAACTTCATCCTCCCACACAGAAACTCTGTACCCATTAAACAGTAACTCCCCATCCCCTTCCCCCAGCCCAGGTAGTCTCTATCCTATTTTCTGTCTCCGTGAATTTGACTCCCCTATATGTACCTCATGGTAGAATCATATAATATTTGTCCTTTTGTGTCTGGGCTGTTTCACTTATAATGTCTCTAAGGATCACCTACATTGTGATGATCCTTTATTTTTAAGGATAAATAATATTCCATTGCATATATATATATATATATATATATATATATATATATATATATAATTTCATTTATTCATCCATCTTTTGATGGACCCTTGGGCTGTTTCCACCTTTTGTGAATGATGCTGCTATGAACATGGGTGTACAAATATCTGCTAAAGTCTCTGCTTTCAATTCTGTTGAGCATATACCTCAGAGTGGATTCCTGAATCATAGGGTAGTTCTGCGCTTAACTCTTTGAGGACCTGCCAGACATCTCCATAGCCGCTGCACCATCTTACATTCCCACCAGCAAAGCATGAAATTTCGAATTTGTCCACATCCTCTCCAACACGTGTTATTTTGTTTGATTTTTATTTTATTTGAATTTTTTGATAATAGCGATCCTAATAGATGTGGGGGGAAAAGGATGCTTTTTTTCTATTCTTATTCCTTGGCTCAAAATCTTTGTTTCTGGTCCTTTCCTTCTTCTTGTCATTCTTCTTGGGGCTTTTCAATTTTTTTATTTTTTAAGTACATAGACTTGTTTCTCGTTTTCCTTGCCCTTCCCTGACCTTTTCCCCCCTCTCCGTCCCTCAGATGAAATCAGCTTTTCCCCCTTTTCTTTCCACAACAAGGACCAACTCATCCTCTGTTTTCTTCCACGGCTTCCTCTGCCTTCTTCCCAACATTCCACATCCCAGAGACCCTCCTGATCATCTATCCTGAAAGCACATGGCGGCTTCATCTGGATGGATCCTGATGCCCCCAGCTTGTCTGGCTTTTCCATTCTGGGCTCTGGAAGGCGACCAGCCTGTACCTACTTCTTCTCATCACAGTAGCATGTGGCCAGGGCACACACTCAGCCACGTGCACACGGCCTTCCCCAAAACCACTTCCAAATTCACCTTGATTTGAAGTGTTGCAAGGCTCTTGATTTATTCCCCAGTTCCTCTTCCTCATTCTTGTCATTTGCTCCCGCCTGGTAGCTGTAGCTTACAGGAGAGGCTGATGGAGCCGTGTAAGAGACAAGGACAACCCAGTGCAATGGAGACCATCCTCTCAGCTCCATTTGAAAGGAATGATGACGCTGTATTTTAATTTTAACTGGTAGTGCCAGATCAAACTGATCCCATGGTGACCAGGAGCACTAGATATGTTCATATAACTCACAAACCACCTCACATCCTTCTTAAGCCCGTCTGACCTTATTTTCTAACGAAGTCTTTAATCCTGAGAGTCTGTGTAAATTATTAGTTAAGAGCATGGATATTTGATTTGAATTCTAGATATATTACTTTCTAAATGTATTAATTTATGAAGACCCTGGGACACATACTTAAGCTCTCTGCACCCCAGTTTTCTAACCTGTAAAGAAAGGATGATAATAATAGCACTTAAAGCACTGGGTTGGCGTGAGGGTTGAGTTGTTACGTGAAGCGCTTGTATCAATGCCTGGTGCTCAGCAAACAGGATGCAAGTTTCAGCCTTTCTCTTTGCTACTGTTTAGGAGCATTACAGACCCCCTCTCTTGCTTTTAGGAAATGACTGTTTGCATGAATACGTTTACATACAGGTGCATCCCTATCTTCCTATGCATTTCCAGGTCTCTTTGCACAGAGATTATGCAATTTGGGATAATTGCACTCCATTTTAAGGTTATTTTACCCTGAAATTAGAAGACTGCTCAAACACACTGGAAGTTTCCGAATCCCAGAGATGGAAGGAGAGGCGAGTAGCGTAAACCCACTGATGGAGTCTGTGTTTCTGACTCCTCAGTCACCTCCCCCGCCTCTATTTTTCAGAAACAAGTCATGGGCAGGAGGGAGACCTCATAGGCTTGCCCACTTTAAGTCATCCTACAGAGAGCAAACCCGTGGGGTTACCTGGTGGAGTGACCTGTGGGTCTCCCCAGGGCAGGGCTGGCACAGCCCCCACAGCCTCGTGTCCCACTCTCTTGTGACTTTACAGAAATCCTTAGGGCTCTTGGAGTCTCACTTTGCTCCTTGGGAAGCAGAATAGATGGTTTTGAAGGTTCCCACCAGCTCTAAACAAGGAAAAATGCACGTTTTGTCAAACTTGAAAACATGATCGCTTGGCTAACCCTGATGATGACACATTTTAATTGTGGTCACTTTAAAGTTTGCCCAAGACTTTTGACACCAAAGGCTAACTTTTTTTGGGGGGAGTCAGAGCCCCTGAAGGTGGATATTTTCATGTTCATCACCGAGTATCCCTCATAGCCCCTAAGTTCAATGGTTCTTCTTCAGTAATACCTTTGCAACTACATGGCAGAGTATTTTCTTTATTTTAAGAATTATTATCACCGGCCCAGTGAGCCAGCAGATTTTGTAACTAGTCTACGCCACACCCCACTTCTGCAATCATCTGGTATGGAGACAACGTAAATTCACATTATCTGTTTTTATTAGAAGAGGAAGAAAGATGATGGTTCAGAAGTTTAAAATATATTGATTTTTCAAGTGATAACTTTAGGGAAAAAAGCCTAATGAGAGATGACTCATATACTGGCAAGGGTGTTGTTCAACCTCTTCGACTATAAACTAGGTTAATGAAACTGGGATGCTGTGTTTACCAGACTTTTGAGGTCACGGAATTAATTCACGATTACAGTTGCAAAACCTCAATATGACAGAAATGCTCTTTAGCAGCACTTCTATAAAATGAAGATATTTACCATGAAATAGGACTTATATGCTATGAAATAAAACTTTACAAGTCTCCCGGCCTTACAGACCAGGACTAATAAATAGCCTTTTATATATCTATCAAATTGGTTAAACAGTTTTAGCTTCCCTGACTTTCTGAAATTAAAAGTTGGAATTTTTCAAGGGTACATCTGGGCTTCCTACAGATTTCTGCAAACATATTAAGGTTCATAAAAAACGAGCAAATTCATAGTTTCCCTTCATGGTTTGGTTCCGTTAAGCCAATTGTACATGTTTGTTTATTTTCTTCCCCCTGGAGAGCAAAGGCAGCTGAAAGGAGACCATTGGTGGTCGTGGATGTTGATTTGATGCAATTTATTTTCTCATGTTTGTTGAAGTAGAAATTATATTTACATATATGCTGTATTAAGGGGGCACTCTATTTGAAGTTCCAAGTTGTTTGGTCGTATTTGATGACAATTAACTTTCAAAAAAAAGCCTTTCAAAGCTCCTTTAAAGTATTTTTCTCTGACAATTATCAAAAAGGTAGCTTTTATGTGCTTTAAGTCTTTGAAATTTCTTTTTTAGTACTGCAAATTCTACCCCATCTGAGACAACTGACCATTTTCTGTCTCTGAGGAAATATAATTTCTTCTTCTGTTTTCAGTCCATCATTCTTGATCAGTTCTTACAAAAGCTGCTACAGTCTTTTATTCAAAATGGTTCTCTGAGAATTTTCTTAATTCTTTAACTTTTCTACTCTAGTAATTTAAACTAGACACTGTTTAATGTACTAATTACATTTAATGTATCAAGACTCACTGTGACAAAATTACAAAAAGGAAAGTTAGAGGCAATAGTAACAAATGTAAAATTTAAGCTTAAGGGAATTCCCTGGTGGTCCCCTGCTTCCACTGCAGGGGGCACGGGTTCGATCCCTGGTCAGGGAACTAAGATCCCGCAGGCCATGGGGTGAGGCCAAAAAAAAAAAATTTTAAGCTTAAAATTGGAAAATCCCATTTTAAATGTATTTATTAAATTGCATCACTGCACCAGGTTTTCTATCTCTTTCTATGTAACATAAAATATGTATGTTTTCTGTGATAAAGGTTTAAAGAGTTTCAAACATCTGTCTTCACATATTTTGTTGGACACTTTCTGTTCTGTGTTATTTCTGTTTTAAAAAAATTTTTTTTGTTTGTGTTTTATATTGTATGTAATAAATGGCACCCATTTCATACGATACAGGGTCTGTTGCTGTCATTCACTGGTGCTTCTTTATAGGACATTCCTTATTATTTTACACGGAGATTCAAGTAAAGTAATTCTGATTGGGGGCCAGTAGCTGGTGAAACTCTCCTTTGAATCTCCAGCCTCGCC
Organism: Balaenoptera musculus; assembly: GCF_009873245.2. Lineage (NCBI taxonomy): Eukaryota > Metazoa > Chordata > Mammalia > Artiodactyla > Balaenopteridae > Balaenoptera > Balaenoptera musculus. The sequence continues at coordinate 55,418,205 of NC_045804.1, read as the reverse complement.
ACCGTGGACCGTCCCTCAGGCTATAATGGTATTTGACCCAAACCTCCCAGGATGGATGGGATTGTTGCTGGTGGTGTGAAGGCATGAGAAAACACGGTGCCACCACAGAGAAGCATCTCAGGATACATAAGTTAATGAATTGATTTACTGTTTCAGGTCCCTATGGAAGGGTCAACGGAGATACAATGGCACCACTGTGGGGACGGTCTTAATCCGCCTCCCCTGCCTCATCCACTCCCGCCTGTACCCACGGAAGACGCCATTCTTTCATCTTAGTGCTCTGACATATTGAACCCCGATTCCCTTGAGAATCCTCCCCAGCCACATGCTTTGTGAACCTCCTACCAAGTGACTGAAGCCCCTGCATGTGATAACCCTATTTGCCATCCCTGCTCTAGAGTTCAGGGCATGAACTCTAGGAATAAAATGGAAAAGTGAGGCTTGGAAGGGAAGATGGACAAGATCCCCAGGGTCTCAAATGATAACTTACTCTTTTATAGTATGTTCAACTTAATCACATTTCAGCTTCCCAGACCTACAGCTGAAATACAGGTGCCCAGAAGATATCTGGGTTCCCAGAGATCTCAGAGTCAGATGATAGTGTTTTCAATTTGCTTCACTTTCCTTTGTTAATAGGGGTATTGATGACATCAGATCTGTAGAACTGTTTTAAAGATTCAATAAAGTTGCGTGCATCAGGTTCTGAGAGCAGGGCTTGGCCAGTGACAGGTACTTGATAAATGTGAGCTGTCACCGATATTAACATCACTCAGGACCAAGCAGGTCCCCTCCTGGTGAGGTCTGGGAGGCGCCTCTGACCACCAACACGGCCTCTCTTGTGTGGGCTGGGGGGAGCTCCACCCCTGCTCTAGGGACAAGCCACGCGAAGGAAGTGGCAAACTTGCGTCCCTCTAAGTTCACCATGTCACGTCAGAGTGGATACGTCTGCAGGGTCTACAGCATTGTGTGAATCGTAATAAACTTCCCCAAGGCAACCCGATCCCGGCGCCTCACGGTGCTTCCCGTTAACTTTTACTTCACCTCCGAAAGACCTTCACAGGAAATGTGGTTTTAAAGTGTTGGAGGAATTTGTCAGCAGGGAGCTCTTTAGTTACAGAACTCAGGTGAAGTAACCAGGGCAGGAAGTACATCTGTTCCACAGCACCGGGCTGCCCCGGTGGGTACGCGCCTCTCCAACTCCGGGGAACTCCGCACACCCGCATCCCGCATAACTGCCATCTGCCCCAATAAATCCCACACCTACTGCTAGTTAAAACCAGCGGCATCCTGGGATGGAATGCTTGATTCATTAGCCACTGATGGGGCTAGGAATCCAAAGACCTGTCTTCTCTTTCCTGCTTCATTACATTCAGGAGCAATTAAGAAAAGCTATGTTGTCATCACACGCTTGGCAGTAAGCGCCGTGTCAGTGGGTGAAGCTGTAGCCTTGAAGCAAAAAAAGGGTCAGACGTACTATCACATTTTCAGGATGAAGCTAATGAAGGTCAGTGTCACAGGCTTTTTTGCCTATCTGTGTCTCTCTTTTACTGTCTAAAAATAAAAAAGAATGGATGGACACACTGACCTCCTTTCAATAGAGCAATGGAAGTCGGACCCAGCTGGCCCTCAGGGACCTTCTTCTTGCACAATGGATCATGCTTTATAGTTGAGATTCTTAAAGGAAAGTTGCTCTTCAACCTGACGTATGGCTCAGGGGCCAGGAGTTTGCCAACAGGCATGAGAGCCCTCCCAGATTTATGAAGTGTTCTGAGATTTCAACTTCCATGCCAGGCCTGGTGGGTACATAAATTCCTTCTCCCTGTGCCTCTGGGTGATGCATTGTAGCATTCTGAAGGGCTGTAATAGGGAAGGTGGGATGACATTAAAGAATTCGGCAAATCACAGGGTCTTTTTTTGCCTGTGCTCCAAGCAAAAAATATTTGAAAGGAATGAAAAAAGAAATACCTCAATGAAATCAGTGATTCCAATGATTGCCACTGAAAAAATGTTCTGCTTCAATCCTAATTATATCCACAACCCACACGACCTTTTTCATGAAAAATAGAAGATACATTAAATTTTAAAGCTTTCTAACAACTTAGGATTTGAAAGACAGCCATGCAATTTGATCCTTTCCCAACCCCCTGGACCCAAATCCAGGAATTCAATATGATTGGCCAGAGGCATAAACAAATGCACAGGACTCTCAATTAAATGTTAAATGCCATGCAGAAAATCTCAGTTAATTTTCAATTTCATTTAATCGTGGAATTCAACAAGACCTTTGGAGTTAACCATGCTAGCTTCCTGAAGACCTAGACAAAGCCACCAAGTGGTCAACCTCGTCCTTCTCTCTAGTGGTCACATCCTGATTTCCTTGACCTTCTAAGGGAACAGAGGAGAAGACCCCTTCGACCCCTCTTATTCTATTAACTTTTTGGAGGTAAAGAGAAATCCTAGATGGACTCTCCAGGAGAAAACAAGAGTTCTTGACTTCATTCTTGTGACTTCAAACTCTATCCATTGGCACATTAATGAAATTTTATTTTCTTTGTAAGGAGTGGAAAGAAGAGAGCCTAGTACTTCTAGAAGTTGTTGGATGCCAGTAACAATTCCATACTTGATTCAGTCCTGGCTTTGACTTCCAGATGTCAATTCAGACCTGGCTTTGGGGACTCTGTAATTTGCCTAACGCCACTGGAATGACTTTCAAACTCATCTCACCTTCCCCACCTTCCCCGTTTCCTAGCACACTATGCCCCCAGCCACAATCTCTTCAGCCCACCGGCTACTGAAGCTGCCTGTTCTGCTCTCGTTCCTTGTGACTTACCTGGGAACCCAGTACAGAGAGCACGAGGCATTCACATTCAAGAACTGGGGCTTCAGATGTGGGGGGAGGAATGAATACCATTGTGTGTGTAGCATAACCGGGCTCAGCTCAAGGGTTGGAATGAGACACTCCTCCCGATGTTACTGCAAACCACCTGTGATGTGAGGGCAGACGGGTTTAATCCAACTCATAGAGCCAGAATGTAGAACAAAGAAAGCCCTAGCTATGGCAAGTGGAAGGGTGAAAGTGTGCAGGGATTTAATGCATGCCAAACTCACTGTGATGGGGGAATGACGAGGGTCAGGTGAGAGAAAGCAAAGAACCAAAGGAGATAAGACCCCGTGAAAAGAGCATCACCCAAAGGGGCTTGGGAAGAGACGAGGGCATCAAGGTTGTGAGACATGAGCTGATTTGGTCAGTAAGGCTCTACTCCTTAACTCCTGGTTCATTTCAGAAGGAGGTTCTCCCCAGCCGGACATCGCTCAAACAATCCCCGAAGTTCCTGGTGGGTGGAATGACTAATCCACAATCCATGGGCAGAACTGAGCACATCCTGCCCAAATGAGTCAATTAGGAAATTGCATTTTTTCTCAATCTGTCTACACAATTGTAAATTCTTCAGAAATTCTATCTGTGGGGCAGGGGTGGGAGCGAGAAGAGGACCCCTAAGCTCATTGTTATTGCTCCCTTCCCATTTGGTATCCATACACACGCACACCTGCCTCCTGCCCTCTTGTAAATTAACTATGCACATCTATGGATTTGGTTTTTAAAAAAATATTTAGGAGATTATGTGAAGAATAGGGATTAGTTACTGTTTCCTTCAAAATACTAACTTTGAACCAAGGGGAAATTCAAGAAGAAGATACTCCTATTCTCATTCTCCCTATTACTGGAGAACGATGTTTTTAAAAAAACGAAACAAAACATTTTTCCCGTTTTATCGATATGTAACTGACATATAACTCTATTAGTTTAAGGTATATAACACAATGATTTGATAAATGTATATAATGCGAAATGATCGCCACAATAAGTCTAGTTAACATGCATCACCTCGAATTGTTACACATTTTTTTCTTGTGATGAGAACTTTTAAGATCTACTCTTAGCAACTTTCAAATAGACGACACAGTTTTGTTAGCCAGAGTCACCATGCCATACATTACATCCCCAGGACTTATTTATGTTAAAACTGGGAGAACGGCAGGTATTTTTGAAGAAAGCTGGACTGAGATGGTAGGTCTATAGGAGAGAGAGCAAATTTTGAATGAGGAAGAAGGAAAATGTAGATCAAGTGAAGTCCTCTCATGAGTTGTGTATGTGCATTGGTTTAACAAAGGGGTGGGGGAGGGTAGATAGATTATCTTGGAATAAAATCAGCCTCAGAAGAGAACATGTGTTGGGCTGGTGAGCAGCAGTGGAGTCTGGGGCCCAGATCTCACTCTCCTAACTCGACACCAGCACAAAATGAAGCATTCTTTAAAGTTTTGTTGCAAAACCTGTTATAGATGTTGGTGGTGACCTAGAAATGTTAAAAAAAAAAAAGATCTGGCTGCTTTAAAAGGAAATGTGTTCTCCCAGGAAAGAGGTAAAGACGGGGAATTCTTTATGCTCCCGTTATAGGACACCTGGCGGATGCGCTCCCCTTCTATCTCCCCCTGACCCCCGGGGGCTCGGCCTGGCGTGGGGAGGGAAGGAAGGGCGAGCAGGGAGGTCTAGAGCAATTCAGGAGACCTCGTGGGAGCATAAAGGCTCCAGAAAGCCCTCCAGGGGTGACTTTGATAGAAAACATCTAAAAACCCTTATTGTCCACAGCCTAAGAGGGGCTGCATTAAGACAATTTCTCTTCTAAGCAGCAGGGAAGGCACCGCTACAGCTCGATTCCAGAGGCACAAACATGTCCGGCTCCGTTCTGGATGTTCGAGGGGTGAGCAAACTTCCATCTGATCGCGATGAAGGTCAACAGTCAAGAGAAGCTGACAGGGATCCCCGGCTAGTATTCATTGCTTGCTTATCACGGGTTAGGTATTATTCTAAGTTCGTGTGCGGGTTCCCTTAGTGTTGTCAGTAACGTCCACGTTCGTTTACGGAAGAGGAAACCGAGGCCTGGGGTAGCTAAGGGCTAGTTGGAGTTTTCGAAGGAGGCAAGCGATGGAGGGCACGACACACTAGACAGTCTGGCTCCAGAGCCTCTGACCCCACTGCTCCGCCACCTCTGCCTTCTGACAGGTCCATCATCGCAGAGGACTTTGTACTTGAGCGTTTCAAAGTGAAATGAGTCATGTTGGGAAAGCATTTCTAAGCCGTTCCTGTAGACGCGGTGCTGGATGGTTTTACATCACTTTTGGCAGCCACCCCGTGATGAATCTATTCCATTTCTTTCATAAGAAAAATTTTCATAAGGAAAAACAGCAAGAAAAATTTAATGAGCGAATCCTATTATCTCCTCCTTCTTTGGGGATTCATCCCGGCTTCACATGGTCGTAGGGACCATCTTTCCCCGTGGCAGATACCCAGGCTCTGGCAGGCTGTCCGGGCAGAGCTAACTTACCTCCAGAGCTAGTGTCATACGGCTCCCGTATCCTTTTCATCGATGCCAGATGTTACATTCGTTGTCATCTTTTAATGAGTATGGCATCCTGATCAGGAGAAGTTTCAATGTCAGATTGTTTCTGGATGGATCAGCGAAAAGGATCCCATTTCTCTTACGTTCCTGGCTTCACCCTATCACCACAGTCATCTTCCAGAAACTCCCTCCTGGTCAAAAAATTTCATTAATTCACTATTTGTCTTGCCATAGTCTGTCTGGATTTTTTTTTCCTGATGTTATCTTCTGTGATTCCTTCCTTCATTTCCTGCTCCCCAGTTTACAGTCCGTGCCTGCCTGACTCTGATACATTGGCTCATGCTTTCTGGAATGTTCTCTTGTTGTCCTTCCCTCCTAATTTCTCTGCAGGTCTTCATATTGTGACCCTTTCAAGGCCCAGTTGCAGCGCTGTGTCTTTAATAATCCCTTCTCCAATCACTCTACGACCTAAGCTACCCCACCCTTCTCCAAGCCCTTCGTGACACCTGAAAATTTCTTTGTTGTTCTTTGTATACTAGCTATTTATATACAAAACTTATATTCCTAGATTGCAGTTTCCTTAAGCGCAGGACTGGTTTCACTCCAGGATAGAAATCGAGGCAGACCCGGGCACTGTGATGAGGACACAAGGGAAGGCGAGCCAGGGTCCAGCTGTTATGGCACCAGATAGGCCCCTCATTTCACCGGAAGAGCAGCTTCTCCCCCTCCACAGAGAAAGACTGAGGGCGAAGGACTCACCTCGTCTGTGTTTACATTTATGTTTTTCCAAAGAGGACCCGATCGGACCATTTTGCCACCATGCTGTACAAGTGCCCCTACAGGAGGTGTTCATCCGAGATCACCCTAGACACCCCACACACAGTTGCTTTGAATCAAGCACTAATCCTTAAATGAATCAGTGGTGATCAGGGAAGTCCAGTTGGCTCTGTGAAAGTTTACTTTAGCCGTAGCAGCTTACAGAGAAAATTCCTAGCGAGGGTCATTTTTCTTCCAAGGTGTTAGATTCCTTCTCGTGCCCAGCACCACAGAATCTGCTTTCCACCAAGGCTGCATGAACAAGTCCTGGTTCCCAGTTGTGCATTTCTCTATATTGTGGCCAAACATAAGCGGGATGTTGAGGACCAAAACGCGAGGGTCTGGCCTGTCCCCGCTGCCTGTTCAACATCTTCAATGGCTAATGAACGACTCTTCTGACCTGTTTAGTCTTAGGCTGGAGCTTAAAGTACATTATGTCTGCTAGCCTTGGCTACAGCCAGTCATTCCTGCCCCCTCCATAGCTTGGATCAAGAGCTCTTTTATCGTCTGGGCTGCTTGAAGAATACAGGTCGATCAGAAGTTCCTGGGCCTGTACCCATCACGCAGATTTGTATAACCAACCAACAGGCCCACGCACCAGTGGTGTGCTGGAACTGACCCCTACTGGCTCACTAGAGCCAACAGCTTGCATCTCTTCCCAGCTGCAATGACACCACATTCAGTGATGTCATGCTGGTACCTTGAACTCAACCATAGTGAGAGTATTTATACTGTGGAAATTGGCAAACACTACAAATATGGTCTTTCTTCCTTCCTTCCTTTCTTTTCTTTCCTTCCTTTTTTTTTTTTCCTAAGGGAGCTGGTTTACCAAATGCCACTGAAGCAAGCCCATCACTACTCCTAATGACAAATGTAAGACAGAATACCTGCCCACAGGGACATGCTCCCATTTCTCCTAACACAGAAAACATATCCTGTCTCTTTGAGGCCAAGTCCATATGAGGAAGCTGAGGCACACAGCTGACTGCCCCAAGGGAAAGAGCACTAAATGGAGCCCCAGAATCATCTAGATTGGCATCCTTAGTTCCACCCAGGTCTGGCCTTAAGGTACCAAGTTTTTCTGCCCCAAAGAGTCAGATGAACCTAAGCCAGATGGGGGGTGGGTGAAAGTCAAATATACTGATTAACTTTTTTGAAAGGATAAATGAAGTCAATAAATGTTTAGAATAGAAAGAGCTGCTTCCACTCCAGCCTCTAGTACATTTCCACATCACGCTGGCCCTAATGGGGAGTGACAGCTGATGAAAGCTGCTATTCATGGTCATCTGAAACAGCTTTTCCTCCCAGATGAAATTCGGTGTGGCGTGAGTCTAAACACGCAGACCGAAGGCAGGGCGCATGTATTCCCCAGGTCCCCGAGGGCTGGCAGAGGCCACTCTGTTTGTGAAGGGGGCTTCCTGACTGGGCATCAGACAGGCCCAGTGTAAACAATAGGGGTCTTTGTGCCCCCCTATGCTCAGGCCCGAGAGAGTGGCCCTGGCCCTAGACTCTGCCCATCTCAGGCCCTCCTCTTTGTTTATCATCAGCAGCAGGCACTCGGGGTGACTTTAAGTTTGGTGACTAGTATTTTCACCACCATATGGAACAAAGCCCGGATTTATCCTCACTGCCTTCCAGGTGAGCTGTGTCCCTGCAGGGAGCAATGCTGGGGTGGGCAACATGATGCTTCAATTCTGAGATGGCTATTCTGACTTCTTGTCTGGAAGAACCAAGAGCAAACGCACGTCTAGCAAAAGGGCTTTTTGTATGGAGTTCAGGGATGCTGGGTTATCCCAGCAAACTGTAGGACTGATCTTTACAAGCCTAAGGCAAGCAAAGACCCCTTGGAACAAGAAGCCATAGCTTCTACTCCATGTCTTGCCATCTGACACTGACATGAAGTTACAAACATATGGTTTCCATCAAAACAGAGTCGGCAATATTCCATCAGCCTCAGGGAGCCAGGACTTAGAAACTACGGCAGCTAGTAGCTTAGGAGCAAGAAGCTGGGCACTTGGAAGGCATCTGGGCATCTGGGCCAGGAGGTAAGTCCTTCTGGAAGAGCAAATACACAAACTCCACGAGGGTGAGCACTGGGCAGAGTGACAAGATCAAGATCAAGAGTCTAGGGTTGAGAGAAATCTTATTTAGTCCCATAACTTCTGCCTCTATCCTGAGTCACCTATCAAGATGGTTCTCCTTCTTTCTTGCTCTGAGGTTCGACTACCAGAAAGTTGGCTGCAGGGGCCCAGCAAAGAGAGATGAAGCATATCGTGCATCATGCTGGCAAAATCAGGCCCTCAAGCTAAGTAAACCAGAGCAAAACATCAATGTTTCTCTCTTTGTGTTTCCTGACTCCTGCCCCAACCCCGAGATCCCTGGGGAACGAATACCAATCTCAGGCCACAAACTCGCCTTTTCAAGACATTACCTTATTATCTCTAGCTAATCCTATTTTCTCTTTTAAGATCCTATGCCACTGGGTGGGACAATTTTTTCTATTCCTTTCTATCCCCAGGAACCTAAAACGATGTATAGAAACTCAAGAAACAAGTCATTGAATGTGTGAATTTTAGAATTCTCCCAATTCCTGCAGCGTCTTGCATTTCAGTTTCTTGCCAAGTGCCAAGGCAGGGGTGTGTGTGTGTGTGTGTGTGTGTGTGTTTCGGAGGATGGAGTGTCTGTTCCTCTGTTGCTGTTGGTCAGAGCTGGCATTCATTGGCTTATCTTTCCTTGGTCCCATCATTTCTCCAGTTACCTGACCATTCAGCCTGTTGCTTCATCCTTCTTGCCCCAGACAAAAGGCTTCTTCATACACATCTGTTTAGCTCCCAGTCAGCCTTTTCTGTGTTTCTCTGGCAGAGGGGCGAGGGGTGCAAGGCAGACATTCAGCCATTCTCTGGTGCCACTCTGGAGACTAAAGACTCTGAGTCCCTGAGACACACCTCACGGCCATTGCTACTCTACAGCTCTGGTGTTCTGCTGAGCATCAGAGAACAGGGGTTTTATCTCCCCAGGCTCCACAGGGAACAGACGCAGATGTCACGGCCTTACTTCTCCAGCCTGCCTGGAACTATGATCCTGCTGACCTGCCTGAGGACCAGGTGGGTGGAGAGTGGAGCAGCGCCACTCCTAACCAGCCTCTGACCTCCTTTCTCGCTTCTAATGATCCTCTCTCCTCCCAGCCTTTGAAATCTGCCCAATACACAGGCAGGATAACTACCTGCTCTCATTTCAGAGAGATGTATGAAAACACCTGCTGGACCACGTATGCTCTTGAAACTCCTAATTTTGAGGTCCTTGTGACTTAAAATTCTTTTTCTGGTAGACCATTGTTCCTGTTAGGAGTTTCCAGAATCAATTTGGATCCAAAGCTGGCTCAGTTCTTCTTCCGTTTGGCACAGCTGCTGACATATCCCTGTCCTGATACACCGAAGTGGAATGTTCTATCTGTCCTGGTGAGAGGAAGTCACACAGTAAAAGAGGAAAACCTTTGTCTAATATTTCAAAATCTCATCCTGCATTATCTGCTGCTTTTGATCAGATGGAAGCAACAAGCTTCCTAAAGTTAATCGTCTGTCCTGAAGCTGCTACTCCTGTGACCCCAAGGGTCCCTCAGGTACATTTAGGGTAAGTGACATATATTAGCTGTATTGTGAGAATAAACGAGACTGAAAAATTAGGATCCTGCCAAAAAGATTGGACAAAAAGGAAATAGGCTCTTTATTTCCTGTCTCTCTGATGCGAGTGTCTTACAACAGCACATTTTACTGAGGAACATTAGCAGGGTCTCCCGGCTGTCCGTCATCTTTGTATATTATGGTACTTAAAACCAATAGGGAGGGGGCCTAGATCCAAGAGATATTTTGCATTTTTCCAAGGTGTGTGGATTTCAGGGTCTTGTCCCAGAGATGGGGAAAGGAAATGCAGAGGTTTATGCCAGATTTCCTTTCTCTTAGAGCTTCGGAGTGGTTCAGCATAAATAACCAAGGTTTCGCCCTGTATTTCAAACCCCTTACATGTCATTTATTACTGTTGCTGTCTTGCACTGTCAGGACATCCATCCTGTGCCCTGATGGCCAATCAAAGGACTTAAGAGTCTCACCAAGGGGCTTCCCTGGTGGCGCAGCGGTTGAGAATCTGCCTGCCAATGCAGGGGACACGGGTTCGAGCCCTGGTATATCCCACATGCCGCGGAGCAGCTAGGCCCATGAGCCACAATTACTGAGCCTGCGCGTCTGGAGCCTGTGCTCCGCAACAAGAGAGGCCGCGATAGTGAGAGGCCCGCGCGCCGCGATGAAGAGTGGCCCCCACTTGCCGCAACTGGAGAAAGCCCTCGCACAGAAACGAAGACCCAACACAGCCAAAAATAAATAAATAAATAAATAAAAATTAAAAAAAAAAAAAAAGAGTCTCACCAAGGAGTTGCCCAAGTGTGTCAACGAGACTTTTTTGCCCTGATATTCCAGAGCAGGTGGGATATGGCTCTCAAGACACATGTAGGTGGGTGGGTGTGAATGAGTGTGAGTGTATGTGGTGATTATACCTTGATGGCAGGAAAATCACTCTTTCCAATCCTCCCAGAATGTCCTCAACACTACTTGACATTTTTCACTTCATCAACAGAAAGGCTGAATGCAACTGATTTACCTGCTCTAACAAGAATATGCAATAAATAAATATATATATATATACATACATATATCAGAAAGTATAAAGTAAAATTTCAACCATTTGTATTGTATGAATTCATTTTTCAGAAAATTCCCTTAATGTACAATAGACATTATACACTAGGTAGCATGGATGAGAAGGCTGAAGCCAAGGGAACGGAATTACTTATCCAAAATCTTCCGCTAGTTAAAGGCAGCAGACTGACTTCCATGGAAATTCTTTTCCCACTTTATGAGTTTAATCAGATTTCTGGTAGCCGGAATAATGGGCGCTAATAGAATAAGGATTTTAATATGCCTTTTACATGAGAGCCAAGAATGAATTTCAGTGGTGAGAGTTCTAATTTGGGTGCAAAGGTTAAGGTTGTAGAAAATGCCAGAAGGAAGCTTGAAGACACTGGCTACCAGGAGGTGCCAGAGGGGTTATGTAAAGAGGAGTGTGGGTGGGGAAATAGCAGAGAGAAATTTTTGTGGGTTTTTTATTCAACAATTATTTCAACTATGTTAGTTATACTCTAGGCATTTGTGATGGGAATATAAAGATGAATAAAGCCCAAGTGAAGTTCAGATGTAGCAGCATATGCATGTTTCACCCATCTTTTACAAAGTTCAACTTGATTTGTACTGTTCTCTTTGCTTTACTAGAAGGTTCCGTCTGTCTTATTGGGGGAAGGGGGGTTAAGGAGGAGGATCAGGTCCTGCCCTGCAGAGAGTGGAGACTTGGAAAGCAAACCAGTGTTATGTGTGTGTGTTAATGGTTTAGGTAGGATAAGATAGATGGAATATTTATCTATTTCTGATATGCCACCAAAAAAAGAAAAGAAAAGAAGGCTATTGTGTGGGCAGATGCAGATGTGTGGGCAGGAACCCAGAGGAGAGGGGAAAGTGGGAGAAAGTGAGGAAGAAACCCAGGGTGAGGGCGAGGGTTAGGGTGAGTGTTAGTGTTAGGGTTAGGTCTCTATGAGCAGACCCTACAATGGAATTTTAAGTAGGAGAGAGTTGCTGGGGCAAATGCTGCTTCTCTTTCTACAAAGGGGAGGTGAAGCAAAATTTATTGAGGAAAATAGCCTTCAGATCCGAATGCAAGTGTGACATTTATGAAAGGAATTAGGAAGGGAAGGAAGAGCCTCAAACTGCAGTGCAGCCCTGAGAAGGTCCTCTGATGGGGAGTCCTAGAGCAGAGGCTGCTCATTACAGGGGCTCCACGTTGGTAAGAAATGGCTTTCTTTGAGCCCCCCTCCCGCCCCTGGCCACTATAGTCCTTCCTCGGCCGGAGCAGCCTGGGAAGAGGATGGCCTGGGCACACATGCCACAGTGGATCCAAGGTGTGGCAGTTGAAGGCCGTCAGTCCCCCCTCTCCACTTAGCAGGCTCCCCCAAATCACCTGAGCCATGCACCTCCATGGAGACCACACCTGCTGGTCCTCAAGCCAGGAGAGGGGCCCAAGCATAGACTATCCCCCGGAGTGCCTGGATGAGGAATTCAAGGGCTGCTCTTTCTTGTGGGCACTGCTCAAGTGCTTCAAAGCTGTGTTGGATCAGAGGCTTTGCTAAGCAGCCACCCAAACCTCACATGAGGGGAACTTCCCACCCTCTGCATCAAGAAAGCCCTGGACGAATCTAAAAAAGAGTGGAGATGTATATATACGTGTATATATACATATATAATATATATATGTAGATGTATATATATATATGTATATATAACTGATTCACTTTGCTATACAGCAGAAAGGAACGCAACATTGCAAATCAACTATATTCCAATAAAATTTTTTTAAAAATAAAAGATAAAAATAAAGAAAGCCCTTGACAGGTGGCTGGAAGAGGAGTCATTCCTGGCCCATGTGATGTACCTTCCCCTAGTCTCCTACTAAGTGAGCACAGCAGCGGGGCGGCCGCTGTATATGCACTGGGGGATGAATGAACTCCTGGGAGAGCTCACACAGCAGGCTGTGGACAACCCGATTTCAGCTCTTTACGCTTTCCACATAGACCTTGGAAACCAGGTTCTCTGATCTGACAATGGGATGTGATGGATGTAGAGTTAAGCTGAAGGAAAGTCAGTTTAAAATACCTTTAAATACCTTTGAGAATCATGCCCTCACTAGGGTTAGGGTAAGTAGTGATGCCTGAGATGTTTGCTCCCAGGGTTTAATTAATGAGGCAGTGATGCAGTAGTTCTGTCCTGGGGGTAGAGAGAGGGAATGAGATTGCTGGTGAATGAATGCACTCCTGATACGCATCTGTCACAACTCCTGGGTTTCTGAGTACAGGGCAACATGGGGATCGGATGAAAAGGGTATGGTCAACTAGAAATCCTTTATCAAATGCACAGGTTACCACAGTGCCACGTGCTTTGTGAGAGTACATCCACCACCATCAAAAAGAAAATTACATGTTTTAGAGTAATAACAGCAGTCATGCCTTGTGCACACAAAAAGCTATACTTGGAGACAGAGAGTTCTGAATAAATAATTGATGATTCTTTCCACAGAATGCACAGCGGATTTTTTTGCATCATAAATAAATGAGCAACCTTTTATTTATCCAGCGAGACCTCCTTGAGTGCATGCGGCACATCATTCTTGTATCATCGTGTTCAGTTAAGGGCTAACCAGCTGTTTGTGCTCTGTGGGACAGGGGAAATGGTTCCTACAAATGAAAATAGCAAAGAAGTGTCAGCCACAGGTACTGCGAGGGCCTTGATCTGATGATGTTTTATGGCATTTTCTTAAACTTCGCACAAAGAAACATGGAACGTTGCTTCCTGGAAGATGGGTTTTGTGTATCTGTATTGGGAGTAGCAATATTTTGTGAAGTTCTCACTTTGTGTGTGGGCTGCAAATGCAGGACTCAAGAAGTGCATCGTTTCCTCCTGGGCATTCTGCTTGCCACCACTGGGTGCATAGTTTTGCTTTGCTGCAGCTCTATGGGCCACACAACCAAGCTCATGCTTCAGTATCGGGGAATTAAATTTTCCAATCAATTAAATAAAATAGCATTCAAGGATTCAGTCAAGCAAATTGTGGCAGTTTGAAAACACTCCTGTGAGTTTTTGATTCTCTTGTCCTGGAGAGATGGGGTCCACATCCCCTCTGTTGAATCTGGCCAACCTTCGAGATGGATCAGTCCACAGGCTATGGTGGAAGTGATGCCACGTGACTCTGGAGGCTGTCATATGAGAGGTACAGCTTCACCTGGTACCCTGGGGCACTCAAGCTGGAGTTCTAAACAGCCGGACACAAAGTCCTTCCCCTGGGAGGACACCATGTCATGAGGAAGCTCAAGGCAGCCCATGTGGGAAAAACACATGGAGAAGCTCTTTAGACTAAACCAAGAGAGAGATGCCTGGCCAGTTCCTGTTTGACTGAAATGAGAGACCTCAAGCCAAGACTGCCTATTTGAACCTTCTCCAAATTCCTAACCCACAGACACTGCCAGAGATAATAAAATGTTTACTCTTACTTTAAGCCACTAAGTTTTGGAGTGGCTTGTTAGGCAGCAATAGAGGACAGGAATACAAATGAATCATAAATGCATAGAGAATTACAGACATAGAAATTACTCATCGGGGCTTCCCTGGTGGCGCAGTGGTTGAGAGTCTGCCTGCCAGTGCAGGGGACACGGGTTCGAGCCCTGGTCTGGGAAGATTCCACATGCCACGGAGCAACTGGGCCCGTGAGCCACAATTGCTGAGCCTGCGCATCTGGAGCCTGTGCTCCGCAACAAGAGAGGCCGCGATAGTGAGAGGCCCGCGCACCGCGATGAAGAGTGGCCCCCGCTCCCCACAACTGGAGAAAGCCCTCGCACAGAAACTAAGATCCAACACAGCCATAAATAAATAAATAAATAAATAAATAAATAAAATAAAGGAATTCCTTTAAAAAAAAAAAAAAAAGAAATTACTCATCAACTTATTTTAACTTAATTATCATCTACTGCACAGACTTTGTTCACGATTATCCACACCATGGTGCATGAATGACAGCACTCAGCTGGGATTTTGTTTTGTTTTGTTTTCTTCCGGTTTTATTGACATATAATTGACAGAGAGCACTGTATAAGTTTAAGGTGTCCAGCATAACAATTTGCTTTACATACACCATGAAGTGACTATCACAGTAAATTTAGTGATCATCCATCATCTCATACAGGTGCAAAATTAAAGAAGTAGAAAAAAATTTTTTTCTTGTGATATAAACTCTTAGGATTTACTCTCCCTTAACAAATTTCACATATAATGCATAGAAGTGTTAATTATATTTATCATGTTGTACGTTATATCCCTAGTACTTATTTATCTTATAACTGGAAGTTTGTACCTTTTTTAAAAAAAAATTTTTTTATTGGAGTATAGTTGATATACCATTGTATATGTTGTGTTAGTTTCAGGTGTACAGCAAAGTGCATCAGCTATACATATACATCTATCCACTCTTTTTTAGATTCTTTTCCCATGTATCGCCTGGGATTTTGAAGCTTCACCATGTGTTGGGGCTTACCGCAGTCTTTTTTTTTTTTTTTTTTTTTCTTTGCAGCATAAGGCCTTCACAGAGTCTTTTCAGAGATTTCTTCAAGCCCATAAGAAGAAAGTCTGCATTTTCCTTTCTAATTTCCCTGCCTGCTATTCCTGTATCCATGTAAGATGTAGATATTGCAATCTTTCCCCTTCAATCACGTGCCCTCCTTCACCAGTATTCTAACTGGTAACTATATTATGTATTAGATTAATTTAATTACTTAAGAAAGAATCCCCCCATATCCATCCAGCATTATATTAAAAGGGTTATACACCATGACCAAGTGGGACTTATCCCAGGAAAGCAACAGTAGTTCAGTAAAGGAAAATCAACCAAAGTAATAAGCATATTAATAGAAAGGAGGGGAAAAAAACAAACGATCTTCTCAATTGATGCAGAAAAACCTTTGACAAAATCCAACATTTTTTTCATGATAAAAACACTCAAAGAATTAGGAATAGAAGAAACATTCCTCCACCTGGTAAAGAGCACTTATGAAAATAACACATTTAACGTCGTACTCAATGGTGAAAGACTGAAAGCTTTTCCTCCGAGATCAGGAGTAAGACAAGCAAGTCCATTGTGTCCACTTCTTTTCAACATAGTACTAGGAGTTCTAGTCAGAACAATCAGGCAAGCAAAAGAAATAAAAGCATCCAAACTGGAAGGCAGAAGTACAGCTATTCACAGATGCCATGATGTTACAGACAGAAAATCCTAGAGAACCTATTTTTAAAAACCCATTACAGCTAATAAACTAATTGAGCAGAGTCATAGGATATAAGATTAACATGCAAAAATCAGTTGGATTTCTATATCCTAGCAATGAACAATCCAGAAAGAAGTTAAGAAAATGATTTCACTTACAATAGCATCAAAAGAATAATACTTGGAAATGAATTTACGGAAGACATATATACTGAAATTGACAGGACACGCTGAAAGAAGTTAAAGAAAACCTAAATAATTGGAAAAACATCCCTGTTTATGGATTGCAAGACTTAATATTATTAAGATGGTAATATGATCCAAGGCAGTCTATAGATTCAATGCAATTCCTATCAAAATCCCCATGGTCTTTTTTTTTTTTTTTTGCAGAAATTTAAAACCAATCCTAAAACTCATATGGAGTTGTAAGGGATCATAAATATCCAAAATAGTCTTGAAAAATAATAAAATTGGAGGACTCACACTTCCTTATTTAAAAATTTACACAATCCTGGGCTTCCCTGGTGGCGCAGTGGTTGAGAGTCTGCCTGCCAATGCAGGGGACATGGGTTCGAGCCCTGGTCTGGGAAGATCCCACATGCCGCGGAGCAACTAGGCCCGTGAGCCACAATTACTGAGCCTGCGCGTCTGGAGCCTGTGCTCCGCAACAAGAGAGGCCGTGATAGTGAGAGGCCCGCGCACCGCGATGAAGAGTGGCCCCCACTTGCCGCAATTAGAGAAAGCCCTTGCACAGAAACGAAGACCCAACACAGCCATAAATAAATAAATAAATAGATAAATAAAAAAGTTCAACTATTTATAACTAAAAAGATTTATAAAAACAAAAAAAATTTTACACAATCCCCATCATTCTTCAAGGCCTCTAAGGTGCTTTTCATCTGGCATCTTTGATTACCATCCTAGAAGTGGTCTCCCCACCTATATATATCCTCAGGTACTCTGAACCTTTCCTAGAGCCTCTGTCAAGTTTTACGTACTTTTATGATCACTTGTGTACATGTCTTTTTATCTATCAGGCCAGGGTGTAGTTTAGTATGAAATTCAAGGTCCTAGCATGACTTAGCATTAAGCAGTATATATCCCTGGGAACAACACAACTTCTCTCTGAGCCCTAGTTCCCTCAACTTAATGCTGGTAAAATGGTGCTACATTACTGGTTCCAAGGCAGGAGGTATATCAGAATTACCTGTGTTGCCATGATTCTATGAAAACCAACCGAATCAGAATCTTCAAGGTGGAGTGAAGTCCTGGCATGGGCATCTTATAAGCTTTTCAGGTGATTTTAGAACATGCCCCTGGATCCCAGGAACCAGAGATCTTGCCTGTCTTGGCTTACTGCCATCTCTTTAGTTCTCTAGAGGGAAGCAAAGCTCGGCACATAGTGGTGACCCAGTATTTATGTGAATGAATTAATGAATGATCTCTAAGGCCCTTTCCATCACAAGTATTTATGTCTCTCATCTTGTTCATGTATACATCCTCAAGGTGCTTAAACATAGTGTCTTGGCTGTATTAGGTGATGATTGAGTATCTGTTGAATTGAACTAAAGTCAGAGAGTTAATTTGAGGCACAGAAGCAGAATTCTGGGAATCCATCAGATGACAGCAGAAACTTTTCCACTCCATCTGTAAGAGAGACATTGTGGAGGCATAGAAGTCCTCCACTGAATGTTTTTGGAGATGTTTTTTAAAGAAAGTGTTTTAGTACAATATGATTTCAACTCTTACTCTCACAAATTTGACTTCTGCCACGTTTCAGTTGGTTTCATGCGGAGTCCTTCTGTATCCACATTGTCATGAGGCCTCCTGGAGAAGCTCTGTCTGCACTTTATCTCTCGGCCAGTCCTTCAGGCTGAGGCACTGGATAGATGTGGGATGCCTGCAAGCCAGAGGACCATACAGTGCTGGGGAGGGCATGGGGCGTATGTGGTCCAGCTTGGTCCATACTGGTTTCCTCCCCAGGATGAAGCAGACCCGCCCCAGGCACTGCTCCCCGCAAGAATGCCCAGCGAAAAGGACAATTTAGAATAGGCATCCTTTGATTCAGCTATTTATACCGCCTCATCTGCTAGACTCCAACCGTTCCAGGGCTTTTAGTCCTATTTCCAACACGCCCTGTCTTTAGACTACAGCTTGAGGCTTTACCCTTTAATAACCCCAGCTTGTTATTTGTCTTTCAAAGGCCCTGGGAGAACCTACTTGATAGACTCAGGTTTCACAGAGAGTCTTTTCAGTTCAACCTCTGCATTTTAGGGAGGATACATTAGCAGGGAAAAAAAATTCATAACTTCCATTTGCTTCACTTTATCCGATTAACAAGCAAGAGAACCTGCATACATTAAGAAATATTAGACATGTTTCTAATTTTCATCATCAGTTTGAGAGATCAGGGAGCTGTGAATTCAAAGTGTGAATATAAGGAGTCTTACCAGAGTTGAAGCCGGAATGTGCCCTGAGGGGATGGCTGGCTGGAGCTCGGTTTTGTTTGTTGGGTTTATGGATTTTGTTCATTTGCTCTGTTTGGTTGCTGGCAGCTCTTTTATTACAAGCAGCTGCCTTTGTACAAAGCAGACCTTCCAGTGTGCATTTGCTGACTCCCTGACCTCAACTGCTGGCCATGCTGCTGCCAATCGTTGGGCTCTACACGCCTAGAAAGAGCCGGTGTGAATCGAGGAACCGAGGCTTGAAATTTCTGTCTCCCTCACAAGCCCCTGAACTTCGGGACTTACGATTGTGCTAAGCCGCTGACAGCCAGCCACGGAACCACACGCTTCTTCACTCACTCAACAGTTACTCACCACGTGTCAATCACATGCCAGGTACCAATACCCCGAGTACTGGGGACGTAGGAACCGAAAGAAAAGACCTGGTCTCATGTCCTAAGTGGTTTTACCACATTCAAGGGAGACACACGACAGATATGAAAAATAAGAGTCTAAAATTAAGCATCAATTAAATATGAATTCAGACTCTATTGATTCAAAACTCTGAGGTTCTAGATGTAGGATAAACTAACATTTAACTGAGGACTATCTGAAGAATATATAACTTACTAATGGGAACTCATGTTTCGAATTCTGTCCCCAAAATCCAAAACAGTAATTCTTAAAAGTTTGTTTGCACTTAGATTGCTTCTATCTCTTGGCTATTGTAAATAATGCTGCAATAAACATGGGTGAGCATGTATCTTTTTGAGTTAGTGTTTTTTGTTTCCATCGGATAAATACCCAGAGGTGGGGGATTGCTAGATCATCTGGTCATTCTATTTTTAATTTTTTTAGGAACCTGCATATTGTTTTCCAGAGTGGCTGCACCATTTCACATTCCCACCAACAGTTAAAAGAATCACACTTGGTGTGATATATAGTTGAGAGGACAGACAAAACTCTGCCATATGATCCTTTTGTTGTATGTGTGTATGTGTGTGTGTAATTGCTTGTGTAAGTATAAAAGGTCTGAAAGGATATATGAAAAACAAACAAACGAATCAAGCCCTGCTTCATGTGATTGCACTGTAGGAGGAGATCTGGGCAGGTGGGGGAGTTTAGGGTGCAGGAAGATTTACTCTTTTTTAATCCTCATTTGTATGATTCGAATGTTGAACCATGTGGATGTATTTATTACCTGTTCTATAAATATGTAAATTTTTGAAAAGAAAAGAATAAATACATATAATTATTTAAGTAATTAAAATACACATCCCTGGGTCCTACCACAGAGATTTGGTTGGCATAGGTGTGTATGTATTAGTGGGATAGGGTCTGGGTCCTACCACAGAGGTTTGGTTGCCATAGGTGTGTATGTATTAGTGGGATAGGGTCTGGGTCCTACCATAGAGATTTGGTTGCCATAGGTGTATATGTATTAGTGGGATAGGGTAGGGGCTTACAAATTTGCATTTGTAACAAGAATTCCATGTTCGTATGCTGCATAGACTTTAAGGACCACACTTGAGAATCCTATCCCCAGGAGTTTTCTCCTTCAGGGGTGAGGCGTTTGTTCATCCATCAGTTAAGGAGGGTGTACCTATCATGCTCCAAGCACTGTGACAGACATTGATGACATGAGGATGAAGTGAGAAGTTTAGTGTCTGGAGGGCAGGACAGACGTGCAAGTATTCCACTGCAATTATGGGTCTCAAAATTTAGCACCTATCGATGTAAATGAGAGGGCTTGTTAAAATGCAGCCAGTGGGGCCCCATCCCCAGACTTTCTGACTCAGTAGGTCTGGGGTGGGGCCTGAGAATCTGCATTTCTAACAAGGTCCAGGGTGATGATGATGATGGTGATGCTGGTCCAGGGACCACCACATTTTGAGAAATTGCTCTAAAATGTCTCTGAAAAGTAGTTAACTCATTTGAACATATTTTAGATGTGGAACTCACTGCTCATACATGAAGGAAGTTCATACTTCATTAAAAGACAAATAAAAACAAAACAAAAAACATAAAAGGTTTCTCTATAACTACCATTCATACATACTCTACGATCACGTGGATGTTGAATTCCACTCTAAGTACGTGAAGAAAGCTACTCCTTTCTTCTCTTTGCTATTGAACCTTCTGACTCTCAGATGAAAAGTCCTTGACAGTCCTCAGAAGACTCAGTTTTGAGTTTCTTGGTTTCTCTTCTCTGGAGACCCTACCATGTGTTACTATTCCTCTTACAATATGGTTACCAACAATTCATGAGTCATGAATCTGAGGACTCACCCACTCAAAGTACAACGACCCTTTCACCTGCTTTCTTAGGCTGCAGCATCAGTCGGGGAAGGATCCCATCATTGCTGTTGCAGACAGAGGCCACCTACCTTTTACTGGGGTGCCCTCCCCAGCCCCTAACTGGGCCCACCTCTCCACTGGGCCTGCCTCTCTCAGCTACATCACCAACCGTATCCCTGCATTATTTAATTTGGGATGACTAATTGGAGGTTTTCCTCTTCTTCCTTTCTTCCCAATGTAAGTTACACACAGGTTGTCTTAACCTATGCGCCTCTTGGATCCTGTTGTCACCTTTCCATTTCTATGGATCTTTTTTTTAAATTAATTTTTATTGGAGTATAGTTGATTTACACTGTTGTGTTAGTCTCTGCTGTACAGCAAAGTGAATCAGTTATACATATACATGTATCCACTCTTTTCTAGATTTCCTTCCCATTTAGGTCACCACAGAGCATTGAGTAGAGTTCCCTGTGCTATACAGTAGGTTCTCATTAGTTATCTATTTTATATATAGTAGTGTATATATGTCAATCCCAATCTCCCAATTCGTCCCACCTCCCCCCCTTCCCTCTTGGTAACCATAAGTTTGTTCTCTACAGCTGTGACTCTATTTCTTCTTTGCAAATAAGTTCATCTGTACCATTTTTCTAGATTCCACATATAAGTGATATCATACAACATTTGTTTTTCTTTTTCTCACTTACTTCACTCTGTGTGACAATCTCTAGGTCCAACCACACCATGGCACTATTTCGTTCCTTTTTATGGCTGAGTAATATTCCGTGGGTCTTTTGAGGTTTGGGCGGAAGGGGAGGCGGGGCTTCTTGCACTTGTGTCTGTTGTTTCCTTAGTGAAAACAACTGTTCTAGGTCCCTTTTCCCTTCCGCAAAACTGACTGGCACCACAATGGAAAGGCTTGAAGACTTCAAGCTCTGTTTGGTGCTTCTGTATGATGACACCACAGGGTCTCATAGCCTGACCCAGGAATTTCCATTCAGAGCTGGAGACTAAAGGAGTTTTCGCCTAGCGGGGAATGGAAGTCCCTGTAAGCTGGCTAAGAAAATGAGGCCGAACATTCCATGTCTTTCCACCTTCTGGGCTGCGTTGGCTCTGAATGAGTGTGAAACAGTCTCAGAGAAAATGAGACCAGTGATCGTAACAGTCATGGAGATTAATGCGCTGCTTTCCGAGAACGAGAGTGCAAGCTGAGAGAGTGATGAATGGATGGGAATGTTCTTGAAGGCGGAACATTTCGTAAGGTCATTATCATTAACACGGCATCATCCTTTCCATGAGTCTCATGCTGAACAATAATGTTCTCATTCCCAAATGCAGCACCATAAAAATGTATCTTTGAAATTTACGCCATTATATGTCAAATTGATGACCAGACCCAAACAAAAATCACCCACAATCACAACACTTAATGCCTTTTAAATGCAGTTATGGAAATAGATGGAAAACAGCCAGTGTCTGCTCAGCACAAGGATTTTCAAATTTGATACAATAATCATAAGTTTACATTTCTCCAAGCATCCTTCCTAATGTATCAAAAGCCACACAAAATTTAAATAATAGAGTCAATCATCTAGCAAATTTGATTTGGAGGGAAAGGTTTTTCATTAGATGGTCTGGGGAGATTTCAGCCTGATAAAACCCCCATTCTCTAGATTCAAAACCCAGACAATGTTTTGTTGACAAAACATTCAAGCAGCAGGTTATTACAAACAACATCAAGGAACTCATAATCCAACACTGAAGAACTTCTTGGAAGCCATAATAACAACAGAGGCAGGAGTTGCAAAGCGTAAAATCATTGGTTTTCGGAAGCAAAATCAAATGGCAAACACTCAGGAGGCTATTTCTATTTGGGTCTAATCAGGCAGTTTTCCGGGTGTCATCAGAATCTGGGGGAACAATTTGCTCCAGAGAGATTTAGAAGAGAAAGTTCTAGGGAGCATCACACCAACTGATTGGGCAAAAGCCTTTAGTTGACCAGAATACTCACGTGAGACATGCTCCAAGCCCCTCCCATTCACAGACCCATCACAAACATACAACTGATTCCTGACTTGGTTTGCCAGAGGTCTTTGTCTTAGATAATATTGGAGATCATGGCCAAATTCTTATTCTCTATTTCCTACTTCTGGACTTCTGGTAGATTGTCATTTTTAACAAGAATAGCAGGATCAGTAACAGTAATAATAATAGTGGTACCCGTAGTAGCAGACAGCAGCAACAACTGTGGCTCTTGAACAATACAACATATGACTACCATTAACAAAAGTAAAAATAAAAACCAAGGGACCAAAGATGGTGAAGCGGGCAAGTTTCACTGTCCTTCAGTGAACCCGATCCCACACAGTGTCTCAGCTTGCGGGGCTGAGGTTCTGGGGTAGAGAAATGGGACGGGTCTTTTAAATACTGAAGGACGAGCACCGTATCTGTCCCACGTCAAGGGAGCAAGCCTGTGAGTGCTGCCCCGTGGCTGGGGGCACTGGGTTGTAGGGCAGGTGACCTGCTCTGAACACAGGGTGCACACCTTGGGACCCTGATGACCAGCTGTCCAGCCTGTGCTGATAACGTCCCAGAGTCAGGAGGATGGACCAGTGTTGGCAGCCGAGGAAGACAGGTAAGGGTTCACATTGCCTTGGGGGACCTGGGGTCACCTCAGTGTTTCACAGGTAGGATATAATTCCTCTGTCCATGGTTTACTTTACACTACTTGCTGTAGTAGATATCGGCGTTTGTTCACCACTCCATTTCAATTTCCTTTTGGAAGACCACTTCGTCCTACTCTCTACTCATGTAGCGCTGACTCTACCCTCAGGGGAAGACCATGCCCTAGGCTAGGTCAGTCAGCACATCTTTGCCTAATATATTTCCTAATACACAAAAATTCCCTCTCTCCCCACATGTTGGTCAGTTCCAGGATGGGGATAACACAAGTCAGGTTAAACAGACCTGGTGATTCCCAATTGTGAGGCTTTCGTTGGATCTATCGGAGAATCAACTCTTCTCCACTTCATCTGAGACTGAAGCTGTGGGGACCGCCACCTACAGCTGAGCCCAGGATACAGCCCCAAAGATAAGCACTGTGATTCTGGCCATGTGACAACAACCCTGAAATAAACGACACCTAAAGCTCACTCGACCTCCCAAATTCCCCAGCCTCAGAGGAGGCCAGGCCCCTCCCAGCTTAAAGCAAAGTTAGGTTGGGGTGGGGTCTCCATCCCTCATAATCTAAGGGCTGTAACTCTGTCAAGGAAGATGTGGGGTTGTCTTTCTCAATTTGTCACTAATAGAAATGTTAACGTAAACAAACACACAGAGAAATTATAGTATGTACTTTTTTTTTTTTTTTTTGCCACACCACGTGGCATGTAGGATCTTAGTTCCCCGACCAGGGATTGAACTCGTGCCCCTTGTAGTGGAAGCGTGAAGCCTTAACCACTGTACCGCCAGGGAAGTCCCTGTACTTCTTTCTCCTTCATGTTATCCTTAATCAATGGAAATCACTCTCCCTTACTAGAGTGTAAGCTTCTGGAGGGCAGAAAGCGGGTAGTCTTTGTTTCCCTCATAGAGTGCACTCTCCAGTAGAAGTTAAAGGGTTTTGTTTGCTAAGCACCATGCCAGGGAGACATGTGCAAATTTAAATGCAGAAGCCAGTTGAGCTGAGTTGTTTTGGATATTAACACACTACAGTTTTCTCTTTTGGGAAGAGAGATGGTGAGAAATTCAGAGATGGAGAAGAACAGAGAGATGCCAGCAAAGGTGGAGACCCCTTTCTGTAATATCCCTTTGCAACCCCCCAAACCTTAGTAAGACTGAAAACAGTCTATGCTTCATGGGAACTGGAAGCCGTGTGGAGTTATAGGAATGAGAAGACAGCTCCACGATGGCTTGTATTTACCTGTAAGATTCTACAATACTGGCTAATTCCTGGACTTAGATTATGAAGTACTTCTTCCTTTGCGGGGCTGGACCTCCGTGATCTCTACAGCAATTACATTACCAGCTAAAGCTGCAGGGAGAGTGACTGGAGAGCAGCCCCATCCGTCTACAAGAGTTTACTTTGGCAAATTACCCTCTAGGATGGAAAACAGCCACAGGCCGAGAGGCCGAGAGAGCCCTTAGTTATTGTTTCTGCCGTTGACCTCTGCGCTCCAGAAGACATCCCAGAGGAAATCAGACTCCCGGGTCAGCTCAATTGCTTTTTTGAGCCTCCCCCATTTAAGTGATTACTCCTGTTCACATGCCACAAATCACAGATGAAACAGAAACGAAGAGAAATTTTTGTCATCAACGTTTTTCTGAGAAGTGTTCTCATAGTTGGAGACAAGGAACAAATCAAGGCTTCACTTCAGCTGGTCGGGGCTGACCCCCTGCCCAAACAATGCCCTTTCGTGTCTACTACCTTTTAAAATGCAAACCTTGATTTTTCTTTTTTTTTTAACCAAGACAATCTGATGGCTCATTAATAAACTACAAGCCCAGGGAAGGGCTGAGTACTTGCAAAAAGATAAATCTTAATTAAAAAAAAAATACAAAGTCTGCCTGGCGAAGGGAAGTCAGTGGGGCCAGAGGCAGACCTACATCCCGCCACACGGAGTTCGCGTCTCTCTAAGGAGCCAGGTCGCACTGTTACAGCCAGCCAGGTTCAGGCAAGGAGCAGAGCGGTTCCTACCCGGGCAAAATAAACAGGTGCCACTGGGCCGGACACCTCAAAGAATGAAAGCTAGACATCAGACATCATCCCTTCACAAGCTGAAAAAAAAAAAAAAAATGTGCAAGAAGACATTTGGGGGACCATTGGGAAAATGTGAATATTGACTGCATGGATTAAAACAATGTAAAATTTCTTAAGAATGGTTTCTATTGTGACTATGTAGGAGATTATGAGCATTTTTAGTAGGTACATACTGAAGTGCTTAGAGTAAAGTTTTAAGTTGTTTATAACTTACTCTCAATTTAAGTGCAAAAAAATTCCTACATATGTAAATATAATATAAGGTAATATAATATAATATGATATAAATACACACACACATACAGTCATACATATGTAGAGCGAGAACTAACCCAGGAGAACTCAAGAGCTTCCATTCCAGAATTAAAATATATATGAAATGTTGGGGGAAGGCTCATGTGAGTGAAGTTAGTATTGTTAAAATTAAAGGAAAAAAATCAACTCCACTTATGTTCAAATCTACACAAAAGACAATTCTCTTATTTGTGAGATTTATAGAATTTAAATTTTTCTCCATGTTGCTTTTAATCATATTATCCTACTCTTGGGCCAGTAGTAAACACCTTAAAAATAAAATTGTAATGGGATTTTTAGATACCTGTTTCAGGCAGTGAAGCTCAGGAAGCAGTCTTAGGACCAGTTCTGATTTGCTATATAGTAGGAGATTGTGAACCAGTCAAAAATAACTGGTAAAAAAAAAAAGGAATGAGATCATGTCAAAAAAAGCCAGGCAAAAACAAAGGGAAGGACAATCTCTATGTATATGTGTGTGTGTGTTTAAAAGGTAGATGAAGCAATATTTGTTCAAGTTCCTATTATGTGCAGAGGATTTTACCTCATTCATTCATTTTATCCTCAGAATAACCATGCAAAGCTGGCTTTATTATACTCAGCTTACACATAGGAAACTTAGGCTCAGAGAGGTTAGGTAACAGCTCATGTATTTAAGAGCCAGGATTCAAAGCTAGGATTGAGCTCATGTTCCTGTACCAACTCAACATCAAAGGCATTGTCCAAAGGCCCGTAATTCAGTCCCTCAAGTGGCACCTGAGAGTCACTCAAGGGAAGGGAGAACAGAGGAGCAGAATGGAGCCTGCCTCTGTGCTTGGGCGCCTCTGTTTGTATGGGAGGGGTCCTGGCCACCCAGGGCTGGGCTGTTGGCTTTTTCTCTATCCCCCATCAGATTCTCTGTTCTTTCAACATAGACAGAAAACTTATACGCTAAACAAGCCTGATAGAAAAAGGAAAGAGGACAGTTGCTCTTCCTCCTTTAGGTCCTAAAACATATTCACCAGTTGTCTTTTAAACCAGGCATCCGCAGACTTCTTTTTTGTAAATAAAGTTTTATTGGAACACAGACACAACCATGTTTGTGCTACTGCATGTGGTTGCTTTCACGCTACTATGGCAGAGTTGAGTATTTGTAACACAGACTGTAACACCCACTTTCCCTTTACAGAAAAATATTCACTATCTTTCCCTTTACATAAACAGATCTAAACATAATGATGAGTCTTTCCACCTCTAATGCAGAGACTCTGGTGGTTTCCATTTCTAAAAAAATACAAGTACCCTTGGATTACCAAAAAAAAAAAAGTCAATACACTTTTAAAGGCTGATATACTACAGATACATTCTCTCATCATTGTCCAATACAACTGAAAATTAATATTTAAAATGAAAGCAAAAAAACCCCCTCCAAATCCATCAAACACACATCCAACTACCTATAAATCTATCACTACTTTTTCTTTTAAACACTCTTGAGTCAAAGAAGAAATAAAACTATGTGAACAAGAGTTTCCTGAGACAAATGGTAACCAGATGAAAGAAAATGTCCCATTGAAATAAATGAAGAGGGACTTCCCTGGTGGCGCAGTGGTTAAGAATCTGCCTGCCAATGCAGGGGACACAGATTCAGTCCCTTGTCCGAGAATATCCCACATGCGGCAGAGCAGCTAACTGCAGGCAGGCCACAACTACTGAGCCTGTGCTCTAGAGCCTGTGAGCCACAACTACTGAAGCCCGTGTGCCTAGAGCCCGTGTTCTGCAACAAGAAAAGCCACCACAATGAGAAGCCCACTCACCGCAACTAGAGAAAGCCCGGGGGAAGCAAGGAAGACCCAATGCAGCCAAAAATAAAATAATAAAATAAAATAAATGAAGGTAAGATAAAGATAAGCTACCAAGGAACGGTAGACCAAGATAAGCTAAAGATAAAATATTTTGGAATAAACGTAACAAACATGCAGACAAAATTCTTATGAAGGATCTAAAAAATGCTTGAAAAAATGGAAGCACTTCTTTGTTCTTCAATAAGGAGACTCAATATGATTGTAAAGAAGTCTATTTCACATAAATAAATTTTGAAATTTAAAGAATTTCTTTAATTTTGATACAATTATACAAAATTTCAACTGTAAACAAACCTAAGACTATTCAAGAAAATTTGAAAATAAAACGTAATGAAGGGGCTTCCTTGGTGGAGCAGTGGTTGAGAATCTGCCTGCCAATGCAGGGGACACGGGTTCGGGCCCTGGTCGGGGGGGATCCCACGTGCTGCGGAGCGGCTGGGCCCGTGAGCCACAGTTGCTGAGCCTGCGCGTCTAGAGCCTGTGCTCTGCAACGAGAGAGGCCGCGATGGTGAGAGGCCTGCGCACCGCGATGAAGAGTGGCCCCCACTTGCCGCAGCTGGAGAGAGCCCTTGTATAGAAATGGGGACCCAATGCAGCCATAAATAAATAAAAATAAATAAATAAAATTAAAAAAAAAAAAAAGTAATGAAGGATAATTACCTCCACCAAATAATAAAACATATTACACAGCTATAATTGTATCAGGCAATGTCCAATCAGGAAAGAGAAACCAGTTATTTGAATGGAAAAAGTTTGTTATATGTCAGACCAATAGTCCTTTGCACACTGTGTACATACAAAGGCATTTCTTCAGAATCATGTCTGCAGTTATTTAAAGAGCTTGTTTTCCTTTTGCCTCTATCTTTGAAATTCTTGCTTGGTCTGAAACCCTTACTAATAAAAAGATAGTCCATTCTTTAAAGTCATACACCAGACTGATGATTCAGTGGTTCATTTATTTCTCAGCTGTATACTGTTGTGCTTTGTTGCTCAGGAATTTTTTATGTTTTACAGTTGCCTGGTGGAGCTTAAAAGAAATAAAAGGACAAGGAAAAAACCTTTGGAGGAAAAAAAAAAAGAATTAATAACTATTACTGGGCAGTGGTGTAACAAGGGATTGGCTAGTAAGAAGTAAAGATAAATGTAAAGAATATAAGCATAGCAGATATAAGGAACGCCCACTACCCCTAGAGCTCAAGTAGATTGCCCAAGAAAGAAGTATCACTGCTGTCTCCACCTTACACACACACAATCATACTAAGCTGAGATCTAAACCTTCTTGGAGAAAGCACTAGAAAAGGACAGATCAACATCACCCACAAAAGTCCATGCAAAAATCCTAAACATTACTTTAACAATATTTAAAATGTATAATACGTTGTGATCAGTGGGTTTATCCCCAGAATGCAAAGTTGGTTTAACTTTCAAAAATCAATTAATGTAATTCACCATATCAACACTCTAAAAAAGAAAAAATATATGAGATGTCAATAGACACAGAAAAAGCATTTGACAAAATTCAACATCCATTTCTGGCAAAAATTTTCTAGAAACTAGGAATAACATGGCATCTATGAAAAACCAACAACTAACATCATACACAGAAGTGAAAACTGAATGTTTTCCCCTAAGATGAGAAAGAAAGATTTCTGCTCTTATCATTTCTATTTCACATTGTACTGAAGGTTCTAACCAATGCAGTAAGGCAAGAAAAAGAAGTAAAAGATATCAAGATTGTAAAGGAAGAAGTAAAACTATATTTACAGAAAACATAATTATCTATGTAGAAAATCCAGTGAAATCTACAAAAAGTCTACTAGATCTAGTAAGTGAGGTTGGCAAGGTTGCAGAATGTAAGATCAATACATAAAATCAATTGCATTTTCGTATACCAGTAATAAACAACAGAACATTAAAATAAGTACTACGTATTTATAATAACATAAAAATATGAAATACATAGTGATAAATCTGAGAAAAGATATGAAAGAACTGCATCCTGAAAGCTACAAAATGAATCTGAGAGAAATTAAAGACCTAAATAAATGGAAATACGTACATTGTTCATGGTTCAGAAGACACAATACTGTTAAGATATCACAATTTTCTATATAGTGATATGTAAATAGATTCAATGCAATTAAAGCAAAATCTCAACAGACATTTTCCTTAGGAATTGATAAATTTGTTTTAAAATATATATAGAAAGGCAAAGGACACAGAATAATCAAAACTCCTTGTAAAAAGAACAAAATTGGAAGAATAACACAACCTGATTTCAAGACTTATTAAAAGCTAAGTAATCAATACAGTGGAGGATTGTCATCAAGATGGGCAGATTAGGGCTTCCCTGGTGGCGCAGTGGTTGAGAATCTGCCTGCCAATGCAGGGCACACGGGTTCGAGCCCTGGCCTGGGAGGATCCCACATGCCGCGGAGCAACTAGGCCCGTGAGCCACAATTACTGAGCCTGCGCGTCTGGAGCCCGTGCTCCACAACAAGAGAGGCCACAATAGTGAAGAGGCCCGCGCACCGCGATGAAGAGTGGCCCCCGCTTGCCGCAAATGGAGAGAGCCCTCGCACAGAAACGAAGACCCAACACAGCCATAAATAAATAAATAAATACATAAATATTAAAAAAATAAATAAAATAAAAAAAAAGATGGGCAGATTATTGTAATGGAACAGAGAATCTAGAAATAATTCCACACATAGAGGGACAACTGATTTTTGACAAAAGTACAAAGGCAATTCACCAGAGAAAGAATAGTCCTTGCAAAAATGATAGATCAATTGGTGGTAGATCAATTGGATATCCAAATGAAAAACAAATGAACATGAACTCTAATCTGTACCATGCACCATATAGAAAGTTAACTAAAAATGTATTATATTCCTAGGTGGAAAACCTAAATTTTAAAATGTCAAGAGGAAAACATATGAGAAAATCTTTGTGTCCTTGGATTATGCAAAGATTTCTTAGATACAACAAAATCATAATCCATGAAAGAAAAAAGACTATATCAGACTTCATCAAAATCAAAAACTCCTTTTTGAAAGATATCGTTAAAAGAATAAAAAGACAAGCCACAGATGTGGAGAAAATATTTACAAAGCACACGTCTAATACATCTAAATATAAAGAATATACAATATTATAATATAGTCTTGTATTCAGAATGTATAAATCTAATATAGTCTTGTATTCAGAATGTATAAATGACTCTCAAAACTTAATAATAAGAAATCAAACCAAAAGAAAGAGAAAAGAACAGAAATCAAACAATCCCACAAGTAAATGAGCAAAAGATCTTAGTAAACACTACCAATGAAGATGTGTGAATAGCAAAGAAACACAAGAAAAGATACTCAAAGTGACTAGTCATTAGTTAAATGCAACTAAAAACCATAATGAGATAAATACCTATTAAAATGACTAGAATTAAAAAGACTGACCATACTAAGTGCTGACAAGGATGTGAGGAAACTGGAGCTCTCATACTCAGCTGCTGGTAATGTCACATGGGATAACCACCTTGGAAATCAATTTGAATCAATTTGAAATTTCTTAGAAAGTTGATCCTACACCTAAGAGAAAGGGAAGCATGTGGCCAGACAACAGTCTGTCACAAATGTTCATAAAAATGGAAACAACCTAACTGTCCAGCAATAGAGGAATAGATAAACAAGTATCATAAGTATGATGAGTGAAGAAGCTAGACAATAAACACTACATTCTATACTTTCATATTTATAAAATTCAAGACAATGCATGGTAATATATGATAGAAACCATCATAGTAGATAGGTGCTGAGGTGAGGGAGGGACAATTACCAAGGGGCACAAAGAATGTGGGCGTGTCCATTATCTTGACTGTGAGATGGTTAACAGTATAAACAGATGTCAAAAGCTATCACATTGTATACTTCAGGCATTTGCTGTTTATTGCATGTCAATTAAAGCTGTTAAAAATATTGTAAACAGAGCCATATACAAAAGATATAACCAGAGAAAAATTCTGCAATATATGTGATAGACTATGGGCTATTTTTTTGTCATTTACAAAGGTCATAGGAATCACACTGGTAACATATTTCTAAGAAACTTAAAGATTGTCTGAAAAAAATAAACAGGCAGTTTTTAAATAATCATCAAAAATAATAGCTGATGAAAAGATGCTTATCTTCACTTAGAGTTAAAGAAATGCAAATTGGACAGTAGATAAAATATCACAGTTTACCTACTAATCTGGTAAAAGTTTGAAATTTTGATATATCCCATGGTCTGGGATAAAACATCCTCTCATGCACTGTCAGAAGAAATCTATTGATAAAACATTATTTGAAGGACAATTAAGACCTTACGTATTAAAATTAAAAGTGCATCAAGTGTAAACCCAAATATTTTGTGGGAATTTTCTCTATGCGTATACTGGCAAATACATGTTGAGTATAATGATATTTGAGATGTGAAAACCATCAACCATCAAATATAAAAACAGCCTGTGTGTTTGTCAGCAACGAGAAGGCGGTATAGGTTACACAGCACTACATAGTTTTCAAAAGAAAGATGCTAATGTAAATATGCTGGCTGAGACAAGGTGTGGGATGTATATTATTGAAACGAGTGAGGTGTGGAACATTGTATATCTATCTAAATGACTCAGTTTGTGAAAAATTACAAAGTTTTCACAGACACATACACGGTATGACCCTGTGCATAAGAATCTTCACAAAGGATGACAGAAGAACAATAACAACAAAAAAGCAGTTTAAAGTGATTAACTTTGGATCAAGGGTTAACTCTGTAATTCTATGTATAGTTTCAAGTTTTTTTCAATTTTTTTAAACCAAGTTCTATTACTACTATAATAGTAATAATAATTTAATAACAAAATTAGAAAAATGAATACTTGAATCTTAAGGTTAATTCATACCAAACTTCAGGTAGTTGAATTAAAAATTGTCATTCTTGATATTTAAGATTATAAAAAGAAAATATCTGGATAATATGCAGAATGGTTCCCAAACTTGATTGATGTATCATTATTTCGAGGCTACAGCCGTAACATGGTCTCTTTAGGGATGTTATGACTGTTTGGCTACTTCCCTGCTGTAGTGGGAAGAGGGTGATGGCCTTTGGTCTGAGCACAAGTCCCAGCCCTGCCCTCAAAGGCCATGAGACCTTGGACAATACCTCCCAAACCACAGGTGCCTCACCTGTAAAGTGGGAGCAGTAATCTCTGTCACAGGAGCGTGTGAAGATTGCACAGAAAGGATGAAACCTATTTTTACTCAATCAACGGGTCAGATAAGAGATGTTCCTGGTTGCCTGAGTGTAGTGTCTTGGGAGGATGGCCCTGGTCGAACTGTCCTATTTTTTGTTCTCTGAGTTGTCTTTTGGAAGAGTTGAATGTAGCTGTTTGGTCAGTGTTTGTGTGTATGCATTTTTTTTTTCTGGGCAAATATTGATTTTTCTTGCTGGATCACTGAACTCCCAAGAAAAACTCTCCATGTCATAGGAGACCATTTGTAAGAGAGTAAATAGTAGTCATATTTATAAATACCCGATGAAATAAATTTTATGCATGCTTGGGCTTGAGTGATGGAACAACTGGTGTTACGACGTGGAAAGGAAATCAGAAGAGGATCACGGAAACTGAAAGGGAGATGCCATTAGAAGTTTCCCAACAAAGTCCCCAGGAGAGGGATGTTGGCGACCCATTTTTCAAGGCTGCCTTTTCCCTGGGGACCATTCAGCATGTCACCCAATCTTCTGGTCTGATGCACGAATGGGACTAGCTAGATACACCTCTTCTTGCAAGATACTGGGGGTATTTGTATCCACAGTAACACAGTGCATTTATAAACATCATCAGGATGTATTCTTCACTAGGCGTTTATCGCCTGGATGTTTTCTTAAGCCAGAGGAGGAGAAGGACGCTTTCCATGGGATACGGGAGGAAAAGGGGTAGAGGAGAAGCAGAAGAAGGCTCTTCTGAGTCCTGAGCTTGGGGAGAATTTCTTCCAAAACACAGGGGCCTTCGGAACGCAGCAAAGCACCGCTTTCTTTAATTTGCCGGGAGAGAATTTTCGTATTTTGAGAACAAAGAAAACCAAGTGTAGGCTACAAATCTGAGAACAAATCAAGAAATATATCTCAAGGGAAATCCCCTGGGGGTGACTATGATAGGGTCGCTTCACCCACCAGGCGGAAAATCTGAGCAATTCACTGATAAGAGTCCCTCAAGTCGCCGCACAGGTTAATCCATTCCTGATGCTATTCCATGGAAAAGGAGATGATTATCCAACATGCCCTGCCAAAGGCATGACTCCTGCAGACCCGGATGCTCACCTCACCACCCCGGCCAGGCGAGAGGCCCTGGTTGGGATCCCAGATCTTTCCCACCAAGTGCAGAATTCCCCCTGGGTTGGCTGGGCTGTCTTAATTCCTGCTAACTGATGGTAATTCTGACCTGTGAGTTAACAGGACCGGCCCTTCGAATTTCTTCTGGCCTTCATGCAATCTATTAAGGCACTTAAGCTTCTGCCTTCCACATAAAGCACTCCAATTTTTAAAAACAAACTTTTAAGTAAAAAATGACAGGGTTAATTATTCTGAAATATGCTGTTTACAGCACAAACTCCATAAAAGAGAATACATGATTTAGTACCCCATCCAAGACAGCACTGGTTTTCATTTCTGCACAATCAGGGCCTAAATCTATGTCACTCACTCCCCTATGTGCGCTGGAAATGGTTTTATGTTCCATCTTACTTTAAATTATACACATCAAGCTCATAATGGGACACGGTCTACTTTGTTGCCAAAACCTGCCAGGTTACATCATCTATTAAACTCTATTTATTTTTAATGACAAACAAGAAAAATGACAAAGCAGCTACTGAATGCCCACTAATGAACACCAAATGCCTCTAGAGGTCTCCTCCCTACCACACTCATTTGTCCGGGAGTCCAGTTAACTTCCTCTTTGATGCTTTACCTCCCCAAAATAATCCTAAGAAGAAGCAGGTTTTCATAAGCTACCGGGGACTGAGCTGGTTACCATCTGCCCTCACGTTCCGACTCTGGGGTCAAAAGTGTGATTCCGCTTTGACATACATCATTTTGTTAGAAGGAGAAAAATCTCATGTCCCATGGAAGCTCTTAGGGGCCAAATGAATGAAATGAAATATCAACCCTAAATTAGTAAGAATCACCTTTGGATCCACGAGCAATTCTAGAAAGGGTTGTAGATGAAAATATCAATAGGAAATAGCCAAGATAAGGACAGAGTTTCCTAAGAATCATACTCAGAAGATGCAAAGGGGCATCTGGAGTTAATTTGATCAACAATTGAGATTTTGACAGCGCTGCAGATTTTTATGTTATGTATTTTTGTATATTTGTTAGGAAATCTTTCTAAGTTCTTTTTTTAAAATTAATTTTTATTGGAGTATAGTTGATTTACAATGTTGTGTTAGTTTCTGCTGTACAGCAAAGTGAGTCAGTTATACATATACATATATTCACTCTTTTTTTAGATTCTTTTCTCATATAAGCCATTACAGAGTATTGAGTTCCCTGTGCTATGCGGTAGGTTCTTAACAGTTATCTATTTTACATATAGTAGTGTGTATATATCAATCCCAATCTCCCAATTTATCCCTCCCCCCTTCCCCCTTGGTAACCATATGTTTATTTTCTACATCTGTGACTCTATTTCTGTTTTTTAAATAGGTTCATTTGTACCATATTTTTACATTCCACATATGATATTTGCCTTTCTCTGTCTGACTTACTTCACTCAGTATGACAATCTCTAGGTGCATCCATGTTGCTGCAAATGGCACTATTTCGTTCTTTTTTGTGGCTGAGTAGTACTCCGTTGTATATATGCACCACATCTTCTTTATCCATTCCTCTGTCGATGGACATTTAGGTTGCCTCCATGCCCTGGCTATTGTAAATAGTGCTGCAATGAACATTGGGGTACATGTATCTTTCCGAATTGTGGTTTTCTCTGGATACATGCCCAGGAGTGGGATTGCTGGATCATACGGTAGCTCTATTTTTAGTTTTTAAAGGAACTTCTTTACCTTTTTGGCACCAGGGACCAGTTTTGTGGAAGACAAGTTTTCCACGGACGGGGTCGATGGTTCAGGTGGTAATGCGAGCGATGGGGAGCGGCAGATGAAGCTTTGCTCGCTCTCTCGCCCGTTGCTCACCTCCTGCTGTGCGGCCCAGGTCCTAACAGGCCTCAGACCGGTACCGGTCTGCAGCCCGGGGGGTGGGGACCCCTGCTCTATACTGTTCTCCATAGTGGCTGCACCAACTTACATCCCCACCAACAGTGTAGGAGGGTTCCCTTTTCTCCACACCCTCTCCAGGATTTGTTGTTTGAAGATTTTTTGATGATGGCCACTCTGACCGGTGTGAGGTGATACCTCATTGTAGTTTTGATTTGCATTTCTCTAATAATTAGTGATTTGAGCATCTCTTCATGTGCCTCTTGGCCATCTGTATGTCTTCCTTGGAGAAATGTCTATTTAGACCTTCCACCCATTTTTGGATTGGGTTGTTTTCTAAGATCTATTTAAAACCATCCCTATTGTGCCACGCCAAGCACAGCCCAGTCAAGGTCAAATCCCAGAAAGCACTGGTGGTACCCGCTTCCCAGTTGCCTTCTAGAATTAGATCTCTGGATGTAGAAAGATGTCCATGGGACACTGAGATTTTAAAAAGTAGTGTCCTACCTTTTCCACAGCATAGCACAGAAGAGATGGAGAAGAATGGCTGTCTAATCCCCTGGTCCCTGTTAATATAGACCCTAGTCAATGTGGCAAACAGAGTGGGAAGCACAGACTGATTTTCTTGCAAGAAGATGTCGGAGGGACAAAATGATAGAAAAGTTGAGTAAGTTTTTTAAAATCAGCTCTTTTGCCTCATTCCCCAGATGTTAGTTCGTTTGTCTCTTGGTCTTAGGCTGTTGGTAGTGGTGAATGTTTTATTCTTTTTCTCTGTCTTCATGGGTCTTTAAACAAGAAGTTATGGGTGTGACAGCCAGTTGCCATTTTGAACTGGAAATTCAGAATGCTGTTTTAGCAATAGCACACTGATTTCATTTGGAAGTATGGGTTTGTAATAGATCCTTTGGTGCTGGAACGATCTAGGCAAAAACATAGTGCAATTTATCTTTTGACGGTATTGAGTGAATCATGAGACAGAAGTATGGAAAAGGCAAAAATCCACAGTGTCTAGCAAGACAACATGAATTTTCTTACCCTAATTGAAAATACGGAAAAATGTTTTTGCGGGTACTAGATGGGCTTGGGGTGTTTGTGTGTGTGTTTGCAGCGTGAGGATGGCAGAGAGTATGGAGCAAATAAAGCGCTTCTATAGGCTTGGAATATTCTGGCTTCAAGAGAACATTCAGGAAACAACCTTTCCCCATTGGCTTTATCATGCAGCATAAGTCTGTTAAAATAATTCCTGCACTGAACTCTTTCATGCATTGCTGACCAGGCCTCCTACTTTCCTGTCCATTCCTCACACAAGGTGAGCCGAATGCTAATAGCCCAGATGAGGCTATGGTCATGACTTACTTCATGAGACTCCACACGGAAGATGGTTTAATTGAGCCACATCTTGCTCTTAATTTGAATTCACAACGTTCAGGACCATTAGGGAATTTTTTTCTATTTTAAATCTTTGTCAGCCAGGTTAAGTTTGCCAGATAAATTGTAGGACACCCAGTTAAACCTGAATTTCAGAAAAACAACAAATAATTTTTTTTAGTGTATGTCTCAAGTATTGCATGGGACATACTTACACCAAAACTAGTTATTCATTGTTTATCTGAAATTTAAATTTAATTGGGTATCCTGTATTTTTTGCTGTTGTTGCTAAATCTGGCATCTCCACCTATAGGGCTCTGCATTTGTAAGTTGCTTTTAAATACCAGAAAGGAAGAAACCAGGAAACTGTGTTTATCTTCTCCATACCTAGCAAAAAACCCTGCATATTTTCTGCAAAAAAAAAAAAAAAAGGTGTATGACCAAATGGCAAACATGAATTTAATGGGCATTTAGCCATAGTATAGATTCTGCATATGACATCTTTTTTAGTGCCAGTTAAATATTACTAATGAAACCCTATTGAAAATTTCTATTTTTGTTAGAAAATAAGATTATAGAGATTTAGGCTACATTAAAAATCAGAATTTATTACCTTAAAAGTATTTTTAGTCACACCTCAATTTAGTAAAGTGAAAGCATATTGGAAATGTGTCTCATATTAATCTCTTAAGTTGAGGAAAGTCTAACTTCAATGGGAAAATCAACTGGTCACTGACTGCCCTGGGACAAAGCCATCACAGTAATTCTCTGTAGGTCATCATCATATCCTGTGAAAAGACAGGAAAACCATGCTCTGGCCTCTTGCATTGACAAGATTGACAAGAGCTTAATGGTTATGTGGGTTTTTTTCCTATGCAAAAGCTAAATTGGGATCACAATGATTTGTAAAGTTCTCCCTAAGAGTAACTGCATAGTCACAGTTCAATATATTATATCAGGAAATTACCTACTGCAGCATTTTCACACGTATGCTTCAATTTAATCCAAAAGTCCTCAGGGTTCAAGAAAGTTCCTTGTGGATTTCAGTTCCTTCACAAGGAAAGGATAACTGGGTCCAAGTCTTCCCAATTTAAAAATGAAAACCTGAGTGGCCGTTTTACAAAGAGCTGACCAGGAAAGAGGCCTGAAGTTGCAATCTGCCATGTTTTCCTGGGCAAACAACGCACAGCCCTCTGCCAACTAGAAACACAGTGACAGGACTGGCTGAGTGCCCGTAGGACAAGTGGTCAGAGCCATGCTCCGTTCAGGCTTGAGGGCCCTCCCAGGGTGAGTGTGGTGTCCAGATGCTGCCCAACAGGCAATGGTTAGGAGGGGAATGCAGAACACGGACCAAGTTGTCCTTCAATTGGGGGAGATCTATGAAATCTGTGGTCAGAGATATCAAATCCCTCTTCCTGAAGGAAAATGTACCTGAGAGCTTAAGGCTCTTAGTTCTATTTTAGTTTTTCCTTTGCTCATGCTTTGTGTATGCATGCGTGTGTATGGTAAAAAATACATAACATGAGACCTAGCCTCTTAATAAACGCTTCAGTGTACAGTGCAGTATTTTAGCTCTACCACAATGTTGTACAGAGGATCTCTAGAATGTTTTTCATCTTGCATAACTGAAACTTTATACCTATTGAAGGGTAACTCCCCATTTCACTCTTCCCCTAGTCTCTGGCCACCACCGTTCTACTTTCTTCAATGAGTTTGACTGCTATAGATACCTCTTATAACTGAAATCATGCAGTATTTGTCCTTCTGTGACTGGGTTATTTCACTTAGCAATATGTCCTCTAGGTTCATCCAGGCTGTAACATGACAGAACTTCCTTCCTTTTTTATGGCTGCATAATATTCCATTGCATGTATATACCACATTTTCTTTATCCAATCATTTGATAATATACATTTTAGGCTGTTTCCAGCTCTTGGTCGTTGTGAATAATATTGCAATTAACATGGGAGTGTAGATATCTCTTAAAGATCCTGATTTTAATGCTTTTGGATAAATACACAAAAGTGGAATTGCTGGATCATGTGGTAGTTTTGTTTTTAATTTTTTTAATCAGATACACCATTTTACGTTTTCCACCAAAAGTACATAAGCTTCAATTTCTCCCCACCCCCACCGATGCTTGTTGTTTGCTGATTTTTTTGATAATAACCATTCTTACAGATGTGAGGTAAAATGTCACTGTGGTTTTGATTTGTATTTTCCTAATGATTAATGATGTTTAACGTCTTGGCATATACCTGTTGACCATCTGTATGTCTTCTTTGGAGAAATTCCTATAGAAGTCCTTTGCCTATTTCTTTTAATCAAAGAATTTGGGTTGTTGTTGCTGCATTATAGGAATTCCTATTTTAGATATTAATTCCTTTTCAGATAAATGATTTCATATATTTTCTTCCATTTCATAGGTTTCCTTTTCACTCTGTTAATGGTTCCACTGCTGTGCAGAATCTTTTTAGTTTGCTGTACTCCCCCTCACCCTTTTTTTTCTTCTGCTGCTTGTGCTTTTGGTGTCATACAGGAAATCATTGCCAAGACCAATGCCATAAAGACTTTCCTCTGTGTTTTCTTCTAGGAGTTTTACAGTTTCAGGTCTTAAATTTAAGCCTTTAATCCATTTTGAGTTGATTTTTGTATATGGTGTAAGATAAGGGTCCAACTTCATTCTTTTGCATGTGGATATCCAGTTTTCCCAACATCATTTATTAAGAAACTTTTTCCCCATTTTGTATTCTTGGCATATTTGTCAATGACTAGTTGACTGTATAATCATGCGTTTACTTCTGAGCTCTCTATTCTGTTTCATTGATCTATATGCCTGTCTTTATGCCAGTACCATACTGTTTTGATTCCTGTAGCTTTGTAATGTGTTTTGAAATCAGGACATGTGAGGTCTCTAGCTTTGTTGTTCTTTTTCAAGATAGTGTTGGCTATTCTGTCTTCTGTGATTCTGTATAAATTTTAGGAATTTTTTATTCCTATAAAAAATGCCATTGGAATTTTGATAGGGATTGCATTGAATCTGTATATTGCTTTGCATACTACAGACATTTAATCAGTATTAACTATTCTAATCCATAAACACAGGTTATGTTTCCATTTACTTGTGTCATTTTAAATTTCTTTTAGCAATATTTTGTAGTTTTAGTGTACAAGTCTTTTGACTCCTTGGTAATGTTTATTCCCAAGTATTATATTCTTTTCTATGCCACTGTAAATAGGATTGTTTTCTTAACTTCCTTTTTGGACTATTTGTTGCTAATATATAGAAATGCAACTGATTTTTGTGTATTGATTTCATATCCTGAAACTTCACTGAATTTATTTATTAGTCCTAACAGTGTGTGAAATCTTTTAGGGTTTTCTACAATACTTATAAGGTTATGTCATCTGCAAATGGAGATAATTTTACAGTTTCCTTTCCAGTTTGAAAGCCGTTTATTTCTTTTTTTACCTAATTGCTCAAGCAAGAACTCCTAGTACTATGTTGAATAGAAGTGGTGAGAGTGGGCATTTTTTGTCTTGTTCCTGACCTTAGAGGAAAAGCTTTCAGTTTTTCACCACTGAGTGTGATGTTATCTGTGGACGTTTCAAATATGACCTTTATTATAATGAAATAATTTCCTTTTAGTCCTAGTTTGTTGAGTGTTTTTATCATTAAATGGTCTTGAATTTTGTCAAGTGTTTTCTCTGCAACTATCGAGATGACTGTGTGATTTTTATCCT
The DNA here is from genome assembly GCF_009873245.2 of Balaenoptera musculus. Classification (NCBI taxonomy): domain Eukaryota; kingdom Metazoa; phylum Chordata; class Mammalia; order Artiodactyla; family Balaenopteridae; genus Balaenoptera; species Balaenoptera musculus. The sequence goes on along the minus strand of NC_045804.1, from coordinate 55,377,099 downwards.
TTGTTCTGTTAATATGGGATATCACATTGATTGATTATACATTGACTGATTGCAGTCCCTGTAAAACTAAGGCCAAGTACACAAAAGACAGACTATTACTGGGATGAAGGGCAACTGTTCAGCAGTTCATTCCTGGGATCTGTCTCCTTTGCTTTATTTATTTTCTAGATTCCTAACTCACAATTCCTGATTCTAAAGTTTAAAGATGTATGAACTTTGGCCAAAGGTTTATGTGGTGAAGCTAGGAGTCAAGGCTGCCTGGCTCCAAAAAGCTCACATGAAATTCACATTTTATGTGAATTTGAATTAGGCAAATTTGAAACAGTACAGTACAAAATATTATTTAACATTCATGGTTTATACCCCCAAAATGTACAGATCTCAATTTTTAAAAAACTGCTAAGAATTGCAAAATTTTAAAACTGACTGACAGACTCAATTATAACTTTTTCTGTCATTGCCACAAGACAACAAAACTTTGCCTGATTAAAAAAAAATCATTTTTGTCAGTATTTTATGAAGTATGTTACAATTAACATGCAACAGTATTCCTCAGCAATTTTGGTAACCATTCTATTGCTCTTAATATGTATTACTACTATCACAATTTATCATTTAATATGCATTATTATTATTAATGGAATCCCCCCAAAAAGATCTCCTTTAGCAATATTATCCAAACATTTACTATGCTGTGGTGCTAGAGCTGCTGCTGAAAATTGTACCTGGGAATCACTAACTTCTAGAAACATGTAAGTTGTGATGAAACACTATGAAGTCGGTCAGACTATTAACATGTGCTCTGCTGTTAGTTTTGAGAGAGTGTGAAGAGAAGCACTAGAGATTGCTGAGGAAATAAAAAGCAGTCTTAAAGCAAAAATCTGCAATAACGGTTGAAAGAGTATATGGCCCCCAAATTTACTTTGCTCCCCCAGTCCACTGGTACATGTGTTCCTAAGGGAAAATTAGTCTTGAATTCTGCTAGGTTTTCAGGAATGCAGCTCTTACACAAAGTGCAACCACCCCACATTTTTCATTAAAAGCATCTGACAGTATTTTGCCATCTTGTCCAGTTTTATGAAAGAGTCCTGTGGTTTATCAGCAAGAAAGGAATTTCCATGAGGATGAAGATTAATGTAGTCCCAGAAGCTAATACCACGTTTACCTGGAAAATAATAGTATCTAATAAAACTTTGGTGGATGAATAAATGAATACGTACACAACCTCAGATAATTTAGCACCATCACCAATCCCAAAGAGTTCACTCTACACATTTCCCTCCAGATCATTTATAAGGGTTTTCATTCCTGGGAAAGATAGTTTTTCATTTGAAGAACTAACAGTTTATCCCTAATCTTGCCTGCCAAGTGACAATTAAACCACTTAACAATCCTTTAATAACCTGAATAAATAAATCTTTGGCACAAAACTGTTTCAAAGATATCAGAGTCTACCCCCTCTGGGATTTTTTTATACGGTGCTTTGTTCTGATGCTTTCCATCTATATTGAGAGTAAATGTAAGAAATAGGTTTTTGAAACTCGGTCCTGTGTTCACCAGAATAGATGATGAGAATTTGCTAGTTACATTACACAGGTCCTCTTTACAAGAACTCCCAGAATAAATTCTTTCCTGCTAGTATCAAAAACAAATCAATTCTCCTGAGCAATTGATTTGCTTTAATCTCTTTGAAACTGTAAACAGTGTAATTGACAATGTTGTTTTTGTTCATATGTCTGTGTGTGTGTGTGTGTGTGTGTGTGTGTGTGTGTGTGTGTGTGTGCTAGACCAAGGTGATGAGGGTTTAGACCGATATCTGGCCATAGTTTTTGTTCCTATCTTTGCCTTTTTATTGCTTTCTCTTTTAATTTAACTTGTGTTTTATTCATCTCTCCTAAGCCTTTTTGGAACAAGGCAAGATCTCAAATAACATCAAAATAAATAATGTCAAAACCTATCAGAGCCATCAGCTTTTTTTTAACCCTTTGGGGTGAATTAAAACGTGCAGCTCGGGACCTCCTTGGTGGCTCAGTGGTTGAGAGTCCACCTGCCAATGCAGGGGACACGGGTTCGAGCCCTCGTCTGGGAAGATCCCACACGTCACAGAGCAACTAAGCCTGAGCGCCATAGCTACTGAGCCTGCAGTCCAGAGCCCACGTGCCACAACTACTGAAGCCCGCATGCCACAACTGCTGAGGCCCGCGCGCCTAGAGCCCGTGCTCCACAGCAAGAGAAGCCACCACAATGGGAGGCTGGCGCACTGCAGCGAGGAGTGGCCCCCGCTCGCCACAACTAGAGAAAGCCCGCAGGCAGCAGCAAGGACCCAGCACAGCCAAAAAAAAAAACCCAAAAAAACATGCAGCTCGCGCGCTGGCTGATGAGACAGGCAGGTATTGCTTTTTTACTAACCATGGGGTGGCTTTTTCTAGGCTGGATGACATTTTGTTAAGTACCCAGTAACTAACTTTGGTTATAGGTGGCCCTAACTTATCTATCTAGTATGAAATCTAAACTCACTGCTCTGTAGTTTCCTCTGGGTTTACGTATTCAATATTTTGGAGGTGGGGGATGGGTTGGGGCTGAGGCATAGATCACATTACCCATCACTCTAGCTTGGAGGCTGTGTGTCAAAACCACCACAATTTTTCAATGACCCCCTCAGATAGTTGTCATCTAGTCTTTACCTACTGTATTTATATCTGGCTTGACAGTTTACCCTGTGTATTTTCCAGGAATTGACCCAATAACTGATCTCTTTGGTAATTTCCTAGCAACTTCTAAGGCACAGAATACGCACACTCTAGACTCAAACCTGCATTCATATCTCAAATCTGTTACTTACCACCTGTGTGATTTTGGGCAAATACTCAACCTCTCTGTGCCTCAGTTTCCTCATTTGTAAAATGAGATGAATAGCGGGAAGTCGTGGGGATTAAATGAAGCCATGTATATAAAATACTTGTAACGGTGCCTGGCATATGACTAGCAGTTACTGAAATGGTTTTCTTGTGTTACTGTTTATATTGTTTCTATGAGTTCTAACTTTGCACAACACCCATTTAACCAGCTCCCAGAGATTCTAGCTGACCTCGCCCTTTTTGTGAATATAAAGAGTCTATTATATTTATCCGTGGAGTCCCTTACCAATACTCTCTTAAATTCTTTTTTTTTAAGCATGTCTAATTTCTAGTGTATGCCTTCCTGTTTTCCTCAGTTAGTCTGCCTTTCCAGTTTTGAAAAATGGCAGGAGAAAAACCTATTTTATTTTGCCAGTTGACCATGAAGAGTTGTGTGTGTGCTTTTGTTGTTTTCTTTAAAGTGCCAGGTCTTTTGCTTCCTTGGCATGCCTTTATCCTGGACTTCTAGCAAGCTATTCGAAAATAGTCACCAGGCTGTCTTAGCTTTTAGACTCTTCCTTTCAATTTTTCCCCTAACAAATGTTCCCACTTGGCCATTAAGCTCTTTTCAGGAATAATAACATGAGGCATTTCTTTGGTTTTCCTTCTCCCTCTGGAAAGTAGAAATTGCCCTGACAACTGCTCACTGACGTTTCACCATCAATTCCTTCCTACAAGGCTCCTAGTCTTGTCTTGGGGCCAAGTTCCACCTATTTCTTTCCATCTGGATTATTCTACAAAGCTGCCTTCTCAAAAACTTTACCTCTACCTGTCTATCGATCAGTTTTTCTACCAAGCTAGTTGGATCCTCTTACTGCCAATTTTTTCATCCACTCAATGAGTATTTGTATTTGACTGTTGTAAATAATGCTGCAATAAACATGTGCGTGCATACGTATCTTGGGTGACCTGTTTTCATGTCCTTTGGATATCTACCCAGAAGTGGGATTGCTGGATCGTAAGCTAGTTCTATGTTTAATTTTTTGAGGAACCTCCATACTGTTCTTCATTGCAGCATTATTCACAATATCAACAATATTCACAATATGATATGGAAACAACTTGAGTCCATCAACAGATGAATGAACAAAGAAATACGTATATATGTATTTGAGATATATTTATATATCTCAAATTAATCCATTGTACAACTTAAACTCACAATATTTTATGTCAAAAGTAACTCAAGAAAAAAAAAAAAAAAAAGAAACCAACCAAGTATTTGAGGAGCCCCTATGGTTTGTCAAATTCTCTAAGTGAAGGAAACTTGGTACACAAAATACCATTCCTGCCCTCAAGGAATTTACATTCTGGTAAGGACTAAGGTTTGTGGTGGGTGAGTACAGGTGTTACAGATGCATTTAGTAGAGAGGAACTCCACTCGGTTATATTGATTTAGGCAAGGCTTCCCTAAGGAGATGATATACTAGCTGAGATAAAAAAGAAAAAACAGCAATTGCTACACATGGTATCCCATGGTAGTGCCTACTGGGAGCAAAGAGACAAAGAAAACTGAGTCACGTTTCTATAGACTGAGTGATAATGAAGTAGAGAGAGCACATTAGCTAACTCTCGCCAGAAGACTGGCCACGCAGGATGGGAAAGAAATAAGGTGGGAGAAAGAAAGCCTAGGAGGGAACGGATAGATACAAAGTCACTAGATGCATCAAGCGACTGGTGGTCTGGATACTATTCCCCGAGAAGTATCTGTGACAGCTGAGGGAGGGAGTAGTAAGGAGAGGACGCGGTAGCCACAGGTATGAGTGGTCCTGAAGAGCTGAGGTTGGGTCGTGAGAAGTGAGGAGACATGGCCATTGGGTAGATTTTCCATGAAAGCTGAAGCTGCTCAGGCAGCCTTGGGGGTGGGGAGAAGTCAGCAAGCCCTGTCTGTACCAAAAATTTCAGTAATTGAAGAAGAGCCCTGGAGAGTCAGCACATTCGAGAAGCAACAGAGAACAGCATCATCAAAGCCTAGGCTTCAAGTCCAAGGAACACAGTTTAAAGTCCAGCTTCGTCCCTTCCTGTGTGACCTAGGACAGTTTACCTTTCTGCCCTCTGTGAGTGGGGAATCATCACAATGCCAACGTCCTAGGGTGGCAGAACCAGGATCTGAGAATAATGTCACGTGCTAAATGCTAAGAGGTCAAGACCTTTAGACAACAGATACCAGATTCCAAAGTGAGGAGTCTGAGGGCGTGTAACATCTCAGACAGACACAAACACTTACAAGTTAGACTCAGTTTAGGGGTTTTAAACCCTTTACCGACATGGAGGGAATAAAATGAAAGGATCGGTTGTCGGCTAGAAGGCGAGATGGTTGTTAAAGAGCTTTCTCTGGAGAAAATGTTGCTTGAAGGCCTCCCCAGCCCCCTCCCCATGAACAAGAGGAGGGTGGCTTCAGTGAAGCTTTGAGAGTCTGTGGTAGGAGGGCTGGAATGTGCTCGGTTCTCACTTCCTTCTGAGAAACCCACAGGGCTAACTGCTGATGGGCTGGTCAGAGGAGAGATGTCTGCCTCGGGCTCAGCTTGCACTCCTGGAGTTGGTCATGGCAAAAGCTGCACTGGCATTTCTCACGGAGCACGTGTGGTCCCACCAAAGGAAAGAGCTGCTGTGTGGTTGTTTTAGGTTCCGTCCAATCATATGGGCCATGGCACCTGGGCAGACGGGAGCTGGAGGAGGAGCCCCAGATTCCCGGGAGCAGCCCAGGTCACTCTGGTGGGAGAACCATCTCCAAGAGCCTGCCCTCCTACAGAGAGCGGGGCGGGAGTCGAGTAAGGAGGGTCCCTGTGATAAAGACGGGAGCTCTGTACATTATGCAGGCTGGGGAGTCCCGTTTCTGCATTGAGGCCATGTCTGGTAATTTACTGTGGCTCCTCAGGATAAGACACCACCTAGACCTCACCCCTTTCCTAGCACCTCCTGGGCTCCAGCACAAATGGCTACGTGGAAACGTGTGCCAGGATTTGGCATTTCCCGGAATTAAGCCAAGTCACAGGCAAGGTGTGCTTTTGAGGTGTTCTGTTTGCTTTAGGGAATTACATTTTATATGTATTTTACTAATATGTGTTTGCTTTGTATTTCACTTGGCAATTTCCCAAACACTTTCACGCCCAGTGTCTTAGGCACAGTAGTAAAAATGTCTTTAGCAGAGATAGACTTGAGTTGGGGTCTGGCTTCTCAACTTGATAGCTCTGTGACCTCAGACCACTGAGGAAATCTTTATGCCTCATTTTCCTTGTCTGAAAGAGGTATTAGTAAAATAATCTCCCTCATAGGATTGTCTTAGGCCAAGTGAGATACTCTACATAAAATTCTTAACCCAATGACTGATATTCAGTAGAATGTTAGTTATTCATAATCATTGTACTATTACTAAAAACTCCACAAGGGTTACATGCTGATCTCTAGTTTATAGATAAGGCAAAGTAGGCTCAGGAAGTTAAGGGGCTGGTTCTAGGTCACACAATGAAGCACTGATCCCAAGAAACCAAACTCAGAGCTCTTTTCACTGTGTCATGATTGACTCACATTTCAGTATTCAGGGCCAGGTAATGCTGGCCATGATCTATCTGTCTGTCTCTCTCTCTCTCTCTATCTCCCTATCTACCTATCCACCAATCCATGTATCTGTCATCTATCTATCAATTATCCATTCATTCATCTATCTATGCATCCATCCAACTATGTACCTATTATCTATCATCTATCCACTCATCATCCATCCATCCATCCTTCCATCTGTCCATCCACTCACCCATCCATCTATCCACTCCATCCATCTATCTGTTGTTTTTTTAATCATACAATGATTAATTTTTTAGTAGCATTAACCACCTGCTTGTTTGTCAGGCAAACCTGATCCAAGTCTAACTGGTCTTTACCTTATTGTTTCTTAAAAACAGAATTTCTGTTTTGTTTTGGTTTGTTTTTCCTAAACTCACAACATTATGAAGAATCAGTGGAGACTTCTCCCTTCAGAGGTTAACTTAGAAGAACTCGGCATTCGATTCACTTCTTTGTGCTTTAGACATTTTATCTGTCAAATGCAGTAGCACAGGGAACTCTACTCAATGCTCTGTGGTGACCTAAATGAAGGAAATCCAAAAAAGAGGGGATATATGTATACGTATAGCTGATTCACTTTGCTGTACAGCATAAACTAACACAATATTGTAAAGCAACTATACTCCAATAAAAATTTTTACAAAAGTACTACTCGCCTCCTCCAAAAGGAATATGGGGGGTTTGAGCATGTATTTGCTTGTGGTTCCTGTAGGGCGTGATGTCGTGTTGACTTCCTGAACGGAGGGCTGCTCAGAAAGGGAGAGACCTCATCGCAAGAACACAATCTAAACACTCTTTAGTCAAATGTCAGGCAACAGCTTGGATTTCTGTATTTTCTGAGTGTGATCTGAGTAACGGAGTCTGGCCTGCCACCCACGTTTTTTGGCAAGTGAGGAGGTTTACAACCAACTGTCCTTCTTCATAGACTCCTGTGTATTTTGCAGGGCTTCTGCAAGGAGCCAAAAGTGACCTCAGCTCTGCTTGTATCAGATGGAATGAGATCCTTACTCAAGGATCCTGGGTTTGGGCTGCTTGGGTTTGAATGGAGGAAGGGAAGGAATCTCAAGTGTACCCTTTGTACTAGGTAGGTGCTCAGTTAATATTTGTGAATATGACCCACTGACTTTCGAAATCAGCTGAGTGTCGGAACTTTCTGTTCATTCTATACATAGCTCTTTTATTCTCTTGGTGACGAATGGGTCTGGCTCCCTCCTTCCAACACCCCCTGCGACATCCACCACTCATGAAAGTCTGAGTGCTCCTCTGCCAGGCACACCTCATTTGGGAAAACTTATTCGATGAGCTCATAATGTCAATTCAGGAAATGAAAGACGCATTTATTTAAGATGGCTTTTGCTTAGACAGGATGCCAAGGATGCTTATCCCACCCTGAGATACATGTATTTCACTTTATTTATTTGAGGATCTTGTTGTCAGTCTCAGTTTTTACTAAATTCTGCACACTTTCCCTGGGTGTGGTCATCATTCTATTTCTATCTACCATCTCCATGATGAAGACTGTCACATCTATAACTCTAGGCCTGGTTCGATTTTTGCTCTCATTTCCTGTAACAGACATTTCAAACTCTCACTCTCCTCCCGCCGTGTCACCTCTGCTCTTGCCCTTAGCCGTCTAAATCTCCTCTTGTTTCCCAGAGACATTAAAGTTATCTGAAAGAATAACCTTCCTCTGCTGGGATGGGCTGCATTTAAGCCCAACCTTCATCACTGCTGTCACAGGCAGTGGTACCTGACGAGTGGTCCTCTCTCTACCCATATACCCTGGATCAATTCCATCCTGCCTTCTCTCTGCTTGCCCCTTCTCAGTTTTCTTTATGGTCCATACTTTATGGGATCATCCCCAAAAGTCGGAAGTCCTCTTTTCTTCTCCTTCTAAACACTCCCTCTAGTTTTCCTCAATGACTCACATGACTTTAATTAGCCCCTGAAATATGGAGAGATTCAAGATGCTTTCCTCGTGCTCACCTCTTTGCAGAGCTTCGAATCCATATACCCAATGGGCATCTCCATTTGGAAGACTTTTCCAAATCAGCATGTCTGAGCTGAACCCAACAGACCCCTGCCCTCATGTCACCAGTCTCAATGAATCGTATCACCAACCTTACAGTTGCCCAAGCCTGATTCTTAAACCACATCTTTGACTCTTGATTCTTTCTCCTTGTAATCTCCAAGAACTTTTGGTCCAGCTTCCAAACACATCTCAGTTTCGTCTACCTCTCTAATCCTTCATGTAGATACCTGAGTTCAAGACAACAGCATCTTTCACCAGGAGTACTGTGAAGCAGTACTTGCAATTCTGTCCTACATATTAGGAAACACAAGAGGAAGGACTGGAGGTTATATGCCAGGTTGGGGATGCCCACCTCTTCTTTTGTAGAAGAGCAGACTTGGGGATTGTGAGAACACAATCCAAGCCACAGAAGGGACAAGACCACCACATATACCACAGGAAACTCAGAGCTGCTAGTTGCCCCTGCATTTTTCTCCATATTGTCTTTATCAGGCCACTCTAAGACCTGTGAAGAGAGACGCAAACAGATGGTGCAGTGAGAGAGGGCTCAGTGAGAAACTTCCCTGTGAAGTTCGGAGAGAAATCGGGATGGTGGCTAGAGATAATGACGGTGACCGGGCAACAGTGGGACACAGGAAGAGAGTTATTCAAAGGAACAGTGACCAGAAGGCTGGCTAACACCTGCCAGCAGCCACTCATGGCCTAGATGAGGACCAGAGCAGGGTAGCCCCCGAGGATGTGAGGTTGTATTAACGTGGCCTCAATCTTCCTCCTCCTGTGAGCCTTCCTAAGGGCAAGGTGGCATCTAGCCCCTGCTGGTCCACCTGTACAGATAAACAACGGGGACCACCTCTTGCCATTGGCTGGTTCTGTTCAAATTCCAGAAGCTCCATGAAGCAAGGCTTGAACCAGTTGGTGTCAATGACCCTGAACATGGTCTTGGACTCCTCACAAGCTGTGTGCAAAGACAGCATCATCACCAATACTGGTCTTTTACTGCTCTGGAGATGGAGTATCAGTTTTGCCGATCAGATCAGAAAGACTCAAAAGGAGAGAAAAGAAGCATCTAGAAGCCTGCATCCCTCTGGGTTGGAGTCTTTCCATCTCACAGCAAGGCAGTTAATGCAAGGGCAGGGAAGGGGCTTGGGAGAGCCTGGGCCATTACAGAAGGATTCAGATCACAGTCTTCCCTTGCTTTCCAGTGAAGCTGGAGAGAAAGCAGCTGTTGTCCTTGTGGTTGAACCTCATTTCCACAGCCCTATCATTCGGTTTGTAAGAACCACCATCCTCACCCTCTCAGTTGGAACTGACCAGGAAATCAGGGACAGAATCAAGTCCAGACACTAGAGGTATAGATTATTCTATCTGTGCTGTTTTATCTCCTCCCTGAGAATCCAATGAGGAGGTGGTCATGTCCAATTATTGCCTAAATAGGAACTCAAACATGTGTTCCCTTTCCATTAATTATCTCCTTTTAGAGTTTTCCCAGTCAGATCTGTGTAGACATTTACACAACTATCTAGAGTTCTCAGCTCTGGACACCCACATTTTCTGGAGTGATCATACCCGGTCACTGCAGAGTGTGGGGCAACGGCACTTAAGATGCGTGGATATAGTCAAGAGCCGTGATTCAGAACCTTCTCCCCAAGGGTCATGTGGATTATGGAGAGTTAATCTTCAAATCTAAATTTCATTTGTTTATGGGGAAAATGATGCATGTGTTTTCAAACACCTAATGCAAATAATTATCCTCTTTGAATACTGCCCCTTTTCTAGACTAGAGAAGTAGGCTTTTAACTGTTCTTTCTTTTTTTTAGCCCTCCTCTTTCCTTGAGTTTACCTCTGTGCTTTTTCCATATATATAAATATATACATATATACATATTTAATGTAAAACATGTTCATCCTTTGCTTAATGGCATTTGTCACCCACAGGGTAGAATTAAATATTCTGAGCTTAGGACACAAAATTCACCAGGAGTTAGCAAAATGTGTCCATAAAAGGGCCAGACAATAAATATTTTAGGCTTTGTGGATCAGGAAGCAAAATCGAGTAACTGTTCTCATGGAAAGGCTAATAGTCATCTTTGCATTTTACACTTAAAAATGTGGAAACCTGGCCACGCTCCCTTTTGGTCCTCTGCCCTCCCAATGATCCCCCAATTTCTCCCTTCGGGCAGGTCTTTTGCCTCCTTAGGTAGGTTTATTCCTAGGTTTTTTATTCTTTTTGTTGTGATGGTAAATGGGATTGTTTCCTTAATTTCTCTTTCTGATCTTTCGTTGTTAGTGTATAGGAATGCAAGAGATTTCTGTGCATTAATTTTGTACCCTGCAATCTTACCAAATTCACTGATTAGTTCTAGTAGTTTTCTGGTGGCATCTTTAGGATTTTCAACACTGATGAAAGAAATCAAAGATAACAGAAACAGATAGAGAGATATACCATACTCCTAGATTGGAAGAATCAATATTGTGAAAATGACTATACTACCCAAAGCAATCTACAGGTTCAATGCAATCCCTATCAAATTACCAATGGCATTTTTCACAGAACTAGAGCAAGAAATTTTGCAATTTGTACGGAGACACAAAAGACCCCGAATAGCCAAAGCAATCTTGAGAAAGAAAAACGGAGCTGGAGGAATCAGGCTCCCTGACTTCAGACTATACTGCAAAGCTACAGTAATCCAGACAGTATGGTACTGGCACAAAAACAGAAATATAGATCAATGGAACAGGATAGAAAGCACAGAGATAAACCCATGCACATATGGTCACCTTATCTTTGACAAAGGAGGCAAGAATATACAATGGAGATAACACAGCCTCTTCAATAAGTGGTGCTGGGAAAACTGGACAGCTACATGTAAAAGAATGATATTAGAACACTCCCTAACACCATACACAAAAATAAACTCAAAATGGATTAAAGACATAAATGTAAGGCCAGACACTATAAAACTCTTAGAGGAAAACATAGGTAGAGCACTCTATGACATAAATCACAGCAAGATCCTTTTTGACCCACCTCCTAGAGTAAGGGAAATAAAAACAAATGAAACTTAAAAGCTTTTGCACAGCAAAGGAAACCATAAACAAGATGAAAAAATAACCATCAGAATGGGAGAAAATATTTGCACATGAAGCAACTGACAAAGGATTAATCTCCAAAATATACAAGCAGCTCACACAGCTCAATCACAAAAACAAACAACCCGATCCAAAAATGGGTAGAAGATCTAAACAGACATTTCTCCAAAGAAGACATACAAATGGCCAAAAAATACATGAAAAGATGCTCACCATCACTAATCATTAGAGAAATGCAAATCAAAACCACAATGAGGTATCACCTCACACCAGTCAGAATGGCCATCATCAAAAAATCTACAAACAATAAATGCTGGAGAGGGTGCGGAGAAAAGGGAACCCTCCTGCACTGTTGGTGGGAATGTAAATTGATAACAGCCACTATGGAGAACAGTATGGAGATTCCTTAAAAAACTAAAAATAGAACTACCATATGACCCAGCAATCCCACTACTGGGCATATACCCTGAGAAAACCATAATTCAAAAAGAGACACGTACTACAATGTTCATTGCAGCACTATTTACAATAGCCAGGACAGGGAAGCAACCTAAATGTCCATCAACAGATGAATGGATAAAGAAGATGTGGCACATATATACCATGGAATATTATTCAGCCATAAAAAGGAACGGAATTGAGTTATTTGTAGTGAGGTGGATGGACCCAGAGTCTGTCATACAGCGTGAAGTAAGTCAGAAAGAGAAAAACAAATACCGTATGGTAACACATATATATGGAATTTTAAAAAGCAGTACTGATGAACCTAGTGGCAGGGCAGGAATAAAGACGCAGACGTAGAGAACAGACTTGAGGACGTGGGGAGGAAGGGGAAGCTGGGACGAAGTGAGAGAGTGGCATGGACATATATACACTACCAAATGTAAAATAGATAGCTAGTGGGAAGCAGCCGCATAGCATAAGGAGATCAGCTCGGTGCTTTGTGACCACCTAGAGGGATGCGATAGGGAGGGTGGGAGGGAGGCTCAAGAGGGAGGGGATATGTGGATATAGGTATGCATATAGCTGATTCACTTTGTTGTACAGCAGAAACTAACACAACATTGTAAAGCATTTATACTCCAATAAAGATGTGGAAAAAAAAAATGTGGAAACCCTTCCCAGCTGGCAGGCTGGACCAGAAGAGGCAGAGGCCGGTACTGGCCCTGGGCACCATGTGCGACCCTGGCTCTTTGTGGTCCTGCTCCTCCCATCATTGTGGCCTCATCTCTGGCTCTTCTCTCCAGTTGTCCTCACTCCAGGCTGTTTCATGCCCCTCCTCCTAATGTCAGCTCAGAGCTGTATTCACTCTGTAACACTTGCCTCCCCATCATGTTCTCTGTGGGGAGGGCTGCTTTCCATCATCTTTTTGTGACTCTTCTGTACTATGTGCAACTTTCTAATTTTGCTCTACCACAAAAATTGCAACTTTGCTCACTTATTTGTCTCCTGTGTGAAATTCGGAAATTCTTGAGGGCGTGGATGATTTTGAATTATCTTTGAATTCCCCAGGCACAGCAATGGGCCTGGGATATTTTAAGTGGTCAGGCAATGTTGCATTGGACTGGCTTTCTTTGTAAGGAGAATAGAAACACAAGTTTGACAGAAAAAAATGAGAAGATTAAGTAAAATCTGGGACAACTGGGTTTTGGGGGGTTTTGGCTCTTTATTTCCTTTTTTTTCCCTAAATTTTTCCCCTAAAATAAACACATTCCTGTGGAAGCTTTATAGCATAAACAGATCCATTCACAAGGATGCTGTCTCAAGGACCATATCCAGTTTAAGGTTAAGGTCAGGTCTTGGTGCCAGTTTCAGCAAGTTCTGGTACTCAAAGAGGTTCTGATTTGACCTGAATTTAGTTTTGTACCTCATTATTTTTTTAATGCAAAATATGCCTGAAAAAATAAGGCAAAAGAAAAAACCTCAATTAAAAAAATACAAATTAAGCAGTACAAGGATTTTTTTTAATTAATAGACTTTTAAAATTTATGTTTTCAGAAAAAATTAGGATATTATACCTATGAAAGTTGGGAAAGATTTTATTTTTTAAAATTTGATAATTTTCTGTGTCGGCAAGAGTTAGCAAAAGTGTGAGTAAATAAGAACTCGCAGAGTATAATTTAGCAAAGCAGAGCAAACATTTTAAAAATTTTATCTGTAAACCAGAAATTCCATCTCTGAGAATTTTTCCTTGGAAAATATTAAATATATTCACCAAGTTTTGTCTTTAAGACTGCTCACTGCAGTACTGTGATATTGAAATTTATGGTAAGAAATGCATATTTGGTCCTAAAACCCTTGGAATTTCCTAAGAGAGGAGAGTGGTCAAGGTGTCTTTTGTTATGTTACTGCGGTGACTTTTGGGAAGTGCCTGGGTAAGCTAAGGATGAAGGCTGGTTGCCAGGGGAACCAACCAGGTGATTAGAGGGTTGGAACTTTCAGTCCCAACCCCTGACCTCGGGGAGGAGAAGGGGCTGGAGGTTGAATTCAGTCACAGATGGCCAAGGACTTAATCAATCATGCCTGTGTAATGAACCCTCCATAAAACCCCAAAAGGACAGGGTTCAGAGAACTTCCAGGTTGGTGAACACTTGGAAGTGCTGGGAGAGGGATGGACCCAGAAAGCATGGAAGCTCCATGCTCTTTCCCACATACCTTGCCCTGTGCATGTCTCCCATCTGGCCGTTCCTGAGTTATATCCTATTGTAATAAACCAGTAATCTAGTGAGTAAAATGTTTCTCTGAGTTCTGTGAGCCACTATAGCAAATTCATCAAACCTAAGGAGGGGGTCGTGGGAACCTCTGATCTAGAGCCAGTCAGTCAGAAGCACAGGTGACAACCTGGACTTGTAATTGTCATCTGAAGTGGAGGGGGGTGATCTTGTGGGACTGAGCCCTTAACCTGTGGGATCTGACACTCTCTCCAGGTAGGCAGTGTCAGAACTGAGTTAAATTTGGGGCACACCTGGTCAGTGTCTGCTGAGAACTTGAGAGTTGGCTGGTGGTGTTGGAAAAACTATATATTGGAAGGACTATTTATAATAGTGAAAGTTTATATTGCAAAAAAACCCAATAGGTTAAAATATTATACAACCATCAAAAATTATGTGGTAAAATATTTAATAAGACATGATTGTATTAAGTTTTTAAAAAGCAGAATATTTATATTTTGTAAAAATAATTATATTACTATTACAAGACAGGAAAGATATTTAAGAACCAGTGGTTATCTCGAAAAGGCAAAATAGTGTGAGATTGGAATTGTGATTGCTACACTTCTCAGGTTATTCTAAGGGATTTCCTTTTTCTATAAGTGATCACATTTGCTCCTGAATATGATTTTTATGTCTTACTCTGCCTCCCAGTTTGATTCCCAACAGCCAGAGGGGTCTTTCTAAAGGTGTGAATCAGATCATGTCATTTTCCTGCTTCTAATTAGACTTAGAACAAAATCCAGACTCCTTCACGTGACCTAAAATGCACTCCAGCTCTGGTCCCAGCCTTCCTCTTGTTTCAAACCACATCTCGCCTGCCCACTGGCTCTAGGACATCAGTTTCTTCCTGTCCCTTCCACATGCCTCCACCTGTTAAGGTCTTGTGGGCTGTTCCTTGTGCTGAACGTCTTCTCTGTTTGCGGGACTGGTGGCCTTTAGTCCGTCAGGATTCATCTGTCATCAAGTCAGAGAGGCCTCCTTCCCTCTCCCCGTTTCTAACTCATTTCCTACTTCCTGCTTTCACAGTACAGTCAGTGATCTTGTTTAATCATTGCTTATGTGTTTGCTGTCTGTCTCTCTAGAATGTAATTTGCGTAGGGCAAGAACCATGCGTGTCTTACTCTCTGCCGGAACCCAGGGTCTGGCCTGTGGAAGCCGGTCAATCAATATCTGTTGAATACAGATATTGGTGGAATATCCAGATATTGGTGGAATCCTGGGCTGTGCTCTTCAGAGCTCTGCAAAAAGGGAGCAAAAGCCCAAGGGATTCTCTTGGAATCCACAGATTCAAGCTCACAGAGGCAGAGTTTCTGAATGGAAGCTTTGTCTGGGTCGATGTTCTTGCTGGTCTCTAACCCTCTCTGGTGTCAGGGACCAACCTCCTGCTCCTCTTGCAGCCTTGATGACCTCTCTGCTTTCCTTCTTGTCTGAATCCCAGCTCAAAAGGCCTGCCTCCTGGTCTACCATACGGCGTCACACACATAGTAGTTCCACATATGCATTTTTATTTCATTGGATCAACCCCTATTATATGTCACTGCAGATGAAAAAAATGTAGTGTGAACGGGAAAGGAAGGGAAGAAGCCTTAGGGAAGAAGGGAAGAAGCTTCTTCCTAAGGGAAGAAGGGAAGAAGCCTGGCTTTGCATCACACAGCTTTGCCACTTTCTGAATGAACTTGACCAAATCATTTAATTTCTCTGGGCTCATGGGCATCGATGAACATTGCTTATTATGAGATTAAAGAACATGGCAGGTAAAATTGCCCCCGAAACATGCCTGACACATCACAGATACTCAACAGTGAGTGATTGTTCATTCACCTTAGTCTTTCCACAATTAGTGGAAAGGAACAGAATCTGTATAGAGGATTTTGCTAATTTCAGTGTATCCTGCTTCCAGGGAAAGGCCTATTTGAGTGTCTGGCCAAAGAAGAACAGCTTATAACTCACTATTACCATTAACTGCTGGGGTCCCAGGACGAAGGCTGGTCAAGAAAGAAGACTCTGTGTTTCCAGAGTGGTGAGGAATCTGGGATTCTGTAAGTTAAGTAACCACTACACCACTGCACTATGGGAAAGCGAGGCTCAAAATGGCAATGAACATAATAAACTTAGACATTTTATAAACAGTTTACCAATTCATGTTGTTAATAGCTTGGTTTCCACTGACCTTTACGGTATTTCTGCAAGAGTCAGAGGAAGCTAGGAAAGAGGGATGCATTTTAGACTTTTATTCATTGGCAGATCCTTTTGCTTTTGGCCTCTTTCCCTCATCAAAACTTTTTGTCCTGAAATATGGGAAGGAGGTTGATATAGTAGGAAGAGTTAAGAATTTAGAGGCAGAAGGATTTATGTCCAAATCAGGTTACAGGCTATATTACCAAGGGCCAGTTTTCCAGCTGCTCTATTCCCCCCCATGCCATGCTGCCGTGTTGGATGTCCGTACTAACCTTCCATCTCACGGCGGGGTGGAGGTGGGGGGGATGCGAAACACTAAGAATGAGGTATCCTGCAGGTGAGGCCGCCCTTGCCTCCCTGGAATCTTACATGACTCCTTTAGGGGGCAGGAGTCAATAAGGACTTGAGCGTGGGAGGTTGGGTGTGGTGTTGAGAGATTCATGTCAGAGGTCAGTCTTCCTGAGTGAGAAGTCTGTGGTTAGAACTAAGTGCAGGGAAAGACAGTAAGGGAGTTCACATCTCTGTTTTTATTAGCATCAGCTTCATAGTCTGCTGACTTGAAGGATTCCTCTCAGGGGTAGAAATGCCTCTATTTCTAAAACAAATGGCCATGGAGTCATTTAGCTTTGGTTTTTAGCCTGACAGTAAATGGGGGACACATACATAGTCTCATGCAGTTCGCATGCAAATGGAAAAGCTCTCCTTGGAACCATTCTGGGAGACAGAGTACATCTGAGATGTTTAAAAGTCATCCTCATCCGAATTTTCCTAGCATCTCTTACATAAAGAGGTGCTGTTTGAGAAGGAATCATCATGACATGTAACAGCTAACCTGTGGTGTGTTGCAAATGAGAAATACCACAGGCTCCAGTTGCTTACTATTCTCATCAAGATGAAAATGTGGTCAGAGGTGTGGGTGATTTTGATCGGCATGTGACCGGGTGGTGGCATTATTATTTTATTATTATTTTTATATTCTCCAGCAGCAGTTTAGTGAAGACACTCCATAACTCCTCTTCTTTGGGAGTAAGAAAGTCACCTTGGTTGGGGGGCGGTTAAAACCACCACCTGTTTTTATAAGGTCCACAGGGATTCTCAACCATATAAATCCACTGAACAAATAGAGTGGAGACCATTTGTGTCGTGGGTATAATTCCCATTGTGATTCTTTGAGGTTCTTTTATTGCTGGTGTATGTCTATCCTCTATTTGCATAATTAACCTTACTGGGGAAAGTAGGAAGGAATCAAGGTAATCCAACAATTTCCTCCCATCCCAGCATGGCCTTCACTATTTTTTGCTTCCTCAGGCACCCTCTTCCCTATGCAGCCTCCCAAGCACCACATCTCTTCCTTCCCAGTTTTGTTTCGGGCTTTGCTTTCCCGTGTAGGTAGACAAGGTAAGTCCAGATCCAAGAGTGAATCACCATCAGTCTAAGCTACCCATGGCAATTCCATCCTCCTTGACAGTAATTGGTTTAGGCATGGCCATGGGCATAAAGTCCAAGAAAAAGTCTTCAAAGAAGCTTTTGGTAAAAGTTTTCCTCTCTGCTAGATAGAGAGGCATGGGAGAAATACTCCACTTCTTTAGTGGACATCTTTAGTTTGTGTGTGATGCCTGGAGGTGCTGCAGCCATCTTGTGAGCTGAGGGGCGACTGCCCCATATGCTGAGTTGGCATTGTGGAAACAGGACACAGCTGTGCTAGGGAATTAAAATTCCCCAGACCGCCCTGTCTCTAGACATGTTATACGAGAGAATAGAGCCCTTATTGCTTATGGTACTTTTGTTTGGTGTTGATAACTCATAGTCCAAAGCAGCCTGATATCTCCTCCTTTACTCCTTAGAAAGAAAAAAGGTTTAAGCAGAAATGAATTTTTTCAGGTAGACAAGGTTAAGCTGCAAAACACAGAGTGAAAGTTTCCAAGGTAAGTAGGGTTGAAGCATCATTCTGTTCCTTTCTTCCAGCCACTCCTCTTGATCTCGGTTGGGAGAGCCTGTACTGATGTGTTTAAGGGCCTGAGGTCTGGCATCGAAGAGCTCGAGTGTGACTCTCACTTCTACCACTTACTGCCTGTGTGTGTGTATCTGTGATCAAGTTACTTAGCTAGGAACCATAGTTTTCTCATCTCTAAAATGGTGATAATAATACCCTTTGGAGCTGTTTTGAGGATTACACGAGATGACGCATGACAAGCACTTAGCACAGCGCCTGATACATGGCGAGATTTCAGTAAATCCAGTGTTATTATCATTTTCATCAGCCCTAAGTGCTTTGACTCATTTCCAGTCATCAGCATCTCTGTCACCCCCACGTCCTGGCATCCATTTCTGCTTATCCCTCTGGCCTGACATATCTTACAACAGCCATTGCCTGTGACAAGAGGCCCTGTCTTGCTTCTTAAGTAGCGTGTCCGGCCCCAGATTGGATGCTCCTAACCCCACGGCCGCACCTCTCCCCCCGTGGCTGATGCTTGTGGCCCCTTACACAGGGCTTGTGTGTGTTTCCGTGTGGGTTCTAATGACGGTTGGCATGAGGAAGGCAGGAGGTACTCTGTATGAACAAGGGGACACCAGTTAGTGACCCTGGACAAATCACAAGGCTGAGGAGGACAGACTCTTAAGATAATAGAAAGCTTAATGCTGCTGACTGTGACCCTTTGTGGCAGGGATGCAAACGGACTGGTACTAGTGACACCCATGAGAAAATCAGAGATGGTTACCTTAATGGTACTCTGCAGCACAGGAGAACGTGGCACATCTGCAGGAATGTGGTCAAGTTTTCAGGGAGAATGAACTGGGGATGGAGAAAGAACACAGATGATAGATTTCTTACTTTTCTAGAACCTTCCAGTCTAGGGAGGCGGGAATGAATAGATGGGTAGATAGACGAATCCCCATTTTACAGAAACAGAAACTGAGATTGAGAATTTAAATAACCTTGCTAGTCAAAGACCCCACAGGCAGTATGCGTTGGGTGGACTGATTTGTAGATCACAGCATGTTCTACGGCGTAATGAAAGAAAAATTGTATCTGTTTGGTGTTCTTAAGCTTTTTTCAGGAGAATCATTTGTTAGAAAAATATGAGTGCACAGACCTTATCAGCAGCCTGCAGAGATGTGAATTCGTAAAATAAAGGAGATGCCTTCCACCTCTAACCTCGAGATGGCTTGCTGTCTCTGCTACATAGTTTGATTGGGGGCCATTGTGTGCTCTACCCAGGGCAGCATTTCAGTTCCATCAACCACTGGGCATCTGTATGTAAATGTAGATTAACAAGCAGCCTTGGCGAGGTGATACTGTAGCTATTCATAAACTCATCAGCATTTGCCGGAGAGATGCGCAACCCATGTAGCGCCAATGTTTACTAATATGATTGTCAGAGCAGATGACAGTATAATGACATCTTCAGTTGGAGGAATACCTTGGGACTAGATAATATGACATTCATCTGAGTACAGAACAAAACACAAAACACAGACTTCAGCTCGAAATCTACCCTGCGTGTTCCCTCACTTTTTTCCCCATGATCAGACTGAGACGATCCCATCTTCCTTCCTTGTGTATATTCATTCAGATCATTCCAAGTAAATGGGGCTGCAAAATGAAGTGTTGGAAGCGAAGATGATTATGTTCATTTCTTGGAAATGTATTTGTATGTAATACTTAATAAACCGTAACTTAAAAATCACCTTGTATGCAAATTTCTAAACTGGTACTATTATCCAATATACTTTGTTTCTTGTTTTCTAGGCAGAATGTGTCACCAGCCCAACCCCTAGGAAAGTAAATGGATGAACACATGTAGTTCTAAAGGTTGACTGATTCCACTGGAGAGAACAGACATGTATCAAAAGGAATTTTATTTCCCTTCTTCAAAAAGAGGCTGGCATTCAATCTGCCTCTTCCATTCATTTTTTAAGGGGGCAGTGAACATTGAGAGAGGTAGGTTTATATTTATATCTTGAAAACAAAGTGCAAAACCACACCTGAAAGAGGAATGGCTGTCATCTGGGGCACACCATGTCTTTCTCAGAGTGGGTGTGATTTCCAAAGTAATTTTATATATTGGCGTTGAAAGGGAAAACTTCTATACACCAACTACAGGAAAACTTTTTTTTCCCTCTTACTATCCACACCACTTCCGGTTGTCGTGGTCCAAACGCGGGTTGGAAAAGAATTTCCAGACACAAGGCAGAATGTAAAGAAGACAGAATTTATTAGAGGGACGGGTCGCTGCCAGAACAGCAGGCCGGCAGACTTCCTAGTAGTCTGGGAGAGTCGAGCCCAAACATGTGCTATTGATCAGTTTTTATAGCCAGAAAACAAAAGGAATGGTCGGAGGTGAAAACTTCGTTAACTGATTGGTCGAGGCACATATACCTTCCTTCTGTAGGGTGGGAGTGGGACAGGGCAGATGCCTTTCCTCATTTGGGACAGGTCCCATTGCCCAGGTGGGCGTCACCCAGGTGTGCTCAGGAATTTCGTAACCATGGCAACATGGCTCGGAGGGCGAGTAAGAGTCCGGTAGGGGGTGGAACGCTGAAATTTTTCAGGCAGGGTTGCCCTTTGTCCTTGAAGCACCACTGTCCTTGGAGCCCCACACCGGTCACCAAACCTGTGGGCTTTTCCCACACTAATTCTGCTGGTGTCCTAGAATTCAATTCGATCTGATACTATCTGTGTGGAGATAGCACCAGACCCCACAGGGTAAGGGGAACAGAATATGCCAACCCAAAATATGCCTCTTGGTAAGGATTCTTTTGAGATGATTATTTTTGAGAGGCTGCAAACACAGGAGAATCTCTGAAAACAGAGTAAAAGTTGCCCTTTCGTGAGGGAAATTTACATGTATAAGGGAAATTTGCATGTATAAGGAAAATTTACATGTATAAGGGAAATCTCCATTTGTAACCTTACCCTTGTTTACTGTGTTTTATCTGGTCACTTCCCATAACTGACTTCCCACTCCCAACATCTTCTCTTGTCTTTAAGGTGATGGCTTGGGCCATTTTGGGGAGTTTGTTTTCCTGGGTATCTCCTCTATATACAGGAGGCATACATGTTATTAAACTTCTGCTTGTTTTTCTCCTCTTAGTCTGTCTTCCATTACAGGGGGTTTCTCAGCCAAGAACCCAAAGGGTAGAAGGAAAGTTATTTTTCCTCCCCTACAGCTCAGTCCCACCAGACCGGCTCCACTTCAGACACCAGTCACAAGTCCCGGGCCTCCTGTACTTCTGACCAACCAGCTATAAACCAAGGGTTCCCACCACCCCCTCCTCAGGTTTGATCATTTGCGAGGATGGCTCATAGAACTCAGGAAAGCAGTTTCATGTCCTAGATGACCAGTTTCTTATCAAAGAATACAGCTCAGGAACAGCCTGATGGGAGAGATGCACAGGGAGAGGTGTGTGGGGAGGGGCGGGAGCTTCCACGCCCCCTCCAGGTGCACTACCCGCCCAGCACCTCCACCTGTTCCCAAACCCGGAAGCTCCCCAAATCCCTTACATTAGCGTTTTATGGAGGTTTCATTAGGTAGGTATGACCGATGGAATCATTGGCCATCAGTGATTAGCTCAACCTCCAGCCCTGCTCGCTCCCTGAAATGTGGGGGTGGGGGGATGGGTGGAGGCTGAAGGTTCCAACCCTCTAATCATGTGGTTGGTTTCCCTGGCAACCAGCCCCCATCCTTACTGGCTTTCCAAAGGTCACCTCATTAATATAAACTCAGGTGTGGTTGAAAGGGGCTTATTCTATGAATAACAAGAGTCACTCCTCTCACCTTTATCACTCTTTTATCACTTAGGAAATTCCAAAAGTCTATGCCAAGAATGAGGACAAAGACCAATATATATTCCTTATTATATATCATAACAATCACAGGTGCCATACAACTGCCAGGTTCAAATAATTTTATAGGCTCTTCTATCGAATTTTGGAGTTAGGTGGGACCTTACATCCAGTCCAACACTTATTTTGCTAAAGAGTAACTGGGGTGCAGACAGTGAAAGTGACTCATGGTTTTTAAATGTAACAGTGATGCACCCCCAAGCAGGCATCTTCCCTGCCGACAGGAGGAGGCTCTGTCCACAGCCACGGTCTCCCACTGCCCATTTCCTGTCTGTTATTATCCTGG